>NC_142029.1:81856628-82504842 GCF_982192425.1 Myodes glareolus | reverse complement strand
TATCCTTTAATCATCTCTAGGTTACTCATATGAAATATCATGTTAGTAGTTCATACTGGAAAATACAATCAGGGAAAAATAATGAGAAAAGTCTCTTTAGCACAAATGCAGTTACAACTCTCCAAAATTCTGCCTGTGGTTGGCTGAACCTGCAAATGTCAAAGAAACTGAGAAAGGAAGTCAACTGTACTTAGATCAAGAGAGCTTAAGTGTAAGAAAGCATCTTGGGGGAAGGAGCTATGATAAACCAGAAGTAGTGTTGTGAGACTTGGAATTTGGATGGAAGAAAGCAGGAAGCCAAAGTAATAAAATCACCAATGCAGGAGGAAAAATAAAGGAAGAGCTACATGAAATAAGACTAGACAGACTTTTCTCCATAAAGAAGCCAGCTGGTATACCCAGCCACACCACACTATTATGCTGAGTAGAGTCCAGGAAAGTGATATCAAAGAACTCTGAGAACCAGATGCTACAAGAGCTAGGCAGAGACAGTACCAACTGGAGGCTGAATTTAATGTAGCTGGAGAAGAGAGTGGAGCAACAGGCCATAAATAAGGTACCAGAAAAGGGCACAAGGCCCTTACCACTTCCTCACGCCTGCCACTATCCAGATGAGCAGATCTTCAGACTGCAGGAAAAGTAGCAGAATGGTGAACATGTCGCAACATCCTGATGGGACTAACAGAACTGAAACAACAGAATGGGGATCAAAACAGGTGCAGCCCCCACCCTGGCAGGAGCAGGAAGAAGCTGTATGGATAGTTTGGCAAACCTGCTCCCTTATAGACTAAACTAAAGTAACCAGAATGCTCTCCCCAACCAGGAAGAAATACAAACTGAAAACACCTTCCTTCCTTCCTTCCTTCCTTCCTTCTTTCTTTCTTTTGGTTTTTCGAGACAGGGTTTCTCTGTAGCTTTGGTGCCTGTCCTGGAACTAGCTCTTGTAGACCAGGCTGGCCTCGAACTCACAGAGATCCACCTGCCTCTGCCTCTCGAGTGCTGGGATTAAAGGCGTGCACCACCACCGCCCGGCTGAAAACATCTTTCTATCAATTTTAGTTTGGATTTTAATCTTTGCCCTAAATGTTTTCATTTCTTTTTGTTATTATTAATTTTTAGTATTTATACTTCTGTACTTTTAGGAGGTCAGGTAAAACTTAAAGTTTTGTATTTGTCCTTCCTTTCTCTGGACTTTAACATACAAATTTCCTCTATTGTTTTCATATTCCTAACCCATATACTTTATTCTTACTGATCCCCTCTCCCAGTTCCTTTTCACTTGACTATTTAAATACTGACTTTCTTATAAAAAATTATTTATTTACTACGTACACAGTATTCAGTATGCATGTCAGAAGATACCAAATCTCATTAGAAATGGTTTTGAGCCACCATGTGATTGTTGGGAATTGAACTCAGGACCTCCGGAAGAGTAACCAGTGCTTTTTAGCCTCTGAGTCATCTCCCCAGCCCCAATATCTGTTTATTTTAAAAAGATTTCAGAATCCCATTAAAAAAAAAGATACACTATATTAAAAACTTAAATATACAGGGAAGTATATCAATTCATGACCTAGACAAGAAAATAAATTACCAGAGTACTTAAAATAATCGGAAAAAGGAAAAATGTAAAACCATGAAGCAAATATTCATGAAGAAAATTGAGATGATGAAAAAGAATAACAGAAAAGTTGTAGAAATGAAAGAACAAATCATCAAATAAAGTCATAGTAGAAAACACTGCAACACACAAAAGTAAACAGAAGATGATGTTGGAGATGAAGGGTAAGGTATAAAGTGGACATAAAGGGGAAAAAAACCAAAATTTCTAAAAAAAAAAAAAAGATAAAAAAAGAAAGATTATATTCTAAAGACCAAATCTGAACCCACAGATAGAAGCAGCAGAAAAAAACCCATAGGCTAAGACAATGTAGTCAATGGAATTATAGTCAAGAATTTGCCAAGTCTTGAAAAAGAAAGAAATCCAAACATAAGAAGTATTAAGGACTCCAAATGGGGAGGTGGCTCAGTGGCTAGGAGCACTAGTTATTCTTCTAGAAGACTTGGGGTTCATTTTCCAGAACCCACATGATATCTCGTAACAATCCAGTTCTAGGAGATACAGTGCTGTCTTCTAATCTCTGTGGGCACCAGGCATGCACAGACACTAGGCAGACAAAAAAGTCATACACATAAAATAAATCTTTCAAAAACGAAAATAAATGACAAAATAAATGACAATAAAAACTCAAAAACCAAAGTCAATAATGTCCAGAACAGAGCAATCCTACAACATACAATAGCCAAAATTTCAAAATTTCAGAACAAAGAAACAAGAGTAAAAACTGTAAGGAAATAACACCAACTCACATAGAGGCAGAAACATCAAAACAACAGATCTTTTACTAATACCCTTCAAGTCAGAAAAGCAGGAAAGGATATATATCAAGTAAATAATTCTCAACTATAATTGCTATACCCAGCAAATTAACTCTCAAGGAAAGACTATGAGCAAGGAAGTCAGGACCATGAGGGGTTGGTTCACTCACTGAGACAGTGCGCCTGAGCTAATGGGAGCTCACCAACTCCAGGTGGACTGGGAATTAACGAGCATGGGAACAAACTGAACCCTATGAATGTGGTTGACAATTGGGGCAGACTGAAGGGCCAATGATAATGACATTAAGATTTGTCTCTACCGCATGTACTAGCTTTTTGGGATCCTATTCTCTTTGAATGTATACTTTCCTAAGCCTGGATGTAGGGGGGAACGCCTTGGACTTCTCTCTTAGGACTGGAGGGGGTAGGGGAATATGGTATGTGGGGGAGCAGAAGGGAAGTGGGAGGAGGGAAGTGGGAATTTTGATTGGTATTATTTATAAAGTAAAAAAAAAAAAAGGTTGATAAATGAAAATATTCCAAAACAGCCAGGTGGTGGCAGCTCACGCCTTTAATCCCAGCAGGTGAGAAGCAGAGGCAGTATCTCTGTGAGATTGAGGTCAGTCTGGTTAACACAGAGAAAGCCTGTCTTGAAAAATCAAAAAGAAACACACTCCAAGAGAAACACAAGTTAAGATAGTTCACAATAATCAAGACAGCACTGCCAGAAATTCTACTATAACTAATATATGCTAATTTAAATGGTTGAGATCAGAAAGTAGATACTTGCAAACTAAACAATACTTTTGAATGATGATTAATCAGCCATCCTAAATAAACAACCTAATGGTTATTGTATGGCCGTTTCCTGAGATTAAAACCCTCCATCTTGTAGGGAAGCTCCTTAAGACAGGGGATGTTAAAAGACAAGTAAACAACTCAACAGCTTCAGGAAGTCACTAAAACTGATCAGAGTCACCAAGTCATTCCCTCCCCAGGCATACATAAACAATAAGGACTGCTAAGAGACAGTTACAGACCAGCAGAGAAGCCTGAAGAGGCAGATCAGCCAAACTGCCTATTCAGCTGGAACCTCCAGCTTCCTCCTGCTTGATTGGGAAAACCCCATTTCTCTCTCTCCAAAGCCCTCTCTCTTAAAGAATATCCAACAAAGAAAAGGCACCAAAAGCCTAACAGTTCATGGGGGCTGCAGCAGTTCCCCTGAAGTTGCCAGTAGCCCAAGATCCTGCCTAAAGCAGCCAGTTTTACCCAGCTTGTGGAGGAACTGGCATCACCCCTAGCCTATAGGAATATATTCTTGCTTTAGTTCGGCTACATGACTTCTCAGGCCTCAATATCTGGGGCTGGAGGGCTCACCAGGGATTTGACTTGTTCAAATAAACCTGTTCTTTTGCTTTTTCAAACCTAGTCCTGTTTTAAAAAAGCAGAGACAGGCCCACCTGCCTGAAAGAGGTTCAGATCCCTACAGTTAGTTACCTGAAAAGGACTTCAGCCAGCTGTGTTGCCTATAGATTGTACAGTACACTCCAGGTTTCTAGATCTACTGGGGGGTGCAGAGTGGCCAGGTTCCTAGATTTTGTAAGCTGTCACTCAGGCTTTTGTGGGCTTTGGTGATACAGTTTGAGTCTGAGTCATTTTTGCTGTTAGTAACCCCTCACTCAAGTTCCTGTAAGTAAATCCAAAAGAGCTCATTGGTTCACCAAGTTAGACTCTGATCTATGGTCTGCTTCCTGGTTCTTCATTTGGGGCAAGATGTTTGTTCACATCTCTCCAAGAGCAGTGTCACAGAACAAGGATGCACCTGAAGGTTCCAACAAACAAACAAACCCAAATGCGGAAGGCAGATGGTAAGGAATGATATAGATCAGGGCAAAAACAGGGACTAAAATAATATACAGAATTAATGTCACAAAGAGCTGATTCTCTGTAAAGATTAACAAGAATGAAAAGTTCCTAGGCCAAAGTAACCAAAAACAAACAACTGAGGTGGGAAGGAGGGGACAGGGAGTTCCAAGTTAATAACACTGGCAATAAAAAGACAGACGTTACAACACGCTCCAATGAAATCCAGAATATCCTTAGGGAATGCTCAGGGAGCAATTCCTTCACTTCCTTTTCCTTCTCAAGAAGGATCTCACTAACTTGTTCCACCTGTTCGCCTCTTGTTTCAGTCTCCCATGTGTGGATTATAGTTTGCCACCACCCTAGGCCAGGAGCTTCAGTTTTATCCTGTGATCAACAGGGAGTTACTGAAATGTTTAGGTAGGAAGTCACATATTCTAATATGTATGGGGCAGGGGTGTCACTCAACTAAGAAATATAGGATGAACAAGAAAATTGAGGATCTTCAAAACAAAACAACAAAACAGGGTAGAACACTACTGATGTGACAGAAAATTATGAATATTTGAACTAAGAGAAATGTGTGTCAAGAGGAACTCAGTTTTTTGACACAAGTAAAGAGATGGTAGGACCACTTGCAAAAGCAGGAACAAGAGAAGATGTTAAACATATTTTGTTAAACACTTCAAAACTGTTTGAGAAAAATGGGAACTATGATCTTAGGCAGCTCTAAAGAACATACTGAGAAACAATGGATAAAACCTAAAGCCTTCAGCAAAGCTAAGGGATTTACCAGAATCAAAGCTGTCCAATCAACAACTGCTTGCTTGAAGGGAAAGAGGACTTCTTGTTAGGGATGTACAAGGTATTCATGAGAACATTCTCTGGGTATCTAATCCCAGCACTTGGGAGGCAGAGGCAGGCAGATATCTCTGAGTTCAGCCAGAGCTACACAGAGAAACCCAATCTTGAAAAAACAAGAAAGAAAGAAAACATTCAGTAGCTGCTTCACAAGCACAACGTTGGAACTCTTTGAATAAGTACCTGTAATAGGCTTGTTTCTGAGTCCCTGAGCCTTCTGAGATTTTTGAGGAACGGGGAACTGAGTAATACTTCTGTTACAAACAGGTGCTGCTAAAGGCATATGAAGGACCTAGGAGGAAACACACAGAAACAATTAACTATGCTGTCGTTGGAATGCTTCCTCACACTATTCTTAGTTCATAAACGTACCTGCTGAGGAGGAGTGGAGAATGTATTTCCATTCTGTCCAACTACAGACACAGGTATCATTCCCACCATTCCTTGAAGCACAGGCTGGACTGGAGAAGTAATTATGATGGCAGAGCCTAAAAAGCAATTTTCATTAAAATCAAGTTTACTTCCATAAATCTCTGACAATAAATGTCAAAGAAATTTGTATTCTGAAGCAAATTCTTTCACCAAATCGTCTTTCCTGACAATCTCTGCACCAGCTCTAGCCTCCAGGTTCCTGCCCTCACTGATGAACTGCTATATAGACCTGTGAAATAAATCCTTTTCTCCCCAAGTTTCTTTTGGTCATAGTGTTTCATCACGGTACTAACACTAACTAAAACACTACGAGTGGAGTATTACCGTCACACCTAACCAGGTTCCGGGAGGACTGCGGAAGGACTTTGGAACTTTGGGCTAGATAGTAAGAGTTCAGTGAGCTGTTCTTTAGGAGCTTGGAAGATAAGAATGTTAAGAGCAGTGCAGACGATGAAGGCCTGGCTTGTTCAGAGGAAAGCAAACAGTGTGCTGGGTCTTGTGTGTGAAGAATCTGTAGTGTCTTGTCACCTGGAGCTGAAAATTG
The DNA here is from genome assembly GCF_982192425.1 of Myodes glareolus. Taxonomy (NCBI): domain Eukaryota; kingdom Metazoa; phylum Chordata; class Mammalia; order Rodentia; family Cricetidae; genus Myodes; species Myodes glareolus. The sequence goes on along the minus strand of NC_142029.1, from coordinate 82,498,763 downwards.
GCTGTGATTAGCAAGAGCCCTCAAGTACTCTTGTACTTGAGGTACAAGAAGTACTCAAGTAAAATCTTTGCTTTGCTGGGATATTGATGCTGAAGAATCAGCTGCGACTAAGAGACTAGTGTCACTGAGGTGAAGTCTTCTGCGAAATACTTCCTTGGGGTCAGTACACAGAAGCTGTGTTCCAGAAGCAACCAAGGTTGTACTTCATACTGGTAGCCAATCTTGGTAGTGTAAGTAAGAGTCACCCTGGCAGTACTGATTTTGAAGGCATGAAGGGGTCATGGAGAGCAGCTGAGGCTTGGCACTGTATGGCAAGGCTGAAGTCCCTGAAAAAAGCCCAGGTGGGGCTATTGTTGAAAGTGCAACTCAGTTGCAGGAAGGGACCCCAGCATTTTTGGGGATGCCAGCACTATGGGATGACAACCAAGAATAGTAGTAGCAGGTGGTGGAGTGGAGCCATTCATAACCTAGACAACAAGCTGTGTGTGCTGCAGAGGGCAGCGCCTGAGAAGTGACCCAAGTTCTTTGTGTCACTCTGGAGGAGACCAGAAGATGAGTGAATCTCATCAGACAGTGAGCGATTTATATTGTTTAGAGCTTGGTTTTGCTTTGTCCAGATTGTGACTGTGCCCTTGTTCTTCCTGAAGTAACTAATTTTGGTTTGATAAGAGCACAATTCAAAGACTCTGAATTTTAAAACAGACTGCCTATTTTGAAGACAGATTTAAAAAAAAAAAAAAAAGTTGTCCTTTGCCTGCACGTATGCTTGTTTGAGGGTGCCAAACCCCTGGAGTTACACACAGTTGTGAGCTGCCATGTGGGTGCTGGGAATTACACTTGGGTCCTTTGGAAGGACAGCTAGTGCTCTTAACCGCTGAGACATTTCTCCAACCCCAAGAGAATGAATTTTTAAATATCGTGGGACTTTATAATTTAAAATTTGGAATGTTTATACTGCAATGTTGATATTGATGTGTGATCTTTGGCAAGAAAAAGAAAGGTTATGGCTTAACAGTGATGTGTTTGTGTGTTAGGATGACAAGGTCATCAACTGTGCTGGCTAGTTTTATGTTATTTGACACAAGTTAGAGTTATCTGGAAGGAGGGAACCTCAACTAAGAAACTGCCTTTCTAAGACTGGGATGTAGGCAAACCTGTAGGGCATTTTCTTAGTAATAGATGCAGGAGGGCCCAACTTATCATGGGTGATGCCATTCCCGAGTTATAGATCTGGGGTTTTATTTAAAAAAAAAAACAACAAACAGACTGAGCAAGTCATAAGCAAGAGTGGGAGGAACCAGTAAGCAGCAGCCCTCTGTGTCCTCAAGACTGCTCTGCATCAATTCCTGACTCTACTTCTTGAGTTCCTGTCCTCACTGCTTTTGACGATTAACTTTTCCTATGGCATAATGAGTGAAATAACCCTTCCCCTACCAAAGCTGTTAATGGTAATGGTGTTTTCATTACAATAGTAACCCTAATTAAGACAATTTTGTTTATAAATTTTTGATTAAGTACAGTAATAAAATTGAGAAATGAAGAAAAAGCAAATCTAAATATTAAGGTGTAGAGCATTTAGCGATATTATCCTAAGCTCCAGACTATGGCTAGAAGATCCATTACATACTGATTCTTCTAACAAAGAAGACTGAAACTAATTAGAAACTGAGTAGTCAATGTCTCATGTTTGAACCTTGTACCAGAAAACTTGGATTTCAAGTGAGTATTTACAGTCTTTAATATTTTTTATCTTAATGGTATTGACCAAAAACAATATACTTTTGTGACCAGATTAAACTACCAAGGGAAAATTATAGTGAATACACGGTCCTTAGGAGCCGGCCACAAGAAAAGCTATACTTATTTAGTCCTGGTGTGAATGTACCTTTTCCTAATACACTAATTATCCCTGTCAGATTGATCTTATTTTCACACAAACCTGCCAATTTCCCAAACATCCACAAATGCTTATTCTACTCCCCTTGGCTTCAAATCTTACCTTATTTCTCCAAGCTTTAACTCAAGCTTTATATTCTGCAACAGTTCTGGCCTCTCCTTTACCTCATTTGAAATAGTTCTTAAATAGATTCACCAAATTTAATAGTTGATAATACTTAATTGAATTTAATAATCTATAAATCAGTACACATGGAGATATAGGAGAACATGTGTAACTTCTTATCTCTAAGAAACAAATCAACAGATACGATAAGCTTGTCAATTACTAACTGTATGTAAACCAGCATACAATGAAGACAAGAGCCCCTGTGGAGCCTCTAAAGAATCATCTTTTTTTAAAACATTTATTTATTATGGATACAATATTCTGTCTGCATGTATGTCTGCAGGCCAGAAGAGGGCACCAGACCTCATTACAGATGGTTGTGAGCCACCATGTAGTTGCCAGGAATTGAACTCAGGACCTTTGGAAGAGAAGGCAATGCTCTTAACCTCTGAGCCATCTCTCCAGCCTAAAGAATCATTTCTAAATAGCATCAGAATGTAAGAAATGAGAAAGAGTTTTAGTAGAATTCAGGTTTTCTTGAAAGTCTCTCTAAAAGACAAATTCCTTAAACACTTATTATAGGGTCAGGTGGTGGCGGTACACGCCTGTAATCCCAGCACTTGGGAGGCATAGTCAAGTGGATCATCTCTCTTGAGTTTGAGGCCAGCCTGGTCTATAGAGTGAGCTGGAGGACAGCCAGATCTATACCGAGAAACCCTGTCTCAAAACTCCCCTACCCCCCATAAAAGAACTATGACTATAATAAGAATATAGAAATATCCTGCTACATTGAGTTAAAATGTTTACAGTTATGAAATGATGTTCTTTTCTTTTTCACAGCTTAGTGCTGTAGATTAAAAACTATGGAAGAAAAAAATTAAAGCTATAGTCTACCAGATTTAAACAGAACCTGGCTGAATTATGTAGAAAGAAAGAGGCATAAGCAATTATTTGTATGGTATTTTGTCATGTGAATTATCTATATTATCACTAGTCAGTGACTTCACACAAGAAAATTAAGACTGCAATCCAGAGAAGCTCCAAAATGCATGCACACATATAAATTACACACACACACACGTTATCACTTTTCATTCAATGTTGGAGATACAGTCCACAGCCTTGCACATGCTATACAAGTGCTTTTCCACCACTATATCCCCAGCTCACCTCCAATATGCTCTTAGAGTTACCTTGTGAAAAGTTTGGTGACACAGCTTGGTTGACAGCAAATACACTGTTAGACTTTGGTGGTGTCTGTAACTGCTGTGGAGGCTGTGTAGTCATAGGTGCAGAATTCCCAGGCAATACCATTACATTAGATTGACTGACAGTTGGTCCCAAGGCTGTTGGATCAGTCACACAGGTAGCTATCAAAATGTTACTTGAATTGCCAAAAGCTGTGCTTGTGGCAGGCATCAACTGTATGTATCCTCCGTCCTTAGGAACACACGGTGCAACACTGGTTGAAAAAGTAATGCCATCTTCACTCTGAGGGTTGTTTACCACAGGTTCCTCAGGTTTCAGCACTACAAGGTTCTGTTCCATTGAGCCAGAATCCCCTACTTCAACAGACACAACAGCACTTGTAGTTTCTTCTGAAGACAGGCATGTAACAAATTCTGCATTTTTGGCAGGAGATTTAGAAGACAGAATTATCGTTGGCAAGTTTTCTCCACTGATACTAGATACAGCGCTGTTAAGCTCTGCATCTGAGGAAACAAATGGATCATCACTAATGATAATTTTGAGAGAGACAATACTTGATGCATCCACCTCCACCGAGTCTTTGCTAGGCTTACCATCAGTACTTTGGGTCTCAGGAGACCCTCCCACGGAACCACCTGATTCTGAAGGAAGCGAATGATTATTTTTCACAGGATTATCCTCTTGGGGAACCAGTGCAACTTCTTCACAGTTGTTGTGTTCACCCAAAGAGAGAAAAATTGTATCTCCATCTTTCACAGAAGAGGAAGGCTCTTGGGAGTTCTTAGACTCAAGTGTCTCAGGCTTGTTTTCCATATGATTCAAGTCAACAGATGCTGAACCACCAGATAGCTGTTTATCTGAAGGAACTGATTCTTCAAGATGAATTTCTATTTGTTCAGATACATTTAAACCTAAACTTTCAACAGTCCCAGGTGATGTTTTACTTTGCAATGGAGAATTATCTTGGCAATCTGGTAGTGGCTGTGATGCAACTGATGATACACTATTAGTTTCAATTTTACTGTTTTGAGTTTGACAAGAATCTAGTGACTCGGAACCATGGGAATTAGTTTTAACTTTTGTTATATTGTTAGAATTTTCACAAAATTGACTTTTAGATGGCTTTCCAGTTAATGGAGCATCCTGGGACAAAAGCTGGGTATTTTTCCCAGAGAGAATTAAGTTTTCATCATTGGCTTCACTACCAAGAGACACAAATGAAGTCACTGGCATATCGGGCTGATCAGGCTGTATCTGAGGTTCATTCAGCATACTTGGAGACAAAGAATCCTTTTCAACCTCCACAGTCCTTTCAGTGTCAGTGGGCATCTGACTGGTGTATAACTCAGAACAATGGTCATTACATTCAGTAGAACCTCCTCTTTGGTTACAGTCACTCAAATTAGACACAGACTCAAAGGTAATATCAAGGGCACACTTCTGATCAGCAGGTACAGCTGTTTTAAAGACCTTTTTTTGAATGTTAGTGTTTACTTGTGAGAAATTTTCCTGGGATTCTTGTTGAAGAACAACGTGGCTGTTGCCATTCTTCAAATCACTTAATAATACATCTTCATTTTGATAGGATGTACAAAAGGGAGGCTGACCAGATTGCCCATCTGTAAAACACCAGTGTGATGGAAAGTTACGTCGAGTATGTTTAGCTTCTGAAAGCAGCCACTTTTCCTGTACAATCTACTTTGCCAAGAAAATACTAATCTTTGGCATAACAGTAAGTTTAAGACTGATGCACAATTAACAAATGTCTGATTGTTTTCCAAGTTTCTAGGAAAACAGATGCCAAAGAAGGAAAACGTACACAGGCTTAAGAACATCCAGTACTTACCAGAAGACAAAATGCCCTAAGCTGGCTCTAAACAAGAGTGGAAATAGTTGCTTCCCTATCTAGACTTTTTTCTTCCTCTCGGTGTTTTTTAGACAGGTCCCACTATGTATGTAGCTCACACTGGCCTTGAACTTGCAATGATCCTCACGCTTCAAGCCGCCTGAATGATGGGATTTTCAAATTTTGCCATGCCTACTGACTCTATTTGCCTGATTTATTTTTAATGGTAAAATGAGACCAAGATCATTTTGTGCAATTAACATGATTTCTGTGTATACTTTAACATTTAACATATTTACTGAGGACAACCATACACATTTTTCTAGAGTGCAAAAATGAACAATTCACTCAATGATCTTATAGGGATTAAGATATCTAGGAAAAAACATAGAATAGAAAATTGTAATACAATATAGGAAAAAGACCAAAAAGAAATTGAAAAAAAACTTTTTAAGAGGAAACAATGTAGCATCAATACAGTGAATTTTACACCAACAATAATTAAGACAATTTGAACAAATACAGAAAGAAACAGGGAAAAATCCAGAAAAGTGACTGTAACTATCATTATTGGTAAAATCATATAGTGTATAGAGCCCAGTTAATTCTATATTGAGGGAGAGATGAGGGGAAATTATATTATGCCACACAAATACAGGACAAATGACATTTTAACAGAAAGCAGTGCTAAAGATTAAATGTGCATTAGGTTACATAAGTACTCTGCCACAAACTCCATTCTCAACCTGAAAGAGGTTTCTTAATGAATTTGCAAGACTTTCTGAGGATAGGATTACAAGTTTTATTTTGCCTATGCTAAAGCTTAAGTGAAACAATCTTTTAATTGTGAATAAATACACAAACAAATGCACAAATATAATTCAGCCTAAGAAATGTAAAGTTGAGCTTTGTTATTAGCAATGAACTCAAAGAAAGATATTCCAAAACAAGTTTTTGAAGACAAGATGTGAAAAAACTGGAAGCCATTACACATTTCACTTAAAAACAGGTAAGGAACCAGGTGGTGGCGGCACACACCATTAATTCCAGCACTCACGTGACAGAGACAGGTGGATCTCTGTGTTCAAGGCCAGTGTGGTCTACAGAGAAAGTTCCAGGACAGCCAGGGCAACACAGAGAAACCATGTCACAAAAAAACACCAATCAATCAAAACAAGTAGGAGAAATGATGATCAAGCATAGCTTGTAGAGAGACTAAATAATATGGAGGTGGCTGGTACTGAAAAAGACATAAAGTTTAGTAAATTATGAAAAGTGAACATGATGAATATCTGAAGAATAGAGACCCAGGGACTGAAAGGACTCTTCGTTGTGCTGGCAATGAACCTTTTCTCACCTGAGAGGTGATTCCACAGGCAAGTTCTTGATTTGATTTCATAACAGAGAGCTAATACAATTTCATTATGTACTTCTATAAATTTGGGTTATATTTGACAAGATTTCTTTAAAAAATATTTTATGTTTTAAATTTTAATACTGACTTACTCATGTTTTTCTTTAATTCACAAAGTGCTTCCTATGTATGGACTAACTATGCTAGGTTGGTATTCCAAGAAAGACATAACTGTAAGGCTCTGAATAAAGACAGTAGAGATGCAGGATAACCTACAAACTTACAAATAACCAAATTCAAGACTATCAGCATATACTGTATAATTTTCTTGAAACAATTGTTGACTGTCAGCTTAACTCAGAAGGCTGAAAAACTCTAATAGATCAGAAATTAGAATCTGAGCCTTAATGAAATTGTTTCATTACAGACTTGTCCATTGACCAATCTATTTATTATTAGATTGTATGTCTACTGCTCTATGAAAAAATGAGTATGAAAAATTATCTTTCATATCAAAGGATTTGGACAGGGAATTACAAGCATAAAAATAAAACTATGTAGTAATTTAAATAACTTCTAATTTAAATAGTACTGCTTTTGAATTTTGAAACAATTTTAACATTTTAGTTGATCATTAACAAAAAAAACTTACCAGATTCTTCTGTTTCAAAAGAACTTTTAATTGCTAGATTAGTTTCTTCAGCTAAGACTATATTAGGATTAGTTTCCATATGTTGACTACAAACACTTTGTGATATATTTTTATTATTCTTTGTTTTACCTGTTAAAAAGAGAATAGAGAAATAATTAAGTGGCCATACTACACAAAGCACGAATACTGCCATTCTTAAATAAAGTATTCAAAGTTCTATTTCAGTCATACATTTTACTCAGGTTGACCTTGAACTCATTATTTAGCCAAGGCTGACTCTGAATTCCTGATTTTCTTATCCCTACCTCTAAATCCCTAAAGATTATTATAGCCACACCTTAAAAATTGTTAACATGCTGCTTTATACACCACTTACAAATACGAATTCAAAAGCTTTTCTCACCAAATTTTCATTATTTTTTTTTTCCGATGCTGCCTTAGGCTGCTTTTGAAGTCTTTGGTTCAAGCAATCCTCTTGCCTCTTAGCCTTTTGAATACTGAGACAAATGGGCACATGTCATGACACCTGACTACAACTGCTGGTGGTTTTTTTTGTTTTGTTTTGTTTTTTGAGACAAATTTTCTCTGTGTAACAGTCCTGGTTGTCCTAAAACTCACTCTGTAGACCAGGCTGGCCTCACACTCAGATATCCACCTGCCTTGCTTCTGGAGTGCTGGGATTAAAGGCATACACCACCACCGTCCAGGTCAACTGTGGCTCTTTTTTTGTTTTTTTTTTTTAAAAAAGATTTGTTTGTTTGTTTAACGTGTGAGTGCTCTATCTGTATGTATGACTTTATGCCAGAAGAGGGCATCAGATCCCACTAAAGATGGCTGTGAACCACCATATGGTTGGTGGGAATTTAATTTAGGACCTCTAGAAAAGCAGATCACGAGCCATCTCTCCAGCCCAAATGGTGGCTCTGAATGATAAACGTTTATTAAGAGCTTCTGGAAGGTCCAAGAATCTGCACACATAACAAGTTCATAGAGAATACTGATACAATGGCTGTTCTGACTTTAATGCTGAATACTTCACATTATTTTAGGATCTCTCAATTATATTTACCTGTATTAGAATAGAGCCAGCATATCTCATGTTGACTGGTAAAAACACAAAACCAAATCAAACCAAAAACCCAATTCTCTGTTTTTATAATTGAACTTTCCGAAGTAAACATAAAGGCATACCCTTACTAGCTGTAATATAACAGGAAGTTTTCAGAAGCCCTAGGTGATGTTACTTTAATCTGTGCTAGGTTATTCAAGATAGTGGAGAAAATTTTGTCTACTTGCTATAGGAAATGTTGTATTTACCATAGTCAAAGAGATCAAAGAGAGCCTGAAATGCAGGGTCTGATTCTGTCTGTTCTAATATATCTTGTATTGCTTCTTCAGACATGTGGATTTCACTCTGCAAAGTAAAAATAAAGTTATGAACAAGTAGAATATAGTTTTAACACCAGAGATTATTACTCATGTTATTATTATCTTTATATTCGAGTATTTCCCTACAAGAAAATTCCTTTTGATTTGAACAACAGGCCTATCTAAAAGAAAATAAGACTTATAGGCTAGTGGATTAGAAGCTGTAGTTGATGAGAAGAGCGAGGACCAGAACGATGAGACTGTATCACAGAGGGGTAACAGGATAGCTGTAAAGTGTGAATGGACAGATGGTGATACAGTAAAAAAGAAGCACATCCTCCAGTGGTGGCCGGGTAAGGCAAAAACACATGCCTCACTCAAAGAGAAAACCATGTGGCAGGAGTGAAAGAGAGATTGGCAGTCTTACATATCCACAAGACAAAATCCCAGTTCTCAAAATCCTCAAATGCTATTGGGAGTGTTGCTGAGATAGTGAATCCCCCATTGAGCCGGGCTGGCAGTGGAGAAGGGGCCCACTTTGTTGCCTGCCCTGTCTTGGAGGGCTGTAAGTGGACACAATCTTGAGAGGGATTCTCATAAGATGAACCTAGAATCAACTAGTCACATACCCAGAGTCAAACAGCTGTGGGAAGGAGACGTAGCAATAAGGAAGATAGATATGGAAATGACGGAAAGGAAGAGTTCAGTCTGATCATCGAAAGATATAGTTGGAAATAGTCCCCTTCTCTGTGGCTAGGCAAGCCCATCATTACCTGAGAGCTCAGAGACTGTTAGCCTGAAGTCAGTGGGTTGTCTGGAAACAACCATTCTGCTATGCGGTTCATTGGGTAAGAACCGAGAAGCCTGAAGCTTCAGCAAATTACTTCGTGTCCATTGGCAGGATATTTGATGTCTACAGTTTTCAAAGTATGAACTTAGTGTAATTTGCTTCCCCCACTCCAAAGACTCCACCGTAGGGTATATGAACTGATAAAGTGGGAAAACTTAGCCTACAGACTGAGGGAAGCTACTGAAGTAAAGACAGCTCTATTAGTTTAAGACATTTATCCAGTACGGATCAGGACTAGCCTAAATCACAGGAAACAGAAGTCTCCGGAGAGACTCCCACTCTTACTTCTATCCCACAGATTAAATTGTATAGTACCCATAAAGAAGTTGCTGCAATAATTCAGCTCCACATCCTTCTGCTTCCTTTTTAAATAATACTTTCAGTAGTATTTTGACTATCTTGTCCTGGAACTCAATGTTTAGACCAGCCTGATCTTTAACACAGAGATCCTCCTACCTTTGCTTCCTGGGTGCTGGGAGTAAAGGCATGTGCTACCAGGGCTGGCTTGATTTTTTTTAATCACTAGTTCTTTCTTCTCCTTTTCAATAACTTTCTTTTCCATTCTTTTATTTCACCTTTCTTTGTCTCCTTTGCCCTAGTCTTCATTTCACTAGCTTATTATTGTCACATTTACCTTTACACACTACATTAGTTTTGTCGTTTTCTGTTCTATGGTCTTTATGATGTATGAGCTGGCTATAGTTGAGGGTGGATCTTTTGTTTGGTATCTTGTTTGATTTGGTGTTGTTGCTGTCATAGTAGTTTGGTTGCTCCCTTTGAGAGGTACTAGACATGGAAGTCTTAAAAGTATGAACAGACGCATAAAACCAACAAAGACGCTATCAGTAAGAGACAATCAACTTCTCAATTACTGAATATACAAAGATGCTACAAACTAGATGAATTATATGACACAAATTAAGTTAATCAGTGACTTTAAAGGGAAAATAAATGAGATCTTCAACTCAGAAAGAAAAAGCTAGGAAATTATGAAAATTACTAACATACCACATACAGTTCAGCAAGAGGGGAAAATCCCTCAGGTGTTGGAAGTGAAAGTTCATTAAACAACAGTGAGAATTCTGCATCACCAACACAAGACTCAAGCATGACAAAAAGTATTATGGAAGAAAACTGGAATTAGGATTGAGAAATGCCACATTTAGGATCAGTTTGTTAGAAAGTACAAGATGAATGCAAGTCATATTCAATATACATTTCAGTAATCTTTAAATTACTACTCACTTCCTAGCAATATATAGGAAAGACAAGACAGAGTGCTGCTGTTCATCAAATACGAAGATACCAATGTAGTGTATCTGCAAGTACTGAATACTTAAAAATCCATGGATAATTTTTTACAGGTATAATAAAGCTGTACTGGTATCTATAAAGCAGATTAGCTATTAGAAGCATTAGAAAAAAGTCTATTTTTACTATTATTAAATAAACGAGTCTTTAAATGTGTTCACTGCTCAAATGTATTCAGAAACAGATTACATATGCAATAAAAATTTTATTTTAATAATTATAAATTAGATTTTATACATACAATTTTTGGCAATGATTTTAAAATAAAACCAAGATAACATTTAGTTTTAAGTGTATAATCCCCCAAAACACTCTCACTCACTCATATCTACACACACACACACACACACACACACACACACACCCCTACACATACCGGAAGTACTAAGAGTTCATCAATTGAAGTTTCTGGCTCAGTAGGGTTGTTGTCTGTTTGCTTAGGTACTTGAGCAATACTATTATCACTGCAACACAGAAAGGAAAACCATTAGTGCAGTTGGGTGATTGGGCAAAAATAACCAGAGTTCTGAATCATACAGCTCACCTAGTCAAAAATTTATTTATGTTTTCTGCTAGCTTTTCTTGAAGAGATTTGTTGCTTAATATTTTCTCTCTTGCATTTTCAATAACCATTTGCTGAAAAAGAAAATCAAGACTAGTAAAAGGCTAGAAAAGAATATTATATCATTGAAAACCAAATCAAACCAAAACCAATGCTTTTCCATCCAAGCAACTTGGGACACTGAGGTAGGAGTCGGGAGTTTGAGTTCAATCTGAGCATCATAACAAGACCTCATCTCTAAATAAATAATGAAAAGGCAAAAATGTCACAAAAAACAACCCATAGCAGTAGACAGTTATGATAAATGTAAGTAGAAACACAAGTTCTGGTGCCTCCCTCCACATTTAGACCTGAAAAAGTATTCTGCAATTCAGAAGTGTTGTCACAGATCTTTCACCAGCTTGGTCTCAGTCCGTCTAAAATGTAGTTCTACACATTATTTTGTCATACAATTCCTTTCATTATCGGATCCCGGTAAAATGCTCAATTAAATCGAAGGATCTGGCAATCACAAAGAATTTTTACTTGGTGCATTTGCCATGAGTGTGTTCTCTAAGTATAACTTTCCAATTACAGTTCTCTATTTAATATGCAATTCTGCTGTTCTCAGATTCATACCAAAGTTCATAAGCACACATAACTATTTAGATATACATCAGTGGTTTTAAATTTGAGACTATTTCAAGCTGCAAACTTTGGGAAGGTCACTTACTTTTTCTACTGCAAATACATTTGGATCTTGTAAATTCCTTATTGAAGAATGAGGTCCAGACGAAGTGAAACTCTTCCTTTGTGATTCACTGAAATACATTTTAAGAGCTTATCTTTCACTATTATATTTAACAGAACACGCATATACATCTTGAGTTTTTATTTTTTTCTTTCCATAAAAACAAAGTTAAAAGAACAGAGAAAGCATTACCAGACATAGATTCAAATATAATGGACAAAGTTAGAAGAGCAGAGAAAGCATTACCAGACACAGATTCAAATATAAATGTAGTGGACTCGAGTTTTAATAAACAACAACAAATGAAATGAAAAAAAAACAACAACAAATACAAAACTTAAAAAAACAAAACTAGATATGTGGTCTTAAGTATATGAACTCTGTTACTTTTATCCTCTTCTTCCTTTGGTACTGCTGGAGATTTAACCTAGGGTTCACACATGCTAATCACGTGTTCTATCACTGAGCTACATAGCCAGCTCCATTACCTACCTTATGATAGAATGAGATCAGCTGTATTAGTGGGTTTATAGAAAATAGTTAATTATTCATGAACTTTTATAATAAAATAGTCAAAGTTTCTGAAAATATTTTACTGTTTTGTGTGGTTAAATCAGAAGGCTTGTAATAAAGGAGACTTTTAATTAAAGGAGGTTGTATAATAGTCAAGTCTTGAACTACAGAATGCTTACAGTGAAAACTCTTAATTAAAACCAAAAACCAAAGCTAAAATACACCCCCCCCCAAAAAAAACCAAAAACCCAAAACCTACTGGTTGACAGGTGATCAAATAGATAAAAATCACTTATAGGGGCTGGAGAAATGGATCAGTGGTTAGAAACACACTAGTTATTAAAGAATATCCACATGGTTGCTCACAATTGTCTGTAATTCCAGTTTCAGGGGATCTGAAACCTTCATAGACATACATGTAGGCAAAACACTAGAGCACATAAAATAAAAATAAATAGTCATGTAAAAAAAAATTAGAGCTCTGATCTCTTGCCCTGGCCAGTAGCGGTGCACACCTTTAATCCCAGCACTTGAGCATCAGAAGAATTAGGTGGATCTCTGTGAACTCAAGGCCAGCCTGGTCTACAAAGTGAGTTCTAGAACAGCCAGGACTACACAGAGAAACCTTGTCTAAAAACAAAACAAAAAACCAAAGCCAACCAAACAAAACTCCAGGGAAAAAAAAAAAAGCAATCACACAAACAAAAAACACCACTCTGTTTTCTCTCTCTCTCTCTCTCTCTCTCTCTCTCTCTCTCTCTCTCTCTTTTAAAGAAATACAAGCTGAAGTAGAACAGAAAATTTTTTTTCTGGAAAAGACACCTTAAAACATACGGGTATGACTGAACTTCATGTGTTCTTGTGGACCATAAAACTAACACTACTTACATTCATTTAAGAGAACACTATGAGAAAAGATCATCTGAAAGACTCATTACTCAGAACATCACTACAGAAAGTGAGTGAACAGTAAGATACACCGTTGATTAAAAGACAATTCGAATTTAGTGAAGTCAGAATGCTGGAAAAGTCGTTTATGGAATGAATAATAGTCCCAAGAACTTAATCTAGTCTTTTTACTTTACTCAAATGTAAACATTCATTAAACTCTATTTTGTTCATCTTAAATGGCTTCTGGCAACGTGTAAAGCAAGTATAAGAAGTAATTACCTTTTACGCCTACCAGGAGACATTAAACTGGTATTAGTTTTTCTTTCCTGAGGACCAGGTATGACATTTAAAGACTGTGCAGCTGTATTTTAAGAAAACACAGTAAGTCAAAGAAACACACATAAACTTGTAATGATATCAGAAACATTAGAGACTAATTATTATTGTATACTAAAGTCCAGCAAACATTCACTGAGTAACACTATGAGCAAGGCACTGTACAAGATAATAAGATATATGCAAAACAGTCCCTATACCTTTAAGGTTTTACACTTAAAAATACAAAAGAAATATAACAAAGAAAATAAGTATAAAAGAAGTATCAGCTGAATGTTCCTAGTGTTGAACAGGATTTGGAGAAAGAGAAATGAACAATCTTTTTTTTTTTAAAGACAGGGTTTCTCTGTGCTGCCCCGACTGTCTTGAATTCAGAGATCTGCCTGCCTCTGACTCTCCAGTGTAATCTTAAAGGTTGGCAATAAAACTCCTCCTTAGAACCAAGGCATGAGTTCTGAACTCAAATCTCAAAGCACATATTAACTAGCTTCCCACTTCTTACTATTCTGGTATAAGTATGTATATAACAAGAATGATATTAGAACTTCATTTCTAACTTTATATCTTGCTCCAATATTCAGTTGGAAATATAGGAAATAGTCAACACATAAAGACGGTCATATATTGGGAAGATGTTCTAGGAGACTGGTAAAATATAATGTATATTCTGTTTAAAAACACAATCAGGTCTTTCCTATTATTACCCCCAAATTAAGAATTAGATGAATTCAAGGATGGACTTCAGTTTGATTAGAATAGGGAAGAACTGTAGCCAAGACGACTCCCAGATTTTAAGTCAAGATTTTTTTATTTGAAGGCGCATAGCAGAGAATAATCTTGAATTTCTGATCACCCTTAGTGCTGAGATTACAGGTGAGCCAATTTTTATGCAGTTTCATAGTTACATTCTTGCTGTTGAACTACTTGAAGTCTGCTCCATTTATAAGTACTCTCATCTCTCTCTTGGGTCATGATTCTGTATTATAAATGTGCATTGTATTTGAGTAAACAGAACTTAAAGAATAAAACTTAAACTTACTAGCTACAGTATTTTGTGACTGTGACTGGTTGACTACTACAATATTTGATCTCACTGGAGTTGAAATTTGACCAGTTGGTTTAACAGCTTGTGTGGCTACCAAAGGAGAAGTGGTAAATTGTCCTGAACCATAAGGTAAAACGAGTAACTCTGAATTGACGGGAGCTGCCTGAGATGCAAGCCACCTCTGTCGCTTGATTTCTGCAATTCCGTTTCTTGTTCGGGCTGAAACACATGAGCATTACAAAATTAACTCATTATCAATAGACATTTCAGAATCTGACTAAGATTCTATATGTTTTATGGCCCATACACTATATATAACATGTTAGATCTATAGATTAAAAGCCTTGAAAACATAATATAGCTATATGCAATAACTTCATGTAAAACAAACTAAAATAAATACATTTTACTTCACAAATCCCAAAATACACCTGTTCTTCAGTAATTCATATTGATGCTTTCCCAAATTTAAGATATTAAAAATATGGATTAAGAATGCTAGTACTTAACACTCAACTAGTAAAACTAGAATATATTTTATATGAATATACACACATGAAAATGTGTATTTGCATATGTGCATACATATACATGGCTTTAATTCTGTTTTAAATTTCTAGGGATCAACCTCAGGACCTTGTGCATGCACTACCGGTTACCTATACCTCAAGTCCCCTCAACCATGATACATGAAAATGTCTAATGATTGTACTTAAAAAAAAAGCAATTAAAAAATATAGATCTAGCTGTTAGTTAAAACGGTCATGAGACAGAGTATGACTGCTTAAAGTTAAATACCAACCTCTCTGATGGGCGGCAAACCCTGGAGAACTTTGCATGTTCCTAACAAATAAAACAAAGTAGTTATTCTTTAAGTATTGTATTTTAGATGGTATATATCCTGGTTTAGTTATGGCCAGACATAATGTGTATTACAAGTTAAAGCGTGATTCCCCTAAGATAAAGAGTCTACATGTCTTTTGGGGTATTCAACTGTGATTTGCTTTAGAAGAAAAACAGAATCATATAAACACCCATACAACATAATTTTGGTGATTAAACTTCTATTCAAATTGATAATTATGCACTGGAATGCTATGATAGCAAGGTATAGTTTGATCTGACTTTAAGAACTTGATATATTTAAGGAAGCCACATATAAGTAGGCATTCTCAATTCAATTTTGTAACATGAGACTTCCTATAAAGAAATCCTGATTCATATACATCAATACTTTATAATCTCAGTTCAAGATATGCTGCTGTCACATTTATGACTATGAAATTATATTGATCCTCCATATACGTAGAAAAGTAAACCTAAAAGTTCATAGTAGAAAGTAATTACTTTTACATTTTTTTTAGCTGTATCCATTTTATGTATGAGTGCTGTATCTGCATGTACACTTGCATGCCAGAAGAGGGCATCAGATCCCATTACATTATGGTTGTGAGCCACCACCATGTGGAACTGAACTCAAGACCTAGGAAAGAGCAATCAGTGCTCTTAATTGCTGAGTCATCTCTCCAGGCACCGAAAGTAATTCTTATAACTGTGAATTTTAATTACTAACATTAGGTAAACACTCATAAGCACCGTGTTCTTATCCCATGAAATTTGTCAATTTTTATCAACAAGACCCACAAAATGTAAACGGAATAAAGATTTTTAATACATAAAACCTTGGAGAAAACCTGAACCTGTGTAAAAGGAATCTTATGTAATAGCTTACCGAAACAACTCCCCACCAAAAAAACCTTCAAAACTAAATCACTTTAAGAGACTGAATTGTAAAGGCCTATTTTCTGGTACGCAAGTGCAGTATGTGAATTTGGTGGTAAAGGTGTATGTGCACACTTATGGTACGCTCAGTATATGAAGTACAGAGGTAATGTTAGGTTGTCTTTCCATAATTCCTCGCTACCTTGCTTTATTTTGAGACAGGATCTTTCACTGAACCTGAAGTTCACCAACTTGGCTAGGCTGGCCAGCGGGCTAATGACCTTTGGGTTTCCAGGTATTTCTTTCCCCTACCAACCAGGCTGACATTATAGGCAAGCACCACTGCATACAGTTTTTTTACATGGGTTCTGGGAGCCAAACTCAGGTACTCATGCTTGTGTAGTAGACACTATTAATGACTGAGTCATCGCTCCAGACACTGCAAAAATCTTTTGAATTGTTTCCAAGGACAGAAAAAGTGCTAGGGAAAGAAATATAGAGACAAAACTACCAAAGATGTGGTTCACTGCCAGGATGAAAGCATTTAGAGTCATTAGCCTAACTAGAAGATAAAAATAAGGCCTCTGCTATTTCGATGGAATATTCACTTGTAGCTTTGAAAGGAAGGGCTTTTCACGACTCTACCACTACATAAGAGATGTCTAAAATATCGCAGCAGAGCTGGTATACTTCTAAGGATACTGAGATTGGCATTCTAAGGCTATGAACTAGGTAGATGGTAATAAGTATTGTACCATGAGAGAATACTAGAAGTAGAAAATACTAAAAATACTGAAAGTAGAAAATTACAGAAGGAAAGAAGTCAACAATTCTCACATTACGTCATTAAGAAATGGTTGTCTAAAGAATTTTATATTGGTCTGAACTGTTTCTAAGTTGCTATGCAAAATTGAAAATGTCACTAAATTTCTATATATTGCAATTTCCTCATTTGTAAACAATCTGTTAAAGTATGCAACAACAACAACAAAAAAGCAGGGCAGTGGTGGCACATGCTTTTAATCCCAGCACTCAGGAGGCAGAGACAAGCAGATCTCTGTGAGTTTGAGGCCAGCCTGGTCTATAGAGCAAGTTCCAGTACAGGCTCCAAGGCTACACAGAGAAACCCTGTCTTGAAAAACCAAAATAAAGTATGCAATTTGTTTCAAATTATTTCTATTAAAGACAAAGAATTTCTACACCCTCTATGAAACCTTCGAAAGAAAGATGCTAGATGTGCATATTATACGGATCTTAAGTAGTTCTGCAGCCGAAGTGCATTTACATTCCTCAGCACTTTTTAATGAGCATAGTACCTGATCTGAGAAAGGGTGTGGTCTAGCTTCTTCCACAGAGATGACATTATTGTTGGGACCTCATTTGATGTTTCTAAATTGTAAGAGGAAATAAACTCAGTTGAAGAAAATTCATTTTTTAATTTGAACAAAAACATAGATTATAGCAGGAAAATAAACAAAAACTTTTCTAAATTGTAAAAGTTTCACTGGTGATTGAAAAGTATTTGTAACAGTGTGAAAAGGACCAATGAGGGTGCTGGAGAGATGGCTCAGAGGTTAAGAGCACGGGCTGCTCTTCCAGGGGTCCTGAGTTCAATTCCCAGCAACCACATGGTAGCTTACAATACACGCCAGAACACTGCATACATAATAAATAAATAAATCTTAAAAAAAAAAGGACCAATGAGGTGGCTTTCTTTTCTTAAAACAGAATCAAATCCAATACTAATAAAAAAGTGTGTCTAAAAAACTTAGAAGGCTAGGCTAATAATTTTCTAACTTTTTTGTATTAGAAAAGGTAAACTAGAATTGTCAGAAACATTATAGAAACTCCTATGTGTACAAACTTAATTGATATCTTTATTAAAAACAGTTGTAAGAATTACTTCTTACTGGGTTAAAAATTAAATGAGATACAATATGAAGCACCTAACACGACTAACAGGCATTAGTAAAGGAAACTACTTTTCCTTTGGCTATTACTTCATGATAATTAATCTAACAATAATAGTTTTGATGATATGAACTATGAGAACAATGTCAAGAAAATAATCACTAATTCCCTCTGAATCATGAGAAATTTAAACAATTATTATTTTATGTTCTGTTAACTCTGAGCCAATTTTTCAACTAAGTCCTGTGCCTAGTTTCATATTACACAGAAGAGCAAAATTAAATTGTCGGTTCAAAATATTTTAGCAAATATCAATGGTTGTTCATCATTATGATAAATAACCTAGAGTTCATTCAGATTTATTTCATTTTAAAATGAGTTTTGGCTTATGCCTGTTAGTTAATATTTGGAGTTTTAGAATTTGTTTTACTCAATATAAGCAAAAATAAATTGTTTCCCAGTAAAATGTATCTTATCAGAATAATATTAATTTTTTCAAAGCTTTTTATGAGACTATCTTAAAACAATGACATCCAACTTCTTACCTTTTGCCTTCATGGCTACATATTCGTTCAAAATTGTTGTCAAGTTTTTTCCAAATAAGGACTGAAAAACGAAGATCAAATATTACCAAACCATACAACTATCACTTTCCCATCATAAAAGCCAACGAAAGATCTAGACTGCAGAAATCCAGTAAAGAAAGGGTAGAGAAGCAGGTCACCAACATTCACTAAAGGTATCTGTGACACATCTGACAGAAAGCAGGTTATCCGTCTGAACTGTGACTACATGAGTCCTTATGTAAAACAAAAAGCAGTCATAAAAAGCAGTTTCCAGTCAGGAGATATTCTGTTCTATTGCTTTAAAGAAATAAGGGCCCAGGTCTAATCTGCTCTGGCTAACCTGAAAGCCACGTAAACCATGTAAAACTGAACTTTTAAAAATAAGTGTATATGAGATAGTCTTCCTAAGGAGCCCTACATTTCTGTTAATCTACCTACATGCCTTCCCTATGCTCACTACAGTTCAGGAGTAGTCTGTTAGAACAGTATGATCACACACTTTTGAGGTTATTAAAATAGCAAGGATTTTGGAACCAAGAGTTCTGATTTAAAAAAACTTAGTAGCATGTGTCAAATCCTTTAAAATTTACTGTAAACATATTAGTACAATTATTTTGGATAATATTGAGGACATATGTAATATACTGAAGAAGAGGTCTGACACAGGCAATTAGGTCTTTTTCCGCTCAACTTTCAACACTAGATTTCTTTTTGTGATGGGGGGGGCACAGGGAGTAACAGGGTTTTACCACAAAACCCAGGCTGGTTTTGGTTTCCTGAGTGCTGGGATTAAAGGAATATGGTACAGTTCTATATTCCTAAGTACTTGCTTGGGAGGGTAGAGTAGAAGGATTGTAAATTCAAGTTCTGTCTGAGCTACAGTCAGGTAAGTTAGGGAAAACCAAACTCAAAGTAAGAAGTAAAAATGAAGCTGGGATATAGCTCAGACAGTGAGTGCTTAACCAGCACTAAGCTCGAGAAGATTTGCCTAAGAAATCACTCCCCATTTTCTTCATTCTTTCTAAAAATGAATTGAACTTTGTGTGTGCAATTTCCCTTTCAAGACGTCAGTCCATTTATCTGGAGAGATGGTCCAGAGGGTCAGAGTGTACTACTACCCTTTCAGAGGCCCAAGTTCAGTTCTCAGTACCCACACAGGACAACTTACAACTACCTGTAACTCCAGCTCCAGAGATCTGATGTTTTCTTCTGGCCCCTGAAAGCCCCTGCATTCATGTGTACATATTCTCACAAACACATAGACAAATACACATAATAGAAAATTAAAGAGCCATCAGACATGGACTCTGGGTATGAAATGTGAGTGCTTTGAAGAGTCACAGGTGCTTGAGCCACCTCTCCTAGTTCTCCAACTCTTTCAAAATGCTCAAAACTGGGGCTGGAGAGATGGCTTAGTGGTTAAGAGCACTGGCTGCTCTTCCAGAGGTTCTGTGTTCAATTCCCAGCAACCACATGATGGCTCACAACCATCTGTAACGAGATCTGGTGCCCTCTTCTGACATTCAGGTAGAATTCTATATATATAATAAATAAATCTTTAAAAACAAAATGCTCAAAACTGTTTGGGGTATTCTAATCATCTTTTTATGTAAAAATTAGAACAATCCAAACAATTCACTAAAAAGTCATCCTTAACACACACAACTAAACTATAAGTACCATGTGAAATCATGTAATTCTAGAATATTCCTTTTATATATGGATAGCTACAAAAGGAAGTGACAATATATTTTTTTAAAATTTCTGGACAAGGTCTTGTTATGTAGCTCAGGTTGGTCTAAAAGTAATGACAATTGTCCTGCATCAGTCTTCCAAAGTATGCATTATAGATATCTACCACCTGACTAAATCTCTGTCTTCCACCTATGTGAATTAGGCAGTAATAAGTCATGTTGTTATCTGTCATAGCTCACTTGGCTGATGAATGACAAGGGTCTTGCTATGTTGTCTAGGTTGTCCCTAACCCTTGGGTTCAAGTGATCCTGTGATTATTTTAAGTTCCCAAGCAGATGGGACAGCAGACATATGGCACAATGCCTCACATCATTAGTAAGTTCATTTTAAGGCTATGCTTTCCAGTCTTCTGTATTGGTTAGTAATGTAATGTCCTATAAGGAATCAGTAACTCACCAGTAAGCAGGCTGGGATAAAACCTTCATCAGTACAGTGTTCTGCATATTCTTTTAAATTTGAGCTTTCTAAAATAAACGTCTGGCAAGTAGATGTGAGGTTTTCTTGTTGTAAGTAACCTAAAAGAAGAAGTTTGAATACTTCAGTAATTAAGTACTTTTGATAAGTGACTTTCAAAATGCTAGAGCATGTAGGAAAACTATTAGCAGAGCCTCAGACAAACATGCTGGTGTTTTACACCTTTCACTAGGTTGTACTGCAGTATTAAGCAGGATGACTACAGTCATTGGCTCCATCATAGGATTCAATTCTAGCTGCGCTTGTGAAAAGATATTTGACAAAGGACAATCATTGCTTAATACAGTTAGAAAAAAAACAACAACAAAAACAAGGAAATAGTAAGCAAGTGCACTCCACTACTCCATGGCTTCGACAATAACTAGGAGAGGGGATGGCATCTATTCATTTATTGGATTACTGAAGAGCCATATTCTCTCAGTATCAATTACCTGTGTGTTTGACTATCTACTTCAAGATTTAACAAAGTAAACAGAGATCTTTGTACATTGTATTAAAGGTCAGAAGAAAATTCTAATTTTCAATTTATAAACATTAAATTATAGAAATATCAACAAGAACTTCAACTTTAACAAGTAAAGGCTAAGAGGTTATTAACCACTTGGCTCTATAAAAAAAAAAAATGAAGCTGGCCCCCCAAATCCAAGCAAAAAACAAAACTCAACTGTAACGGCAAAGGTTATAAAATGTTTAGAAAAACAAAAACAAATAACAAAAAGATAAACTTTTGGTCTTGAATAGAACAATAATATCCTAGAAATAATATCTGAAACAAGAAATCAAAGAAAAAGTTAAGTTTTCAACATTTCAAATTTCTATGCTACTAAGGATGCCATCAATCCAGTAAAATAACTTTTAAAATGGAAGAAAACATTTGCATATCATATATCTGGTAAATGCTAGAAACCAAACTATAATGAACTTGAAAGGGACAATAATTAAAAGGTAATTTAATTAAGAAATAAGCAAAAGCTCTGCAAAGAGAGTAATACTAGAAACTCATGGAAAGGCATTCAACTTTACTAGCCATTAGGAAAATGTAAAAGGAAAACCATTATTCACTTCATACAAACTGGGACAGAAGCTTTAAACCCTTTATGATCTGAATCACTCTTGAAACCATGTTAAAGGAATTCAGGCAAAAACCCCACAAATATTTCAATTATAGATGATGTCCGGAAAAAGCAAATCCATACATATAGAAGAAGGTAACTGCTGGAGGCTGAGGAAGTTGAGAATGCCTATTATCGTTTATATTTCCTGTCAGAGATATCAAATGTTTTGGAATTAATGGTAGTATTGCTTATTAAAAATATAACCTCTCCAATATTTTATTTTGTGTTAATTATTTACGGACATGAAAAAACCTAATTGTAAATTCAGCACATACTGTATGAAGCTTTACTTGTTGCATCCTAATTTCATTTTAATTGTCTTACCATTTCATCTCTTCAAACAAATTAATTTTATAAAAGTCCCACAAATAACAATGCTCTTATTTTAAAGCCAAATGTATACTGCATTGTTTGTTTGGGCAGCTCATCTTGCCTTAGCCTAGGTAGTTTCAACTCATTCTTTGGTGTTTAATATAATTTTCAATTCTTCATAAAACTAATTTTTCTGTATATACCATATTCCCTTTGCTTACACTTATAAGTCTCTTGTAATAACTCTAAGCAATCCCTTACATTACTTATTCTAAGTGTATTTATCTCTGTGTTGGTAAAATACAGCAAGCAAAAAACATTTTTGTTTGCCTTAATAAATGATATCTATAGTTTCTTATTTTAAATTTTAAGAGTTTCTTCCCATGGAAATAGCTCCCCCCCCCCCCCCCCGAAGGGTTTCTCTGTGTATCTGTGCTGTCCTCGAACTGGTTCTTGTAGACCAGGCTAACCTCAAACTCAAAGATATCCGCCTGTCTCTGCTTTGGGATTAAAGGAGTGCACCACCACCGCCCAGCTGGAAATTTATTTTTTAACACTTAGAAACAAAACAAACAAGGGCTGCAGGGGTGGTTCAGAGCACCTGTTGCCCTTCGAAAAGACTGGGTTCAGCTTTTTTTCCCTTCTCTAATATTTATTTTTATCTCATATACATTGGTGTTTTGCCTGTATGTATGTCTGTGTGAGAGTGTTCAATCCTCAAGAACTGGAGTTACAGACAGCTGTGAGCTGCCACCTGGGTGCTGGGAATTGAACCCAAGACCCTTGCAAGAATAGCCAGTGTTCTTAATTGCTGAGCCAATTCTCCAGCCCTGGCTTCAGTTCTTAGCACTCACATTGTGGTTTCCAACCATCTGTAACTCCAGTTCCAGTGGCCCCAACAAACACCCTATTCTGACTCCCTACATACACTAGGTAAAACAGTCAAATAAACAAACAAAAACAATAAAAAACCCAATCCTGATGAGAAGGCCTTTAAAGCCATTATATGACTTCCAACGAGGAAAGAGCAAGGAAAAGGTCATCTCATTTTAGGCCCTGCTCTGATCTGGGAATCAACTCACCACTTTCGTCTTGTAGTTAATAAATAGGTTTTCTTACTTCTAACTTATGCCTTAGATGAAGAAAGACAAATATACAAACATAGGGTATTTTTTTTTGGAGCACAACAAACATTTAGAAACAAACAAACAAACTTCCCCCCAAAACAAAAACAAAAAAACCAAAGCCAAACAACAACCCCCTTTATTTCAGATAACCCTACTTGAAAATTGCTACTATTGAAGATCACATTTCAGATGTAAAGGTATTTGTTTCATAAGCCTGAGGATTTGGTTTGAACCTTGGGACCCACAGTGGAAGGAGGCAGCTGACTCCTGAAAGTTATCTTTTGGCCTTCACACGTGTGCACACTCACTCTGTCCAATGCTTCCGTTTTCATCTCTCACACACAATAATAAAATTCAACTACAAAAAAAGCACTTTCCCCTGTTTGTGAAATATAACCATTGAAAAAATGCCTCAGCTGGTATTCCCAAAGACTATGGAGGAAGTGAACTGGCACCAGGATTTGTGAACACCAATTGAGAACACACACAGTTACTGGAATCACCTTAGAATTCGGACAGTGAGAACTTTCTTTAGATTTTGTATTAGATCCATCAAATATTTTTTTTTTCATGGTGGGGAGTTCTGAAAGAATGAATCACCTAGATGTATTCAGTCACTTGAGAATTGTGACAGGTGGTCACTGTGAAACAGGACTCGACCAAGATTTTCCTCCCTGGAGAGTATACATTCCTAAAAAGTGATATCCTAAAACAGGGTAGAAACTGCTTATGAGGGAATAGGAAAATTTCATTTTTATGCACATACAAGAGATATACATCTAATATAAAAAGATGTACAGTTTACTTGTGACATTAAAAATATGTGAGGGGCGGTTAGAAAAAGTCTACAAAGACTCCTTAAAGGGCATGACAGCAAAATGAAGGCTGAATAGCAATGCCCTAGGGAGAAATGTAGTTAATTTCTTCCACCCTAAGAAGAAAATATGGGGGGCTGGAGAGATGGCTCAGAGGTTAAGAGCATTGCCTGCTCTTCCAAGGGTCCTGAGTTCAATTCCCAGGAACCACATGGTGGCTCACAACCATCTGAACTGATATCTGATGCCCTCTTCTGGCCTGCAGATAGACACACAGACAAAATATTGTATACATAATAAATAAATAAATATAAAAAAAAGAAGAAAATATGACCAACTGTGCTAGAATACCTTGGGGAAAGAATATCACATATGACAGTTCATGATACATTCTAAGTCAGTACATGCTTACAGAGCATATTTGAGAAAAGGCTCTGTGAAAATGCTGTATTACTTCTATTTGTTAAAGAAATGCTAAAGTTATAGTCACCTATAAATACCTGGGACACATTATGTTCTACTCTTAAAAATATGAGCTTTCATTTTTGGTTAAATTTGGTTAAGTTTTCTACTTTGTCTTAAGAGTTCAAAAACAGCCGGGCGGTGGTGGTGCACGCCTTTAATCCCAGCACTAGGGAGGCAGAGGCAGGTGGATCTCTGTGAGTTTGAGGCCAGTCTGCTCTACAAGAGCTAGTTCCAGGACAGGCTACAAAGCTACAAAGAAACCCTATCTTAAAAAACCAAAGAGTTCAAAAACAATGTAGGAAATACTTGAAAACATTTAACAATGCCATTTTTTATATTGTTTATGAGCAGGCTACAGAAACACCTACTCACCATCATTAACCACTGACCATAACCAATTATCAATCAAACCATCTTGGAAATCATAATTCCAAGAGCTTGGTGTTTTGAGGGAAAGGCAAAAGGAAACCTGAAGAAAGCAAGAACTAATGCCCTTTTGTGTAAATACCGCTCATGTACTGATACCCTAGCAATATTGGTGGCTCAATGGCCTTGGAAAAAATATAAATTCTTAGAAAGGTAACAGTGTCCTTAATGTAGTAGATTTACAAGTATAAGATAAATCCATAAATTATGATTTACAAGGTGTAAGAAGATAGAAATGATTTATGAAAAGCTAAAAGTAATGAGAAAATAGGAATGGCTCAGTTCATGAGAAGATACAGACTCAAGAATTTACTACCCGGCATGAGAAAATCATTCAAAGCTTTAAGAAGGTGTTGATATGTCCTGATATGGTTGGGAAATCAAAACACAAACAGCCCCTATATATGTAGGAATTTATTTGCCTAGTATAGATGCTGAATAAAAGATAAAAATAGTTAAGATTCAACAGAAAAGACAAAATGGTTAAGAACCATGAAAAACTGGACTGGTTGATCAGTCAAAAGTGTGTATTACTCCTCAGAGGACCCAAGTTTGATTCCTAGCACCCACTTCAGGTGACTTACAACTTCCTGCAAATCCAGCTCCAAGGTATCTCTGGCCATATACACCTGAAGGGAGTGAATACAGGTATTACTTAAGATATAGAATAATCAAAATTGCATTCTGGTGTTTATTAAATATCCATGTCTCTAATATAAAAGTAAATAAAACCAATGGTTTTTAATCTCTTAAGAATATGTCAGTCCTGGTCCTGTTTCATTTTCCAGGACTCTTTAAGAATGGAAGCCAGATTTCAAACAGGCAAAGTTACCTGGCTCACCTGTCTGGCTAAGTTTGCTAAAATGGCAAGTGCTTGTTCAGGTTGGAATTCAGGAGGAAGAAGTCACATTCCCTGATTGCCTCAAGAATCTCTTCTCTGACTACAGCTCCCCTATCAGACAGGTTTTCAGTTCCATCTTCCCACACAGTTGCCTCTGACGGCTGTGTATTGCCTGTGTCCTGGGTCAGCACGGCTCCCTGCTGTGCTAACCTATACATTGTCTCACACAAGCTGCTCAGCTTAGCAGCTCTTGTGTCGCTGGTGTACTCAGCTCCCTCACTAAATCCTAGCACATTAAATATACAATTTAGTGTCTGCTTTCTTTTCTGAATGGATGCCAACTCACGCAAAAAGTTACCTACTTATAAAATTGAAGAAAATCTGAACCCTTCAATCATGAAAGTACTTCTTTCATACATAGAATTTTTTTTTTAAAAAAACCATCATTTTGGTTCCTAAGAACTCTTGAATCTTGAATCTATGATAAAGACTACTGAGAAAGTTTCAATTTAGGAAGTAAAATTTTAGAGGTGGATGGTAGGGATGGTTGCAGAACAAAGCCATTTAACTAATACTATAAGCTTATAAATTACTAGAATGACCAATTTTGTCATGTGTTCCTTACCAAAAACACCATTATCTACCAACACATCTACTTTAATAAGACACTGGAGAAATTACTAACTGTAGCTATTAGAAGAACTTTCTGATATTACATTTGACTTGAACTTTTAATACAAGTGTATTAGGAAAAAAGGAATGAGGAATATATAATATTTGAAGCAAGTTTTTTTCTGCTGTAGCCTAGCAACAATATTGAGAAGATGGGCCCGGGTTGAAAGGCAAGTAGAATCAGCTCCACAGAGCACTTCCTATGGCATATTAGTAAAAGTCAAAAGGATAAGCTAGAGGCAGTAAGCGACAGTTTGAAGAATCTTGGCCTCTACAGTATTTTGAAAATTTCCATGAAGGAAATAAATAGCAGGCTATGGTTAAGCAGAGAGCAGGAAGATGAGTATCGTAAGCTGAAAAATTAGAGGAAAATGAATTAGTAAAGCAACTAAGCAACAAGTGATTTTACAAAGTAAAAGTTTGTAAGCAACAAAGGGCATAGGAAAACATGGGATGGGGTTCAGAAAAAAATGTTTTGGTGTTAAAGGGTTAAAAAACAGATAAGTGAATGCTAAGTGAAGAAAAATTACCTTTTCCCTTATGCCCAGAAACTGGCAGCATTTGGAACATGTCAAACAACAACAACAACAAAAAAAAAACCACAAGGGACTGAAAGAGAGGGGCTAAACATGGTAAGGGGGCACAACAGAAGAATCACCATCAAGCAGTAAACGGTTGATATAAGTTTACGTATGTAAAAGATACCTAAATCACAGAACTGAAGATGTTTTGTATACCAAGAGTGTCTCATTCTTAGAATATGTGGTAGGACCTGAATGCTTCAGGAAGACTTGAAAGAAGAGTAAACATGCATTGCAAGTGGAGTATGTAGAAAGAAATCACGATTCCAAAACAGAAGGGAAGGAAGGTACCCTGGAATTGATAGCACTGAAAAGAAAATCTGAATAATGAAGATGGATTTAAGGTTGAAAAGCAAGACTTGAGTTTCTAGCCACCAAGAGAAAAATAGTCCCTAAATAGCTTGTTGGGGGGCAGAAGCACAATTACCCCAATTAGAAAAACCCTGTCATCTCCTTAAGGTTTTCTTAACAGGCAAGACTTTCTCCTGGGGATACACTGACAGTATAGAGGCATTTCCTCCTTACAGCTGGGGATGACTGGGGAAGGAGGCCCTAAAGGGTATCTAGTGGAGAGAAATCAGGATTGCTGCTAAACAGCTCATAAAACGGGAACACAGGAAAACCACTACAAATAATTATCCACTTCACAATGTTTATATAGCCAAACTCAAGTAACATTTTTTTTCTTTTTTTTTTTGAGACAGGGTTTCTCTATGTAGCCCCTCACTCTCCTGGAACTCACTCTGTAGACCAGACTGAGCTAGAATTCACAAAGATTTGCCTACCTCTCTGCCTTCCAAGGGCTGGGATTAAAGGCATGGGCCACCATGATGGGAAGGCTGAAAAATCTGTTTTAAGACTATGATCACGGATTTTATTTGGATTGTCAGACTTCTAAAAGACACAATTCTTACCCAAACAGAGGGGGTAAAAAGGACATATTAATACATACTTTTCATATATCCCTAATAAATTTAAAAATTACAAGATAGCTACCTTTAAAAGTTACAGGTATAAATCTAACTACTCAATTCTGATGAAGTAGGAAAAAAAATAAACATTCAGAACGTAAGTTTTAGTGTTAAAGTTCTCCAAAAATGGGCAGCGGAACCATTTAAAGTCACTTAATATTTCCTGTTAAACGTGCTTATCAAGAACCCCAGGCAATTTTTATTTTGTTTTATTTTTTTGAACAGGACTAGGGCAATGCAAATGTTATTAACGGTTTTGAAAACTAGAGAAGGATTTACCAAACTTGTACCAATTTCTTCTAGAGATGTCGCAAATGATGTTTCAAAAAGTCACTGCCCAGTTTTAAGCCAAAGAGGCAGTTGTTCCCAGCAGTACAATTCCTTTTATTCTTTCAGAGGGCAAACAACGAAAACTGTCTTTCACATAGACAATCTACCCTGAGCGCCCAGTGGTGTATACGAACGAGCCTTTTTCAAAAATGGAGGAAAAACTCGGGCTAGAGAACGTGTGCAATCAGAAGGCTGTCGTCCGACCCCCCGAAATATTGCTCAAGAACATGAAAAACGGCTATTCTAAAAAATGCAACTGGCATTTCAAGCCTCTACGGTAAGGGGTATGGAGAGCTTGTGTCCCGAATTCCTAGCGCTAACGTCGGGTTCTGGGTAAGGGCGTTGGGAAAGTCTTTCCACAAAGCTGGGCGGCCGGGGAAGCGCTTTCTTTCTTTCTTTTTTTTTTTATGTTTTGTTTCTTCCCTTTTCCCTTTTCGGCCCCAGCTGTGACAAGGGAAAGGGTGAGGGCCAACCAGCCCAGTCCATCACGTAGGCGACACTCTTCCAGGGGTCCCAGCGGGCCTGGCTCTGCCTCGGAATCCAGGCCCCAGGTGTTCCACGCCGAGCTTCTCTCTCCGGCTGCCCCCTCGCCGCCCAGCTCGAGGAGGGGCATCCACGCACCCCGGGCTTCCACACGCCCGAAGCCTCCGAGGGACCGAGCACCTCCGCCGGGCTGAACTTGGACCCGAGGGGGCGACCCCCCCAAAGCTTCCCCACCCCAAGCAACTGTCCTCCCGCCTCCGGTCTTTCCGTCCTCTCCACCCCGTCCGATCACCCGCCGTCCGGGACCGGCACTTACCCAACACCAGCCTGGCTACATCCGAGGGTAACAGCATGATCAGCGCTGCACAGGGAGCCGCCTGACGGGGCGAGAGCCAACTTAAAGCAAACGCGGCGACAGCCCCGGCGACGCCGCATCTCCCGGTTCCAGTGGCGGCACTGAACCCGCGACAATTCGTCCCGCCTCTTTCGTGACACACCAACCAATCACTTCCGCGGGAGACAGAAAGGCGCCGAAATGAAACCCGCCTCCGTGCTCCGCCGAATTGTCGTCATTTCCGTCCGCGGAGGGGTGGGGCTAGCGAGGACTCGGTGGCCGGGTGTGGGAGCGTCCGCCCCTGGGCGGAGTTCCCGGCGCGAGGTCTTTCGTCATTGGTGCGCCGCGCGCAGGCGCCTTTCCTCAGACCGGGTGAATGTTTTGAGGGGCGGGGGGAACGAATGTTTTGAGTCGGTGAGGGCGTGATCGCTGTGCGCACGCGCGCACCGTGCAGCGCCTCAGACTCTTCCCTTTGGGGGACCCACGCTGAATGAACTTGCTGCTTTTGAACCGGAAGCGCGAAGGCGTGCTTGGAAAACCAGCTGCGGGGTCCTTGGCCGCGGGAAAAGGCGAAGCGACCTCGGTTTGCACTGGGAGGCAAAATGCAACGATAGGAACGCGGAGCGAACCGGGGCTTCCATGCGGGAAAAGTCTCCTCAGACCCCTATCTTTCCTCGGCTCCGGAATGGCCCTGGACGCCTCTCACCTCATCTTGCCCGGCCGTCTGTGATCTGCTCCTCCTGACTGCGCACCCCGCTTGGAGTGAGCCTGAACCTTCCTTTCTGCGTGTCCCCTTTTCCCGTCTGTCGCCGAAAGAGTTCTGGTATTTACATTTAAGCTACAGGTTCGTAAAAAAACAAAACAAAACAAAACAAAATAGAGGCTTGTGGTTCAGAGCGTGGACTCGGGAATCAATCTGCGTTCAGTTTCTATTGTCAGCTGTGTGACCTGTGCTGTCTTCTGTGGGAAGGTGCGTGGCAGCCCCGCTGGTCCCCTCCGTCCCCGCCACCTGGCACGGACGCTCCCTCTCAGGGCGGTAACGTGAGAGAGGAGCGCCGCGCTAGCCAGGGGAGGGGGGGGGGGACACTGGCTCTGTGGAAATGGAGCCTGATTTGCTACTGGACTTCGCCGGATGTAAATTGTTTTGCACGAGGTTCGGGGCTTTCAGATAGGAAACGTGTAGAGGGTAGAAGGCTTCTGAAGGTCCAGAGCGAGCTCTGCTACCGAGTGTTACAGATTTTGCAGGTTTACAGCGTATTGAAGCCACAGGGAGGGATAGGAGCAAAAAGAGGAGGAAAAAAAGAGAGAGAACCTTCCAAATAGACTTATGAAGCTATCCTAAGGGAAAACGGTAATAGGATGGCCGTTACATTGAACATCTGCGCTCTCTCTCTCTCTCTCTCTCTCTCTCTCTGTGTGTGTGTGTGAGAGACAGAGAGAGACAGAGATAGATACTGGTATCATTTTCTCGTTTAGCATGGAGAAAGCAGCTTTGAGAGGTTAACCAGCGGGCTCCAGGTTGGATACCTGTTAACTGAGTGGACTTGCAGCGCACAATACACACCGTAGAGCCCAGTCTCTTGCAGCCCATGCTAGCTGTGAACTCAGTCTTGCTGCCTGTTCCCCCCCACCCCCAGGCCTGGGACTTTGGAGGTGTGCTGCCATACTTGGCTGAGCCCTGTGCTCCTTGCACTAGCCGAGAACGACATGCCAGAGGTGGGGTTATTTCTGGGAAGATGACTTGTAATTGTCACTGTCAGATTTGTGTCTACATCCGCTGAATTGAAAGCAAGAGTGAATTTGTCAGTTCAAGGGCTTTTGCTTAGGAGGCTTTTTCTGTTGACTGTTGGGAGTTGAAACTATGTTATCTATGTTAGTAAATATCGTTTGTTTACTTGATAGCTCTTACTCTCTTTGACTAGCTTTAGTTCTAAAGCTAGCACAATCTGACATCTTTCAGTTACTTTCACATGTACTCTTTTTTTCTGTTTTAGGGCGTTTTGGCTTCTCCAGTTTCCTTCCCTAAAATGTTCACTCTTTAGTTCTTGTAATTGGCACCAATTCAGATCTTGACATTATTAAACTTCCTTTGATACCTGTTCCTATCAATTTATCTAAAATATAAACTGTTGTTTTGTTTGTTTTTTTTTTTTTTGCCACACAAGCTTTTATAGCGCAATCTGGTATTGAACTCACACTGAAGGGGACCTTAAACTGCTCTTCCTGCCTCTGCCTCCTCACTGGTGGTATTACATGCATATCACACTCTGTTCATTCTGTTGTTGTCTACTGTATTTTTGCTTCCTTTGAGGCATATGTTACAATTTGGAGCTATGCATTAATATTTTTGTTATCATTTTCCCCAGATGTCTCCCAGAGGGGAGGCTATGTGTCAGTGTAGTTCATTCATTTTCTTGCTGTCACATACATATGCCTAACAAACACTGTATATGTGAAACAAATATTGCTTGCACTAATCAACAAATGTTTTTTCTTTATAGAGATAATACTGAACTGTTTCATTTTCAAAATATACTTTATTCTGCTATACAAAGCACACATTTGAGAAAAGCATAATTTTAATATAGTCTAAGAAAATGTCCTATAGAAATGTTACAAAAATTATTGCAGCTTTGATAATCTGCCTCTGGATGTACAGTTAGGTTTAAATGTATAGAGGTACTGTAGTGTAAAATAATTGTAGATTTAAAGCATAACCAGTTCACAGCACCAAATAAGCCAAAATAAATGAAATTAATTGCGTATATTTATTTTTATTTACAGGTGAGGATGTATGGTCTGAAATCTTAAACCATGAGTCTAGCACTTAACGATCTGCTCATTTGCTGCCGACAGTTAGAACATGATAGAGCTACAGAACGAAGGGTAATAAATTATTTGAAATTGTTTTTCTTAAATGTTTGATAGGTAACATGTAATTACTGTTATATTCTTTTTTTAAAAATTTCAGAAAGAAGTGGAGAAATTTAAGCGTCTGATTCAGGATCCTGAAACAGTTCAAAATTTAGATAAGCATTCCGATTCCAAACAACAAAAGTATTTGAATTGGGATGCTGTTTTCAGGTATCCACTTTGGTTTTGTTTTACTTTCTTTTTCTATTTTGTGGTCCCTTATATTGTTTGATTTTCTTCATTGTGTGTTATATAGGAAGTTGGCACTTAGTTATCTAAGATAATTTTAAAAACTCATACAGAATATTAAAAGTTTTAAGTCATTTTTTCAACAAAATACTTTAGATGTATGTCATTTAAGATCAAGAAAGAAGCTGGCCATCATGGAATTTCTGTAATACTGTGTTTTGGAGGAAGGAGGTGCATGAGTTCCGGTCTTATCTGGTCTGCATAGCAAGACCCTGTCTCAAAGAAAACAAACTGATTAAGAATTCTGTTCACTTTGACTAGGTAGATTTATATGTAATAATAATTGAGCAGTAGTGGTATGTGCCCGCCTTTAGTCCCAGCACTCTGGAGGCAGAGGCAGGCGTATCTCTGAGTTTGAGGCCAGATTGGTCTACAGAACGAGTTCTAGAACAGTCAGAACTAAAAAAACCAGAAAGAAAACAAAAACGTAAGTTATAGTATTTGTTTATCATTTTGATTGTTGCTGATTATAAGTATCTGGCATGTGCTAAATTATACTAAAGCAAATAAAGTAAAAATTGGAATACTTTCAGATTAGCAGAGTTTAAAAATACTTGTTTGTGGCATAGCTTATACATTTTTATATTGAAACTTCATTTTTTTCCTTAAAAGCGTGTTTATTTATTTGTTTTTATGTACTAGTGCTCTGTCTGCGTGTATGCCTGTACGCCAGAAGAGGATATCAGATGCCATTATAGACGGTTATGAGCCACCATGTGGTTGCTGGGAATTGAACTCAGGACCTCTGGAAGAGCCAGTGCTCTTAACCACTGAGCCATCTCTCCATCCCTAAAACTTTATTTTCAACCGCAAATTTATTTATAACTAGAAACAGATATTGTGAGACTTTTGGGGGGGAAGTTTTTTTAAAAAAAATTGAAAATATTTTTGTGTATGTGTTTACACACGCACACATGTGTCTTTATCAAGTGTATGCAGGTTCCTAGGAGTCAAAAATGGACATTGGATACCCTTGAGCTGGAGTTAAAGGAGCTTGTAATCTGTCTGGCATGGGTGCTGGGAACTGAATTCTAGTCCTTTGGAAGAACAGTAAGCACTCTTAATCCCTGAGCCATCTCTGCAGCCTCCTAAATGTGTTTTAAATTTATGTAGAATATTAAAAATATATCTGAAGCTGGTATGGTGGTATAATACCTGTAATCTTGGCTCTTAGGAAGTTGATAGAGGAAGATAATAAGTTCAGTTCATTACAAATTAAATAAATAATGCAGTAAAGAAAGGTGTTCACATTTCTTTATACAATATTATATTGTCTTAGAATACTTCTAACAGATAAACTTATTTATTTATTTATATTTTGTTTTTTGGGACAGGGTTTCTCTTTGTAGCCTTGGTTATCCTAGAACTTGATCTGTAGGCCGGGCTGACCTCAAACCCAAAGATATGCCTGCCTCTACCTCCAGAGTGCTCCCAGTTGATAAATTTCTTATCTCTTGATTGATACTAAATTGTTTCAATTCTAAATGCATATGATATGGAAAAATGCATGCTTCCTTGTTGAGCATTTAATTTATTTGCAACATTATAAATATAGTCATTTGTTTTTATATGCTGATTAGGTTGACCATATTTGTACCTAATAATCTTGGCCAGCTCTCATTATCTTCTAGCCAGTCTTCATTTAAAGACCAGAACTATTACTAGCTGCTTATAATGTAAGGAGAGTTGAAGTCCTCAGTAGCATTCTGAGCAAGCAGGTGAGGTGACGGGAAACCATGCAGCTTACGGACTTAAAAGCTTTGCAAGCCAGACTTTATATTGATTTTGCACCTTGTTAGACCTTGAAAAAGATAGTTTCATGTAACTGGTACAACACTGTGGTTTAAATGATGTTTTGGGGGAAGGCATACAGGAGCCTTTTGAATGATAAAATTATAAGCGTTAATGAGAATATGCATTTTTTTCCTCCAGGTTCCTGCAGAATTATATTAAAAAAGAAACAGAATGTCTGAGAACAGCAAAATCAAATGTATCAGCCTCCACACAGACCTCCAGGCAGAAAAAGATGCAAGAGATCAGCAGTTTGGTCAGATACTTCATCAAATGTGCAAATAAGAGTAAGCAACATTATGTATTACACACAGATGCTTCAGGAGTTAACATAGCATGAATCTGATCTTAATACAGTAGCATAAAAATTAAGTATTGGCTGAATTCACTAGCACATACTGACTCTTAGTACTGTTGTACCAAAATTTGGGGGAATTTAGCATAAAATCTTTAATCTCCAAAATGGAAAGATCAAAATTATTTCTTTAATTCCCCTCTATCTTTAGATGTCAGTGGAAGTGTTGTCCTAAATATTCAGCAAGCGTTTTGAAGCAGAGCAGTTTCAAAGGTGTAAGAACCTGGTAGGGTAGTGAGTTGGCTGGGCACCTAGTTTGAGTCCCGCAACCAAGCTGTCCTCTGACCACCACACATGTACATGACGGGGATGTTTTAGTACATGTGTGAGCCATGTGCACACACACAAAGTAAATAATGAAAAATAAAATATAAAAATATTAAATAATATTAAATATAAAAATAATTAAAAATTTTAAAAAGGATTTTTTAAAAAAAATCTGTCTCTATTACTGCTTCTACCTTAATTTCTCAGACTTATTTATTTATGTATACGGGTATTTTGTCTGCATATGTGTAAGTGTACTATATGATATGTTCCTAGTACTTGTATATAGAAGAATCTTCTGGAACTGGAGTTCTGGATGGTTGTAAACCACCACGTGCATGCTGAATACCAAATCTAAGTCCTCTGCAAGAACATTAGATGTTCTCCACTGAGCTATCACTCCAACCCCTACAAATTCTTCTTATTTGGGGGGTGGGGGTGGGGTTTATCCAGACAGGGTTTCTCTGTAGCTTTGGAGCCTGTCCTGGAACTAGCTCTTGTAGACTAGCTGGCCTCAAACTCACAGAGATCCGCCTGCCTCTGCCTCCCGAGCGCTGGGATTAAAGGTGTGAGCCATCCCTACCCAGCACCCCTACAAATTCTTAAGTGATATACAGAAAGCCTAGTAATTATTTCAGATGATAACACTTAATATATTTGAAAATAGTCATAGAATTCCCATGTTCTTTTTTTCTAAGGTAAATGTACCCAATTCTTCCAGCTCATGTGGCCTAGTTTTTATTTTACTCTCTTTAATATTCTTCAGTTTGTTATTTCTCTCAAAAAAGATGGAACTCTATTTTGTAGTATAATCTAACTGTCATAGTCTACAGCATATTTGTT
The DNA here is from genome assembly GCF_982192425.1 of Myodes glareolus. Lineage (NCBI taxonomy): Eukaryota > Metazoa > Chordata > Mammalia > Rodentia > Cricetidae > Myodes > Myodes glareolus. Next base: position 82,462,773 of record NC_142029.1, on the reverse strand, counting down.
TCAAGTTTGCTTTGTGAAATAGGTCTTTCTTTCACTTTAGATTTGTGATTCTGCTGCCTCAAATCTTCCTTGTGCTGTGTTTGCAGATATGTGCCCCCATGATGCATTTATATACTTGTGTGTGTTTGTACTCATGCCTCTATGTGCACACAAGTGTTCTGAGGACAGCTTCAGCTGTCATTCCTTTAGTGCCATCCACCTGTGTTTTCTTACAGAGTTTCTTGTTGGCCTGGAGGTTGACAAATAGGCTAGGCTTGCTGACCTACAAGCTGAGGGATCCTCCTGTCTGTCTTCCTCATGCAAAGATTACAAGAGCATGCCACCATGCCCAACTTTTTGATGTGTGATCTGGGAAATGAATCATAGGTCTCTATGCTTGTAATCAAGCACTTTATTAACTAAGCTATCACTCCAACATTTATTCATTCTGAGATAATGATAGCTTTCTTGTAGTCAAAATACAGTTGTGTATTGTGCTGTCATTTAAAGAAAAGAACAAAAGTCAAGTCCTTTTTTGTGTGTGTATGTCACTGATAAACCTCATATCTTTCATCTTGAACTTATGTATAGTTAAGTGTGTGTGTGGTGTGTGTGTGGTGTGTGTGTGTGTGTGGTGTGTGGAGATACATATATGGTACTGGGTGCTAAGCCTGAGGCCTTGTGTATGCTAGTTCAGCTCCCCATCGCTGAGCAGCATCTCTAGTCCCTACAGTTGATATTCTGAAAGAATGATTTTTAAAAACTTTCACTACATTTTCTTTATTTTGTATACATGTATGTGAATTTGCCATGATGTGTTCATGGATGTCAGAGAACAACTTGTAGGTGTTGGTGCTTTCCTTATACTGTATTGTCCTGGGGATTGAACTCAGATCTTCAGACTTGGCAGTAAGCACCTCACCAGAGGAACCAACTTACTAGCCTCAAGAGTGACATTTTTGAAACAGAAATGCAGGACCATCATAAGCTTTTGCAAAGAAATGAGTTTTACATAGCACTGAAAACTAGAACTAATATCATTTGTTGAAAGATCTCAAACTTTGTACACTTTGCAAATAAGGATGTTGATTTTTAATAGCAACTTCAGGCTAAAAATGAGGCAAATCCATGGTGTAGTGTGATGGCTCAGCAAGTAAAAGGTACCTGCTGCCAGGCCTGACTACCTGAGTTCAGTCCCCAGGAAGGTGGAAGGAGAGAACTGACTCTCAAAAGTTATCTTAAGACTCCTATGATCATGAATTACAGACATGCACTACCATACCTGACTTAAATATTTTACTCTTGTTTTTTAATTTTAAGACAGGGTCTTGTTAGGTAGTGGTGGCACATGCCTTTAATCCCACCACTCAGAAAACAAGAGCAGGCAGATCTCTGTGAGTTTGAGACCAGCCTGGTCTACAAGAGCTAGTTCCAGGACAGTCTCCAAGCTACAGAGAAACCCTGACTCTGAAACAAAACAAAACAAAACAAAACAAACAAAAAAGACAGGATCTCCATGTGGCTCAGGGTGTTCTTAAACTTTTTTTTTTAATTAACATTGTTTTCATTTATTTTACATACCAACCAGTTTCCCCTCCCTCCTCTTTTCCTGTTCCCTCCACAACTCTCATTTATCCCCTTCTCATCTACTCCTTCTCCTCCATTCAGAAAGGGACAGGCCTTCAGTGGGCTTGAACAAAGCTTGGCACATCAGGTTGAGGTAGGACCAAGGTCCCCTCACTGCATCAAGGCTAAGTGAGCTAATTCAGCATGGGCTAAGCACCAGGGACAGATCCTCATCTCGCTGCTGGGAGCCTTATGAACAAATCAAGCTACACAACTGTCACACACATGCAGAGGGCCTAGTTCGGTCCCATGCAGGCTCCCTAACTGTTGGTCCAGAGTTCTTGTGCTCCCATGAACTCAGGTTAATTTTCTCTGTGGGTTCCCCCATCATGACATTGACCCCTTTCTTCAGGAGGACTCCCAGAGCTTGGCCCAGTGCTTGGCTGTGGATCTCAGCATCTGCTTCCATCAGTTACTGGATAAAGGCTCTCTGATGACAATTAGGGAAGTTACCAATCTGATGACAATAGATGGCCATGGTGTTCAGGCATCCTCTCCACTATTGCTAGGAGTCTTAGCTGGGTCATCTAAATACCAAATAATCCTGTTAAAAAATGGAGTACAGATCTAAGCAGAGAATTCCCAACAGAAAAATCTCAAATGGCTGAAATACACTTAAAGAATTGTTTAGCATCCTTAGTCATCAGGGAAATGCAAATTAAAATAACTGAGATACCAACTTACATTTGTCAGAATGGCTTAGATCAAAAACCCTGATGACAGCTTATGTTGGAGAGGGTGTTCTTAAACTTATTGAATAGTCAAGAATGACACCTTGACCTTCCTAATCTTGCCTTTACCTGGGGCTACTGAGATTATTGGTGTATAATACTGTGTATTGTTCAAATTGTTTTTAAATGTAATTTTGTGACCCTTGATTGTACATCTAGATGTGGAAATGTGGGAGAGATGATTCTGGTTAAGAACATTGGCTACTTTTCCAGAAGACTTGGATTCAATCCCTAGCACCCACATGGGAGCTCCCAACCACCTATAGCTCCAATTCTAGGGGATCTGGTGTCATCTTATGTCATCTGGCCTCTGGCACTGCACTCATGTGGTGCACACATACATACATTCAGGCAAAACATCTGTACAAATACAAATAATAAAATTTTAGAAAAGGTGTCTGCTTTAAGTGCCCGTCTTAAAAGAATATTTGATTTATTAGCACTGAATTTTTGGAATCTAAAACATGTTGCAAGATTTCAGCCTTTTCTGTGCGTGTGTCACTTGTATGCTGTTAGATTCCACGAAAGTCATCGTGCTTTTTAGAGTAAATAGACTATTTCTAGTTAGGATAATCCAAGATTATTTTAATAAATTTATTCATAAATATGCTCAGATACTTAGAATTCTTTTAAGTCTAATACCAGGAATTGTGACTTGTTAAGTAGAAGAATTAATCTTTATTTTTGCTGTATCCTTATGAATTGTCAAACTTAATCTTCCGTCGGGCCATATAGAAAAACATTTTTTTTTAACTTTCTGGGCCATATATCTGTTACAGGTTCTCATTTCTTGTCATTTATAGTAGTAAATACATGAACATGTTTGTGTTCCAGTAAATTTTTTTTTTTTAACAAAATAGCCAATCAGTTGAATTTTACTCAGGGACTATAGAATTTACTAATCCCTGTTATAGGAGAAAGTGAATTGAGAGCAATTTCATGAATGGAATCATTTTAAAAAGTTGGCATTCCAAGGATTTCTTATTTTTAATATCTATATGTTTTTACCTTTTCATTTTATTTTTAAATAGGAGCACCCAGGCTAAAATGTCAAGACCTCTTGAATTATGTCATGGATACAGTGAAAGATTCATCTAATGGAGTAACTTATGGATCTGATTGTAGCAACATACTACTCAAAGACATTCTTTCTGTGAGAAAATACTGGTGTGAAATATCTCAGCAACAGTGGCTAGGTATGTTTTGAAGGCTGTGATTATTTTCTCTTATAAGATGAAATTATAATAGTAAAAGCAGTATACATCCTACAAATGACTAACAGTTTAACATTACATTGATGAAATTATATCATTACAGTATCAGTTTCTTAATTCTTTTCTTCTTCAAGATAACATCTTGCCAAATATCCTGTTCTGGCCTTTAACTTGCAATCCTCCTGCCTTGGTCTCTCAAGAGCTAAGATTATAGGTATGCACTACCATGTTCAGTTCTCAATTTTTATTTATAATATACTTTTAAAATTATGAAGTCACGAATAGTTTATAGTAGGTGCTTACTACTAGAACTGGAATTGTATATTTTAAAGATTACTGCCCTGTTTTAAACTATTCAGCAGTCCAATGATTGAATAAAGTCCAGTCAACTTAAAATTACCATGCTGTTTATTTCAATACACATACGTGTATACAATGTGTACACACAACAGTGACACCTCAACTGGACCATAAATAATGAAGAAAGGAGAAAACCAAAAGAGGAAGAGATGTTACAGAAGTTGAAAGCTAGAGTTCTGCCTGGTTGGTGGTGGTGCACACCTTCAATACTACGACTCGGGAAGGCCAGCCTGGTCTACAGAGTGAATTTCAGGACAGCTAGGGCTGTAAAACAGAGAAACCCTGTCTCAACAAAAACCCAAAAAAAAAAAAAGGAAATCAAGTGTTCTGAGTTCAAAGGGATGTGGTGGATGGTGGACACTTTAAATGATACAGAAAGGATAAAGTGTTTAAGTATTTATTGGATTAGGCAGAGATATTAGGTAACTGACCAGGTAATAAAAATCAAAGGCATTAGAATATCTTACCCATTGACTTGCTTGACATGCAGAGTGCTATTTTTTCATTTCTATTTCCAAATTGTTAGTGATAATGATTGTTTTTTATTCCTGATATCCTTATTTTAGCACTTGAGAAAGATATTAAACCCTGATTCCAAATTACTGATCTTACAAGTTCTCCTACCATTGTGATGCTATCTGACTTGAGACCTCACCAGAGTCAAGCCCATTTGTACAGCATTTCAGCATTGTATTGTAGTCCAGGCTGCTAAACAAAAATATCAGGTCTGAAAGGTTTATATCATTTAGTTCCATTTGCAAGTGACAGGATTACTCATGTATAATGTCTCAAGAAATTTACATTTGATAAAATATATTTGAGATTTTTTTTCAACTTCAGAAGCGTATTTCTCATATGTAATTTTACTATCTACTTTGATTTTTTTGTTACTGGATTCATGGAGAAATTACATACATCTGAATACGTATATGTCACTCCTTTTGAAGAAGCAGGGTTCTACTCTTCTGAGATGTCTAGAAGTGTCTTTGCCATCCTTTATATCCCCTCTAGCAAAGCATGATGTGTTCTGTGATAATTTGAATCATTTCCAAGTAATGTGTGTCTTGAAGTCTGTGCTTTAATGAGAAGCAATTGCAGTTTTGGCTTTTGCTATTTCATCTCACCTAATCAGTCAATAAAAGAGAAAATGATGTAAAAGAATACTTCTTCCAAATGTAGAATCATTTTTACTTTTGAGTAGCTATTTCATGCAATGAAAATATGTTGGCATAATTGATAAAATTCTATCAACTCTTATTTTGAAGTTTGATTGAAATACTTAATTGCAATATAATATTTAAATTATTTATATTGGCCTTATATCTTGTCCAATACCCAATTTTAAGCCATTTATCTATTTCTGCAGAATCGTGACAATTGAAACAATTGAAAAGGAAGATACAAATAGTTGTTATACTTTCTGTTTATTACTGTCTATCTTCTAATGAGAATAAAGTTGTAAGCCACTAGCTTATTTTTTATTATTTATATTTGGGATAATTCTCAGTCAGTTTTATTTTTCTTCATGTCTCTGACATAGAGATAGTGGCTGCTTTTTTTTCTTTTTTCTTTTTTCTTTTTTTTTTTTTAAGTCCAGACTACTGCTTTTAAGGGTGTATTGTATAGTGAATAACTTGGGAAATAGAGTCAGTGACTTCCTTCATACAAAGAATGGCTTTGCTCTTAACCCATTTGTTTATAAAAGTGCTATTACTATTTTCACGTGGATCAGATGTTCCTCTTCCTGATGCTATTGAGGTTTGGAAACTAATGCAGAAATGGAAGTATTCTGTCTGCTGTTACTGCTGTGGGGAGTAAACTTTCCTTTTTCTTTGAGTAAGAAGCTCATATCCTTTGCCAAAAAGCATGAAACTGTTATACTGTTTGTTAACAGTTTGTAATTACAAGCAGAGTGATTGTAATTACAGGGAGAGTAATGCAAGACCATTCATAAATGGTAATATATTTAAAGAACATCATTGATAGGACACCAAAACTCTGTCAAAGACTTTGTTAAACCTAGATAAAGGAGTGTGGGCATGGAGAAGTTAAGTAGCTTATCTGAGATTTAGTTGTTAAACAGATTCTCTCACACCGTGTTACTTATGTTCCTATTTTAAGTACAATATTTAAATATTGATGGAGTATTTGTTAAATTCAGGTAATCTTTAATGCTCTTGCCTATGGAGAATTATGGCATATTTAAGTTGAATTGTGATGTTGAATATGCTTTAAAATAATTAGCTAATACTTTTCTCCCCCAATTTTTAGAATTGTTCTCTGTGTACTTCAAGCTGTATCTCAGACCATCACAAGAGATTAATAGAGTTTTAGTGGCTAGAATAATTCATGCTGTCACTGGAGGATGCTGTTCACAGACTGATGGATTACCTTCAAAATTTTTAGATTTTTTTTCCAAGGCTGTTCAGTATGCAAGGTAATCTAATCACTGTATTTTCATATTGTACCAAACTGTGTTAGATCTTCTTGCCATGACCATGTTTTAGATTTAGTGACTAAAATATACTACCTTTTAAACAGTGGTTATTTCAGTTGCTCAGATTTGTGATGTAAAATATGGTAATAGATATACAGTATGTAATGATCAAATCAGGATATTTCTATTTCTTGAATATATAATTATATTCAAATGTTTACCTGTGGTATTTCATTTTTTATATGCAGCTTGACTTCTATTTCACATCCTACATGAAAAACAAAAACAAACCTAAAACCTTAAAATAGACCAAAGATTTATTTGTAACTTAGAAACTTGAGGAAGGCAAACAGACGAAACACTTTAAGATAGTGATAGAAGGGGCACACCAAATGTTTGTGTTCACCAAGCCACCTCCCCCACCGTATAGAACAGCTCAGTGTAGTGTGACAAGTTTTAAATTCAGCACAGAGACAGAATCATTAGGACTTGATCACCACCAGCCATGTTCCAAAATGGCAAACTCCAAGTTGAGTGAGAGACCCTCTTTCAAGGTAATGATGTGGGGAACAGTTGGGACACCCAGCATCCTCCTTGTGTGTGTGTGTGTGTGTGTGTGTGTGTGTGTGTGTGTGTGTGTGTGTGTCTGCGCACACTAAATTCTTAAGATAAACACAGTGATATTTTGGGATACCCTACACAAACACAAAAGCAAAAAAGAGATAAATCATATAAATTGCAGCTTTTTAACAGAAAAGAAATACTGAGAAGAATGAAGAGATAGTTTTGCAAATGGAAGGGGCTTTTGCACACTGTTTATCTTACTAAAGACTTAACAGCCAGATTATATGACAACCTCAGGAAACCGAGTAACAAAACCCTGTCGCTAGGAGATAAGATGGGGGTGAATTTGATTAAGACACATTGTATGAAATTCTCCAAAGAGTTAATAAAATTGGCTTATTATTACTCTTACAAAAGGTAGCAAAGGGCTAGGTGTAGTGCTATACTTCTGTAATTCCTGTTCTTTGGAGACTCTGCATAGGATGATTTTAAGTTTACAGCCACCTTGGTCTGTATCATAAGAAAATAGAGGAGAAAAGAAAGATAATTTTGCAGTCGGTGAATTTATGATGAATACATTTAACTTCATTAGCTGTCTAAGACCTGAAAGCCAAACCATGGTGAGATAAAGTGGTTCCATAGAAACTATCAACAGTTTGGAGAAAAGACAACTCACTGCATTGGTGAGCGTGTAAAACACTGTCTCAGACGTAATCATTCACTCAGAACCAGCAGTTTCTCCAAGGATCAGATACAAATTTCCTTAATAAACACTAAATGTGAGCTTTGGGGGTCTTTTCTCATATGATAATAAGGGAAGTTGAATATCTTAAGTAATTCTCTTCATTTTAAGGATAGATGTAGTATATTGAGAATAAAGTAATAAAATATTTTAGGGAAGTTGAATATCACTTAAGTAATTCCATTTTAAGGATAGATGTGGTATATTGAGAATAAAGTAATAAAATATTTTGGAAGCATTGGTACACATCTCTATGGCATTATCTAGTTTATGTTAAACATGTGAGCTGTAGATATACAAATCAGTTGTGTGTGTTTTTAGATAGTGGTTTAGTAGCAGAGAGATTTAGCAACAATTTTCTTGACCCCAAGTGAGAATATGTTTTTGTTAAGGGTTAGTGTAACAGGCTTTCTTGGACTGCCAAACAGCTCCGAAATCAAGACAAAAAACTTATATCATGCATGAATGCTCATTCTTATCTTAGGCTTGTCCCACTAGCTCTTAAAACTTATTTTCACCTGTTTTTCTTCATCCACATTTTGCCTCAGGGCTTTTTACCTTCCTTTCATTTGTTTTCGTTTCCTGCTTCTTCCATGTCTGGCTGCAGGGTTGACTGCAAGAATAGATTTTTCTCTTATTCTCTCTGCCTGCCCACCCTGTTTATTCCTCTACTGCCTTGCTATTGGCCGTTCAGCTTTTTATTAGACCAATCAGGTGCCTTAAGCAGGCGAAGAACCACATCTTTACCTCATTAACATAAATAAATGCAACACACCTTTACATAGTTAAAGTAATATTCCACAACAGGTTAGTGCTCTTGTATTTGTTTATTTGTTTGTTTTCCAAAGAATTTGAACCCAAGATATGATACTGTTTGAAAATTACACTGAGTTGACTTTGCCTTCTGTTGCAGACAAGAGAAGAGCTCTCCTGGCTTAAGTCATATCTTAGCAGCCCTTGTCATTTACCTCAAGACTTTGGCTGTCAACTTCCGGAAACATGTGTGTGAAATAGGAGATGAAATTCTTCCTACTTTACTGTATATTTGGACTCAACATAGACTTAATGATTCTTTAAAAGAAGTAATTATTGAACTAATTCAACTGCAGATTTATATCCATCATCCACAAGGAGCTAAAACTCCTGAAAAAGGTATAAAGGGAAGTTTTTCTTGTTTGGAAACACTTCATTAAAATGTAAGAGGCCTAAGCATGACATTGATATTCTGTAGATGAGTGAAGTGTCTCTGATTAATAGTGTAATTAGTCTTGAGACTGTTTTTTATGCATTTTCTTGAATTTGAATTAGTGGCAGTAAATTCTATCTTGCCTTTCTATTGTTCAATAAAGTATGATGAAACCAAGTATGAGACATTGCCTATTCCTCTAAAAGCCATTTATCCCTCTTCACTGTTAAGAGGTGACACACGCAGTAGAGCAAAGAGGTTTAGGAAATGCAGGAACTTGTTTATCTACATGTTGCTTCTTATTTCTAATAGAAAGTAAGAAAGCTAAATTGAAAACAGGCAATCCCAATTATTCAGTTTCTAAAGAGGTTTTGTTCTTAAGACTTTGCAGAGAGATGCAAAGTAAAATGGAACAATGACTGCACCTTGTGCTTTTAGTTACATCTTTTCTGGAGAATGAAAACAGCAGCAGTAAAACATTGGTTTAATTGTCCTTCCTGATTGTTTCCCTTTTTTTTTCTTAAACCAAGTATTGCTCTTCAGTCTTTCAGAATTAGAGTGAATGACAGCTGACTTAAAAGAACGCCATCATGACTGTGATTGCCTTTGGGCTTACACTACTAGCCTTATACTAGTTCATCATGGCTAATAGTGGTAATTTTGTTAAGATGACTGCCACATTAAATAACAACAGCTAGAATGGAAGATAGCCGTTGTAGCCACTTTTTATTCCATATGTATCAGCTCTTAGATTTCTGTAGCCCATTAAACAATGTGACTTCCCAGTTCTTTGTCTTTTACCCTGTTCTAACCAGGATAAAAATCAGATTGGTTAAGAAGTGGTGTCAAATGTTAGTTAACTGTATGTTTATGATGGAAATTTGACAAGATATGATGAGGCTGCCAGAAAAATTCACATAGTTTTAGCCTCCAATAATTTATTTTTATGGTATACTGTCTGTGAGAATTAATGACCCTGTATTTTTCCATGAGAATTAGACAGTTGGAAAATCATGTTCACCAGACTTTGCGGACTCCAGGTCAGCATTTTAAGAGAGACATGTTAGCTGGAGTATGACTCGAATGGTGAGATAACCACCGTGAATGGATAGCATCATATATGTACTGGTTGAAGAAGCTAGTAGTAGTTTCCTGTTAGCACTATTAAACAGAAAGCTAGGCAGTGGTGGCGCACTGCTTTAATCCCACCACTCAGGAGGCAGAGGCAGGCAGATCTGTGAATTCGAGGCCAGCCTGGTCTACAAAGCAAATTCCAGCACAACCAGGTCTATTACACAGAGAAACCCTGTCTCAAAACCCCACTCCCTCCCCACCCCACATAAAATAGAAACTGTTACTCATGTGGAAGAGGGCATGTTATCTTCCTTAGGGGACATCATACAAAAAGGGAAGATTTTGATGAGAATGTAAGGACATTAATAACAACCACAGTTACCTAATTATGAAGTGAACCCTTAGGGAGTAGAGTTTTCAAAGCTATTGCCCAAAGAGGCATTAGTACTGAAGAGACACTGGACTAGACATGATATTGATGTGAGAGCTGGCAGTGCAGATGGGTTTGTATATAAATACACCATTTCTGAATTACAGGTGCCTATGAATCAGCGAAGTGGAAAAGTATCTTGTACAACTTATATGACCTGCTGGTGAATGAGATAAGTCACATAGGAAGTAGAGGGAAATACTCTTCAGGATCTCGTAATATTGCTGTCAAGGAAAATTTGGTTGATTTGATGGCAGATATCTGTCACCAGGTATAGTAACTGTTGTCACATTTGAAATTTCCTGTTTATTTTCTTTCTGCTGTGCTTTTATACCTTTCATGATCTCAAGAAGGCTATAAAATTGTTCTGTACATTTAACAATTATTTTCAAATTATGTGTATTTGAAATTAACCCTTATAATTGAAAGATAACTCTTTTGAACATATGTCTGGAGCTAGTGGTGAAAATCATACAGGGAAGGTGAATGTACCTTAATTAAAAAATTAAATTAGAATTCATGTAGCATAAAATTCACTGATATTTACAATAGTAATTATTCTTAGTTTGTTCTAAAACTATCATCAAAATCTAATTCCGCAGTCTTTGTGTTATCTCAAAAGAAACTTCAGACCTCCTAGCTTTCAGTTATGTTTGTTTCTCTTAACTACTAATGTACTTGTAATATCTGTGAATGGTTTGTCTGTTTTGGATATTTCATAAAAATAGAATCATATATATGTAGCCTTTTGTGCCTGACTTCTTTTGCATCATGTAGTATTTCCCACTGGGCAATATAAATTAGTATTTTATTCCTTCTTATAATGGAATAATAATTATATGTGTATAGTACATTTTGTTTAACCATTCATCAGTTGATACCCTACTGTGTGTCTTAAGTAAAACTCTTCTTCATACAGATTTGATTGATTACCTGGTGGTAGTTTTGCTCTCTTAAATGTTAATGGTAAATTTAAGTTGTTTTTGTTTCTTTGTTTTTTTTCCCCAAGACAGAGTTTCTCTGTGAAACAGTCCTGGCTATCTTGGAACTCACTGTACGGACCAGGCTGGTCTTGAACTCACAGAGATCCAACTGCCTCTGCTTTCCAAGTGTTGGATTAAAGGCATGCGCCACCACCACCTGGCCAAATTTGAATTTCTGTTTATTTTATTTGCATTGGTGTTTTGCCTGCATGTATGTCTGTGTGAGGGTATCATATCTGGAAGTTACAGACAGTTGTTAACTGCCCTGTGGGTGCTGGGAATTGAAACTGAGTCCTCTGGAAGAGCAGTCAGTGCTTTTAAATTCTTAGCCATCTTTGCAGCCTGGAAATTTTAAGTTTTAATCCTGTTGAAAATATACTTTTTGCAGTTTTGGTAAATATCCCCAGGAAATAATGCTGCCTACATGCAGATATTTGCTAAGAATGTCATTATTGCTGTGCAAAATATATCTCTTATGTTTATATATTTCTATAACTTGTTAATCATTATGAGTTCCTGTATCTTCATTTGAGAAGGATTTTCCCCCCAATGCTGTGTTGGAAAATTGTAGCAATAAAAATGTGGTTTTTTTTTTTTTGCAGCTTTTTAATGCAGATACCAGATCCGTGGAGATTTCTCAGTCCTATACTACACAAAGAGAATCCCCTGATTACAGTGTGCCTTGTAAGAAAAGGAAAATAGAAGTAGGCTGGGAAGTGATAAAAGATCATCTTCAGAAGTCACAAAATGATTTTGATCTTGTACCTTGGTAAAATGTTTATTTTTCTCATTCAATGTCATTTAATTGTAATTTTTCCAGAAAGTGTCCACTGACCAGAGCTGTCATTTGTCTACTCCCAAACCAGCTAGTAGTAACAAAGTGTGATTGCTATAGCATATTGAGCTGACCACTAAAGGCTCATCTGCTGCACTAGAGAAGACTACCTTCTTAGGTGTGTAGACATAGTAGGGAAGAAGGGCCTGGCAGTGCTAGGCAGTCTGTACTTTCTGCCCTCGGGGTTCACTGAGTTATAAACCTCATTAAGAAGACTATTTCCCCCCAGTGCAAAGTACCTTCATATAGGTTGGATCAGCAGTGAATTAAAGAACATTTAGGAATCATAGGGTAATTTTGATCTTTGTCATGATAGTAGGGTTTTTTTTCTTCTTCCTCTTTTTATTTTCATTCATGCATATTTAATTGTGCCCAATTTTAGAATCACAGATTAGCTCTGATAAGGATCATTAGACTATATCTAGATAGGCCTGTTCTACTTTGCTGAAAGGGACCAGCTCTAGGAATGTTAAGCAGAGTGCCTAAAGACACTTAGAAATTTACAGGGCTTTTGTTTTTTGTGTGGTTTTCACCACATTGCTGGAATATTTAGATGTAATTGAGTTGTGAGGAAAGCTATATAGACTTTGTTACTTACTGCTTAAGCTTATATTTATTTTATATACTTGACAGTTCTACTTTAGATTATTTATTTATTTAATCAAGAATTACTAGCTCTGCAGTGGTGATGCACACATTTAATACCAGCACTTGGCAGAGACAGGCAGATCTCTCCCTGAGTTCAAGGACAGCCAAGGCTACACAGACAAACTCTATCTCGAAAAAACAAAAACAAACAAAACAAGAATTACTGAATGACTTTTATGTGTGCAGCAATGAATAATACAGGATTCTTGGTGTTGAGTAGCACTCTTTCTAGATCAGTGGTTCTCAACCTTCCTAATGCTGCAACCCTTTAAATAAAGTTCCTCATGTTTTAGTAACTTCAGTTTTTTCAGTTACTGCTTCAAAACTGTAATTGTGCTACTCTTCTAAATCATAGTGTAAACATCTGATGTGTGACCCCCGTGAAAGGGTTGTTCAACTCCCAGGTTGGGCATCACTGTTCTAGAGAATAGACAACACATTGTGTTGAATAATAAATTGGTTTCAAAGAATAAATGTTTAGAAATGTTTAGTTTTTTCCTAACATAAAATAATTTTGGTAGCTAAAGATCAGAAGTTTAGGTGCTGGAGAGATGGCTCAGCGGTTAAGAGCACTGACTCATCTTCCAGAGGTTCTGAATTCAATTCCCAGCAACCACATGGTGGCTCACAACCATCTATAATGAAATCTGGTGCCCTCTTCTGGGGTGCAGGTACACATGCAGGCAGAATACTGTATACATAATAAATAAATCTTAAAAAAAAAAGATCAGAAGTTTAGTTTTTTTTCTTTTTTCTTTTTTTTTCTTTTTTTCTTTTTGAGGTTTTATGTAAAGACCTAGCTAGCCAGTAATAGGTTTTCTGTATTCTGATAATAGGTTTCTCCAGGCATACAGTAAACTGGATCAAACCAAACTGAAAAAGTAAAAGAACAGGTTTATTTGAGCAAGGCAAATCCTAGGTGAGTTCTCCAGCCCCCCGAGATAGAGGCAGGAGAAGTCATATGTCTGCCTGAACTAAAGCGGGGAGCTTATATAGGTTGTAGGAAAGGAGCGGTGACACATCCTCCAAAAGCTGATCGTATGCCCGAGTGTGACCAAAACCAGACTACTTCAGGCAGGAACTTTGGACTTTAGAAGAGCTGACAGTTTCAGAGGAGACGCTGCTGTAGCAGCCAAGAGTGCAAAACTGGACTTTTTGGTGCCTTCCATTTCTTGGAGATTCTCTGAGAGAGTGGGGTTTGGAGAGAGAGATAGGACTGGGGCTTTCAGATGAAGCAGGAGTGAGCTGGAGGTTCCAGTGGAACAGCCAGAAGTTGTACTTCTTTCTTCCTTCCGTAATTGGCAGCAGGGCCTAGTAAATACCAAGTTATTTTATTTTGAAAGCACTATGGAAAAGAGTGAAGATGATACTTTAGTTAGGATACATAAAGGTATGTAATTTTTTTGGTTTTTGTTTCTTTGATTTTTCAAGACAGGGTTTCTCTGTGTTGCTTTAGAGCCTGCCCTGGAACTAACTCTTGTAGATCAGGCTGGCATCTAACTCACAGAGATCTGCCTGCCTCCGCCTCCCGAGTGCTGAGATTAAAGGCATGTGCTACAACTGCCCAGCAGGTATATGATTTGTATATTTGTTTCCTTTAGGTTGTTAATGGGATTGAAAAAAATTTCAGATTATTTTATTTTATTTTATTTTATATTTTTGCTTTCAGGCTACAGATTACAACCCAATTAATATCAAAGTATCCATCCAGTTTACCAAGCTGTGAGCTGCCGCCATTACTACTAATACTGTACCAGCTTCTCCCTCAACAGCGGCGTGGAGAACGTGCACCATATGTGTTACGATGCCTGATGGAAGTTGCCTTATGTCAAGGCAAGAAATCAAACCTAGAAAGCTCTCAAAAGTCAGATTTATTGAAACTGTGGATTAAAATTTGGTCTATTGCCTTTCGTGGTATAACTTCTGAACATACACAAACTGAAAACTTTGGTTTACTTGGGGCCATTATTCAAGGTAGTTTAATTGAACTTGATAGAGAATTCTGGAAGTTATTTACTGGCTCAGCCTGTAAACCTTCAAGGTAGGTTGCATTATATTTGCTTTTACATATGTACACAAGTGTATTTCCCTTTGTAGTTTGTTACTTCAGTAAAGATATATTAGATTTTGTTTTGGGTCCAGAGTTTTTGTTAAGGTCAATTTAGTTTTATTTATTTATTTATTTATTTATTGGAGATAGGGTTACTGTGTGGCCATGACTTCCTCCACTTCTAGAATTGGCTAGCCTCAGACTTAGAGATATCTGCCATCTGCCTGCCTCTGCTTCCCAAGTACCTGGATTAAAGATATGAACCATTGTGTTTTGCCTTTTTATTTTTTTAGGCCAGTTTTCTTTGAAGGATTATAAAGTTTAAATCTTTTACCTACAATTAATAATTATTCACTATTTATAAACATTTTTGTAGTTCTGTATATTTTTAATGGACAAAAAAATCAAGAGTTTTCTCAAATGTAACCTTTCTTATATTACTTTTAACCAAATTAAAGTATCTTGTATTTCTGTGAGCTTGAGAGGCTTAGTGGTAAGCAGGATAAATAGGTAAGGCTTCTTCTTCTCAGAGAGCTTGTTTCTAAAAGTCGCCTTGTGTTTCTTTATAGTCCTTCAGTATGCTGTTTGACTATGGCACTTACTATCTGTGTAGTTCCGGATGCAATGAAATTGGGAACAGAGCAAAGTATGTGTGAAGTAAATAAAAGCTTCTCTATAAAGGAGTCAATAATGAGATGGCTATTATTTTACCAGTTGGAGGATGACTTAGAAGTCAGCTCAGAACCACCCCCGATTCTTCAGAGGTAATTGTAATTTATTGGAATACTCCTGAATTCTCGTTTTGTTTTGGCTGTACATGTCTACTTGTTTAATTTTATAAGGTTCACTCTACATATTTAATATCAGATAGCTTAATTTTATAATCATACTGCAGAATTTCCTGGAGTTATGTCTAAAATACTGGAGTTATCTGTATCTTTGTGCTGGATCATTTCTAAAATAAAAGATTACTTAACTGTAGGATATGGGAGATGGTCATGAAGGATAGACACATAATTCTTGTTAAAAAATTTAACATATTTATAAACATTCATAATTGTGGTATATCATTTAATATTTTGATACTTGCATACATTGTAAAATATTTAAATAGGGGTAAACGTACTATCTTGTCAGATAATTGTAATTTATTTATTAGGAACACATTGAAAACTATGACTTAACTTATTTAGAAAACATACAGTAAATTATTATGATCACCCACTCCATAGTACGACATCAGAATGTCTTTCTCCCTTATAAATTATAACTGTTCTTTTTTTTTTTCTTTTTCTTTTTTGACTCCTTGTTTTTTTGAGACAGGGTCTCACCATGTAACTGTGTGGTCTGGATTGGAACTCAGTATATAACTGGCCTCTCGTAGGGATTTTCTTGCCTCTGCTTTCTCAGTGCTAGAATTAAAAGCAGGTGCTACCACACCTGGTCTGGAGTGTTTCTTTGTGACCTGAGCAATTCCCTTATCTTGTCCTTATTTTGTGATCAGAATGGGTGTTTTCTGGTGAAATTGATTACCTGAGTGATCAGAAAAACAAAGTAGAACTTAAGCCCTATTATGGGCCTTGTTTTCCTTTCCCCCAGAGAGTAAAACTTAGTAGTTTAGTTTATAGTCTTTTATTTCAGAAATAGTATTGGGGAAAGAGGTGCTCGAAAAATAACTCAAGCAATTAAACAGCACGTGGTTGTTTTTCTAGAGGACCAGGATATGATTCTTAGCGCTCACATCCCTGCTCACGATTGTCTGTAACTCCAGTCCCAGAAACTTACACTGTCTGTTGGCCTGGTGGGCACCAGGCACTCACACAATGCACAGACGTTGATGTGGGGAAAACACCCATACACATAAAAATAAGAATATTAAATAAATAATTTTTAAAAATCCTACTTTTAAAATTATATATAGTTTATTTTTAGTAGTGCTGGAAATTATAGTAGTATTGTTCCGACCTCTTTAATAAATCTTTCAAATACTAAGAGATTTAGGACAGATGAAAGAATTTTTAGTTTGGCATCTCAGGTCTTGGGGGGTCATAATTTGAAGGTTTAAACACATGGATGATAAAGAATTGTTTTTTAATAGCATATGATCTTTTAAGTAAAGCTTTTTCTTTTTTTTAGTAACTTTCCTCATCTTGTGCTGGAGAAAATTCTTGTAAGTCTCACTGTGAAAAACTCTCGAGCTGCAATGAAGTTTTTTCAAAGTGTGCCAGAATGGTATGTTATATAAGAAAATATGTGATGTTTTAAGATATAGTATTAATTAAACAGATAATTCTAACTGTGTGGGAGTTTATTAATAATTAAGATCTAAGTTGATCTGATTAAAGAAAAAAATTATAGTGGTATATTATTTGTGTTTTAATAAATAAAATTTGCCTGAAGATCAGAGAGCAGAGCAGCCATAATAGTCAGCTGTATAGGCCAGAGAGTAGTGGCACACGCCTTTAATCCCAGGATTCAGGAGACTGAGGCGTGTGGATCTTTGTGAATTCAAGGCCACCCTGGGCTACACAGATTGAATCTGTCTAAAAGAGAAACAACTCACACAAAGGTGATCCCAGAATTTGGGAACACACTACTTTAATCCCAGCACTAGAGAGGTGGAGACAGGAGCAATATGGCTGGGTTGAGCTGAGAGAGTTTTGTAAGGGGAAGAAACAGGAGCTCAGAGGAGTGTGGAGTCTGAGGTTGGTGGCGAGCATTGCTGGATCACCCCTTTGTCTGAGTGTTAGTAGAGGCAAGAACTCTCCAGTGGTTGGCTGCTTTGCTTTTCTGATCTTCAGCTTGAACCTCAGTATCTGTCTCTGGGATTTTATTATTTGTGCTTAAAAAAAAATCACTATAAGTAGGGAGAGAAGTTTCTTATCAGTGATTATAATTTATATTCTGTAACTTTAGAGGAAGGCTACAGTTTAATTGCCGTGTGTTATAACATGTATAATAAGTGTCAGAAAAAAACTGAACAGTTGTGATGGGAATTTAAGAACATAAAATTTAAATAAAGTGAGTTTCTAGTAGTGACCCATTTTTTTGTATGTGAGTAAAATTTATTAGGTTTAAAAATGGGTCAGTGAAGCCCAGCACTGTGGCACACACCTTTAATCCCAGCACTCAGGAGGCAGAGGCAGGCGGATTTCTGTGAGTTCGAGACCAGCTTGGCTACAAGAGCTAGTTCCAGGACAGGCTCCAAAGCTACAGAGAAACCCTGTCTCAAAAAATGAAACAAGGGGGCTGGAGAGATGGCTCAGTGGTTAAGAGCACAGGCTGCTCTTCCAGAGGTCCTGAATTCAATTCCCAGCAACCACCTGGTGGCTCACAACCATCTGAAATAAGATCTGGCGCCCTCTTCTGCCGCACGGGCATACATGGAGGCAGAATGTTGCATACACAATAAAAGAAAATAAATAAATCTTAAAAAAAAAAACAAAGCAAAACAAAACAAAAAAATGGGCCAGTGAGAAAACTCAGCAGGTAAAATCACCTATCAAACCTGACAACCTGGAGGCTGAAGAAATGGCTCAGTGGCTAAGAGCACCAACTGTTCTTCCAGAGGACCCAGGTTCAATTCTCAGCACCCACATGGCAGCTCAAAAAATTGTCTATAACTTCAAGACCTTCACACAGACATAATAATAAATAAATTATTAAAAATAAGTACAAACCTAACAACCTGAGTTCAGTCCCTGGGACTGACATGCTAGAAGTTAGAACTGAACTGACTCTGGCTTCACACATACATCTGTGCATGCATGTGCAACACACACACACACACACACACAAACACTCTCTCTCTCTCTCTCTCTCTCTCTCTCTCAATCTAACTAGCTAAATGGATGGTGGGGAGGCAAAACAAAACAAAACCCCCAAAAAACAACTTGGTTAGAATTGGATATAATCTCCTGTGGTCCCAACAGTGAGACAGAAACAAGAGTATCTTGAAATCAGAAGTTAAGACCATCCTGAGCCGTGTAACCAGAATCAATCAACCCTAATTACAATTAAATTAAAAATATCTAAAACCTTGTTTTTAGTTGATTGACTCAAAGACTTAATTTTGTCATTGTGACTGAAAATAACTCAGTGATGTAAAGATACCTAGTCTCTCTCTCAGAGGCATTAAATGAAAGAGAAATCATGCATTTTGGCAATAAAAAGAAAGCAATGTTTTTGGTGGTTGCATTCAGTTATCTAGTGTTAATGTCTAAAGAGTTTTCTGAATTTGTCTTTTAAATTGTAGCTTCTATATTTTTGTGAGTAAAGCTTGCTATGGAATGATGACATTTTTCAATGTGAATTTAATTTGCCATAGAAGAGAAACATTTGGCAGAATAATTCATGAATTATATGAGCAGTCTTTGAATGCTGCAAGTACCTCCTTGATGTTTTTACATGTAATATGTTGCACATAAGTTGAAAAAGTGTTTGATGGTGGTTATTAATCAGTAAGCTCTCTCTTGAAGTGAACGACACTACCAAGATAAAGAAGAGCCTTCATTTTCAGACATAGAAGAACTATTTCTGCAGACAACTTTTGACAAGATGGATTTTTTAACCACTGCAAAAGAATGTGCTGTGGAAAAATTTCAATCTGTTGTTGGCTTTTCTATCCACCAAAATCTCAAGGAATCGTTGGATCATTATCTTCTGGAATTATCAGAAAAGCTTCTAAATAATTATTCATCTGAGGTAAGATTTATTTTAAAAAATAGAATTGAGGTTATAGTAGTATGTTGTCTTTACTCTTTTGGGGGGTCTGCCCCCTAGCTCCCAAATGAATCACACATGGAGTCTTATTCCTATTTAGAAATGCCTGGCCTTAAATTGGCTTGTTTTTTGACAAGCTTTCCTTAATTTAAATTATCCTGTCTACCTTTTGCCTCTGGACTTTTTCCGTTCTCTTACTCGTTGATTGGTGAGTAGCTGGATGGCTGGCCCCAAGTCCTCCTTCTCTGGCTACCTCTCCTTCCTCCCAGATTTCTCCTATTTATACTCTCTGTCTGACAGCCCCACCTGTCCTTTCTTCTGCGTCTCTATTGGCTATTCAGCTCTTTATTAGACCAATCAGGTGTTTTAAACAGTTACAGCTTCACAGAGTTAAACAAATGCAGCACAAATAAAAGCAACACATGTTAAAATAATTTTCTGCAGCACAGGTATTTATATATTTATGTATCTTAATTTACTTAAAGGGCATACTAGTTTATTAATTTTTATATCTTATATGAAGTCTTATGTAAATGATACAATTTAAAAAAGCTTGTAAATTTTCCCCAAAGGAGTGAAATAGCAGCCAGAAAAAATGACCAAAAAGCCAGGTAGGGGCAGTGTGCCTGTTTCTTCTGTCGTTGCCATTTGTTGATGGTCTTTATTATCACAGCTGTAGCTAATTTTGTTCTAAGTAATTTAGTTTTCTATTGTTTTCCTCTTAGGAATGTCATTTCTTACAGGATTGGAACAAAACAAGATGATCTTCATGGATTCTTATATAAAACCCTGTAAAGTTATCTAACTTGTGTAAACTTGCAAAAATGTGTTCTGATAGTCTGGAGTCTGATAAAGCTCACCAATCAGTAAAGACTCTGGTTCAGAATGCCATTTTTACTGGAGTCCAGCTCTGGCTGGATTTAGATCCCAAAGAGGAGTGGTGGAGTAGGTGGAGAGGAGACTGAGGTGATCTGGGGGTGAATTGGGTTGGCTGCCTGTTTTATTGACAAAAGGCTACGCCTCTTAGACTCTATCATTGCACGAAAGAGTAAGTGAGAGAGAGGGGCAAGTGATCTGGGAAGTGGCTTGTGACTAGGGATCCAGGGCTAGTGTTGACCTTGACAAGGTAACAGGTTCCTCTTGCCAGAGATAAGAAAGACTCTTTTTAGTAAGCAGGAACTTTCTTCAAGCCCAGGAGAGAGTGGGGACTTTTGTCTAATTTCCTGACTTTGGGGGGGAAAGACATCAGACACACCATTACAGAACATTGCCGTTTGTTTGTTTTGAGTTTGTTTTTTGTTTGTTTGTTTGTTTTGGTATGGCTTAGTTTATGCAAATAGCTAAAGTTTAAAGTGAGCAAAGCAAAGCTAGACAAACATTGCTGTGAACTTAAATAGATCTTAGGAATTTATAAATCTTGATTATCAAATATACCTTGTTTATCAACCACGAATATTCTAGTAGGTGGTGTTAACTTGTGTGGGAGTAGGCAGAGTTAGAGCCCTATATGATTCCACGGTGGCAGGGATTTTTCCAAAGAATTTTGTAGAGTCTGCCTTTTTATACATTTTCATCCTTCACCAAAGCCTGCACAAAATTCCAAAGAGAATGGCATCATAGTGAGAATCATTAAAAAGGAAAAGGGTGCTGGAGAATTGTGATTCACAAAGTTGAAACTTTGTTAAGTAGCAATAGTCGCCGTGTGGTCCACACCATTTTTTCTATGAATCTAGTTTTCGATCTTTTTTTTTTTCCCCTCAGTATTGGGCATCAAACCTAGGCCCTGTGTTTGTTAGGCACGCAGTCTTCCACTGAGCAGCATGGCCCGCTTTCTACTCAGGTTCTAAGACACTTGTGTGCTTGCCAGACTGCTCTTCTTTCCTTCTTGTGTGTGGCTACTTTGGGAGGAGTAGGAGGAGGTACTCCTACCTGTCTTTAGGAGTAACTTAGACTATTAGTTTTGGAATATTGGTTATCATAACTCTACAGTCATCTTTAAGCTGATTTCAATGATTACCCCAGAGCATTCCAGTTTTAACACTGCTGAATTTTTATTTCTTCATATGTACATGAACTTCTTTTTTCAGAGGTAATTCCAAGTACACAGAATTATTTATATCTAATACTATATTTTTAAATTTATGATTTATTTTAAGATTACAAGTTCAGAAACACTTGTCCGGTGTTCAAGTCTTTTGGTGGGCGTTCTTGGCTGTTATTGTTATTTGGGTATAATAATGGAAGAAGAAGCATATAAATCAGAATTGTTCCAGAAGGCCAAGGTAGGAAAATTTATACTTATAAAGTTTTAGATGAATTTCAATGAATTCCTGGAAAAATTAGGGAAAATTAATTTTTGTGTTTGTTGAATGTTCCTAATCTGAAAAAATAGGAAATCTGAAACACTTTAGAACTAGAAAATTAGAGTCCCAGCATAACCACAATGGTGAAAATTTCCACATCTGCCTTCATATGACAGGTCATATTGAAGATGTAGGCACAGGTTAGCATCAGATGTGTGTAAGATGTTGTCTTTGTTTTCTGTTGCTGTGATAAAGACCATGGCCAAAAGCAACCTGGGGGAAAATGATGGGGGAAAGGTGTATTTGGCTTATACATCAAGATCATGGTCCAATATTGAAGATAATCGGGGCAGGAACCTTGAGGTGGGAACTGAAGCAGATGCCGTGGAGGAATACTGTATATTGACTTGCTCCCCTGGCTCACTTATATTTTTTACCCAGGACCGTCTGTGGATGGCCTTGCCCACAGTAGACTGAACCCTTCTACAGCAATGATCAGTCAAGAAAATGCTCCCACAGACTTGCCTATAGACTAATTTTCAATTAAGGTCCTCCTTCTCTTATGACTCTAGCTGGTGTCAAGTTGACAAAAAAACTAACAAACAGGGTTGATAACACAAATGAGTTTTGTTTTTAGATTTGAGATATGTCCCAAAGATATCTTGTTATATATATGTAAATATTCCAAATTCTGAAACTTTTTTTGTTGTGTATATTTTAGATAATAGGTGCTCTTTCACTTATACAGTCTAAAAGAAATAGTATGTCCTTTCTTAAGAGATGTAGTTATTATAAGCCAGTGGTAAATAAATATGGTAAATGATCTTTATCACAATGTAACCTCATTACATTGCTGAGATTTATGATTGTTGTTGTTGTTAGTAGTAGTATTATTTTGAGGTAGGGTCCCTGACTGTCCTGGAACACAGAGTTCTTCCTCCTCCGCCTCCCAAGTTCTGGCATTAAAAGTGTGCACCACCATGCCTGGCTATACACATTGAATTTATCTGTACTCTTAAAATTTTTCCCCAAGATAATCAGTAGTGAAGAATTCTTGATTGGACATATTAATCAAGTAGGTTCTAAGCTTAAAACTTTCTTAATCTCTTGATGTTCTATCTGTGGTGGGATTTGCAAAGGGAGCAGCAGGGTGTAAAGTTCTGGTGAGTTTTTGTTACTATTTTGTTTGTTGAGACGACCTCATTGTACAGTCCAACCTGCCTAGAACTAAAAGATCTAGTACCCTCTGAGCACTGGAATTATAGGTGAATTGCTACACATGACTTAAATTTGTCATTTTCTTTTTTGGGTGTTCCTCATTTGTAATCTTATTACATGGGGTGGGCATGTGCATTTTTATTTTTTATTTTTATTTTTTTGAGATAAGGTCTCAGATGTTAGCCCAGGTTGGCCTCATGATCTTTCCCAGTGCTGGGATCACAAGTGTCAGTCGCCACTCCCAGTTTCATGTTCATTTTACATATATTTATATTTAGCTTTGGTTCTTAAATGAAATTTCAAAATATCAATACTAAATTGTTATTTCAACTGAAATTTGTCTTTTTCCTCTATTCTAAATAGTCTCTAATGCAGTGTGCAGGAGAAAGTATCTCTCTATTTAAAAATAAGACAAATGAGGAATCTAGAATTGGTTCATTGAGAAATGTGATACATCTGTGTACAAGTTGCTTATGTAGGCATACCAAGGTAAGATTATCTTTTTGGTAGTATAGTATATTCATATGGCTTATTATTTAGTGGTTTTGAGTTTTTGGTTCATTTATAAGTTTATATACTGATCTGAAATTAAATTGAATGATAAAAATATTCCAAAAATATTGGTTATTTATTTATTTATTATTTATTATTTATTATTTATTATGAAACTTATTTTGTAACTTCATTTTCGTGTATACACACACACACACACATATACATAGATGAGTCTTTTATTGCTAGCACATTTTCATTAGTTTGTTGATTCGTTGTTAACAAGTCTGCATTTTTTCATAACACTATACCACAGGTGTTATAAGTGACAAAGAAATGAATAACGCCACCTAAGGATGAACTCAGTCTGTAGAGTGCTCACAAAGATAAATGATAGTAGTACAAATGTTTCTTTTACCCATATTATCTTGGGTAACATTTGGTAGAAAAAGTACAGTTGTGTGTAATCCTTGTTTCGATTTTTCAGAAGCCTGTTGGGATAGCCATACGGATGTAGAAGGTTGCTAATTGGAACTGTCTTTGAAAGCTAGTACATAAGCAACCTAATATTCAATTTTTAAAAAAACATATTTGTTCATTTATTATGTATACAATATTCTGTTTGCTTGTATGCCTGGAGGCCAGAAGAGGGCACTAGATCTCATTATAGATGGTTGTGAGCCACCATGTGGTTGCTGGGAATTGAACTAAGGACCTTTGGAAGAGCAGGCAATGCTCTTAACCGCTGAGCCATCTCTCCAGCCCGCAACCTAATATTCATAGCATATAGTTTCGATTTTCTAATATGCTTTCTTCTATTTCTATATAAGTGTGGAAGGCATGAAGTGAAAGAGGGAGCCTCACAGACAATTGCTTACTGTGTTTAGTATCAGTAGCTGATATGTTAATGATGCATCAAGACAGAGACATTTACTTCGTTTATATTTTCCATAAGGAGATTAGACTGTAGTTGCTATTCTGGTAACTTTATAGTTCACTGCCTTCTTGAAATAGACTCAATAAGTCCTTGTTCTTAAAAAAAGAAAGATGATGATGTACCTCAACTTATAATTTGGCCTCAGTTCTGGACTCTTTATCTACATTTCATTCAAGATAGAGAAAATATTATAAAAAAAATCTATTTGTTTTGTGTTTTATTGCTTGGATCTTTGTTTAAATTACAGCGTAATCCACACAAGATTGTATCCGGCTTTTTTCTACGATTGTTAACATCAAAGCTTGTTAATGACATTGCAGATATTTGTGAAAGTTTAGTAAGTATGAATCTTTTTTTACTAATAAATTTCATTGATTCTGAGATGCAGTTAAAATTATATATACATATATGTGTGAGTGAGAAGGATGGAGGATGAGCAAGTACGAGCAAGCCAGCACATGTGTACCATGGTGTATGTGGAAGTCAGAGGACAATTCTTGGGAATATGGATTCTTGTCTGTTGCTTTCTGTGATTCAATGACAGACTTGCATGCAAAAGCCTCTTCCACTGACCCATTTTGCTGGCCCTAAATTGCAAATTTTTGTTATAGTAGCTAATAAATAGATAGTATCTCCTGGTATATAGCATCTTGGACTTTTTAAAAAAATAAATGTAGCCTTTAATAAACTTATTGCATTAAGAGGACATGTATTTGATTTCTTCTTAATATCAGTAAGATATCAAGCAGAGTAGTTTAGCTGCCTATTAGTTTCCTACTTAATCATTGACTGATGATTCAATTTATTGTACAAGATCTTGGCTAGCCTAGAACTTGCTGTTTAGACCAGGTTGGCCTTGAACTCCCAGAGGATTAAAGGTGTGTACCATGCCTAGCCAATTCATTAAGAAACAAAAAATTCCCAAAGTGGAGGAAAACACCTTGTCTTCTAGGGAGCTTGTTTTTACTATGGTGTTTATACTTCATTTCTATCACATTGGACTTTGTTATACATGTTCACTGACAGTGCCTAAAGAAACTTTAATTGCTTACTGAGTGAAAAAATATCTGTAACTTTATTATTTGTATTTAATGATAAATTGTTTTTCTTGTTGCTGTACTTAACTGTGAGGTACATACTGCTGTGCTTTATGCGGCAGTTATGGTATTCCTTAACTTAGGAATAGTGTGTGTGTATCACTATGGGAATAATACATTTTTAAAAAATCCACCTGCTTTTACATTTTTGTTTCCTTTTATCTATCTGTTTTAGAGTGTATCTTGCTAGGATACTAGCCTGTTACTGATCACATACCCCAGTTTGGTCTTAAGTTTTTGACAGTCATCCTACCTAAGCCTTGTTAGCAATCTGCTAAGGGACCAATCCTTATGCCTTCCATACTCACCTGCTAACCTTTCAAGTCATTTCCCCCTTCTAACCAAAAGTTCTGCCACAGAGACTTCTGTGTTTCTGTTTTGTCTTATTGTATTTGTGCACTTGAAAGGATGCAAGAAAGGGACTGTATTGTTCAAAGTAATGTGAGAATTTTAGGGAGTGTACGTGTGTGTGTTAGTTATGATAAGATCTTAATTGTGTTGCCCAGGCTCACCTAGAACTCTAGGCTCAAATGATTTTTTTGCTACAGGTATCCAAAGAGGTGGGACTACAGGCACATGCCTCCATGCCCTTTAGTTTTAATTTTGATGGATATTATTGTTGTACAACAAAATAGTCCTAATAATTGATACTTATTCTGTGCTTTCACCAAAATTTTAATGTTAAAGTTTAAAAGTTTTATTAAATGTTGCCAAGTATAGCTTTTGTTTGTAAGGGCTTGGAGTGGTGTTCGAATGTTTAAATACAGTATGGA
Source organism: Myodes glareolus (assembly GCF_982192425.1). Classification (NCBI taxonomy): domain Eukaryota; kingdom Metazoa; phylum Chordata; class Mammalia; order Rodentia; family Cricetidae; genus Myodes; species Myodes glareolus. Next base: position 82,436,372 of record NC_142029.1, on the reverse strand, counting down.
ATGACTGCTAGACTCTTGTATTACATTTATTTATTTTATGCCTGTGTGTGGGCACGTGTGTCACAGGGCATGTGTGAAAGTCAGAGAAACATTTCTGGGAGTCTATTCCCTCTTAACATGTAGATCCCAGGGACTGAACTAAGGTCATCAGGCATGACAGCAAGTGCCTTTATCCCATGAGCCTTCTTGATGGCCCATGATAATTTTTTTTTTTTTAAATATTTATTTATTTATTTATTGTGTATACAATATTCTTTCTGTGTGTATGCCTGAAGGCCAGAAGAGGGCACCAGACCTCATTACAGATGGTTGTGAGCCACCATGTGGTTGCTGGGAATTGAACTCGGGACCTTTGGAAGAGCAGGCAATGCTCTTAACCACTGAGCCATCTCTCCAGCCCTGATAATTTTTTATATAAGAATTTATTTTTAAAATCTTGTTATTACCATGTTATCTAAACAGATTCCAGTTTATATATTCACTTCCTACAATATGATGGATTAGAGTGTTTCTGAAATAAGCTGAAAACAGCATCTTTGTTTCTTCTTTCTAAAGGCATCCTGTATGAAAAAGTCGTATGACTATGGAGAAGTAAATTCTGTGAAAGATGCTGCTAATGAAAATCTGATGGAGGCACAGGGTCCATCATCCTCAAGTCTGTTTAGTGGTTACCCTGCTAGTACTGTGAGCGATGCAAATGATTCTGGAGAGATCCAGAGTACTGTTGGTAAATAAGTGTTTACTGCTTGGGATTTCTTTTACCACTTTATATGAATTTGTCACTGTAAAGAAGGACCTCACTGAAAAGAACTTTAATGATAGTTTCATTCCCCTTAGGTATAGTCTACTTGGATTGTTATTTTCTATACATTTAATTTTTTTTTCTGGAGAAAAGAGTTTTGCTATGTAGTCCTGTCCTGGAACTCAATATATAGACCAGGCTGGTCTACAAACTCAAAAAAATCCACCTGCGTCTGCCTCCCAAGTGCTAAGATTAAAAGTATGTGCCACTATCCCTGAGCACTTAAAATATATATTATTGTTTATATTATTTTCTGTGTTCACATGTGTTAATGTGGGCACACATGGAGGTTGAAGGACAGTGTTCCAGATGTCAGTTCTCTCCTTCCACTGTGGGCTTTGTTCTGGGTTTTAAACTCAGTTTTGTTGGCTACATGTAAACACTTTTTCTTGCTGGGTCTACTTCACTGGCCCTCCGTACTGTACATTTTAAATCACTCTCATTTTAAAAATCAAATTTTTTAGTTTCTTACTTACTTTATTGTTCATAGAAAAATTTAAAATAGTTTAAACAAAAGCTACATGATATATTATTTTGACTGTGAAAGCAGGAGAATGTTTTAGGTCATATCAGTATCAGTCTACTGTGCCCTGTCTGTGTTAATGAGTGCCTTTTGTTTTTAGGTGCCATGAGTCTTTTAGCTGCTGACTATCTGTCAAAACAAGATCATCTTCTTTTAGACATGCTCAGGTTCTTGTGCTTGTGTGTAACCGCATCTCAGAGCAATACAGTGTCTTTTAGAGCAACCGATATTAAAAGAAAGTTGTTAATGCTACTTGATTCTAGCACACTAGACCTTACTAAATCCATCCACCTACATATGGTGAGTCAAGTGGAAGAAGCTTTTTGGTTTTTTTTTTTTTTATGGTGTTGCCAAAAAATGTAATAGTTGGATTTGTAAGAGTGGTACAGTAACTTTGAAGACTTGGTTTTTTTTTGAAAGATAAATCTGAGACTAGTTATAAAATATATTTTGCATGTGTGTGTGTATATGTGTTTCCCAAATTGGGCTGAAGCAGTCTTACTGAATAAGTGGGGTAACAGGTACATGTTATGCCTGGTTTTCTCATTTTTCTCTTTTAGCATACAATGAAAATAATTGAAGTTGAGGCTGAAACATTGAAACTTGGATATATTTTGAATATTATTCCCTATAATTATTATGTATTGTTATACACTGGAACAGGAAACATCTTTAAGACAGGTTTTCGCCCAGGCTGTCCTGTGCTAACAGTCTTTCCTCCAAGTGCTGAGATTATGAGTGTAATCAGAAGTCAGTAAAACAAGTCTTGATTGTAAAAATAATTCATAACATGGAATTTGAGGTCTGAGTGTTGCTTTCAAGCTAATGCTACTAATATATGCCTTCAATTTAATTCATGACTTTGTGGCTTAATCCCCCTCAAATTTGTAGTTCCTTTGTTTGTCTTTATAAGACAAAATGAAAACTCTACCTTTTCACAAATAAGTAATGAATTTATTTACTCAGTAACCATCTATGGAACTAATTTCTTATCATGTGGAATATGCCCTTACTTTATTGCCGGTAAGCAGTTGGTAATAGCTCTTGAGCCATTGAGTATCTTCTGGATAGATTATAGACTTGGTTTGGTAACTAGTAGACATACCTGGTGCATTCCTAACTGTGTCATGGAATCTCTTGTCTTGGGATTAGACTGCCCAGGCATTCACTGATTGAAATGCGTTTCATTGTATCTTGTTGGGACCCTTGGTTTCATTCCTCACAAATACTCTAGTAAAGTTTTACCCCTGACTTGTGGGAAGGGTTATATGCTTGTCTTGAAGCTTTGATATTTAAAATCATTCCACATTCTCAATAACATTACATATGACTCCCAAATTAGGTAGTAAAGAGTGTTTTAACAAATTCTTTATTAATATTTAAGAAATATCTCTTAGAATTTTTGTTGTAACTAGAAAGCTACTTAGCATCTTTGAGAAATTAATTGCTTATTTTTAACTACCATTATAAACGTTACTTTTAACAGCTTCGTGTGTGTGAGAGTGTTTGTGTGTGTGTGTGTGTGTGTATAGTAACACATAGTTACAAAGTTGCCAGGGTTAAGTAGGTAGGTTAGGATATTTTACTTCTCAGGATTTTCTTTGCTTCCCAGCATTCAGTAGTTTTTCACCATTGAATTTAGCATTATTCTGAGAGTATAGAGACATAGTAGTTTCAGATTCTTTATCATTTAACTGCAGTGGTGACAGTGATGATCATTTATTGAATTCCAGCAATAGAAGTTATTGTTTCCTTTGTTCCCTGACCAAATAATTGATATATTCCCATTTTACAGGCGAGAGTGTGGGTTCTCCATAGCAGACGGTCAGGATTCTTAATCATTTAAGTTAAAACTGTGGTGCTAAATTTTGAATTAAGTCTTTGATTTTAAAGATATTTTATTATGTGCTGTGTTTAGAAATGCTCTGTGGATGTTTATATGTGCTTAAAGGTGAGTGATCTATGGGTAAAGCTGTCTTTTTTCTTTTTTTTTTTAACTACTTTAGTACTTAGTGCTTCTGAAGGATCTTCCTGGAAGAGAACATTCGTTGCCAATGGAAGATGTTGTTGAACTTCTAAAACCATTATCGTAAGAAATGAAAGTCATGTTACGTTATGCTCACTTTAAATTATAAGCTAACTGACATGTTCTTGTAAGCTTATAACGAAAACCTTTTCTACCACAGCTTTGCATGTTCTCTGCATCGTCGTGACCAAGATGTGTGTCGAACGATTCTAAGCCATGTCCATCATATAGTGACAAACCTAAGTCAAGGCAGTGTGGACACTGAGGGCACAAGGAATGCTCGGGGACAGTTCCTGACAGTGATTGGGGCGTTTTGGTAAGCAGAAGTCTCTTTCTTCACCTCGGGATACAGATGTAAACTCTGAACTTTAGTGATTTTTTTCCTGAGTATCTCGTGTAACTTTCTGCATATTTAACAATAGTATAACATAATCTGTCTTTATTTCTTTAATGTGCACGTCAGTGAATGTTCGCTTGCACGGGTGTGGGTACACGTGTGTCACTGTACTCCTATGACAGTCAAAGAACAACCTCGGGTGTCAGTCCTCACTTTCTACCTGTTTAAAGTAGGTACTATGTTCGCTGCTGCCCATACCAGGTTACCAGACCCACAGATTCCTCCTTTGCTGTTTCTCATCTTGCTGATGCATGCTGAGATTACATATGGATGCTGCTGCATCTTACTTTCCATGAGCTCTGGAGATCCAGACTCTGGTGTTCACACTTACATGGCACGTACTTCAGCTATAGAGCCCTTTGCCCAGCTCTGGCTTCCAGTCCTTAACTGAAAAGCTATACTGGTTTTTATAAAGTTTTGTTTTCTAAAGTGTTTAGCATATGGCTCTGTAAATTTTGAATCACACATAACCTGACATGGATGGTGCATAAAAAGTGCAGCAATTCTAAACCATTTGAATTGTTGGTGATCCAAAGGAACCCATTGGCTTTGTCACTGCTTATTTCATTCATAGTCTCACAGTAACAGTTGTAAACATCTTTTTAACATTTTATTTCTATGTGTGGGGAAGTCTGAGCACAGCCAAGGTGCACATGCTCAGGTTAGAGAACGACTTGTAGGAGTCAGTTTTTCTCCTTTTACTGTGTGGGTCCCAGGGATCAAACTCAGGTCCAGCAGGTGCTTTTACCCACTGAGTCATCTTGCTGGTCCAGCAGTAACATATTTGTTACTTTTAGATCACATACATACAACTTAGATGCCTCATTCTGTTAGAATAGTAAGGACTTTTCTAAGTCAATATAGAGCATAGATTTCTTAATCTATGTTATAATGATGAAAACTTAAAGGATATTCTGTTCATATTCAGTTTGCTATAGTATGGCTTCCTGAAGTATGTCAGTTCCAAGATACAAAACAGATGTACATTAGAATGAATTTCTTTTTATTTAGCTTGAATTTTAGGGAAGATAAATATACTGGCATGCTGGCATGTTTTTTACAATGAGAATTATTTATTTGCGGCTTTTGTGGGTTGTTTTTTCTTTTTTTTTTTTTCATTTTTGTATTTTCGAGGCAGTGTTTCTTTGTGTAACAGTCCTAGCTAGCCTGGAACTAGATTTGTAGACCAGACTGGCCTTGACAATTAATTTAAAACAGAATTTTTTTGAAATTATTTGTGATATTGTTAATATTTATTGATTTTTTTTTCTGTTTTTGCTTTTGTTTGAATAATTATTCCATTGAAAATCTTACCTGACTTCAGGCATCTAACAAAGGAGAAGAAATGTATATTTTCTGTAAGAATGGCATTAGTAAAGTGTCTTCAAGCTCTCCTTGAGGTGAGTTACTCCATGTTACTAGAAAGTTCTTCATTGGAATGATCGAAGCCACCTATATTTCTGTATGCTAATGAGTGATTTTTCTCTTAATATTTTGTATTTAACTTTAATTACTATTTTACTGTAGGTTGATCCATATTCCAAATGGGCAATCCTTGATGTAAGGGGACAAGACTTTCCTGTAAATGAAGTATTTCCACAGTTTCTTGCTGATGATCATCACCAAGTTCGGATGTTGGCTGCAGGGTCAATCAATAGGTAATGAGTTAGGTTTTCACAAAGCTCCTGTAAGCTGCTGATAGCAGCAACACCTTCACTAGCTGCAATGTTAACAGCAACGTCCACTTAATCAGTACATGCACGTGCCTGGGAATTGTGTTTTTTCTTTAATCTGACAGTTCTGTCACTTATATAACATTATTGTCTCCAGTTTATAATTGAAAACTGGCTTAGAGAGGTAGCAGGCTTGGTGCTATGGAACTTAAGAGCCATTGGTTTGAATGAGAAGTGTCTGCTGGCACACAGGAGGTATAGCATATTTGGCTATTACCATGGCTTTATGTGAGTCAGTAAAGTGGTAGTCTCTTCATTTTGTATGATGCTGATATGATTTTTGTTTTTAGTCTAAAATAATATTTTATGGTTGGGGGTCACCACAACTTGAGGAAGTGTATTAAAGGGTTGTAGCATTAGGAAGGTTGAGAACTAATGCTCTGTGATATTAGAACAATTGTGTCCAAAATTTGAATCTGTGACCGTGATGTTTCCATGAGCTAGGTATTGCTCCTCATTCCTCATTTATTTTAGTAAGAAAATAGTGCATTGTCAAGATTGCTCATGGATGTGTGTGGGAGTTCAACTTACTGAACTGGAGTTTAAATAATCAGGCCATAGAGGATCATAAATTGAGTGCAACAACTCAGTGAAGTAGTATCACGGGGGGAGAAAATCCAAGTTTTCAAAAAGTTCAAGAAAGATAAGTAGATTTGATGTTTTCTTTTTTTTTTTTTGTCTTTGATTTGTTAGATATTTAATGTTGGGCTGTTTGAAGAGAGGCTAGCAAAATAAAGGAATCAGAAATAACAAATTTCTAAGAAATATCAAGACCAAAATTCATTACAGTTGCCTTAAAATATGTGGTTATTATGTAAGAGACATTGATAACCTCTACATGAAATAAAATGTTAACTGAATATCAAAGTATTAGGCTACTCATTTTGGGGGTGATTAAACATTAGAAAAGATTGATAAATAAGTTTTTAGATTCTTACGATTCATGTTTGATAAGAGGACAGTGAATCTTTCTGACAGCTTAGTTTTAATGTTCAAATGTGACCAGTAGTTAAAGAACTTTGAAATCTTTTCTCTCTAGAAAAATTGCCTTATCGATTAAGGACCTTAGCATATAGCAGATGGTCTGAACTGCTGAGGTAGTCTTTTGCTATGGACCGGCTCAGGTGAGCCCCTCAGACCATGGGAGAATCAGGGCAAAAGGCTCAGGAGAATTCAGAAACGGCGAGGAATGACAGACAGTCATACTCAATGTGATTGAGAAAGTGCTGCTGCGATTTTACTTTTTCAGTGCGAGGCTTTTATATTTTTACAAACAAAGAACTTGGCAAAGGCATACATCATCAGATCATAAAAAAAAAGCATAAAACAGTTTACAAAAAGAATCTTTGAAAATGCTTTGTCTTGGGCACAAGGACTTTCGCCCAGTCTGTACCAGGTGGCTGGCTGGACTAAGTGACCTTGTGCTCAGAATATCTTGGGGTGTGAGAGGAGAAGGCCACTATCTTCCTGGGAAAACTTTCTGCTAGGAAATTTTAAAGACATGATCTCAAACTTGTCTGAAACTGGTCTCATACCATAAATCTCAACTTTCTTCCCTCCCCGACTCTCAGGGTCAGATGTTGTAATTAGCCTAGGTTTATTCTGGCCATAAGGAAGGCTGCATAGGCCTCCTGTTAAACTGCACGTATTTCTCAGGCAAATATTTAGTGTTGCTGCAGCTGTTTTCCTACAGAAGGCTTCTAAGGTTTCTCCTGATAAGAGCAACTCCTTTTGCTCCACATCATTAAGGAATTATTTTAACGATGACCTCCCAATTTCCAGAACTGGCTATTTCCTTATAGGCTTTAATGAATAGTGGGGCAGAACTCAAAAATGTCCTCAGCAGTCTTGTTTGTATCCACAACTGCCTGGAATAGTCTGATCTGTTAGCAATATGCAAGGATCACAAAGAACACACAGACAAGGGAAAAGACAGACATATGGCGCCAAGGATAGCCGGGTCGAGTCAATACAAATGGCAACTCAGGTGGCATTACACCACAACTGATTGCCAAGGAACCGCCTGGAACACAGCTCCGAGAAGCACAGATCCCAATCCTCCGGCAACACCTGCCTGTCCAGTCAGCATTTCTGCTACACTGGCGCGACAGCTGTGGATGTAGCAGTCTTTCAAACAAAGAGCTCATTTATTTGACTCATGGAGTGATTTATTTATGTTCTAGAATATGCTTTGATATGTAGGGTTTGAAATAAATTTTGTTTATTTTTAAAGATTATTCCAGGATATGAGACATGGAGATTCCTCTGGTTGGTCGAAAGCACTGCTTTTGAAGTTTCAGCAAACAGCTTTTAAAAATGTCTACCTGAAAGCAGAGGCAGGAATCAGAGAAGTGGTGACTGCAGTAAGTTGTCTGTGCTCTGCACTCACGTCTGTCAGAGTTATATTTCTTTAGCACATTTTGGATGAGAGTTTGTGTTTAGTAGTTAACACTATAAAACTGGTCTAAGTCAAGTGTATGGACTGGATAAAGTTTTCCCGAATGAAATTTATAGGTCAGAAGAAGTCAAATAACAATTTTTTGCTTCTACTAATCTTTATTGTGAGGAAAATCCAGCTTTAATGGGGATTTCTATATAAAAGAGAGATAAAAAGGGCTTTTTTAGTTTAAGAAATGTTTAAAGCCATAAAGAAAAATCCAAAACACACCAGAAAATGCTGTGTATGATGACGTGTGCCTATGATCTTACTGGTCAATGACTGAATTAAATTTGAGAGCTCCCTGGATTGCAGAGTGAGTACAGCTAGTCAGAAAATGCAGATAGGGGCTGGAGAGATAAAAACATTGGCTGTTCTCAGAGGACCTGAGTTTGATTCCCAGCACCCACATGGCATCTGTAACTCCAGTTGCAGGGTATCTACCACCCTTTTCTGATCTCTGTAGGCACTGTACTTAGACATCCATGTGGGCAAAACACCCACACACATGAAAATTAAAAATAAATTTAAAAACTGAAGATGGGTGCCTTTTGGGGGTTTTAAAAAAGTAATTGATAGCTAAGCTGAAAGCATGTTGTTCTGTCTGCAAAGCTTTCCTTTACTCATATAGACAGATGGCAGTGATTTTTAAAAAAGAAAACATAAAAAGTCTTAGGAGTAGCACCTAAGAGTCTAGTGGAAGAACTCTTAAAACTTCTCATTTTCCTTTTGCTGTTTGTTCTTTAGACAACTTAATACCATGTGAAAATGGGTTTTTTTGTTTTTTGGTTTTTTTTTTTTTTTTTGAGTAATCATTTCCCTTAGATCTTAGGAAATGGCAGCTTTTCTTAACTATAGAAAAGCCTATTTCTCAAGTCTTTCCTTTTAGCTCATTACTATAAGATTTAAAAGTGTGCAGGTTACTTAGAGATTAGAGAATACTTGAGCTTGCTTGCTTGATTTATCAATTTCATTATTTATGTCATTATTCTTATAATTTTTTTGAAGTCATGTGATACTCAGAATCCTGATCTTCTGGATGAGATTCACAATAGAAAATCTGTTTTACTGATGGTGATAGCTGTGGTCTTGCACTGTAGCCCTGTGTGTGAAAAACAGGCTCTGTTTGCTTTATGCAAATCTGTGAAGGAAAATCGATTAGAACCTCATCTTGTGAAAAAGGTATGATAAATATTTTCACATTGTTTTTATTTGGCACTTGATGCTTAGAAACAATTTCTGTTTTAGACTGGGAATATTAGAAACAAGTTTGATTGTGTGTGCACATACATGTGTGGGGGAGAGGGTGCGTTTTTTTGGTTTTTTTTTTTCCACTTGGACCCAGAGCCTTGTACTTAGTAAGTAAGCACTCTACCTCTGAACTATTGTCTTTACCCCAGCCAAACTTAATAATTCTTTAAGCAGTATATTTGTTTTCATTATTTCTTCTTAGTTTCATAAAACACTCATTGAGAACTAGCAAAAGTTAGTGGTTGTGTCCACACAGACCAGATCCTTTAGAATACTGCTTATTGATAGAAACACTTGGAGATACTTGCTTGCTTATGCCTCAGATTGTGGAACAATACACTGGAATTTAATAAAGCCAGAAAACCAAGTTGAGGACAATGTGGCTTTTAGATTAGATTTTGAAAAGAGGCCTGGGCTCAGTCACTGCAAGCATAACATCCCTTTTGTAGACTGTAGTAGCTCTCCCTGTTCTTCCACTCCAAGCTCATTATTTGGGACCCTCTATAAGTTCTTGTTGCAGGCTTAATGTGGTGACTATGGCTGATAGGCAGTTAGCTTTGTACCAGCATGGGTTCCATGGAGCTTTGTTGTAGGTCATTCTCTAGGGAACTGGTCTTAAATGAATTAACATTTTACTTAGTGTTATTACAATGAGTGGCATGGTTTTTGGATTTTTAGAAATTTGAATGTAAGGATGAAAATATTTAATTTTTCCTTAGACTTTTCTTTGAGATATAGTCAGCTATATAAAATTATGCTATTATTTATTTACTGTTTATTATGGGTTTTCTATGTGCTCTGGACACTGCTCCAGCAAATGTATAGTAAATAACATTTTCCATTTTCTCATTTATTACTACCCCTGTGTCATTGATAAAGAAGTCAAGGTAGAAAAATATTAAGTGACTGCTACAAATACAGTTTAAATACTACCAACTGAAATGATTATTGTTTCATTTCCTTAAATGTTACATTTTCCTTTTGTGCAGGTTTTAGAGAAAGTCTCCGAATCTTTTGGGTGTAGAAGTTTAGAAGACTTTATGACTTCTCATCTAGATTATCTGGTTTTGGAATGGCTAAACCTTCAAGATACTGAATACAACTTATCTTCCTTTCCTTTTATTTTATTAAATTACACAAGTATTGAGGATTTCTATAGGTAGGTTTATATATATTGTTTGCAGTAGTGTTTGACAGCACTCCTCCCACCTCTCATATCCATATCCACAGGTAGGAAGTTGCCTGGTTTTTTATTAAAAAAAAAAAAAAGACATAGTGAGACTGTATCAAAGGATGTATGTATGCTTTTAGTTCAAAAATTTAGGATTTGTTGGTAACAATATTGGTAGTCAGTTGTGTGCCTTTGAGTAAGCTGTAGTAATATCTTATGTATCTCGATTTATACACATAAGATATATTTACATGATATTTATCTTGAATTGTACATAATATCTTATGTATCTCGATTTACTTTTGACAATAATCTAAGGTAAATTACTAATGGGGTAATTACTTCCTTTTCTTTCCTATTGCTTGATAGTGAATTATTTAACCATTATTTCTATGAATTTTCAAAGCTTATCAAAAAATGCTGAGATGTAGCTCAGTTGGTATAGTGCTTGCCTAGCATGCTCAAAGTCCTAGATTCAACACTGACTACATAAAACAGGCATAGTGGCACATACTTATAACCCGAACACTCAGAAGGTAGATAGATGAAGGAAGCTCAGTAGTTCAAGGTCATTTACAGCTACATAAGGAGTTCAAAGCCAGCCTGTACTACAGAGGATCCTGTATTTTTTTTTAAAAAAGTGGTTTTTGATAGATGTACATTTGATGGTTTTTATCATCCGTTATATTTTACGATAACTTTTATATTTGTTCTTTGAATTTATAAATTGTTTTACCATTGGTCTTACATTAAGTTTTGGTTGATAGTTGATTATGGGTAAAAAATAAAAGTTCCTTAGCTGGGTATAGTGGTGCATACCACGTGTCTATAGTTCCTGAACTTGAGAGGTAGAGGCAGGAGGATTGCCCCAATTTACAGGTCAACATGGTGTGTATAAGTGTAGTCCAGGCTAGCCTGGGCTACGGAGTGCTATCGTCTCAGTAAAAGGGAGGGAGAATAGAAGTTGTACTATTTTTGTGTGTGTTATTATTTATATTTTTCTTATCTTTAATTTCTCCATTTATAAGATGGGAATAAAAGTATTTAATGATCTAGGGGCTGGAGCAATGGCTCAGCAGTTAAGAGCACTGACTTCTCTTCTAGAGGACCCAGGTTCAATTGCCAGCACCCAAATGGTAGCTCACAATTTTCTGTAACTTCTTTTCCAAGGGATCCATTGCCCTTTTTGTTCCAAGGGATCCAATGCCCTTTTCTAACCTCCATAGGCACCAGTCATGCTAATTGTACATAGATATACATGCAGGCAGAACACCTGCAGATGTAAAATTTTAAATAAATAAATAATTTAAAATATAAAAGTAAGTTTGTTTATTTATTTATTATTGGTTTTTTGAGACAGGATTTCTCTGTGTAGGTTTGGAGCCTGTTCTGGAACTCAATCTGTAGACTAGGCTAGCCTTGAACTCACAGAGATCCGCCTATCTCTGCCTCCTGCGTGCTGGGATTAAAGGCATGCGACATCACTGCCCAGCATATTTTTTTATTTTAATGTAAAATTTTACTTTGAAAACATTTGTAACCTAAATTTTAAACTTACACATTTTCAGATCTTGTTACAAGGTTTTGATTCCACATTTGGTGATTAGAAGTCAGTTTGATGAGGTGAAGTCCATTGCTAATCAGATTCAAAAGTGCTGGAAAAGTCTGTTGATAGACTGCTTTCCAAAGATTCTTGTACACATTCTTCCTTACTTTGCCTATGAGGGCACAGGAGACAGCAGCATAATACAGAAGAGAGAGACTGCTACCAAGGTCTATGATATACTTAAAGGTGAAGACTTACTAGGAAAACAGGTATGGCTTCACTTTTTATCTACTGTTATCCCTTTACTGATAAAAGATGTAAGCTTTAAAGTCTAAGGTTATCGAACTTGGGGTGATGACTTGGTAATGTGTTTGCTATGCAAATATGGCTACCTGAGTTCATAGCCCTACGTCCATGTAACAGCTTGCCTTGGCTGGCAGCTCACACATGTAACCCCAGAGCCAGGGATCATCTTGGATGCTTGCTGGCATTCCTAGAGAATTTCTGCCCTTCGTGAGCCTGCCTGTAGCAGAAGCAGATTGGTGAGAAATTTACTTTTTGCACAGTCATTATTTTAGTAGCTGTTGATGAAAAGTGATACTGTCACCAGATAGGGAAGACGATTACAGGGCATCTCAGGGGCTTAGTGCCAATCACAAAGGTTTCTTAACAGTTAAGATTATTTAAGAGTTAACAGATGAATAAAAAATAAAATGCAAATCGAGGAACAGTGTAAATCATGGAACTTGGCTAGCTGGAGAATTTCCCCTTTGAGAAATTTAATGTGAAATCCAAATTCTGTTAAAAATGATTCTGTAAGATGCAAGGGTTGAAGTAAGGAGGGTTGGTTTGTTATGATTTTCCTTTGCTCATCTTGGTCTGTGGATTGGCTGTGTAGCAGAAAATGTAGAGATTTTCTTTGCAGAACTTGGGCTTGGTTATCTTTTTTTTATAGTTATGAAGTAAGGAACTAATACAGACCCTTTGTGCTGTTGTAAAAAGCACAGATACGAAAATGTTTAATATATTTTAATTTTGTATCCTTACAGATTGATCAAGTATTCATTAGTAATTTACCAGAGATTGTGGTGGAGTTGCTTATGACATTCCATGAAACAGCTGATTCTGATGCCAGTCAAAGCACTGACCCCGCTGACTTTTCAGGGTAAGTCTGTTCCACAGAAAGCTAATATATGTAGTATAAGAGTCACCTCAATCACCCATCTCCTTCACTGCAGCCTTCCTGCTGTACTTGCTTTTTCTAGCTGCCTTTTGGGGGAACCCAGTCTTTTTACTCTTCCCTTGGTATTTAAGCATTGAGTTACATAATTCCTTTTGTGACTTTTTCTTGATGTGTTTTACTACTGATTCTCTTAGCCATGTCTTGCCTTTCTCTGCCTCCTTTCTTTGTGGTGCTCTTTAGCTGTCCAGTTTAACTCAGATGTGAAATCAGTTGGTTGTATATGAATATAAGAGTGACTTTTTTTGGCTTGATTGTAAGCTACTTGAAAATTCTCAATTTTAAAAAAAAGATTTAAAGATACTATTCTTTTGCATATGGATGTTTTACCTGCATAAATATCTATACATCACATGCATGCTGTGCCCTTAGAGGCTGTAAGGGGGCTTTGGAACACCCCCTACATACACCCCACACCTCTTTGGAGTTGTAGCTGTGATCTGCCATGCAGACGGTAGGAATTGAACCTGGGTCCTCTGGAAAAGCAGTCAGTGTTCTTAACTTCTGAGCCATTTCTCCAGTCCCCAAAATATTTTGTTTGGGTTTTGTTTTTGTTAGACAAGGTTTTGCTGTGCAGTGATGGCTGTCCTAAAACTCTCTTTGTAGAACAGACTGGCCTCAAGCTCAGGGATCCACCTGCCTCTGCCTCCCAGTGCTGGGATTAAAAGTGTGCACCATTGTGCCCAGCTGAAAATACTCAATTTTTATAAAAGCTTACTGTGCTAAGCATATAAATTAGTAGTAATGCTGGGAAAGAAGTTAGAGCTTATAATTGTATTCTAAATAATGTCACTATCTAATGTGTCACCTGGTTTAAGATGCTGTTGGTCTTTCAATACTCTAATATAGAGTTGTAAATCAGACCTGAAGGAAAGTTTTGCTAAGGCCTGACTCTGGGGCTGCCATTAACATCATAAGAGGTTAAATAAACCAGTTGTTTTAAACAAATCCATCTGAAATTAAGTCCAGGGAAGGGTGCCTGATTCATATGTGAACTATGTTTTATTGTTTGTGATTTTAAAATACAGTGTTTCAGTAGGAAGCTAGTTTTGTAACTTGGGAGTTATTTAAAGCTCCATTTTAGAAGTTCACTCTTCTAATTTCGTTTTTAAAATACCTACATTTTTTTTCTTCTTTAGAGATTTGGATCCTGCTCCTAATCCACCATATTTTCCATCACATGTTATTAAAGCAACATTTGCCTACATCAGCAACTGTCATAAAACCAAGTTTAAAAGCATTTTAGAAATTCTTTCTAAAATTCCTGTAAGTACGTGTTACATTATTAGTATAATAATTGATAAGAAAAGTTCTTTTAGCTAGAAAATCTAAGTATGTTCAGGGGAGAGGGACATGAAAACTTTCTTGACTAATTTAAAAACGAAAACACTTGATTTACAAGTTGTATTTTAGTGTTTTAATTAGTGTTAACTAAATGTGTCAGGCCAGGATTTCATGACCCTGCCTTATTAATTAACTCAGGGAATATGTTTACTGTTTCATAGTAATCTATTAAGTTATAGTTTACTTTCTAAAAACTAATATAGCAACTTTTTAAAAAGTGAATATTATATTTTAATATATTTTACATGTGCTTTCAAGCCCATATCTAAATGATCATTTAGTAAAGTATAAACTATATTGGTTGTAGCTGAATATATTTGATTTTAAAAAATTTTTCTATATGTATATCTATTTTTCAGGATTCCTATCAGAAAATTCTTCTGGCCATTTGTGAACAAGCAACTGAGACAAATAATGTCTATAAAAAGCACAGAATTCTTAAAATATATCAACTGTTTGTTAGTTTATTACTGAAAGATATAAAAAGCAGCTTGGGAGGCGCTTGGGCCTTTGTTCTTCGAGATGTTATTTATACATTGATTCACTATATCAATAAAAGGTAAATACTAGATTGGACTGATGCATTAGCAGTATTTTTAGGTGTACTGGTCTTTCATGTATGCAAGCACGTGCATGTTGGACGTAAGTGCATGTAGAGTTGAAGTTGACATCAGGCGTCTTTCTCAATTCCTTTTCACCTGCTTTGTTGAGTCATGGTCACTTAGTGGAACTAAAGCACACCAGTATGGCTGGTCTGTCTAGCCAGCTTGCTCCAAGGATACCTATCTGTTTCCTGCATCCTGGGAAACACTGTGCTGTTTCATTGGTCTCTATGTACATTTTCATGATAATCTCATTCTATTTTTGTCTATGTCTTTGTCATCAAAAGTAGTCTAATACGTTTGCTTTGTTATTTTCACTTGAAATTGCTTTGGCTGTTTGAGATTTGTGTGTGTTCTATTTGAATCTTGGAAATTTTATTTATTTATTTTTAGTTTTCTAAGGAGTCATTGGTATCTTTAGGGATTATATTACATTTTGCTTTGTGTAGGTAGAGTGAGCATTTTAATAATGATTCAATGATTAAAGGATTTTTTTTTCCTTTTTACCTTCTTTCATTAATATATAATAAATTTCTTGTTTTTGTTTTGTAGAGATTGTTTCTGTTCAGGTTAAAATTTTTTGTGGATGTTCTAAAGATCCCCCACCCTTTTCCATTTCATTTATTATCATTGTGAAGAAATCCTACTGATTGTTTTGTGTAGAATTTATAATCTGCACCTTACTGAATACATTTAGTAGTTTTAGTAGGTTTCTTTGTTACCTGCAAATAGTGATGATTTGAGTTTTCTCTGTTAGTTTGGATACAATTTATTTTTCTTTCCTATGTGCTCTATCTCTGTCTTGAAATTGAAGTGAAAGAAAAACTCTTGTCTTTTTAAAAATGATAGAGAAACTATTCAGCTTTTCTCTCTCTATTGTATTAACTCTGGACTTATTTTATTGAGGTATATTCCTAAAATAACTGTTTAGTTCAGATTTTTCCCCCCATATGGAGGGATGTTAAATTTATTCAAATTCCTTTTCTTTCCTTTTTTTTTTTTTTTTTGGTTGTTTAAGATAGTCATAGATTTTACTCTTAATTCTGTTGATGTATGGTTTAGCACGTTTATTGATTTGTATATGTTGAACATCCTGGCATCTCTGGGATGCACCCTACCTAATCTTGTACAATCTTTTCCGTGTGATCTTGGATTTGATTTGCTAGTACTTTATGGGAGGTTTTTTATATCTATGCTTATCAAGAATATTGGCCTGAAGTTTTTTGTTGTTATTATGTACTTGTGTGGTTTGGGTGTCAGGATAATTCTGTTCTAGTGGAATGAATTAGTAGAAATTGTCTTTGATTTTTGAATAATTGAGAAAAACCAGTATCAATTTAGTGATGATTGGACTTTGTTGTTGTTGCATGACTTTTTATTTAGTTTCATTACTTGTTATTGACTTGTTCAAATTAGCTATTTAAGTTAGTTTTTCTTTCCTTATTATTGGCTATTATTGTTTTAAAGTGGTAGGGCTTTACTGAATTGCCTTCAAACATCTAGGCCCAACAATTCTCTTTTCTTGACCTTTCAAATAACAAGAGCTGCAGGCATATATTCTCTGGATAGTTAGTCTCTCGTAAGTTCAGTTGGCCATATCCTTTTTTTTTTTTTAATAGCTCCAGAGGTTTGTCATTTTTTTATATCTTCAAAGAATGGAATTAAAAAACATTCATCTTTTTGTTAGGACGAAAGCATTCAAAATCTTTTCTTGTAGCTTTTTGATCTATACAGTTACCTGCAGTTATCCTCTTCTGTAGCACACCAGAATGTCTCATTCCCCATCTGTGATTTAGTACCCACAGATCTCTTTCCCATCCTTCCATATCCCCACTCTCTGTTCTTTGGTAACCTTCATTCTATTCTCAACTTTTAATTAAATTTTAAAATTGAGTTCTTTCTTTTGTAACTCCAGTGTCTGAAGTTCTTCAGGAAATGTTTCGATTTTCTTCCTCTTAATACTTCATGCTTTATTTCTTTCTAGGGTTTGCAATTTTGTTAATAAAATCTGACCACTTCAGTACATAATGAGGTTAAGTGTTGAAATCAGATTTTCCCTAAGATTTGACTCTGAATGCTGCTCCATGCATGTTGGATATCTGGGTATGCATATGGAGACCAGAGTGGGACATACCATGTCTTCCTCTAGCTTTAGAAGTGTCTCTCACTCAGTGAGAACCAGGCCATTTCAGCGCATCTGGCTAGCCAGCAAGCTCTCGCTCACAGTCCTGTAGTATGGATATATGAACAACCATGCCTGCTCGTTGTATAGGTGCTTAGACTTAGAACTCAGGCCCGCTTGCTCTCAGGGTAAGCACTCTCATCCGCTGAGCCGTCACCCCGGCCTTGTTTGTCCTTTATTCGTTTTCTTCTCTTTTCTTTCCTCCTACCTTCCTTTCCTCCCTCCCTTCCTTCTTATTTTTATTTTTACTGAAGACCAGCTCTTGTCAAGTGGTTTTCTTGCTGTAAGTATTCAATGAAGCCTGGCTTTCTTTGCCTTCTTTTGGGTTTCCAGAGGTTACTTGATTATCAGGAGCACTGTCAGAAGTACTGGGGATAGGGAGCACATGAGAGAAAGAATAAAGACTTTCGTTTACAAAAATGACTGCTAGTTCTGTCCTTCAGTGCTTGCTGGCTTGCAGTGATTCCTGGATCTCTTATTTGAATGAGTTTTGCAGTTTTCTTGTTTTCCAATAGTTTTAATAGGATTGCATATTGTGTATCTTCCTGACATGCTTTTTTTTGAATTGTAAACATTGAAGTATTAAATATAAAAGTGACGTTGTCAAACCATGTCAGAATTAGACACATTGAATAAAAATGATTTGAGTATTATTTCAGAGTAGTTTCTTAGACCTTGTTATTTTTTGTTAATTTTTTTCCTATTAGGCCTTCTCATTTCACAGATGTATCAAAGCATAGCTTTTCCCTTTGTTGTAATCTGTTAAGTCGAGTTTGCCACACAGCTGTAACTCACTGTAAGGATGCCCTAGAAAACCATCTTCATGTCATTGTTGGCACACTTATACCACTTGTGGATTATCCGGAGGTTCAAGAACAGGTAATTTACCAGTTGATCTACAGATGGGTATTTGAGATAAATGAACTCTTAGGAATTGAATGCCTTTAGTTTGTCTGGTGTGGTTTTAATGGGAATGTTCTTTTGATAAATGGTGGAGAAGAGATTATTAGTAAATTAATCTTTGAAATCAGTTACCTATCCATTGGTAATTTTGATCTAATAAATCTGTTAGTTTTGTCTATTACACTGAAGTGTAGTAGTCCAAAGCAGAACTAGCAGTTCCCACAGTTATGGACTGTGAGATCCCATATAAAATGTTCAGTTAGCCCTGTATTTGTTAGGCCCACTGTGTGTAGTACTGTACGTATTTTAGTTTTTGAAGCCATACACACCAATAGCTGGGTACCACACATACCATTAGAGCATTTCTAGGTTAGCAGAGGTTTGTTTGTTTAACTCTCTGAATATAATTAATGGGATTTAACTCTCTGAATATAATTAATACCTCCCCTTTGTCTGTTATTTAGGTATTGAACCTGTTGAAGTACTTGGTGATAGATAATAAGGACAATGAAAACCTCTTTGTCACAATTAAACTTTTGGATCCTTTTCCTGATCATGTTGTTTTTAAGAATTTGCGACTTACTCAGCAGAAAATCAAATATAGTGGAGGACCCTTTTCGCTCTTAGAGGTAATAAAAGTTTTATTTATAATTTTGTATTATAGAATATAGGCAGTAGTATCTTTTTAAACCTTTAATGCTCTGTTGATAAAGACAGAGTACTTTCTGTTGTAGTAAAAGTAATACGTGAGATTTACCTTCTTAAAATCTAAATATTTTAAAATATACATATATATTCTAAATTTGTATGTCTGTGTGTATGCCTTATATGTACATGTACTCAAGGAAATCAAGAGAAGTTTTCCGATTCCCCTATTTCCAAAGTTATAGATAGTTCTGAGCTGCTGGATGTTCTCTTCAGCCCCTCAAAACAGATCTCTATGCATGTTCTTGCATTGCATTTAATGTCTAGATATCAAAGCTTCTGGCAAAGATGAATTTGAATATTCAAAGAATATGGCACAAAATATTATTAATTTTAGCACACATAAGGTCCTATGGTTCATTAATATTTGAAAATTGCTACCTGTTTCTTTGAGGGTTAATAATGCTTATATTAGTGATGATATTTAACATGTTAATATTTTATAAATTTTAGTTATGTCTGTATTTTCCTTTTAAATGTTATAATTTAAAATCATCGTATTAGACTATCAACCTGAAAACATTTAATGCATTCAGATAGAAAATTCAAGTTATACCAGTAAATAAATAGAAATTGAACTGCTTGCTGTTGTAGTCTTAGAGTCTCTTGTTTTGATATCTAGTGTAGATAAGAGACTCTTATTTACCTTAAAACATTGTCAGAACTAAAGTGGTGGAAGGAACGTATTGTTTTATATTTCAGTGTCTTTAGACACTGCTTATTAATTTTTCTTATTTTATTTTATTTTTTTTTACACTTAGCCAGTTACATACTCAACTAATACTAAGTTGATTTTGTCTTTTAGGAAATTAACCATTTCCTTTCCGTGAGTGCTTACAATCCACTTCCACTGACCAGGCTTGAAGGATTGAAGGACCTTCGAAGACAACTGGAACAACATAAAGATCAGATACTAGATCTTATGAGAGCATCTCAGGGTACTGTTTATTTTTATGTGAATGGGTGTTTTGCTTGCATCTGTATATGTGCACCACATAAATTCAGTGCCTATGTAGACTAGAAGAAGGTGTTGGATTCTTCTGGAATTTGAGTTAAAAGATGGTTGTGAGCTGTCATATTGGTGCTGAGAACTGAACCTGGATCCTCTGCAAGAGCAGCAATTGCTCTTAACAGATGAGCCATTTCTACAGCTGCTTCCGGGTATTAATTTTAACATGAATTTTTTTTCTTCCTGTTTCTTCTTCAGATATTCTTTTGTATATTCTTCTTGGTCAGATTGCCACCATCTCATTTGTATTCACATTATTGCAGAGAGGCCACTGTATAGTGTGTGTCTAAGTTCTGAATTCTGTGTGGTAACAGACTAAGCAAGGCCCTTGCTAGTTTTGTGTTTAATGATTCTTATTTTTTCATCATTTTTGATTTTGGTAAGGTATTAACTTTTCTGTTTAGCTTGTTTAAGCTCTTTCTCTGTCTACTTGGTAAATTTTGCTAATCGTTTTTATGTGGTGATATTTCAGAATTCTATCTATTTTTAAAATCCATTTATGATTTATGATCTCTTAATATGTCCTAGTTTGGGCATGTGTGTTTTAAAAAAAAAAATGTATGTGCTGTCCTTATGGAAACTGGAGTGCTTTTCTCTAAACTATTTGTAGATAACCCACAGGATGGCATTGTGGTGAAGCTGGTTGTCAGCTTGTTGCAGCTATCCAAGATGGCAGTGAACCAGACTGGTGAAAGAGAAGTTTTAGGTAATGATTAAGTGAATGGTCAGAGTAAGTGTAAGCTTGTTTGATTTATTGGTGGTTTGCTAAGTTATGTTTCTATTTAATTCAGGTAACCTTAGATACCCACCTTTCATATTCCTTAGATATGCTTATAAGATAAAGTTAGCAATAATCATTAATAGTGTATAAATGTTAATTTTAAAACACCTTATAAAGATGTAGGAATATCATAAATCTCTGCTTAGTAAACTTCTGAGATATTTTATAAATATGGCTTAATAGTATTTATATACTGGTTTATTTTGTACATAGAAAATTGGAACAAAGCTTCTGAAGGATGGTTAAACTCACATCTTTTTACTACCATTTAGATTTTTCCTTGAGTATAGGTATTTAGATTTGGTGGTTTTGGAATGGAAAGTCACATGATTGTCTGGAAGCTGGCATGGCAGTGGTGCCTACTGAGAATGTGGAGAGTCAGAGCTGCTGGTGCACTTTCCCACTGGAGCCTGTTGTCTAGCATACTTACTTTTAGTTTGGTTTTTATTGAAATGTATCTTACATATAGACATGAATACAGACTACATGTACCTAGTTTAAAGTATTTGTACACAATCAAAGAATACCTGTGCATCTGCCACTCAGATCCAGAAATTGAACCTTACCAGAACCCTTGAATCTCCCCTGCCCCCAGAATTAACATCTTTGTTCATTGTCCTGCTTCTGGGCGTGAAGCTGCTTTGCTCCAGGAGCCCAAAGTAGCTTTCTTGTGTGATACAGAATGATTCTGTTTTGTACCTCACTTAGTGGTAATAGACTGAAATCTATTAGAGGAATTAGAAAAGTATTTTTTTACCTTTACTGGTAAAAATTTGGCACTACATTGAAGTTCTAACCAGAATGTCTAGCAAGGGAAAGAACTGAGAAATGTGTAAAGTGGAAAGGAAGCAAAGCTGCCTGTGAGTGTAGATGGCATGATGATATGTGTTTAAAAATTTTCACTGAATTAGATGTTTAAAATTTATGAATAATATATGTGTGACACCCTGGATTTCCTTTTTTTTACTGTTTTAAGGTTGATATTTTATACAGTGTCAGCCATGTTAATACTTGTGCTTTTAATATTCTGTTACTATAATTGTTAACTTATTTTCTATCACCTCTGAGAAAAAATATATTACAACACTGATGTGTTTTAATGTTGGAAGACACTGAAATCTTTGAAGCATGACAAAATGGTGTTAATACTTTTTAAATTGGAAGTGTTGTATACCTGTCTACTTATGGCTGTACTAAAATTAAGTTTCTGTATGTAGAGGCTGTTGGAAGGTGTTTGGGAGAAATAGGTCCTCTGGATTTCTCTACTATAGCTGTACAGCATAATAAAGATACATCTTATACCAAAGCCCATGGGTTACCCGAAGATAAAGACCTTCAGTGGACTTTGATAATGCTAACCGCCCTGAACAATGCACTGGTAGAAGATAGGTGAGTACTTACACACCTTGCACTCTGTTACAGAAACCCAAACCAAATCTGGCTCTCAGGAAGATTATGCTAATGCTTCACTTACCACTTTGCCTTGCAAGTTTTCCTTGGTTCCTTCTTCCCTCCTCCCTTCCTCCCTTCTTTTCTTTCTGTTTCTCTCTTTCTCTTTTTAAAATTTTTTATATTTCCTTTATGTGCATGAATGTTTGGCCTGTATGTGTGTATGTACATGCATGCCTGATGCCCACGGAGCTCAGAAGAGGGTATTGGATACCCTAGACTGGAGTTGAATGATTGTGAAACACCATGTGGATGCTGGGAATTTAACCCAGGTCCTCTACAAGAGCAATGAGTGCTCTTAACCACTAAGACATTTCTTTACTCTGGATTTTCAAGTTCTTACATTAAAAAAAATCTTGTATGTTTTTTATTAAGTTTCTTTATTAATTTGTGTGAACAAATACCCTTTGTTCCTGATACTTAATAGTGATGAAGAGTAAGGTCTGTTTTAAATCTAGTGAGACTGAGTTACACAAAGGATAAGTGAGTAAACTGCTAGGTGGTTCCACACAGACAATTGAAATCATGAGTATAGGCTGGTGGGATGGCTCTACAGATAAAATGCACCTGCCATCAAACTTGACAACCTGAGTTTGATCCCCAGAAGTCACGGTAAAGGGAGAGAGCCTTGTCCTGGAAGTTGTCTTCTGACTGCTACAAGCATGCTTCACCCTTACAAATTTAAATACAGGGATGTAAAGAGTAATATATTTTGTGATTTTTAAATCCAGGGTGCTATGTTCCTCCAGGCTAATCTTTATTTTGAATCTTTTAGAATAATCCATGGAGCAAAAGCTTTCTAACCGCCAAAACTTTGAAATAATAGAATTTTTTTCTATTACTATTTTATTTCTTGTTCAAAACAAAATTTTAAGATACAGTCAGTATTTTAGCTTGTTGATTGTCAGATTACTTTCCTTTCATTATTTATTAACTTCTTATTTATTATACTGTTATTATTAATTGTTTGCAATAATGGGGACTAAATCCAGGGCCTTACACATCCGAGGCATCACTGAGCCATATTCCCAGCTCTCTCATTATTTAGTCATTGACTTACTGGTTTATTTGTCCACTCCATCATTACCATTGTGGGAGGCTCAGTTCAGAGGATTAACAATGGTAGAAAGATAGGGAACACGATTTTAAAAAAGGATAGCAGTAAAATGTTAATGAAAGAAATGTCAATACAAAAATTTACACAGTTACTGTATATATGAAAATTTATATAATAAAATGCTAGGAAAGGATCCATGCCAGAAGTTTAATATAACAAAAACACGATAACAGAAAAAGTAAAGGTCCATTAAATCAGTAATGGAAACATGGTAGATTATAAGAGGATAGGCAGAAGAATAAAGCCAACAAACATACCTTTAAGAGATGACCAGAGCCAATTCCAACACAGCTAGGGCTACACACAGAGGAACCCACATCTCAGAAAAGCCAAAAAAAAAGAAGAAGAAGACAGGAACTTGAATAGAGCCCGTGGATAAATGAATGCTACATCAGTTTGCCCTCTAGGTCAGTTACATTTCTTATATCTGTTAGAATCACCTGTCCGGGGTGGCGCTACCCTCAGTGGCCTGAGTCCTCCCACATCAACCACTAATTGAGAAAATGTCCCCAGACTTCTCTACAGACCAGTCTGATAAAGGCAACCCCTCAGATAACTATAGGTGTGTCAAGTTGTCAATACAGTGACTAAACAGGAATTGGTTATGAAATTATTGCTATAGTACAGAGGAGAAAAATTATCATATAAGTTAAGAGACCAATAATGAACATGAGGGGCATGGATGGAACCAGGATATGTTTTTAACACAGTCAGTTGGATTTAATGAGGAATTGGATGTGGAAGAATGAATCCAGGTTTCTAGGTCATCTCTTGGGTCTTGGGTAATTAGCAAAACATACCTGAACAGAATTAAATCTTCTTTGTTAACTTGTCATTATTCTAATTTCAGGGCCTGATAGCTTTTTTTCCTTTACTTTTTTTTTTTTTTTTTGTCAGTTGCCATATTTTCAGGACTGTTGTAGCCCTCTGTCTCCTGGGGTGTTTTTGTTTTAAAAGAAAGAATTTTACTTTTTTTCTAGAAATTTTAAGTGCTAATGATTTTCAACTAGCTGCTTTGTCAGAATGAGTATGTACCTTCAAAATATATTTTTGCAATAATTTTATCATTTGGAGTTAGATATCATTGTACCTCACCTTAAAAATAATTTGTATTACTAGAGAAAATACTGTCAATATGTTTCCTTAGGTGAATTTGGATTTTATTATCTTTCATTCATCATATTTATGATACTGTTTTTCCAAGTAGTTCCCCTTAAGAATTTTTTAAATTATAATCATTGTAACATAGTCATTATTGTATAGAATGAAGAGAATTGCTGCTGAAGTGATCGGTAACTCATGTTTATTGAGGGAATATTTTAAAAATCTTTGGCTTTTTTCTTCAGTGTTACAGAGTTTTATAGATAGGAAGTTTCTAATGTTTTAAATTTTAGTTTTAAAAATTTCCAGTTGAATTTGCATAACATTCCAGATTGACAAATTAATTGTGATGTTTTTCAGTGTCAAAGTTCGATCAGCTGCTGCTACCTGTCTGAAAAACATTTTGGCTACAAAGACTGGACACAGTTTCTGGGAGGCTTATAAGACATCCGAAGATCCCATGCTGATCTACCTACAGCCTTTTAGAACATCAAGGAAAAAGGTCCCTTAAATAACAAGTGTTTGTTGAATACCTATTATTTGTAGAATGATTGTATTTGTTTTGTACTATAGATATCAAATTCCTTAAAATAGTTATATACTAATACACTGTTTGCTAGAAAAATTCATACTGTACATTTTTGAATTTAAGGAATTTGTTACTTTTCACTAGGGCAGGATAGAAACATTGAAATAGATAACCTAGAGAAGTGCTGATTTGGTGCTGAGGGAAATTCTTTTCCGGTGTAGCTAACCATTTGATCACATGCACCATCAATCCTGGATGATTTTAGATGTTGTGATCAGCCAACAAGCATTTACTGCCTAGCACAACTTGGATAAATATAAGAGGACTGTAAGCATCCTTCTTGTATGTTGATGTCATAGCAATTCTGCTGAAAGCAGTCCGCAATAATGTTAAGAGCTTTTGTCTCTAAGCATTCCTCTTGTCAGAAAGTGAGAGCAATATGCAGTTGCTTTTTTCCTGCTTAAGTTCAGTGGAAATACCCATCATTAAAGTAGTAATTTTAATGTATCATAGTTCGACTCTTAGTAAAATTAGTAGTAAGAACTGTTAATGAAGTTACCAAAATAGCTTAGGGTAAAGTATTTTTAACATGTAAAAATCACATTTTGAAATCAGTTTTTGTGGTAGATTTGATGAGGCAGAGAGTGTGAGTTGTATAATACACTGCCAGCGAGTGGCCGGGCTAACAGTGGAGCTCAGGTTTCCACTCCTGCACCAGTGATATTGTTACTGTTTCACCCCTAGTTTAAATCCCCCATCCCACGTGTGCGCTCCCTCTTCTCTCTCAGTTATTTTTGGAGCAGGGCTTGGATCTTAGGGCCTTGTACTTGACCTATATCCCAACTCTATTTTACTTTTATTTTAAGACAGGATTTCATTAAGATACCAAGCAGGCTTTGAACTTAAAATCCTGCTACTTCAGCTCCTGAATAGTTGAGACTGCAGCCTGAACCACCATTCCTAGTCTAATCTGT
This sequence comes from Myodes glareolus, assembly GCF_982192425.1. Classification (NCBI taxonomy): domain Eukaryota; kingdom Metazoa; phylum Chordata; class Mammalia; order Rodentia; family Cricetidae; genus Myodes; species Myodes glareolus. The sequence goes on along the minus strand of NC_142029.1, from coordinate 82,410,550 downwards.
TTAACTTTTAAAAGGCAAATAATTCTATTCAGATTTAATCCTTTTATTAAGCACTTATTTTCTCTTTTGTGTGTTTATACGTGTAAATGTGTGCCAGAGTCAGTTCTCTCATCACACCATGTAGGTTCTGGAGATCAGACATAGGCCAGTGAGGGTTGATAGCAAGTGCCTGTAGTTGCTGACGCATATGGCGGGCCCCAGGTGTAGTCTATGTGTACTTAGTTTTATTGGAAACAGATTTGACTGTGCATGGATATTTATTTGACAAGGAAATGATTTTCTGCTTCTAGTTTTTAGAAGTACCCCGATTTGTTAAAGAAGATATCTTAGAAGGCCTGGATGATGTGAATCTGTGGGTTCCTCAAAGTGAAAGTCATGACATTTGGATAAAGACACTGACATGTGCCTTTTTGGACAGTGGAGGCATAAAAAGTGAAATTCTTCAGTTATTAAAGCCAATGTGTGAGGTAAGAGGATTAATTAATCTGATTTAGAGCCTGTGGTTTTGTTCTTCTTTGCTTCTCCCATTCTATTTAATTTCTGTGTATTTGATTGTGATTTGCATATTTGAAAAGAATACTAAGTGATGAGTATATCTGCCTGTAGTGTAATCCACATTTAGTGGCTATCAATCCATTGAAGTAGGTATCTTTGGTTAGCCAGAACTACATGGCAGACTTTAGTTTTTTTGTTTGTTTGTTTGGTTGGTTGGTTGGTTTTGGTTTTTCGAGACAGGATTTCTCTGTGTAACTGTTCTGACTGTCCTGAAACTCGCTTTGTAGACCAGGCTGGCCTCACACTCACTGAGATCTGCCTGCCTCTGCCTCCTATGTGCTGGGATTACGGACATGTGCCACTACTGCTTTGCCACGCTTTAGTTTTGCAATGACAACATACTAGTTAAATTCTATAAAGTACTAGAATAAATTAGTAATGACATGTAAAACAATGGTGATTATTAATTTTTTGTATTACTGAAAGTCAGCTCCTGTTTTCTTTACTGTCAATTGACATTCTTCAGCAATGCTATCTGAGTGAACAAAGTTAGGCAGTGGTAGAGTTTTACATTGGAAGGTCTGGTACAGTTGATTTCAGCAAATAGTTAGTATGTGAACCAATTTAAAGAGCTAATAATGTTTGGGGACAAAGGCTGTGTCTCACTGGGAGAGTATGCGCCTCTAGTGCATTAGGAGCAGGAGTCAATGCTGGTGTTTTGTTTTGAGATAGGGTCTCCGTGTGTAACCAGTGATGACTCTAAACTCCTGTTCCTCCTATCACCATCTCTCAAGTCCTGAGATACCTTACTTGGTGTTACTATTTATTTATTCTTTAAACACACTTGATACACAATTCTGGTGATGGTGGTTGGTGTTTAGTACTATCTTGAGTTCATGGCAGACCAACGTAGTATTTTTAAATTTTTCATATGTCAGTAATGGGGTAAACATTCTAAGTGAATTATGTTTTTCTAAGCAGTTGGGTGGGTGTGTACTGTGTTCTAGGTGAAACCTGACTTCTGCCAGACTGTGTTGCCATACTTGATCCATGATGTCTTACTCCAAGATACACATGAATCTTGGCGGACTCTGCTGTCTACACATATCCGAGGATTTTTCACTAGCTGTTTTAAACACTTCTCACAGGCAAGCCGATCAGCAACTCCTGCAAGTTCAGATTCAGGTATTCTGTTCAGTTGTTAACTTCTCAGCCTTAGAGAAAGATGTTTCAGTAAATAACAGGGTAGCTTACTATGCATGCTGTACATCTGGCATTGTGCTTGCAATGTCGATGTGAACAACAGAGCTCCCATTTTAGCAATGAATAAAAACATGTAAACTTATCCACATGTTTGGTACCATTAGAGGTATGATGGAATTTTTATATTTTTAGACCTCGGGCCAACTACTTTTTAAAAACTTTTTATCATCAAATCAGGTGTATTTTTTTAGACAATAAAGGTTCTATAAGTTTTTTTAAAAAATAAACTATCCAAAAAGAAAAAAATTAAATTGCCCATAATCATACAGTCCAAGATATCTACATTTGGATTCATATGTACATAAGATCTGATATTCTGCTGCAAAGTAGGGTGACAGTTAATAATAATAATGTATTGCATATAAAAAACCTTTTGGTGTGTTGGAAAGTACATAACTTGAGTTTGATTCTCAACACCACATTGGGTAACTTACCTGTAACTCCAGCTTCATGGGGACCTGAGACCTCTTTCCTCCATGGGCACTTGTCTTCATGTGCACATACCTACACATACATTTTTAAAAACCTTTCTAAAAAAACACTGGAGAATAGTTACTATGTTTTTATTATACTTAATTTTTTATTTGCTATTTATTTTTTGTCAATACTTTTATTGATATTTATTGAGCGCTACATTTTTCTCTGCTCCCCTCCCTGCCTCTCCCTTCCCCCTTCAAACCTCGCCCAAGGTTCCCATGCTCCCAATTTACTTGGAGATCTTGTCTTTTTCTACTTCCCATGTAGATTAGATCTACGTAAGTCTATCTTGGTGTCCTCATTGTTGTCTATGTTCTCTGGGATTGTGATTTGTAGGCTGGCTTTCTTTGCTTTATGTTTAAAAACCACCTATGAATGAGTACATGTGATAATTGTCTTTCTGTGTCTGGGTTACCTCACCCAAATGATGTTTTCTAGTTCCATCCATTTGCCTGCAAAATTCATGCTGTTATTTTTTTCTGCTGTGAAGCACTCCATTGTTTAAATGTACCACATTTTCCTTATCTATTCTTTGGTCGGGAGGCATCTAGGTTGTTTCCAGGTTATGGCTATGACAAACAAAGCTGCTATGAACATAGTTGAGCACATGTCCTTGTGGCACGATTGAGCATTCTTTGGATATATACCCAAAAGTGGTACTACTGGATCTTGAGGAAGGTTGTTTTCTAATTTTCTGAGAAATCGCCACACTGACATCCAAAGGGGCTTACCAGATTGCATTCCCACCAGCTATACTTAAATTTTTGAGGAGATAGATATGCTCCTGATTTAACCTCACTAAAACATTATAGAATACATACTTATAGTGAAAAATCAAATGGCATCTCATTAATATGTATGAATTCAGTTAAAAGTTTTAAAAAGTAACAATCTGTCCAAAAGAACATACAAATATCAACACAGACATGGTTGCCCCGCCTTTGATCTTATTAGACTAGAAGTTGTTCATCAAAATGATCTGGAATATGCTTAATGAAATTTTGGGGGAATTGATGAATTAAAAATCCTGAAGTATGGGGTGATATGATGGTTTTAATGGGTAAGGGTCTTTGCCACCAAAAACTGATGCCCTGAGTTTAGTCTTGAGAAATTCACACAGTAGAAGGAGAGAACCAGCCTGCGCAAGCTCTCTCTCTTCTGACCTCCATACGAGCTCCCTGCCTGAGTGCCCACATGTACAATAACTATTGTGATTAAGTCTATTTTAAAAAATAATTCAAGATAATATAAAAAATCCTAAAATAAAAATTCTTGACAAGACTTTGTTAGCTATCTAAAATATATCACCTATGTTTAATTGGGGGAAAAATATAAGTGATCGATAGGTATAAGTAATAATTTGAAGTTTACGTTTATCTTATGTACTTTTTAAACAGTTTTACTACTTATGTTTATACTCTGATCACTTAATAGCAAAATTATCTGGTTTTGTCTCTAAAGAGAGCCAATATTTTTATTAACTTAAATGAAATTTTGGACTTTACATATGTAAAACTATTATTGAAATGGCAATAAATGTAGATTCCTATAAATCTTAAATGCTGTATCTATTTCTGTGTCTGAAAGTCCCACACTTTTACTTGAATGTCTCACATGAATCTCAGACTCAGTTATGTAAATAAAAATTAATGGTGCTTTGCTGCCCACATGGAAACCCTTCTCACCCATCTGCGTACCTAGTCTTGCCAGTTCTGTCTCCTCAGTCACCATCATCCTTTCTAGCTCTGATTCAGAAAGTTGAGATGCTCTCACTACCTTCTGAACTCTACTTACTACTAACCATCAGGTACACATTTTTTAGTGTTTAGTTTTTTGAGACAGCATCTCAAATTCTCCTCATACAGCAGTGGAGGACTTTGAACTTCTAATTCTCTTGCCTTTACCTCTCAAGTGCTGGTATTAGAGGCACGTGCTGACACCCAGTTTATACAGTGCTGGAGATCGAGCCCAGGGCTTCGTGAAGGCTAACACAACACTCCTTCCAACTGAGCTGCACTCACCCCATTGGACTCTGCTCACTTTTCCTGGTACTCCATCCTTTCCTTCCCCCACTCACCAGTATTTTGGCTTCAGGTGTTACTTTGTCCTTCAAGCTTTTCTTAGTCCAGGTGAGGTCACTCTCACATAACTCCTACAGCAATCTCAACGTTTCTCTCACACCTCTTGTCACACCATATTAAGAGCCTCTAGGCTAACCAATGAGTTCTGTGTGCAGAAACAGTCTTGATTTGTTCATGGTTATGAATGTACTAAGCACCCAGCACATAAGACATCTCAGACATCTCAAACTAGTAGGTACTGCTTCAGAAACAAATTACAATTGGCACCATCAGTTCTTGTTTATGCTATACATATTGTTTCTTTTGAAATAAAAGGAATGGCACTAAATTAAATCAATTTAAATTTATTAAGAAGCATCTTTGTTTTGGGTAACCACCCATCAGTGTAGAAGGAGAAGGACACAGACAGGAAAGTACTTTATATCACTCTGAGATTCAGAAGAGCTATTTCTGTTTCTTTTAGAGCCAGAGCACTTTCTCCGATGCTGTTTGGATAAAAAGTCACAAAGAACAATGCTTGCTGTTGTCGACTATTTGAGAAGGCAGAAGAGGTAATATGGGAACAGTTGTTTCTCAGGTTGGGAACTGAGCACTATACCTTCCTCTGGCTACATTGTAGCCTGATTGTTTTATTTGCAATTACTCCAGACTGCTAAAATTAATGGGTATGATACGTCTATATTTTAGTAATCTGTATGCAGCACAACACTTAGGTTAAGTGTGGGGAACTGTCGGTTCTTGTCCCAGTTGTCCAGCAGGCATACTGCTGTGGCTAAATCATGCTCTAGTGAAGATGTGAGAAAGAAGTATATCATTTTCCCAGATTGTTCTCAGTACCTACTGCTGCTGCTCATTAATAGTTCTTAGAGTACCTAGAGTCAGATGTCTCCTTTATCATCTTTGTTATAAGGTAAAGCTTTTGTTGCTGTGTGCCATACTTACCATGAATTTTTGTGATATGACAGAATTGATTTACGTAAGTTACTTTGCAATATAGTGTCTTTATTTCTATTGTTATTTTTTAACTTTCTTTTTATTCTTTGTGTTTTTCACATCATGCATCTCCAACCCATTCATTTCTCCATTCCTTTGTAGCCACCCTCTGCCCTTGCAACCTTCCCCCTCAAATAAAAAAATTTAAGAGAAAAAAGGAAAAATTGTCTGTTCCTGGAAGCTGTAGTGTGGCACAGTGAGTCACATACTAAGTCCTTTTATTCATATATCTTTACTGCAAGTGTTCATTGCAAAGAGTCATTGGTCTGTTTCAGGGACTCTGTTTTCTGGTACAATATCAATGCTGGGCCCTCACTAGGACTTTTCTTGATTATCCTGCTGTTGCCTTGTGTTGTAGAGACCTTCAGCTTTGGGTCTCTGCGCCACCAGATCATAGATAGGGTGGGCCAACTCATAACGCTAATTCTGGGCCTGGGTATTTGCAGGGTTGGTCAACCTGCCAGCTCTCCTGTCTTCACCACCAAGGTGAGTTCTTCAATATTGCCCTACCTGGTTCACCCCTTGCAATTATGAGCAGTGGGTGAGGCCAGTTCTGCTTTCACACTCTTAGGGTCCACTCTCCCACCCCTACACCATCAGGGCTAGCTCTACTGTGTTGCCCAGGGTGTAGGACTCTCCTGAGTGCTTTAGCCAGTGAGGGGTAGGACCAGTTCTCTCTAGTGTTGCAACCAGTAGGGGAGGTGAGGGTCAACTCTTTACAGCCCTATCCTCTAGGTCTTCTGTGGTATCAAGATCCACTGACATCAGCACAGACTGAGGCTGCATCAGGGCCATGAACCCAGACATGGGTCCCGGCAGCAGCCTAGGCCTAGACGTCACCATGGCTGTGGGTAGCAATCAAGCCGCCCACCAGCCTTCTGACTGCTTTTACCTCTTCAGATGTGTGATGAGTCCTTTTCTGTCCCGCCAGCCAGCTCTCAGATAACGACACAGAGGTTTATTATTAATTACAAAAGCTTGACTTTGGGCTTAGGCTTGTTTTTAAGTAGCTCTTATAACTTAAATTAACCCATTTTTTTTTAATCTTTGTTTTGCCATGTTGCATTTACCTCTACCCAATTCTGTGCATCCAACTCATTCTATGTCTCACTATCATCTCTCATGCCTAGATTCATCTCTTACTCCCTCTCTGCCTGGTATAAGCATTGCAGCTCGGGTAGAATGGTATCTTGGCAGCCAGGAGCTAAAGAGTCATTGCTAGCACAGTTGTAAAAGATACAAGCCTTTCATGACATTCCATCTCACTAATAGGCTTGAGTTTTTTGTTTATTTGGGGTTTTTTTTTGGTTTGTTTTTTTTGTTTGTTTGTTTCTTTTGGTTTGTTTTTTTTTTGCTTTTTAATGTCTTTTTGTGATTACAAAGTTTGTAATTTATCTTGTTTTATGCCATATCCTCCTCTGAGAAAGCACTTCACTTGTAGCTGTGAGTGCCCTTTTCTAGTATGGGAGGTAGTTTAATCTTAGAGCCATTTATTTCAGGCTTAATGAGGTAGAATGATGTTGTTGTTGGCAAGACATGGAGAAGGTAAATCTTTTTTAGAGACTATTTTTAGGGCTGGGAAGATGGTTAGTGAGTGGAATGCTGACTGTTAAACCTGACGTGCTGCACAAGCCTGACGGCCTGATCCTGGATCCCAGTGATTCAGGTGAACATGCATCTAATCCCACAGCCATAAAAGGTGACACAGGAGAATGCCCAGAAGCATGTGGGCTAACAAACCTGGTTTATGCATTGTGGACAAGAGAGACCTTGTCTTTGACAGGATGATGACATGGACCGACATCCAAAGTCATTTTCTGACCTCCGCATGTGCACAGTAGCACCTGATGGACATACACGTGCTATAGATACATACACGTTTAAAAATTCAAATTTTTGTTTTTAGTTGACACATAGTAATTGTACAAGATAGAAATTCTTGAGCTGGGCGTAGTGGTGCACATCTGTAATCCTAGTACTTTGGAGGCTCAGGAAAAGGGTTGTGATTTGGGGCCAACCTCAGCTATTGAGTTTAAAGTCAACCTAGAATTACAAAACAAAGACACTATCTCCATACAAAAAAAAATTACTTTTTTATTGTTATTAAAACCTGAAGGTCTAGTGTGGTGGTGCCACATTTCCCAGAACTCAGGAGGCAGAGGCAGGTGGATCTCCCAGTTCCAGGTCAACCTATCTAAATAGTGAGTTCCAGCACAGCCATGGCTACACAGAAAGATCCAGTCTTGAAAAAGAAAAAAATAATTTTAAAAATTACTCAGGAAGATGTGACTAGGGCAGGACTTAAGTGCTTTGTTAAAAACTGTGTGATCAGACCGTGTTACCTGATGTCTTCTTATTCTTAAAAAATCAGGATAAGGACGCAGGCACCAGGCAGAGAAAGGGGGATCTCTATGCATTCCAGGACAGCTAGGACTGTGAGCCCTGTCCCAAATAAATATCAGTATAAGGTCTGAGGATAGAGATGTATGGTAAGCAAAATTGACAATGTATGTAATATACCTAGCATTCAATAAATGTACAGTTCTCTTCTGTGGGCAACTTTAATTTTTCTGAACTTGAATTTCCTCAGAAGTAATTATTATACTAAAGTGCTGACTATGTAGAAAATATTGTTTGTGCTGTTCTAGTATTTACAGATAGGACTCAAAATGACTAAATTAAGTTGCTACAGATGATACAGCTAGTAGTAGGTGGTAAAACTAGCTTTGTACTTAGCTGTATACTACTCCATAGCCAGTACCCTTAACCACTATGTTGTCTTATTGCTATAATTTAGCTTTGAAAAAGATACTATCTCTAGTTTTCAGTTATGATCTGTCATTATCACAGTGGACTTTTTTTAATTAAGTAGTTCAGTGTTGGATAATAGGAGCAAATCATTACAACAGAAAAGACATGTATATTTTCTCATCACTGTGACAGAATACCCAACGAAAGCAGCTTAGGGAAGGAAGGGTTGATTGTGGCTTTTAGTTTGAGGTGTGTGTTTGGCTGTGTTGGGGAAGGCACGGTGGAAACAACAGGAGACAGCTGATAGCTTTTTGTTCATTTTTAGGAAGCAGAGTCATTGATGCTGGAGCTCAGCTTTTTAGTTAGCGCAGGATCTGAGCTCATGAAATGTTGCTTCCCACATTCAGGGTGGGTTTTCTCACATTGGTTAACTTAGTCTAGAAATCTGTGAAAAGACATGCCCAGAAGTTTGTATCCACGGTCTTTCTAGATTCCATCAAGTAATCAATTAGAATTAGCCCATCACAGTTTATTCTTCCTGTCTGAGAAGAAACTATGTTTTCATACTGAAAGTGGTTATGAAGCTGTCCTTTGCAACTGATGATGTAAAGTGTGGGTGCAGAGCCCAGATTTGTATGGCGGGATGATTAGTAGTTTTCTGCAGATTCTCTGAGAAGTTTATGAGTCAAGACCATTGAGAACTGGACTTTAGCCAGGCTATCTCAGAATGGTTTATAATCATGCACTAGAGAATTGTGACTTTCAATTCTAATCTGTACCATTGTGCTTCTTGTGTTAGCAGTGACATGGCATCATGTTTAATTCCTCTTTAGGCCTTCTTCAGAAACAGCTTTTGATGATGCTTTCTGGCTGGATTTGAATTACCTGGAGGTTGCAAAGGTGGCTCAGTCTTGTGCTGCTCACTTCACAGCATTGCTCTACGCAGAGATCTATTCAGATAAGAAAAGCATGGATGAACAAGAGAAAAGGTAATGGATTTTGACATTTTGGATTTTAAATTTGTGTAAATATTGTTTCAATAAAATTATATAGTAAAGATTATTTTGCCCCATTTCTCCATTTAAAAGACACTTTACACAGGTTTTTTATTTATTAGATTTTTTTTAAAGAAATAACAATCCAAATTTCCACTCCCCCCCTCCCATTTCTCCACACACCCTCCCACCCCATCCCCCTCTAATCCTAAAAGAGGGTAAGGCACTTTGCTTTGTAGGAAATTGAAGGCCCTCCCTACTACATCTAGGCTGAGCAAGGTATATATCCAAAGAGAATAAGATCCCAAAAAAGCCAGTACATGCAGTAGAGATAAATCCCAGTGCCACTGCCCATGGCCCCTCAGTCTGCTCCAGCCATACAACTGTCAGCCATATTCAGAGGGACTAGTTTGGTCCTATGCTTGTTCCTTCCCTGTCCAGCTGGAGTTGGTGAGCTCCTATTCTTCAGGTAAACTGTTTCAGTGTATGAACCCTTCATGGTCTTGACCTCTTTGCTCATATTCTCATTCCTTCCACTCTTCAACGGGACCTTGGGAGCTCAGTCCAGTACTCCAATGTGGTTCTCTGCCTCTGTTTCCAACTGTTGTTGGAGGAAGGTTCTGTGGTGATCTTTAAGCTAATCATCAGTCTGACTACAGGGCAAGGCCAGTTCGGGGCTCCTCTCCTCTGTTGCTTAGGGTCTTAGCTGGGGTCATCCTTATGGATTCCTGGGAATTTTTCTAGAGGCAGGTTTCTTGCTAACCCCATAGTGGCTTCCTCAATCAAGATATCTCTTTCCAACTTAGTAAGGTAGTGCCGAATTGTTTATTAAAGTGATTGTTCTGGTTTGTATAGTTACCAAAGTGTAGTTGAGCTGGGTGGCGGTGGTGGTGCATGCCTTTGATCCCAGTGCTTGGGAGGCAAAGGCAGGTAGATCTCCGTGAGCTCGAGGCCAGCCTGGTCTATAAGAGCTAGTTTCAGAACAATGAGAGCGGTTACACAGAGAAACCCTGTCTCAAAAAACAAAACAAAACAGAAAACAAACAAACAAAAATGTTAGAGTGGATAAATCTGAGTTCTACTTCCATTATTTATTACTTTTATAATCTTAGGTTTCAGTGACTCCAGTTTACTTTCATCAAATTTCTTAACTTTTCTGTTTACTGGAGATTAAATGTGTATTGTGATCGTGTATATCTGCAATTATCAAGTTAAACTTTAGGTAAGACTACTGATAGAATATTTAGAATCAAATTGGGAAACTTCTGCTCTATTTTAAACAGGCCTGTTTCTATAACATTCAGGCATGTTTATATAAATAAACATGTTTGGCATATAGCTTTGCCATTTATACAATATTGTTTATTTATATATAATTTCTCAAATTTCTTTTCAATTCCAGGTCTAAGTGATATTCTGTGTTAAAGTTTAAAGGGCTCACCATTCTTTTTGCAACCATAATTAGTTTCTTTCTGTTAAAGAGTAGAATAAATATATTCGTATTCTCTTAGTATATTCTCATTAAAAGAAATGTTCTTATAATAAACAGAAGTCCAACATTTGAAGAAGGGAGTCAAGGTACAACTATTTCTAGTTTGAGTGAAAAAAGTAAAGAAGAAACAGGAATAAGCTTACAGGTAAATATTAGAAATTCTGTAATGGTTTTTATGTGATATGTTGTATTATTTTTTATAGTGATACCATTGATTTTAAAACTGAAGCTACTTACTGGACTGAGCGTTGTATGTATGTATGTATGTATGTATGTATGTATATGCTCTGAGTAGAGAAATAACTTCCAGTCTTGACCTGCCACTTGTTATGTAATGCTGCATAAATAACTGACCTTGTCTGACTTTATTCCTCTTAAAAGGCTGAAGTGAAATCACCTGTCTCATGGTGTAAATTTATACCACACAGTTTTTGCTGTTGTGTTTTTTTTCTATTTTATTTATAGCATTTATAAGTTGTTAACTTTTTTGCATGTATACATATGTCATAGAGCAGCAGCTTCATTTGTAAGTTTCTAAGTACTGTCTCAACATACTTCGTAGCACTGTTTGGCACTCCTGAATCTCCTTGGCCAGCTCATTCCTCTCTGCTTTGATTAAACCTCTGAAGTCCACTTTTTTTTCTAGTTGTCTTCAGCTTGCCTTCTGCTTTTTAGAGAGAATAGTTGATGTCTCTGTTACTTTTCTATTGCTGTGGTAAGAAACCATGAAGGCAACTTAGAAAAGACAGCGTTTAATTTGGGGCTTATGGTTTTAGAGAGTTAGAGTCCATAATGGCAGAGCAAAGGCATGACAGCCTCCCCACCCCCTGTCATGACACACTTCTTCCATAGGCTTCATGTCCTGATCCTTTTCACACTTTCCTAACTGGGACCAAGTAGTCAAGCATGAGCCTATGCGGACATTCTTACTCAAACCACCACATAGGTAGGAATCCTACAGCATTCCACAATCAGACTTAAATCTCCCCACATATGCTCTTGTCATAACCATTTGTCTTATTAAAATAAAATAACACTTTCCCTTTATCTCAGGTTATTTATCTGTTCTTTCTCAAAACTTTGATCTGCTGTGCTCCTTCAGAATTGTATTGTAACCACTTGAGACCTTTACTGTTTCAGACATTCCTGTTCTTGGAGATAGGAGGAGGTTCTCTTCTCTGTGTTCTCTTTAGGTGTCACTGTCTTCTTTCACAGCTGAACTTTGTGATGATGTCTGTATTTGCTCTCTCCATTTCTTTCCTTCATTCCATTGAAATGTCACTTGCCTAATGCTTTCCATGAACTAGAAATTGCTAAGTTTGCTTGTAACCTTTTATTTCTTTCTCCTTAACCTTTAACTTCACATTCAGTCATGTTGTATGTATGTGTGTGTGTGTGCATATGTGTGTATGTGTGCACACGTGCGCATGTGTGTTTGCGCATGTAGGCCTGAGGTTGAAGTCAGGTGTCTTAAATCAATATCTTACTGATTTTTGAGACAAGGTGTCGTCTTAAACGTAGAGCTCACTGATTTTGCTAGGCTGATCTATGAGCTCTAGGGATCTACTTGTCTGCCTCCCAAGAGGTAGGATCACAGATGCTTGTAGCTGCTCTGAGCTTTTTATGTGTGTGCTGGGGATCTGAACTTAGGTATTTATGCTTTTGTGGCAAGCTCATTAGTGACTGAGCATCTTCTGATGCATCCTCAGCACTGTCTTGTGCTTACCACATGATCCACTATATTAGTGTTCGTTTTTCTCTTAATACTAGATAGTTTCACCTTTCTGTGCTGATTTTTTATGACTTTCTTTTTATATACGCACTGTTAGGGACTAAGTGTTTCAACTTTTAAGGTTTTTTTTTCATGTCTATGAATATAATATTTGAATAAAAATTTTATGTGGAATTATACCAGTATCAGTGGATTTGTATTTAGGAAATACTTCCCATAGCAAAAATATCAAGGCAAATAAATTGCTACTCATTTTTCTATGAAATGTAGCTTCTGTTTTTTTGTTTTTATTGTTTGTTTTATTTTATTGAAGTTAAACAGCACTAGTATTTCCTATGTAAATTTCACAAAAGGTGTTTAAGTAATTAAATTGCTGCTTTATGCACTTAAACTATTATTCTTTTTAAAGAAAATATATGACCTTTGTTTTTACCAGTTTCAGTAGTTAGGCTTTGCAGGACTTTATTTTCTCATTTACAGTTTTATCTGCTGTGACTAGATTGTTTTGAATCGTAGTTATTGCTGAATGTGAATGAAAAAAAAACCCTAGTATGTTTGGTATACATGTTTTATCTAATCCATAGAATTGTGAATGTCACTTCTTTTTTAGATTTATTTTTTTTATGCGTATGAGTATTTTGTTTGCATGTATATAAGTGCACCATGTGCATGCCTGGTGCCTGCCGAGGCTGGATAAGTGCTTTGGATCCGTAGTACTGAAATTACAGATGATTGTGAGCCACAATGTGAGTGTTGAAAATCAAACCTGGGTCCTCTGCAAGAGCAGTAAGTGCTCTTAACTGCTGAGTCGTCTCTCCAGTCTGTGAGCATTCCTTCCAAATTAGACTATACTCATTTTATTGTCTGGGACAAATTTACAGTGTTATTGATTCAAATATTTTGTGTGTTTTTAAATGTCACTGTATTTTACTTTAATACATTTATATGTTGTGAGTTATGAATTGATAATGATGAAATTTGAAGCTTATGAATTTATGAACTGATTATTTTTCTTTTTTTCAATTCTCTATCTTTGATATTTCTGTTTTCAGGATCTTCTCTTAGAGATCTACAGAAGCATAGGAGAGCCAGACAGCCTGTATGGCTGTGGTGGAGGGAAAATGTTACAGCCCCTTACTAGGTGAATTGCACTTTTTAGATAGTAATTGTTCTTTTTGAAGTAGCTACATGCATACAAAAACAAAGGCTGTTTTTTTTATCATCTTTTCCTATAGAATACGGACATACGAACATGAAGCTATGTGGGGGAAAGCCCTAGTAACATATGATCTTGAGACCGCAATCTCCTCCTCAACCCGCCAGTCAGGAATAATTCAGGTACACTTTTTTCCTGTGTCTGCTCTGTAAAGCCGTCATCAGGACAACTGCTGACATTACTTCAGCGTATCAGTAAACTGTTTACACGGTCAGGTAAACTCTGGAGACAGGACTGGAGTTACTGCTTTCAGACATTAGGCTGAAGCCTCAGGGATACACAGGACAGCTGGACAGGACAGTGTAGTTTTGTTGACGACAGCAGAAGACATTTCCTGAGTGTGTACACAGTATGCCGGGAGATACTCTCAGTGCTTCCCATGGCATCTATAGTTTGCATTAGAGATGGTCCCAGAAACTGTTATTTCTATCACTGATTAATATGTTGAGGTGTTTTCCATCAAACATTAGCATTCTCTGAGGAAATACGATAAGTGATATTTAGAATTTTAGGTGATATTGTTGATTACAACTTTTTAAGTTAATTTTTGTTTGCTGCCCTCCCATTCAGTGATTCTCAATCTGTAGGTCGCACACAACCCTTTCATAGGGGGTTACATATCAGATATCCTGCATATCAGATGTTTATATTGTGATTCATAACATGAGGAACTATTCTTAAAGGATCACAGCATTAGGAAGATTGAGAACCATTGCTGTAGTTTATGTTGAGATATTTGATTATTTATTTTGTAATAACTTCCTTTTAGGCTTTGCAGAATTTGGGGCTCTCCCATATTCTTTCCATCTATTTAAAAGGATTAGATAATGAGAACAGAGAGAGGTGTGCTGAACTGCAGGAACTTCATTATCAAGCAGCATGGAGGAATATGCAGTGGGACCTCTGCAATTCTGCCACGTAAGAATTAGCCTTTTTCTAGTTATGTTTTTGTCTGACTCTAAAATGTAATTTTTAAAAAGATTTTTTTCTTACTTATAAATATTAAGGTGTTCTTTTTATATTTTACTGCTACTATGGGCTACACATGTACCTAAATACTATACCTAAATAAGATAGCAATAAGTAATTAAAACAAAAAAGCTTAAATTTCATTCTTCAGGCCGGGTGTTGGTAGCACATGCCTTTAATACCAATACTTAGAATCCCAGTACTTAGGAGGCAGAGGCAAGTGGATATGGATCTCTGTGAGTTCAAGGTCAGCCTGGTCTACAGAGTTCTAGGATAGCAAAGGCTACACAAAGAAACCCTGTCTCAAAAAAAAAAAAAAATTATTCTCTTCTTTCCACAAGAGAAATTCTGTTCTCTGTCTCCCAAGTGCTGGAATTAAAGGAGTGTGCCACCACCAACCTGACTCTCAAAGACAGAAATTTTAAAAGGGTCTTCTCCTATGAGACTACTGTTTGTTAAACTGAGGAATCCAAAAGCAAGTATAGGCGTTCTTCCACTTTTTGCCTACATTGTAGTTAGCCACAAACACTTTCATTAACTATTGACTGGATGGTAAAATAAATTACCTTTGTTAATATTTTCTTCTGTTAAAAGTTAGTGCTAGGCTAGAAGAAATGGTGCGTACCTTTAGTCTAGCATTCAGGGAGGCAGATACAGGCATGTCTACATAGTGAGTTCCAGGCCAGCCAGTGCTATGCAGGGAGACAATGACTTAAAAAACAAATAGATAACTGAACAAAAAGAAGTGGTGCTAAACCAAGATGTCAAGAAGATGAAAGTTGTAACCTGTGTATCAAGTCACCATATTTTTAAAAATGAAAACCAAAACACCTAGACTAGTAAAGAATTAGTAGTTCTATAAAAATCTTTTAATGACAGAACAGTAAAAAATTAAGTCATTTTAATTGCCTTAATGGAAAAATATTTTCATTAATTGGAATGTTTTTAGATTTCATATTGTAAGTGCTATAGATTTATCCTCTCCCCACCCCCAACCCCCTCTCTTTCTTTAGAGAGTTTTTCTCTGATGCCCTGGCATTCTGGAACTCACTCTGTCGGCCAGGCTATCCCAGAACTCACACAAATCCACCTGCCTCTGCCTCCAGAGTGCTGAGATTAAAAGCATGCACTACCACCGGCTGTTCTCATTTTTAAAAAATATTTTATTGTTTAAACTGGTCTTTGTCTGCTTTTGTAAACTTACATAGATAGTTCTTCTCCTTGCTTGGTGTTTCAGCCACACAGGTCACCTTTTATGTTTTGATTTAGTCTAACATAGTGTATATAAAGGCTAGAAGCCTGTTTCCTACAGTTTTCATGTTTGTCACAGCTTCTTGTCATCCATTTTCTACTTTAATAGTGCCCTACCCGGGCAGTGGCAGAGCAGTGGCACACACCTTTAATCCCAGAATTTGGGAGGCAGAGGCAGGTGGACCTCTGTGAGAAACCTTAACCAATCTTATGTCAGCTACTCTTTCCTTCTAGTTTGTTACCCTACACTGATCTCTGCATGACTCTTGTGATAATCTAGTATTTTTTAGATTTATTGTCCAAAGCAGAACATAAGCTTCACAAGAGAGAAAACTTTATCTGATTTGTCCATTAATAGATCTTTTGCATCTAGAACTTGGTTTATAGTACTTGGAATATAATAAATATTTGGTGAATAAAGAAATGGAAATAAAAGATTGAGAACCAAAGAAGTTTCCTAGAAGCTTTTTTTATTTTAATAATTTAAATGACCTATAAAGTGCTTTATTTTATTTTTTTATTTCATTATTATTTATTTATGGCAGGTCTGGAATTTGCCGTGTGTAGACTAGACTGCCCTTGAACTCGCAGACATCAGCCTACCTCTGCCACCCTAATAAAGGCATGTACCATCACACCCAGCTTTTTTGTTAATTTCTGAAAATTTTTATAAGAAATAATTTTAGTTTTAAGTTTTATTCTTTCAGTTCATCACTTATACATGCATATGCTAGGATTTTCTGTTTTTAAATTTGTTTTTTAATGCTGCAGCCAAGAACTAGAAGGAGCCAGTTACCATGAATCATTGTATAATGCTCTGCAGTCTCTAAGAAACAGAGAATTCGCCACGTTTTATGAAAGTCTCAAACATGCCAGGTATTATAAAAACTCAAGATTATTTGTACATTTAATGCCATGGTTGTTGTCCTCACAATGTGAGTAGTTCTGATGTGAGTATTTGTGTCGATGAAGGGATGAAAATGTGGTGGCTGTGATTGGTTGCTTCCTTGCCATTCTTTGTTCTCTCTCAAGAAAGACTTTTCTTCCCCCAGAACTCTATGTCCCTTCTTCACTCTGAGCCGTGAGGGAAATCATGATAGTTTTCTCTTCCTGTACAAGTATCCTAAAAGTTTTCACTTTTGTCCTCTCTGGTTCCGTGGCTACACTCTCTTACCATTACATCTCTGCTTCATAAGATGATGATCAATAGTACTTGTAGGTTGCCTTGAGTCACACATGAGGTGATACATGATGTAACAGCTATAACAAGTTAAAATGTTTTAACCCTAACCGCTGATATTATAAATCCAAATATATGACAAATAATATCTTTTACCCTTAAAGTGATTATATTAGGAATACATAGTCTGAATCAAAAACCAGGGAGCATGCATGGGCCTGACCTAGGCATTGTGCATATATAATACAGCTGTGTAACTCGACCCTCTTGTGAGTCTCCTAACTGTGGGAACAGGGGTGATCTCTGACTCTGTTATTGGCTTTTAAGATCCTACTCCTCACACTTGGTCACCTTGCCCAGCCTTAATACATGGGGAGGTGCTTAGTCTCACTGCAACTTGATATGACATGTTTTGTTGATATCCATGGGAGACCTGCCCTTTCCTGAACAGAAATGGAGGAAGATTGGATAGGGGGATGGGGGCAGAAGGATGGTAGGGGGACAGACTAGGAGGAGAGTAGGGAGTAGAAACTGGTCAGTATGTAAAATAAATACATTAAAAATAAATAAACATATAAAATGCTAGACACTTTGCCAGGTTCTTTCTATACACGTTCTTTAAAGTAACTTGAAAGGTGAAAAACAATAGCGGTGGCAGAATTGAGTAGCAGATTCGAGGATAGACAGACATGGCAGAACTGGGTGATCCTAAAGCTAGTGTTGGTCTCATTGCAGTGTCATCATCACTGGTGTTTGTGTGTGTGAGTCTTGTTAGGTCAGCAGCAAGCATATGCTAAATATGAATAGAACTGTGCCTTAAAACTTGTGAATTTCAGACTCTTCTCTCTTTTACCTCTAGATTGAAAGAAGTTGAAGAGTTGTGTAAGGGCAGCCTTGAATCTGTGTACTCGCTGTATCCCACACTTAGTAGATTGCAGGCACTTGGAGAGCTGGAAAACATCGGGGAGCTTTTTTCAAGGTGTGTGGTTCATAGGTTTTGATAAGCCTGAAGTGCATTGTGTTACCGTAGTAACATATGACAGGCATGTTTATTTGTTTAGTTATGTGAGGAAAGGTTTATTTTGGGTCATGGTTTTCAAAGGTTTCAACCCATTATTAGCTACTTCCATGCTGGCCTGGATGAAACATTGTGTTGATGGCACACAGAAGGACGAAAGGGAAAGAATTATTATAAAATAAACTTGATAGATGTCATCTGTGAACCAGGAAGTGACCTCAGCACACTCACCATCTGACACACTGTGATGTCATTTAAATAGTATATGTAATAAATACAATTTAGATTTTTCTCAGTTGAGAATGTAATGCTAACAGGTATAACTTAAGAATTGAAATCGAAAGCTCTTCAGAATCTTCATTAATTTTAAGAGTATTTAGAGGTTCCTGTGCTTAAAATGTTTTAGATCTGTTATTCTGGGGTCATTGTTTCCTTCTCTGCCAGGCAACTAGAATGATTCCTCACATTAGCTTCATCATTTTCTTAGTCTCCCTGGATCTTTTTTTTTTTTTTCTGTCAACACAAGTCTTGAAAGATAAGATAGTATTTCTTACTTTATGCCTGTGAAAGGCAATGTATTCATATTAATGAACTTTATATTCTGCGTTTTCTTTTGCTTTAATGATGTAAGCAGATGGAATCTTTTTAAATGCCAGCTGTTTCTTCTGTGAACTGATTTTTTTATGATTTATTTATCTTTATTTTATGTACATTGGTGTGAAGGTGTCAGATCCTCTGGAACTGGATTTTCAGACAGTGGTGAGCTGCCATGTGGGTGCTGGGGAATTGAACCCAGGTCCTCTGGAAGAGCAGTCAGTGCTCTTAACTGCTGAGCCATTTCTCCAGCCCCCTGTGAACTGATTTTTTGACAACTATGCATGGTACCATTTGTAGGTGATTAATGAAGATGGTTGATTTCCTTGAGGATGTGTCCTCCTCTGCTGCATGGAGGACTAGAGGAGTAGTCATATCTTTGTGATATGTCTGATCACAGCAATTCTCACTTCAAAACAAAATCTGTTTGGAAAGGCTGCCTTTTTACAAAATCTTTTAAGTACCCATTATCTATAACCTTTCTATTGACCTGTGACTACATAGTTACAGGTCTCAATATTTAGGGCTATTTGTAACTTCTAATCTTGCTACTATAAAAGTTCCTATACAGTGTCTTAAGAACCTTAGGGCCCTTTACTTTTAATTTCTTTTACTCACATAAGTTATGTGACTTGATTTCCAGGTCAGTCACAGGTAGAGATCTCTCTGAAGTGTACTTGAAGTGGCAGAAACACTCCTTGCTTCTGAAGGACAGTGACTTTAGTTTTCAGGAGCCTCTCATGGCTCTGCGCACAGTCATTCTGGAGATCCTGGCACAAAAGGAAATGGAGAACTCCCAAGGAGGGTGCTCTAAGGACATTCTCACCAAACACCTTATAGAATTCTCTATTCTGGCCCGAACCTTCAAGAACACCCAGGTAAAAATAACTTGTAAAATTTTGTCATCTCACTCCTTGGGCTTCTGTGTTACTCAGATACCAGAAGGTATAATAATGTAAAGAAGAAATGTCATTGAAAACTAGAAATCACTACTGTGTATAAAATTATTTAAGATTTCATATTGAGCCAGGCTTGTGCATAGACCTGTTATCATCCTGTTATTGTAGAGGGTGAGGTAAGAAGATCACAAGCTCAGAACCTACCTGGGCGAGGAAATGAATTCAAGGTCAACTTGAATAACCTAGTGGAACCTGTCTTCAATGCATATTGGAAAAAAGGGCTAGGACCATAGTTGTGTGGTATCATGCTTGTTCAACTAGTATGTGGAATCAAACTCCAGTATTAAGGGGAAAACCAAAACAAAACTTCTATATTGGAATTAGACAAAAACCTGAATTCCGCACCAATTCTTGGTTATAAAATGAAGATACCCAACTTCCTATAAGGTAAAGATAACAAAACAATGGTTTCACATACTTATACATGCATGAGCTGTGCGTCAGGGAGATGCTCTGGTCTGCAGGTTGGTAAGTAAGTAGGGTGCTCATAAAGATAGTTCCTGACAAATAGTGACGTTCTTGGTGAATGGTAATTGCTTCCTTAGTTTTTAATCTTAGTGGTAGAAGTACTTATTTCCATATGCTATTTTCATTGCAGCTCCCTGAAAGAGCAATATTTAAAATTAAGCAATATAATTCAGCTATATGTGGAGTCTCTGAGTGGCATTTGGAAGAAGCACAAGTGTTCTGGGCAAAAAAGGAGCAGAGTCTTGCCCTGAATATTCTCAAACAAATGATCAAGAAGTTGGATTCCAGCTTTAAAAAGGTATGTGCTTGGTTTAGTTGCCTGGTTTAGTGTTTTCATATTATTGAAAAGCATTTCTGTGCTTCAGAATATGATTAAGGTTTTGAAATTACTGATCCATGAACAAGATATTATGAAAAAGAATTTTGAAAATTAATGTCAGATATGAAACTAGAAAACTTTTTCTTATTTAAAACAAATCTATCCATCTGTCTTGTAGTATATTCATTTAATTGATCTCATTGCTAAGTCTTTCAGTTTTCTATAGAAGTCAAGAATGATATAGAGGAAATAAATGGAAATACATATTATAACTTTGAAGTAGCAAGAACAAAAATGAGATTAGAAACGTCTGAGAAGAAAAGTAGAAAACAAGTTAAAACAATTTGTCATTCTAAGTGCTCTGAAAATATCACATTCAGTGGACATTGCAGGGTTTTGTAGGGCCATGAATTATTTATTATAACAAAGCACTGGGTGCCAGTACAACTTGCTTAAATACTCCATAATGGTACAGGCCCTAAAGTATGGGCTGTTTGTATAACTCAGTTTTTGCATTGACAAGTAAGTAATAATGATATACCTAGTTAGTTCATAGGATTCTTGTGAAAATCATAAGTTAGGCTGGGCAGTGGTGGCACACGCCTTAAATCCCAGAACTCAGAAGGCAGAGGCAGGCAGGTGAATCTCTGTGAGTTCGAGACCAACCTGGTCTATAAGAACTAGTTCCAGGACAGGCTCCAAAGCTACAGAGAAATCCTGTCTTTTAAAAAAAAAAAAGGAGAAAAAAAAAAGAAAGAAAGAAGGAAAGAAAAAATCATTAAGTTAATATACTCAAATTTGTTTGAAGATTTCTGGCATTTTTAAGTACTCAGTAAGTATGAATTGTTCTGCTGATGAAGATGATATATCAGGGTGGTTATTTCATGAACTTGCATGCTTTACTTATTTTAATAGTTATATGGTAAAAGCATTAAGAAAAATATTTCTGAGTGCTTTTTCTACCTACATGGAGGACATTTTTGTAATCTTGAAAAGGAATGATTTTAAGATTTTTACGTCTTAATACAGAATGACGCAGGTCTAAAAGTCATATATGCTGAGTGTCTGAGGGTTTGTGGCAACTGGCTGGCAGAAACCTGCTTGGAAAATCCTGCAGTCATCATGCAGACCTACCTAGAAAAGGTAGGTTGTTGGTACAACTCTGAAGATTGATGTTTAGCATAAACACACTTGATCCTTTTATAAAGACCACATGTATCTCAAAAGCAAATGCAAGTGTAGTTTCATTCCTCAGTTCCTACTGGGGATCTGTAATCCTTAGAGCAGAATGAAACAGAATGCTACAAAAGAAGGAACAACTTTGTATACATGTGTCTTTCATCTACTCTTTAGAACCACCCCTAACTACTCTTTCAAGAATTTATTTTATTTTGCAAAATATCCTATAAGAGAACATACAAGCTGTCATTGTTATTTGTATGTGGTTCAGCTACCCAAAGTAAGGGTTAGTTTTTTTTTAATTAATTAAATTTTTTTTATTTCACATTCCAACCCCAGTTTCCTCTCTCTACCCTTCTCCTGCCTCCTGCTCCCCCCACCCCCGCCATCCACTCTTCAGAGGGGATAAAGCCTCCCATTGGGGAGTCACCAAAGTCTGGGATACCAAGTTGAGATAAGACCAAGCCCCTTCCCCCGAATCAGACTGGGCAAGGTATAGGATTGCACTACTAGTCCCCATTGACCTTACTATTTCTCCCTTTTTATCCTTCTTTGTCACTAATTTGGGAAATAGTTATTTCACTCAGTAAGTTTAATATGAAAAGTGAAATGTAATTGTTATTGACGCTAAAGAGCTCTTCCTTTCACACAGTTCATTGCATCGCTTAGCTGATAAGGGTTCCTGGTCATCAAGTTTGGCATTTGCGTATACATGAGCGATTTACCTTGATTTGAGTACTTCTTTAGCTTTGTTTATCACTTGTAAATACGAACTAAGCAGATTGTATGTTGTTGAAGGCAGTGAAAGTTGCTGGAAGTTATGATGGCGAAAGCAGTGAGCTCAGAAATGGACAGATGAAGGCATTTCTCTCATTAGCACGTTTCTCCGATACTCAGTACCAGAGAATTGAAAACTACATGAAATCATCAGAATTTGAAAACAAGCAAGCTCTCTTAAAAAGAGCCAAAGAAGAAGTGGGCCTTCTAAGGGAACATAAAATTCAGACTAACAGGTAATATGTCTACAAGTGGTGGTATTGTGTTCAGCTAAAGGAGAATTTTCATGAGAAATGTGACTTGAACTTGTCATCTACATTACAGTTTTGAACACACAAATTGGCTGTTTTTACAGGCTTTATCCGTAGTTACTCACACTGACAGATGCTCTTCTCTGAAGAGCTGATATCTTGGTTTAGCTCTTGGCAGAGTATGTGAATGTTAGTTGTTCGGTTTTCCTAGGTACTGAAATTAAGTAGAGAAGTCTTGCCAGCTTTGGTATTGTCAAGTTCCTTCAAGTCTGCATTGGGTTTTTTTACGTTTGGAATAAGCAGAGAATTAACTATAAAATCCACTCTATTCTTGGGTGTATGGAAGACTTATTGGTTGCAGTTGTGACAACATTTAGTTCCTTTCACTATCCTTAGAATTTTTTTTCTTGGGAATAAACACTTTGTTTTTCATTTATGCTGTATGACATGTATGATTTTATAGTTATGTAAAGTTTTGTGCCTTTAATGTGTGAATTTATCAAATGCAAGATACACAGTAAAGGTTCAGAGAGAGCTGGAGCTGGATGAGTGCGCTCTCCGTGCGCTGAGAGAAGACCGGAAGCGCTTCCTGTGTAAGGCGGTTGAGAACTACATCAGCTGTTTGCTGTGTGGAGAAGAGCATGATGTGTGGGTATTCCGGCTTTGCTCCCTCTGGCTTGAAAATTCTGGAGTTGCTGAAGTCAATGGCATGATGAAGGCAAGTCTTACTCAACCCAGCATTTGAGCATCCGCTTTAAAAACTGAGGCATAAGCCCCTTCATTGTCTGGTTTTGTACATCCCTGTGTTCCCCAGCAGTGGGTTTGGTGCTCCGAGAATTAGTATAAGCTCTAAATGATGCAGGTTTCTGTGGTGGGTGAGAGATTTATGTTGCAGTTTTATCTTTGCAGATACCATATGGGAGTGCCTCGAAGGGAATGCTAGACTGGGGAATAGAAAAACCATTAAAGATAATGTGATCCTAAGCAAGAATTTTCCTTTTTCCTTTTTTTTAAAAAAATACTTGAGGGATTTTTTTCCCAATAGAGTACTTTTACAAATAAAGAAATTTTATAATATATGCAAGAATACTTTCTAAGTTTTAATTGAAAAAAATCTTAAGATATGGTTATAAAATATTGTCATTCAGTTTGAAGGCAAAATGTTTTTCTGGAATGAAAAGAATGATAAAACTCTGGGTTAAGTAGAGCCAGTCTGTTCTACTGTGTGTATTTAACTTCATTATTTCTGGCATATAGGGAAAAGAACTTGCATTTTGGTTATACACTGACTTCTTGGGAATGGAGAGCATAATAGGACTCGGGTCCACATTTGTGCTCCTCAGAGTCACTAGAATGTATGCAGTGGTTAGCATTCCAGCTCAGGGTGCAACTTAATTTAGGGCTAAGTATTTTTATTATCAGTGAATCAAGGCTTCCTAGGCTCTGTTAGAAAGACTTTGAAACAGGCCAAGAGACAAGGGAAATTGTGTGGTTAGTGAAGTTTTGACAACCACTAGGTTGTGTTAGAAGAAGAACAGTATTTTACTGTCGTCATTTTGTCTTAGATGTGAGGTTATATTACACATGTCTTAATCTTGCATTTTTTTTAATGACAGAGAGATGGAATGAAGATTCCATCATATAAATTTTTGCCTCTTATGTATCAATTGGCTGCTAGAATGGGAACCAAAATGATGGGAGGCCTAGGATTTCATGAAGTTCTCAATAATGTAAGTAGACTTGAAGTCAAAATGTAATAATTACTTTTCTTTTATATTACTGAATAAAATATAAAAGAAAGTGAGAAATTAGAACATGAAATTGTTTTCTTTTATTACAGATAAATTTGTCTCTTATTTCTGATGTTCCTCCCTAGTTCTCTTTCACACAGACATATACATATACTACTTATTGCACAGTAATGACATAATTTGAATTTAATGTAAAGCAAAATTTAAAATGTATATTTAATTTTTTTTCATTGGGTAAAACTAATAGTTATTAATTTTCTGATAGCTGATCTCTAGGATTTCAATGGATCACCCCCATCATACTCTGTTCATTATATTGGCTTTAGCAAATGCAAACAAAGATGAACTTTTGAGCAAACCAGAGGCAGCCAGAAGGAGTAGAATAATCAAAAATGCACCAAAAGAAAGCTCTCAGCTTGATGAGGTATTTGGATTAAATACAAGTGCCCTTTGTGTTGTCATGTTCGTTTTTCCTCAGAATGTTCCTTTCTTAATTCTCAGATTTTAGGAATGTGTGTTGCGGGTAGTAGATTATAAATACTTTATTATGATGATGCCTCCCAAAATTTGCTAACAATCCCTGCACATTTTCCAGAGCATAAATACTGGCTTAGTTTGTTTTCTTGTAGCAATGGACAAAGAAAATCCAGATTTTAAAACATACATGTTTGCATGTATGTATCTTGTTCTCACAAAGGCCAAAAGAGGTTTTTTTAATTCCCTATACCTAGAATTGCCATGTGTATGCTGGGAACTGAACTTGGGTCCTCTGAAAGAGCAGCAGGCGCTCGTCACCATCAGACCATCTCTCTAGCCTCAGAAAAACAGAGTTTTTGAAAAGTTCACAAGTCTTAACCTTGAATTTTATGTGTGTATGTCATTCACTGTATGGGTGTTTTGTTTATATCTAAGGAATTATAGTCCTTCCATTGTCTAGATATAAATTCTCTTTGTGTAGCTCCAAGAAGCTTAATTCAGTGGTTCTTATTCTGTCTTTCTTTGTTCTTTGTTGATGATGATAGGATCGAACAGAGGCTGCAACCAGGATAATCCATACCATCAGAAGTGAGAGATGTAAGATGGTGAAGGACATGGAGGCACTCTGTGATGCCTACATTATTTTGGCAAACTTGGATGCCTCTCAGTGGAGGAACCAGAGAAGTATGTTTGAAAGTATTGTTGCTGCTATTGTTACAGCTTGACCTTCTGTGGTCCTCCTCAGTTTACTGTTGTCACTAAACTCTTTATTTTTAAATATAGAAGGCATCACTATTCCAGCAAACCAGCCAATCACTAAACTGAAGAATTTAGAAGATGTTGTTGTTCCCACTATGGAAATTAAGGTAATTTACTATTAACTCTTGATTTTTAATAAGACTAAATTACACATTAGTAGATTAAATTATCTGTAGACCTTTTTATCTAGTCCAAATGGCTAATTATTACAATTTCATGTGTTTCCACCTAGATATTGTCTGTGTTAGATTTCCTTTCCCTAAGCCTTAAAATAGTCACAAGCTTCTGAGAATTCCCATTGTTTTACTGTTACTTCAGCACTAAGGACTAAACCTTTTTATACTAAGCCTTTTTATGCTTTTAATTTTGAGACAGGGTCTCACTGGGTTGACCTTGAACCTGCTCTGTAATTTAGGCAAGCGTGAAACTTGACAGCCCTCCTTGTCTCAATTTCCTTAGTACCTGGGACTGTAGGCCCATGACCCATTCAATTTGTTTCACTTTATTTTGCTTCTCTTTTAAGTGTGTACATGCTTGCATGGGGGGAAAGGGGCATGGTGCCTGTGTTAAGGAAACACTTTACCACTGAACTATGCCTGAGCCTCTTGGAGTTTGCAGGTATTCAACACCACTCCCCCAATTTGTTGTAGTTATTTTGTTTTTTTTTTAATAGTTCTTTTTGCAGTGAAAGTATTGGTTGTGATGTATTGTATTACTTAATAGAACAACAGTACAACAGTACTTTTAAGTTGCTGTGTGTACATACTAAATTTAGCTATTCACAGTGATCTTTTATTACTAGAAGTACCATGTAGACAGGATGCATGTAACAGATAAGGTTACCATTTTATAAACTGAAGTGTTCAGTACATGGCATATCTTTTATTCCAGTTTATATATTAAAATTAGTATCTTTGTTACTGAATTTGACCTGTTACTGAATCATATTTGTTAACAGATTGAGGCTCTGTTGTTTAATGGAATATTTTCACTTTTCAAAATTAACCTGATGTTTTTGTGAATTAAGTAATTTCTTAGATGATTTAATAGATGTAAATAACAACTAAGTTCTAATTTTCAGCATCACTATTCTAATTGACTTGAAATGCTGAAGTTTTATTAAAAGATGTTTAAGAAAGTAAACTAAATTATATGTAATTTTAAAAATCTGGGCTGGCAAAATGGCTCACCATGTAAAGACACTTGTTGCCAAGCCTGTAAACAAAGCTCAACCCTGGGACCAACATGGTGGCGCATAACATATGTGCTCACCCCAATGTAGACTCACACACAAAGTAAATAAGCAAATGAAATAAAAACCTACCAATGTCATTTATTCTCACTTTAAACAAAGTAAGTTAGAGATCCAGTTATTAATCAGCAGTATGTTCTCATCTGTTTTTCTGCTTACTATTTGATTTGTTTTTCTTCAGTGTTCATTGTTTATCTCTCCTATTATAATTATGTGTTATCATTTATTAGGTTGATCCCATGGGAGAGTATGAAAATCTGGTGACTATAAAATCATTTAAAACAGAATTTCGTTTAGCAGGAGGTTTAAATTTACCAAAAATAATAGATTGTGTGGGTTCTGACGGCAAGGAAAGGAGACAGCTCGTCAAGGTGAGACTTCCTGTTTCTGGTATAGTCCTTTGAGGGCTAATGACATCACAGTCAAGAACAATTTGAGTAGATGCCGTCTTCTTCCCTCATTTGACTGGCTCTGTGACTCTAGCCTTATCCTGAATAATGACAGGTGGAAACATCTGTGAAGTAGACATACAGTTTGCTAGAACCAAACTACTTTTTTATTGTGTGTCTTTCTTGAAAGACTGTCAGAGAAAGTTTCTTTCCTACTGTTGTGGATTAAAACCAGGGTCTTGCTCATGCTCAACAATTCTCTGCTTATGAGTTACATCCCTACTCTCTTTTCGGTGTTCTTTGTAATAGATCTTGTTAAAATGACTGGGCTGGGCCTGACTTTGGGACCCTCTCAACTCAACTTCTAGAGAAACTGAGATTGTTGGTCAGCACTACCAGGTTTAGCAGACTATCTATCATTTTATGGCTGATTCAAGAGAAAGAATGTTTCCAAGGTATACACACACACCATGAGCTTGTTTGTGAAAATAGCTTTTGGTGGTAATTAGAACAGATTTAAGTCCCTTGCTGGGCCTGATACTGTGCTATCTACTACTGTACTAGAATATAACAGCATTCCTTGCTTTGTTCTGCTTGTTTAGGTGCTTTTGAGGTCCTGCTGAAGATAGAAAAGAGATAAAATATTACTTTATCTGGGTGTTTTGTATTGTGCCTTCAGGTGAGGGAGTTCAGTTAATAGTGAAGCAGGAGAAACTTAGTTTTTTGTAGTAGTCTGCTTCCCAGTTTCATAGTTTTTTTCTAAATGAAAGAATCACAGTAGCTATTAGTTACTCAAGAGACTCTGAAGCAGGGCATAGCTCAGATTGATTTCTGAGTGTCTTGTACTGCTATTCTTAGATGACTGTGTACTTAGAGTACCTGCTTGTGTTTGGTTGTTCGGCAGGGCCGTGATGACCTCAGGCAAGATGCTGTCATGCAGCAGGTTTTCCAGATGTGCAATACACTACTGCAGAGAAACACTGAGACTAGAAAGAGGAAACTGACAATCTGCACATACAAGGTAACTTACTGGCTTCTATTCTGGTGCTTCACCAAGAAAAGTGTACTATTTGTACCAAGGATGAGCAAATGTTTTCTGTAAAGTAACAAATAGTGAATATTTTAGACTTTGAGAGCCACTTAGGTCCCTTGCATTTTAAATCTGTAAAGCCATTCTTGGCTTGCATGCTGTACAGAAATAGATTAATGCTGCTTTTTCTATAGAGGCCACTGAATGCCACTCTCTGGTTGGACAATACAATTTTCATTTTATTATCATTTAAGGTTATTTGCCATTAGATATTTCCTGTAGTCAACTGAAATATTCTGTCTGCCCTATAGGGATTATGCTGTTGTTTGTATGTACATGGTTTATTTTATAGGTCATGGTTTCATTCATACTCAGGTCAGTTATTGGAAAGATTTCCAAAATTTGGATTAATAGGTGATTGGACAGAAGCAACTGCTAGAGGACAGTCAGTAGAGTCAGACCCATTTTCATTTCCTTCACAGTAGAAATCTTCAAATCATGTTATTCTATTAGCTGATCTTTGGCTCCTTAATTAACTCTTAATTAGTTAATATAAGAACCAACGATTTTAATTAATTAATAAACACAAGAGATAAAATTCTGTAGGTGTGTCCTTCTCTGGCTTTGTTCCCAGGGCTCATCCCCCTCTCGGTCCTCTGTCACTGCTATAACAGGACTTACTGCTGCTGCCTTTTCCTTTTCCCAGGAAGATATGAACAAACTCAAAAGCATTTAATTCATCTTGTAGTTGAAAACCAGTTCTTTCCAGACAGTCTAACCATCTGTCTCTTTTACTTTCAGAAGGGTAGATTCTATAACTATTTTCTCTGGAAACTTAAGTATTTTATCAGGAGTTAACATAAACATTAATACTTGTTTGAAAATACAGTGGAAAAATGTTCCCTTCACAAGTTAAAGAATGTGTAACATTGTGCTCACTTCAGCAGCACATACACTAAAATTAGAACAATTCAGAGAAAGTTAGCATGGTTCCTGCGCAAGAAGGAAAAAAAGAGTAACTGCCCAGGAGTGTTGCTAACAAAATAAATAAAGGCATGGATAAAAAAAAATTAGGAAAGCATAAAATGTGAAAGAAAACTGAGATATATCTTAAGTGGAATGGCACTGAAAAATACCAGCTTATTTCAAAATAATTTTTGATTGTAAAATTTCAGTAAGACATTTTGTAAGTAGTGTTGAATGCTTGCCTAGCACATATACGGCTCAGGGTTCTAACTCCAGCACTGGGGTGGGTATAGATGGGGGTGGAGGAAATCAGTAAAACTCAATAAGCCTTGAAACATTTTCAGGTATACATTTCTAAAAGCCCAGTGTATATGCTACCAACACAGTTTTATTCCCAGTCCATCAAATGTTTAAAGACTAATTCTCAAGCAGTGCTTAAAGCAAAAGTTAAGGTTCAGTGAAAGCTTTTTATTTTTAGATTTATGTATATGACTGTTTTCCTTACATATGTGTCTGTGCACCACATTGTGTCTGGTGTCCTCAGAGGTCAGATGAGGCACTGGGAACTGAACCCAGGTCCTCTGCAAGAACAAGTGCTCTTAATTTCTCTCTCCACCCCTACCCCATCGTTGTATGTGTTTGAGGCTAGGTTTCCTGTAACTCAGACTCAGAGTGTGCAGTTGACAGCTTTGTGTTTGGGGCTGATGTTACTAAGCAACACAGCAACTTGGGCTTTTGAAGCCATTCAAGTTGCTAGAAAAATTTACGTATGGATTGTGTCCCTATGCTCTTTGGAAATCTAACCGGCTTTTAATGACTCCCTGTTTGTCCTTGATTTGATCTCTAAAAATAGACGTGTCATCTAGCACATAACCATTTGGAAGGACTACTTCCTATAAGGTTATTTGCATAGAGGACTAAGGCAACTCAAACACAATAAATGTAAAGTAGAACTCTTCAGTTAACCATCTTCACTTTCAAAATAACCCTTTCTTCCTGCCTCAGCTAAAGGTACTGCTTTCAGGCAAAGTAAAGCTCAGACACTATTTTATTTTATGGAAATTTAATATATAGGGTGGGGCTGGGGAGATATCTCAGTGGGTAAAGTGCTTCCCTTACAAGCATGAGGACCTGAGCTGGAACTAAAGGGTTTCTCGGGACACAAGACAAAGTATTTCTACATATCTGAATATAGTGAAAGAAAAAATATTTAGAATTAAAGATACCATAAAAACAGGGGATCCATAAAGAAAGTAAATTTTAATATTATAGCAAGAAATTTATATGTAGACTATATCAATACCTCTTACAGAGAATTTAAAAGTCATTAGAAAAAGATAGAAAAGAACAGAATTCTTAAGTAAAAGGTTGAGTGGCCTATATATTTATCATATGATATTCTGTTAGTCATCTGAAAAATACAGACTAAAACCACAGCGTGCTACAGTTAGCATGAAAGTAGCAAAATGTAAAAGTCAGACAAATGTCTTGGAAAAATGCAGTAACAACTTTCTTGGTAAGTCTATAAATTGCAACAGTCACCTTGAATAGTTACTTCATTAAGTTAAAGATAGTACATTCCCTTTGACCCTGTTATATTTTTACCCATGGTCTGTCACTGCAGCAATATTTCAGGGAAAATTGTGGGGGTGTCCACAAACGCTATGGCCAGCAGAGGCAAGAAGTCGGTTTCAGCACAACTCAGTAGCCAGTGTTGGTCAAACTTCCAGAGTCTGACACTCAGTAGTTTACGTTAGGCATATTTAAGCACAGCACAATTTGGTAAAAAATTTCCCAGTAATAATTAACTCAGTCCCATGTGCATAATAAAGGTTAAGACATGACTACATCAAAACTCCTGTAAAGTACAAGTGACATAAAGATAGATTCTATATATTAACTGAGAGCAGACTCAAGGTAGTCAGTGCTCATGATAGAGGTCTGGGGGAGGATAATGCTATAAATTAACCAAGATAAGCTCAAAGTAAAGGTTTGGAGGAGCTGGTATGTCCTGGCCATACAGATAGCACAGAGTTCACCAGGCTATTATTTGTCTCTGCTCCCAGTCTTCTGAGCAGAAAACAGGTTACACAGCTCTCTCTTTGAAGAGACAAAGGTTTTTCTAGTTCCTATGTTCTAGTTTCTAGTTCCTTCTATGAGCAGAAGGACCTACATGTCTCCTGCAGGAAATAAGAAAACAGTACCAACCAGTATAAATGTTGAAATGAAAGCTGGACAAATTGGACAATTGTGTGTGTGTGTTATCATAAAGTTATGAAATTAATGATACTTAAGTATATTAACAAAGCCAAACTTGAGAATATCAAGTGAGGAAAAACCAAATTGTAGAAGCTGACACACATCTTTTTTAAGTTTGCAGCTTTCTTGTCTTCTGGCACTCATGCTCCCAGTCATAATTAATTAATTTGGGAAATAATGGTGGCAGGTATTTGTATATAAAAAGCTTTGACAATAAAACACCAAAAATGCATGAATGTGGAAAAGCACTACAAGCTCTGTGATGGTGGAAGGAGGTGTGAACACAGCAGGAGGCACAAAATAAGCTTCACTTCTTTGCCTGCAAATTTGACAAACTCTTAGATTTGGTGAAGCGGTTTAATGTATAAAAATAGTATTTGTTTCTTATTATTTTCACATTTGTATGTTTATAAAATATCTCAGTTAAAGTTCTTATTTTTGTTTATAAGTATATTTTTCTCTTCTTAAAATTAATAAGACTATAAATAGAAATACAGTATAATTAAATAAAGTATGTTAAATTGAGACCACAGTCACAAGTAATTATTTTCCTAGGTGAAATGTCCTAAGTGTCCTGGGTAACAAAAGTGTATGGGAAGTAGTAGCTGCGGTGGTGCATACCTATAATCCCAGCTACTCCAGAGGCTGAGGCAGGAGCATTGCAAGTTCAAGGGTCCTAGGCTACATAACCACCCTGTTTCAGAAACAAAGCATAATTGAAGCATTCTCTACTAAATGAGCTAATTAATTATGGACCAATCACAGATAATGTTGAGTGTTACTAATACGAATGCTGTCTCGGAGAATTGTGGGTACTAAGGGATGGGTAGCTTCTCTACATCTAAGCAGAAGCTAGAAAGGTCTTCATTTCTGAGCCTCGTTGTTTCTTGCTTTCCTCCCAGGATGTTAGTAAATTCTGGGAGATGCTTTGCACTACTGATGATGAATGGTCGTCCACGGTTCTCTAATGTCTTCCTGTAATCAAATGTATTTGATTTCACCTCAGGTGGTTCCCCTCTCTCAGCGAAGCGGTGTTCTTGAGTGGTGCACAGGAACCATCCCTATCGGTGAATATCTTGTCAACAACGATGAAGGTGCTCATAAAAGATACAGGCCAAATGATTTCAGTGCCTATCAGTGCCAAAAGAAAATGATGGTGAGTTGAAAGGTTATTTAGTAGTTTATAAAAATATATAAAGCTACCAAATATTGCAAAATAAAAAATATAACTTCGTGAGATAATTGTTGAAGATAGTATTTAGTTTACAAGATGTAAACTTACCAAGATGAACACGATATGAAGTGCCAACTCTGTCATTGTAAAAATACAAACATTGTCCAGTTTATACTAGTTTGCTTCCAGTTTGTGATAGGGTGATTCTTAATAAAACAAACAAAATACCAGTTAAAATAGAGAAACAAATTAAGCCATTTTACATGAAACAAGTTTCTGAAATAATTTCCATGCCATTGGCTGCCTGGTTTGGCATTTACTTGCTGTTTTAGCAGCACTTATTGAATGCCTCTTGTCAGCCAGGTACTAAGCTGAGACTTTCCAAATTTACAGTCATTCTTACCCCTACTTTAAAGTGAGATGTTTAGGGATTGTAATTTGCCCATCATCAGTGGCCTGCACATAGCAGAGCTTCAAGACTTGTCTGTCCAAGGTAAATCTTTTGTTTTTGATTTTGGTATTTTTGTTTGTTTTCCAGAAAATTCATTTTGATTTCTGTCACATGGTTTTTGTTGTTAGCTTGTTTTAAACTGTGTGTGCCTCTCTGTGTGTGTGTGTGTGTGTGTGTGTGTGTGTGTGTGTGTGTGTGTGTCCCTGTATGTGTATATGTGGCATTCATGTCATGGTACAAGTTTGAAGGTCACAGGACAACTCTGTAGTGTCAATTCTCCTTGTGCCTGTCTGTGGGAACCAGAGATTAAACTCAGGTAGCCAGACTTGCATGGCAAGCTCCATTACCTGCTGAGCCCACCTCACTGGCCCCTCAATGTTTATTTTAAATATGTGATCAGCATTTGATGGAAGTTTGTGCAGGCACTTGTGGTAAAGAATAGTGGTGGAGGTGCTTCTTGTGCCTGGTGGAGAGGAGTGGAGAGAAGACCCTTGAGAAGAATAGGATATCGGGTTTCCTTTGGTGGCGGTGGGGTGAGAGAGTGGGGAGCTGAGGTAGAGTCCCTCTAGACCTGGCTATCCTGTAGGTTTCAATGTAGACCAGGCTGGCCTCAAACCTGCAGAGATCTGCCTGTTTCTACCTTCTGAGTGCTGGGAATAAAAACACATGCCACCATGCCCAGCTACAGATTTTCATTTTAGAAAGATAGTTTTGACACTAATGTATGTTGTCATTTTTAGAAAACAGATTAGGGATATATTTTAATTAAGTAAGACTAATAAATGGTACATAAGGGTAATCATGGGTAGATAAGAGATATATTAAGGAGGCAAAACTGATAAAATTTCATTAGAAGTGCCGTTACACTGTTAAGGAAGTAGGGAAATACTGCTGCAAGCAAGGTCTTTCTGAGTAGGATTTTAGGCACTCAGAAATGAGGTCAGGAGTCGACAAATGGTATCACATGAAATTAAAAAGAATCTGTACAGCAAAGGAATGAGTTAATCAAATGAAAAGACTGCTTTCATTTGACAGGTTAATATCTAAATAAACAAAGAGCACAAGAAAAGAAACAAGAAAACAAATGACCAAATCAATAAATGGACTGATGAAATGAACAGTTCATGAAAGGTGAAATCTAAATTTAAATAAACATGTGAATAAGTGTTCCGCTTCACCAGCTATTGGAGAAAAGCAAATCACAACCACATGGAGATGCTCTCCTACTCAAGTCAGTTTGACAGTCATTAAGGACAGGGAGCCTGGAGAGATGGCTCAGCAAATAAAAAGGTTCCTGCTGCTAAGCCTGACCACCTGAGTTCAGACTCCAGGACCCACTTGGTAGAAGGAGAGCACCAATTCCCACAGACTGGCCTCTGACTGACACATGCATTAGTATATGCATCCACACCCCCACCACCTACCACATACACACACAGTGAATAAAAATGTAATAAAATGGAGCTGGAGAGATGGTTTCAAGGTTAAGAGCAGCTGCTACGATCTCAGAGGACCTGGGTTCAGTTATCAGCACACACATGGTTGTTCACAGCCATCCTCAACCCCTCCCAGGATATCCAACAGGCACCAGTATGGTGCACATACATGCATGCAGGTAAAATGTCCATACATATAAAGTTAAATATATAAAAATTAAAAATAAATTTAAGTGATAAAACAACAAATGCTAGCACAGATGCCCTTACATACTGCTGGTGATGTAAACTAGAGCAGCCATATGGAATTAATGTGGAGGTTTTTCAAAAACTTAAAAATATATCTACCCCGTGACCCAGCTATACTGTTCCTGTGTACCTGAAGGACTCCCAGGCGTTCACAGTATCTAAAGTCTAGATCCAGTCTAGGTGTCTAGCAACAAGAATGGATAAAGAAAGTGGAAAAATTTAAGGCTTAAAGAAGAATGAAGTTACACGTTGTTTGCAGGAAAATGGATACAACTGGAGATAATAATACTCACTTAATTAAGCCAGGCTCAGATAGATGTATGATTTTTCAAATTTGAGGCTCCTAAATTTTAAACAGTTATATATGTATATGTAAAATGAAGGAAATCAGAAGTAAAATTGTTTAGGGCTACAAAGGATTCACAGCAGAAGGGTATTGGGTGGGGGAATATACTCAATACATAATATATACCTGGATGAAATTTTATTAAAAAGTAAGCAACAGCAACAAAAACAGTGTCCAGAAGGGTGTGCTCTTCACAGTTTTCTGGATAGTGAGGTGAGCAACTGTGTTTGGCTTTGGAAGGATTCAAGTGAGGATGTTGTGTGGGAAATGGAGTGGCACATGACTCAAGTTAACTAGAGGCACCTGGACCAGGTTAGGATGTCATCGTCTAGTGGATGGGCACTGAGCCCACTGCAGTGGATAAACTTTGCCTCAGGAACGTATTCTGGAGAGAAGTTTGAAGACAGAAGCCTGATGTCTTCATCCTGTCACAATGCATGTGGTGACACCACCTAAGATGATTGGGAGCTGCCTCTAGCATCTCTGTGTCGCTCCGTCTATAGTATATAGCCTTCAAATTAGAATTTAATTAAAAATCAGTCAAGGGATAGGATCCTAATGGGATCATCACTTGAATAAAAGACTTTCCTGACCAAGTTGCTAACCTCTTGTGGGTAGAATGTCTCGTTTTTCTTCTTATTGTCCCTATAATTAATTTGTTAGCTATTTCATATAGAAACATTGTGGATATTAGTTGAATGATGTGAACATGATACTGAGAAAATGTTATAAATGTTCTGTTTGAAGGATGTCCAGAAGAAGTCTTTTGAAGAGAAATATGATACCTTCATGACTGTTTGCCAAAACTTTGAACCAGTTTTCCGTTACTTCTGCCTGGAAAAATTCTTGGACCCAGCTATTTGGTTTGAGAAACGATTGGCATATACGCGTAGTGTGGCCACATCTTCTATTGGTAATCCTGTATATCTTACATATTGAGCATGTAAATACATTCTGACTTGGTAATGGTAGTTGTTGCTTAAACTGTCCTCACGATTTGATCAATGTGTTTGTTCATGCTGATTTGTTAGCTTGCAACCATCCTTATCGACGAGAATTCCATTCTGAGGTAGGAAACTAAAACCAGTTTTGTTTTGGTTTTTAATATAGTGGATATGGTTTATTTTAACTCCCTTTAATATAGGTTCTTTGAGATTTTCTTTGGAATATAAAACCTCTCATAGTACCCTTTGGCTTTCTTTTATTATTGTTCTTCTGTACAGAATCTCTGTAATAGATTTCTACTCAATGGTTCATTGTTTAGTAGAATCTCAGAACAGAAATTGTGATATGTATGTATTTAAATACTTGATATTCAACATATGTTTTGACTTTTTAATTTTTCCATGAGAATGGAATAAAGTTAAAGCTGTTAGATAAATGAGTTAACAAAATCCTAAAGTATGAAAACCAATAACAATGTAGAAACTGTCTCATGTTAATTTGCAACTGAAGACAGTTTCTAGTGCCACTTCTGTGCTGTACTGGAGTGACAGGACACTCCAGTATGTATGTTTAGCCAAGATCCCCAGTACTTGTGGAACCTCTTCTGCGTTGAAAATCACTAATTGGGTTAAAGTGGTATGAGTTATGAACAAGAAATCAGGCTCAGTTAACAGTAAGGCCAGCCAGGCATGGATCATCCTGTTTGCCACCCAATGATTTTTCTGTAGTACTGCATGGTAGCTCAGCGGGCTAAAGGTATTTTAAGGCATGTCATTATCTGTCTTAAAAATCAAAATGCAGTTATGCCTGCAAAAGCACCTGTGAAATCAAGTAGTGATCGTTTCTGGTCAGCGCAGTTTATCAAGCAGAGAGCAGTTTCACTGTTGAATGATGAAGTTGCCAATCACTGTATCTCTCTTAAGAACACTTAATAAAAATTTGAGTGTATTGCACTGGCTGAGGTAAATCAGGGTCTCCAGCTTTCCACTAATTTTTCCGTACTAATTTCAGAGAAAATCGGGGCTTTCTAATAAAGAGAAAACATTTTTAGCAGCATATCTATTTTTAAAACATAATGCACATTAAAGTATCTGGCTAGATTTGACTTAACTCTACGTGGCTACTTACAATGTATAATTTTCTTTAAATAGCTTTAAAGTCTGAACAACTTAAAATTGTCTAGAGTCAGCGGTACTATGGTTGAATATGTGTTAGAGATTTCACATGGTTGTTTTGTTTTTTCCCTAGTTGGCTACATCCTTGGACTTGGTGATAGGCATGTACAGAATATCTTGATAAATGAGCAGTCAGCAGAACTCGTACACATAGATTTAGGTGAGTAGTAAAAGATTTGTATCTTTCATTAATGATGACTATTTGCCTATGAGAAAGTATAGAACTTAAGTTTTTTCTTCAGCATAAGCACTTGTGAGAGGAGCGGCCATCTTCACTTACAGTAATAAGTAAAACTTACTGTAAGAGGTGGCTGCTCAAGAAAAGAAGGAAGAGTTATCGAGAAGGTGGAAATCTAAAAATGGGGATGGCGTAATAATTGAGAACTGTCCTAAATATTGCTAGAGGGAACTTTACCTGTAATTAAGTAGCTTGAGAGAGAGAGTGGTAGTAGATTAAAAAGATAGATAGGCTAAAGAGTTTTGACTTTTCATCTGCTAAATGGTGGGAAATGAAAAAAATATTTAACCAAGAGCCAATCATGTTTGAATTTTAGGTAACTTTCTAAGCAATTTGGACCAGGAAGTTAAGAGAGAAAATAATAATGTAGATATGAAATGATGAAGGTTTGGACAGAGTTGTAGTGACCAGGAGATTAGAGTTGAAGATGGTTGTATTCTAGGTTTTACCACTAACGTTAGTTGTGCAGACAGAGAGGGGTTTCCAGACTGCTGAAGTATCTAACAAAGGAATACAGCAGGCTTCATAAAAAAACAAATAAAATAATGAATGACTGAATGAAAATAAGAAAAATTATGTGTTTTACACATTATTTCAAAACAGTGAGAGTAGAAAGTAGTAGAATCTTGATATAAAAGCGTTTGGATGTAATGGCAAGTCAAACTCTAAGCAGTAGAGAAGACTGAAGTCCCTGGGCTGGAGGAGATTCTCATCCCACACTGAAGATGGAGGCTTTGGGAATGCTAAACCAGAGCGGACTTGGAAAAGGCTGTGGCAGGAGGATTGCTGAGTTCAAGGACAGTTTAGGTTATATAGGGAGTTTTTGACCAGTCTGAGCTATGAAATGAGACCCCATCTCAAAACAAAAAGATAAAAATAGGTCTCAGAAACCATGAGGAAGAGATATCTTAGCTGCTGAGCCATTTCTTCAGCCTTGCAAGGAGTCAGCTTCTGAGCCACAGGAGGAAAATATCCCATGAAGGCCATAATAAAGCCAGGGATTAACTACAACAGAAAGAAAAAGAGAATTCAAGTGTCCTCCTAGTGAGGAAATCCCATCCCAAAAGCCGCATACTGTGTGACTTCATTTATATAATCCATTTGGTATGGCAAAATTATACAAATAAGCAGATTAGTGGTTGTTAGATGATTAGGGATAGATGTAGGGATTGACAAGCCATGTGAGGAAAGTAGGTGTGGCTGTATGAAGGACCTCTTAGTGATGGAATGTTATATGCCTTGGCTGTACTAGTGTCCATATCTTGGCTATGATGCTGTATCATGGTTTTCTCCTATAGTGGGAAAGACTGGTAGAAGGTGTGTAGGGTGGTCCTTGTGCATTATTTCTTAGCATTGCATGTGAATCTGTATTTTTACCTCAAAATAAGCATGTGAGTTTATATCTCAAAACATTTACTATACAAGTCTTCTATATTTCAAACATAGCAGTTATCCACTGCTTAAATCATCCTTTAATGTGCATTCCTTTGTCAGTAAGCTGTTCTTTGCATTTGAAGTGGTTCTCAAAGATGATGGAGGTGTGGTAGGCAGGGAAAGCAAAAATAGAGTAATCCTCTAGTACTAATAGCGTGTGAGTGACAGGTTATTTGCTGTCTTCACAGAGTTAGCATGTACTTAAGGAGACAGTGTGTCAGCCAGTCACACTTTCTTGCTTCACATCTCTGATTGTAGGAGTGGCTTTCGAGCAGGGTAAAATCCTTCCCACTCCAGAAACAGTTCCTTTTAGACTCAGCAGAGACATCGTGGATGGCATGGGCATCACTGGTGTGGAAGGTGTCTTCAGAAGGTAAGGGAGGAAGGCAGATAATTTTTGCTATCAAGTTTATTATTCAGCTAATAAATTTATATAGATGATGGGATTCAGTGGTAGAATGACATCCCAATACTTAGTTCTGAGGAAAAGACCCTTGGTACGGGCAGTAAATCGTTCTTTCCAGCCACCTGGGACTTAATTCAGCATGGCACATGTTGTCACACCTAACCTCCTCTGGAAGAGGCCCACTTTTACGGTTATTCAACCTTAGCTGACATGTTCTGTTTTTACTGTTTTGTTGGTGCTCATTGTTGGGAATGTTAAAGAGATAGTAGTTCTTTGTTTTTATTTTTATTCTTCTCTCATACAATACATCCTGACTTCAGTTCCCCCTCCCTCTACTCCTCTCAGGCACCCCCACCTCCCCTGTCTCCCAGATCCACTCTCCCTCCATTTCCTTTCATAAAAGATCAGGTCTCCCAGGGATATCAACCGAACATGGCATAACAAGATGCAATAAGACTAGCCACAAACCCTCATATTAGGACTGGACGAGGCAACCTAGTAGAAGGGAAACGGTTCCAAGAGCAGGCAAAGGAGTCGGGAACACCAAGCTAACAGCCATAATATATATGCAAAAGACCTATCTCAGACCCATGTAGCCTCCTTGATTGCCGCTTCAGTCTCTGAGCTCTTGTGAGTTCCTTGTTTGTTGATTCTGTTGACCATGTTCTCCGGGGTCCTCAACCCCTCTGGCTCCTACAGTTCTTCCTCTCCCTCTTCAGTGGGGGTCCTTGAGCTCCAAGGGCAGGGACCTGATAGAGATCTCCAAACTGGGTTCAAGAGATGATAGTTCTGTCTGAAAGAACCATGTTCCAGTATAGTTCCAAGCCAAAGATTTTTTGTAGTTTTCCCAGTAAAGGTCTAAAATCTCAGATTGTAAAAGTAAATTAATACTTGCCCCAGTAATCAATCAAGACAAAGTATTTCATAGCAATAGTGCCTTTTTTTTAATAAGTGCTGAGCTTATAAAATACACACCATGTATTTGTATATATATTAATTTCTGGAACATCTCTTAAATGTTGCCTTTTCTTTGAAATAAAATTTTGGGAATTGCTAACAAGGATCATCTAAGTATGCATGCATAAGTACATTTAGACAAAGATGACTGAAATATTGGTGTGCTACAGAATTCATGTTTGTAATGTGTTTCACCTTGCAGATGCTGTGAGAAAACCATGGAAGTTATGCGTAGTTCTCAGGAAACTCTGCTAACCATTGTAGAGGTAAGACATCTGGATTCCTTTACCAGTCAACCTGCCTTGTTAGGAAGTCACTCATTTGAAGAGCATTGCTCATTTCATGTAGGCTGGTGTTGGGCAGCAGCAGAAAGGGACACAGTGTACATTTTCTTACATCACAATGTTTGGGGTCAGAAACGTGTCTTGGAATATTATAGCATTTTTAAGTAATCTCCAATTTCTAATAAATAAATGAGCACTTTGACATCCTAGGCATCCCACTTTGACCTGTTGCTATTGTGCTTGCCACACAAACATGAGGGCCTGAGTTGGTATCCCTAGAAGCCATATAAAAACCTAGCATAGTAATGCATGTTTATAATCTTAGCACTGAGGAGGCGGGGATGGGGGGGATCTTTGGGACTCATTGCCAGCTAGTATAGCCAAATTGATGAGTTACAGATTCGGTGATAGACACTGTCTCAAAAAAAAAAAAAAATGAATAGAAAAATGATTGAAGAAAACACCTGACATTAACCTCTGGTCCCATCACAGCTACACATGTGTGTACATACACATA
The DNA here is from genome assembly GCF_982192425.1 of Myodes glareolus. Lineage (NCBI taxonomy): Eukaryota > Metazoa > Chordata > Mammalia > Rodentia > Cricetidae > Myodes > Myodes glareolus. The sequence continues at coordinate 82,369,595 of NC_142029.1, read as the reverse complement.
CCAGTGTAGCTGTCTGTGTCCCCTATGGGATTATTTTGAGGTTGGTTTCCATGAAGAGAAAACAATAATATATATCATTTTCCCTCCAAATTTCAGAGCTAATTTAGTTGCAGATCAGAGTAACAACATTGTTAGTGATGTGACTGAAGAATGAGGTTTACTGTTGAGGCTCTTGCAGGTCTTGTTTGCTATGGAGCTTTGAGACAGTTCATCTGATTGGAGCTGTGTCCTGCAGAACATGTGTTTAAATCAGGTTTATCATCTCATGTAGACCCAGGACAGAGAGGGAGAAAAGTCATACTTCCAGTGCTTAGAACATTAATTCTACCCAAGTGAGAATTGTGTGCCTCTGGCAGTCATTACAAAGCTGGTAAGGATGTGTGAGACAAGAACTCACCTGTTTCCTGCAGAGAGAAATAAAGGAAGTAAAGTACAGACCTGACTGCATACAGGTATCACCTGTTCTGATTCTAAAGAGTAATGTTAACTGAGTTTGAACCAGATTTTTAGGGATGAAGAAGTAGGAGCGTGTGTGTTTTGTACATCCTTCCTGTGCAGGCAGGGTTGAGAGTCATTTGTATTTCACTGGCACTATTGAGACTCATAGTAAGGGTGGAGCTGTGTCCTTTAGAAGATTCAATTAGCAGTTTGCCATGCCGGTCTGAGTGAGAGTATTGCATCTGAGAAATGATTTCTGTTCCCACTTACAATACCTGTATCATTTTAGAACAAACCCACCCTTCACAGACACACAAAGTTCTGTTGTTGCCCCTGGTAAATCAGTCCAAATTTCTGAGAGTCATTTGCCACGGTTTTCCTAATATTAAGGAACAGTTTCTCATTCATCACTGCTGTCTCCTGCTCTAGGGGCAATGCTTCCCAATAGTGTTTTGACTCCCAGTCTTGAGTCACTCCTTTTAAAGTCAGTCCTTCCATATGGTTTATCAGTGGTCCTGGAGGACACTCAGCAGCGATACAAAATGAAAAGCTTTTGATACTGCTGATCTAGTACATGTCCTACAGTTAAAATATGCTGAAGACATTTCACAGTCCTAGCATGTGGATGCTGAGGAAACCCAGTGAAGGTGACTATCAGAAAGAATTGTGGTCCTGTGATGCTGGCCTGGCCTGCTGAATCATTTGTCTCTGTAACCATGTACTCTACTTAGTACTAAGACTGCCTGAGTCTGACTAAGAAACAAGAAATGTCTGTGTGTACACACAGCAGGGCAGTTTGCTGTTGAATACATTACATCCTTTTATTAAATTCACTCAGCTTGGGATCTAATTAATAGAAAAAGAGCCACTGGAGTGGGTGGTAGGATGGTGGTCAAAATGTTAGTTTTGATGGAGCTAAAACTCCGTTAGGGAACATGGCTTAAGAGTGAGGTGAAACAGACCTGGGGAGAGAAGGAAGTAAAAACCACAGTGACAATCTCCTCCAGCTAGGACAGCGTCATCCAGCCTGACACCTGACCCTGGGTAAGAGTGAACTTGGGGTGGGATGAGAACTTTGGAGCTTATATTTAAAATATCTCCTCTGCACAAATACATAATTCATCTCTTAGTCTGCTCCCTCCACTGGCTGCGTGTGACTAGTGTTATTTTAAGTGGTTGCTATTGTTGATAACTATGTAATCAACATGCACCTCATTTGTTTTTTCTGTCTAGGTCCTTTTGTACGATCCTCTCTTTGACTGGACTATGAATCCTTTAAAAGCTTTGTATTTGCAGCAGAGGCCAGAAGATGAGACTGAACTCCATTCTACCCCCAATGCGGAAGATCAAGAATGCAAACGAAGTCTTAGGTGGGAGATTTTAGGAGGGACCTATTGTTAGTTACTTAGACTTTGTTATTCCCAAGCCCGTAACTGTTGTACCTCATTGATTTCTTCATGTTTTTTATCCCTAGTGATATTGACCAGAGTTTCAACAAAGTAGCTGAACGTGTCTTGATGAGGTTGCAGGAGAAACTGAAAGGTGTGGAAGAAGGCACTGTGCTCAGTGTGGGCGGACAGGTGAACTTGCTTATCCAGCAGGCCATGGATCCCAAAAATCTCAGCCGACTCTTCCCAGGATGGAAAGCCTGGGTGTGACCTTCAGCTCAGGATTTACTCTAAACTCAAGACTTCAGAAATTACATCTCAGCCACCACATTTGGATGGGAATTAGTTAATAACTGCTTTTGAACCAGTTTTCTCCTTGATACATAACCAGCCAAAAATTAGTATTTCTGCTCTTGTATGTTAGGATGAATGTTGACTCTTAATATCATTCTTGTATTGTTTTCAGTGGGATCACTGAGGTGCACAGTGGCCTGAAGCCAGTGGAGCAGCAGAGTGAGTTTTGCTTTGGTGTGTGTTAGGACAAGTTTTGTAACTCTTGCTCTAAGCAGTCTTTAGTTCCCAGACAGTCACTATGTGAGCATGTGCATGCGCATTCCAAAGTACTTAATAATACTGTAAAAAGGGTAGACGTTAAAATTATAACTGTCACTATATCATGGGAAACTCACATTAAAATAAATGTTGGACTGGAGTGTAGCGCAGTATAGAACATGTGCCCAAACTGTCTGAGGCCCCAAGTTCAAGACCAGAATTGCAGATTAAAGGGGTGGCGGGGTGGAGTAATCACGTTGAAAACAAAGTACTATAGGTTGAACACACATAATTTCAAAGTCCAAAACATGAGATGTTCCGGTATCCAAAGCTTTTTGACATATTGGGCACATTTCAGAGGTTCAGATTAGGTACATAGCTAGTCTTAGCTTGCAGTTGTCACAAATGCTTTACAGGCTGAAAATATCTAAAACCAGAAGCAGCTCTGGTCCTCTGCTTTTTTTAGGAGGGGACACTGAATAAACCTGCACTTAAGAAATGGTCTGCTTTCAAGCCAGGCATGGCAGGACAGTCAGGGCTACACAGAGAATCCCTGTCTCTAAAACCAAAGCAGAAGAAATGTTCTGATTTCAGTTGCGGGATCACTCAGTGTTCCCAAGTGATGAGGTCTGGAGAGAAAGAGCATGGCTGGTGTAGCTAGTGGTGTTTGAGTTCTGTGCTCTTCCTCTTTCAGACCCTCTAGTATTCACCGTTGCTGTGTGTTTCTTTCTTACCTTCCTCCTAGTTTATGAATTCTTCTGTTAACTACATCTCATCTCCTAGATTCTTTCAAAAATTGGTTTTCAGGGTTGACAAAGTGGCTCAGTAGGTAAAGTGCTTGCTGTACAAGGCTGATGACCTGCGTTCCACCCTGAGAACCCATGTAAAGCTGTCCTCTGACCTCCACATGCCTGCCGTGGCACGTGCATGTCCACACACATACAACAATGAAGCTTAATTTTTTTTACACAGGAAAAAGTAGATTTTATTTTCAGCTGTGTGCTCTGGAACTAACAGACCTACCTGTTTCTGCCTCCCAGGTATTGGGATTAAAGGTGTGCATCATCATATTCAGCTTAATTAACTTTTTGCGTCCTTTTCTGTCACTAACCATCTTAAACTCTCATTCTGTGATCCCTCTGATGGTTTTATTAAGTCAAATGCTGGGTGTTGTATTGTTGATTCTTGAGTTTGGTGGGCTAGTTTGTCATTTTGAAAGGTGAGCTCATTTTCAGCCCCCTTCCCACACATGTGTGTGTGAGAATCCTGAGTGGCCTAGGTTAAGAGTGATTCTTCAAGAGAGGTTGCTCATGTTTCATCCCCAGGGACGGCACAGACATTCCTTGGCTCCAGGCTCTAGGTTTCAGGAATCGTGTAGATTGCCGAGAGCAGAAGAGTCTCCCAGGCCATGACAGACCTACTCTGTCATCTCTGTGCAAATAGGCAGAGTGTTTTACTGATACCCTTTTCAGTGAATGCTAAGCCTGCTTGTGTCTCGCCAAGGTGGCAGGGTGAAGGGAGGTGCATTTAACATCTCTGCCTTGCTGTTTACAAGCTTAAGATTCTTTAGTCCAGATACTCACACACACATATACATATACTCACACGCATGTACATATACATCGATACACATGTGGATGTTTGCTTTACATCCAAACTTTTGGTTTCTGCAAACTGTTTTGAAAATTATTTTGTATTTTAACTTTCCTTCTTTGTGTCTTTTGTCAGATTTTGGATATTATGAATATTTGGTATCTACTTACTGTAGTAATCAAGAGGATGTGTTGAACTTAGAATGTCTTTAAGAAAGTGTTGACCTCCTCATGATAGAGAATGATATTAACTAATAACGGCTAGCTAAATGAATTTGTAATAGTTTCTGTAGTTAAATCACTGAAGAGGTTGGAATAATATAATTGATCCATTCTTTACCCTTGAATTATATGCCATAAACATATTTTATCAATGACTTTGAAAAGTTTATATTAGGTTTTCAGGTAAACCTGGAAGTAGCTAATTGAAATGTAAAAAGATTAAGTTAGAAAATATTTTTGACAAATTTGAGTAAGATGGAGCCAATGAGGTGAGATTTACAGGTATTAAAAATCAGGTATTTCCTTTATGCCAAGTACCTGACATGTCTATCAGCAGCATGTTTGATTCCTACAACAAAGACTTGTAATATTGGATGATATTCTTTTTTTTATGCTTTGAAAACAAAAAAAAATTTATTTACTCTACTCAGTGTTTAAATCCATGACAAGTGCTTCACCTATACACATAAAACCACTAAATTGTTTTATCAGACCCCTTTTAATATACAATATATACACCTATAGAAAAAGGAAGGAGGAAAATATTAATAGATAAAAATATGGCATATAGACAGAGTACTTCTGCATTCTAGCCTTGTTTGATTGACAGGTAAAGAAACTTGTTACAAGTCATAATTCCACCATATCTGCTAGGAAAAGACCGCAGCATCTCTGAGTCACCTGGGAAAAGCCATATTCCTGTTTTTGCTTTTGGAAATAATTATTCATAAGTTTATATTTATTAAGTATATCCTTAAGCCTTTCATCACTTTAGAAACCTATAAAATTAGCAAACTAATCTACATTTTAGTAAATCTTTTGATCCCAGAAAGCAAAACTGGGCAACAGACCTATATACAAAGTACACAGTTGAAGTCTTTGGGCAAGAGCCAACAAGAATGTTAATGGATGAGTATTTCTCCTAGTCCAGCCCTATCAAACTGGATCACAGCAGGTGATGAGCATGCCCAGCTGCTGCTGATGTGTAAATTCTTTTCATGATGAACCTATATAAATAACACTATGGTTAGGCTAATAATAGAAAAATACTATTTGTAGCATACTATAATTAGAGAAAGTTAATGGTATAAAACACAGAAAAATGATCTATGCCTTTTACCTGTCAGGAAAAATGGCAACAATATTGTGATATTTACTACCTTACAATATTTCATTGATTGTAAGTTAAGCCACTATGATTAAAACCTTTTAGCATGGTTTTGCATACCATCAATTCATTAGACAATTAGCAGTGTATAGACCTTGAATTTTCTAAAACCTTCTTAGTTTTTCATGTGTAAAAGTAGGAAACCAGAGTAGCGAGCCCTCAGAAACAGAAATGTCGAAGGTACTATGTACAACTCAAAGCTTCAAAATACAAGCATCATTCATACGAGCAATAAATAAGTTAGACTTTTATTCTGAATGCCTTAGCTATACACTAAGTGCCCTTTTCCTGAGAAAAGAAAATGTGCATATAAGGCTGGGTTTATGTTTTACAAGTGACTCTTTAAAACATATGTTTTTGATGGACAAATTGTATTCCAAAAATTTTTTTAGGTGGCCAGCATTCAAAACATTCTATTTTATGAAGAAATAATTTTAAAGTTGCAATTGGAAATTTTTCATGCTGCTGATTAGTCATTATCTTGTTACCTGATGACATCAAGTATCCCATTTTATATCCAGAGAAAGTAAAAGTTGGAGAAGGTTACTTGTCTGAGGCCAGAAGACATTGCACACAAGTATCATATAAGCAGTCTCTTCAGTTGAAGAACTTTTAGTAAAAAGAATCTGGCATTCACTGGTCAGGTGTAAGTCAGTGAAAAGCAAATAGAGAAGCTGCTAGAAAAGGAAGTTAGACAGCTGGTGTGTCTAGAGTCAAGGAGGCGACAGTCCCTCTTCCAACCCTGTGCACCCTCAGAGTGGTCCCAAGTCAGGCCCCAAATGTAAGGTCGTCATGGTGTTCACTTAAAATGAGGAAAAGATTGTGCACCTAGAAATCTGTCACAAATTTAAATATGGTAAAAGGAACAAAAGCAAAAAGGAAGGACTTTGGGCACCTTAGGTTTATAATAACCACCTTTGTAAGTGGAAGGCCAGTATGAAATAGAGAAAAGTGCCATTTCAAGTGTTTTAGTTGCACCTTAATGAAATTATGTATTTTATATAGATTTGTTTAGTGTTATTAAATGTAATCTGTTACACTGTTACCTGAATGTTACAAAATTTTTTAATAAAGAATTATACAAGTTTATGTTAACTGTACAAGTGTATGTCCATTTTATGAAATACTTGATATGTGCCAGTCACGGGCTGGTTCCTAGGGAGACACAGAAGTCAGCACTCAGTCAGAATCAGGGGAAGAGGGCTCCCGTCCGTGTTCTCGGCTTTGGCTTAGAAAATGAGCTAGTTGACATTTCTCAAATCTGAAAAACTAAGTTGCACTAGGATATGACAAATAAAGATCCTGATATCCTAAATGTGATATTTCACTTTATCATATTATTTTAAAATAAATTCATTCTTCTTGAGAGTTTCATGTTCCTCTGTGCAGCTTCTGGCAAAATATATTTTATATACAGTGTAGTCAGAGTGTCCAAAAAGATTGGGTTCAACTTAGTAAAAATCTCATATAATACAATTTTTTCTTGGAATAAAAGCCCCCTACTTTGCCCTAAGGGGATGCATGGTTTTGTATACAGCAGGAGTGAGAGTATACACTTAGCAGTACTTGCTCCTTCCCCTCTGTTCGCTTATCGCTCATTGACATCACCAGTTTCCCAGGTGGGTAAATCTTTTCTGTAAGGACTTCCCTTCATCGCTACCCAAGTATCAGAGTTTCTGTTGTGGAAATCCTCATACTGTTATCTCATTTTTTCCTCGGCACCTTTGTGGTTTTATACGTTATCTCTTGTCTCTTATTATTATTTGGAATTTAAAGTGCTTACTCTCCACGAAAATGGTACCAGTGACTGAGGTAAAAAAAAGTCCTATTCTTTCTAGAAACTTAGGTTGGTTCTTTTAGTCCCAGTGGTTCTCAACCTTCCTAATACAGTTCTCATATGACTGTTGTCCTCAGCCATAGAATTATTTTCATTGCCACTTCACAACTATAATTTTGCTACAGTTATGAACTGTAATGTAAATCTGTATTTTTCAATGATCTTAGTTGACCCTTATGAAAGGGTCATTTAATCCCCACCACAGGGGTCACATCCCACAGGTTGAGAACTGGTGTTTTAGGTGCTCATACCTGCTATGAATAATTATTTTTTTCCTCCCAGATCTAATAGTGTTTTGTTACTTTATCTTCTTCTACTCTTTTGGCCACAGCCTCTGCTTGGTGCAGCGATAATGGAAGACAGAAGCAGTCATGTTTGAACAATCCTGTGGCTCATGGCCAACGCTCAAGTGTCAGTGTTTTCCCATTTTCTGTTTCCTGCAGGGTTTTTAGTGAGGCTCCCGTGTCACTTTTCCTGTTGGAGAAATCCCTGAACTGCTGTGAAGCTTTGGGGTTGGGTTCACAGTTACTACACTTGCTGAAGTGACCACTTTCTGAAAGTGAGCGTGTCACTTTGGTGCTCACACTGGTACGTTTCCTAAGATTAAGTCAGCCATACACTTTCAGCACCTGAGAGGTGGTGGGATCTTTAGGAGGTAGGCCAGTGCAGGTAGGGGAAAGGCAGGTTATGATCTTTGAACTCGTAAAGTGGAATCCTGGTGCCTCTTTGTGTTGCTGCTCCCTGTCTTTGAAATGATCAGCTTTGCAAGACAACTTGTTCCCTGGCGTGATACTGCCTCACCACAGAACCTGAAATGAAGGGGGCTGATAAATTGTGTGCCTTAGGCATTTTGCCCCAACAATAGGATGCTATCATAACACACATGGGTGTGTGGACATCTTTTTAGGTCTCTGTCCTTAGTTCTCTCCGGTATAAAACCAGAAAAGGTGTGGTCCTTTTGTTTGGGGCTCTTTTTTCTCACCTTTTAATTCCCATAATGTATGATTTCTTGAGATTGATCAGGTTAAGTGTTTCTCCTCAAGAGGGCTTTCGTTGCTTGTTTTTAGGTATATGGATGGGTTCTTGCCTGAGTTTATGTCTGTGTTCCACTCACATGCCAGAAGATGGCAGTAGATTGGCTAGAACTGAAATTAGATAGTTGTGAGTCACATGTCAGTGCTGAAAATCAAACCTTGGTCTTTGAGAAAAGCAGTCAGTGCTTTCATCCACTAAGCCATTTCTCCAGCCCTGGGTGTATAGTTTCTTTACGGTAAGCCTTCACAGCCCTTTCTCTCAGGCTGTTGGAAATATACAGCATATTGTTTCCTATAGCTACCCCACTACAGAGACACAGAACTTAAGGCATATTGATTCTGTGTGTGTGCATGTGTGTAAATTTACTGGTCATGTCTGATCCTCATTCTCCTCTCTTGGGGAGGTTTCCTCCTCCCTTTTATTTCCATGGGACACAAGAGTGCCTGTTGGTTTTACTATGTCTGGCTTTTATTTTGTTTAACATGATACTCTCCAGATCCATTTTCTCCCAGATGATAGGTGACATGATTTTACTCTTTTTATGACTAAATAATACTCAGCTGTACATATAAGCCACATTTCTTTTTCTAGAAGAGGATGATTTATTGATGAGGTATTTAAATCACTGTTAACTGTATTTGAACTTGTCTGTCCTTGAGATCACTCCAAAAAATTCAAAGCAAAACTACTGTGTGATCCAGCAGTGGTACTTCTGGTTTTTATCTAAAGGAAACCAAAGTACCAAAAAAATCCATGCCTCCTCCATTCACTGCGTCCATCCAAAGCACCAAACTAAAGGAGATGGAACCATGACCACCCAGATTTGACGGGTACACAGTTGTGAAATACACTTCCCCCCTTGAAATGTGTAAATGGTTACCTGTGCATCATTTAAAAAATACTTAAGTGGACAGTTGAGGAAAAAATCAGTGAGGGCCATTTGGACACGTGTACAGTGAATGCGCTCTGCCCTGAGCAACTGTACTAAAAGCAAATTGCATTTGGAGGTTTTTTTAACAACCTAAATATACTTTATTTTAAGTGTAATTTCAGACAACTACAGTTTATCAGAATACCAGGAAGAACTATACACTGTCCAGTGTAGTATTTCTGAAGTCTTCCTTAATTAGGAGCAAATAATATATACATAAGTTATGGTAGTCGAAATATTCAGTCTCTTGGCTTTAACTGAAAAATGGGCTTGAAGGGCCATTGCTCAGAACAGGAAGACCTTTATGGTTTCATTCCAAACATGGAATTGGGTGTTAAGCTAGTGTACTGTGGCCTTACGTAAGTAGTTTCATAGTAATTATCCTCATATAGTCCTTCTGTTGGTGCCTCTGACCCATCTGCATAGTTATACAGAGTTTTCTGGATTTGTCCAAGCCTCACATCTAAAAAGAAATGACAGATGGTTACAACAGTGCCCTGCTCTCTAAGTCCTTCCCGTCACACTTTGAACACATGTCCTTATTGCTGCTTTAACAGAAACACTCAATGCCCCCATCTCTGTGTTCATTCTATTTTAACCACTATTTGTCTCTACACAGGTCTCTGTATGAGCTGGGTTCTAGGTGTGACCTACTAAAAAATACCTCTGTAATTTTGGGGCAGTCATTGATATTCTGTAAGCCCAAGTCTTCATCTGTAAAATTTAAGATTGCAGTGGCACCTGCTGCGTGGTGTATATACCCCCCCCCCCCGCCATGGAGACCAGAGGATGTTGTGAGGAAACCTTCTCACGCTGCCCTAAAATCTCACTGAACATGGAGCCCCTCGGATCCAAGTGTGTCCACTCCCTCATGCTGTGGTTACAGGCGCCCACAGGCTGTGCCTGGCCTTGCTTGTGCCAGGGTCTTTAAGCTTGCACTGTAAGTGGTCTCCACCAAGCCACCCCCAGAACCTGCTTGGATTTGTGATAACTGAATGAGATGGTCCATGGTGTTTGGAATGAGTGCTTTGTAATTAGCTAGAGCCGTTTCTTCACTCCCAAATGAACTGACTTGTTCATTTATGAATCTACTCTGGATACCCGCCCCATCCAGCCCCCACATACACACATGCACAGCCTGTCTCTTCGTTTTGTTTTGTTTCTGAGGCAGGGGTCTTTGTATTATGTCACCCTGGCTATCTTGGGAACTTAATATGTTGATCAGGCTGACCTTGAACTCAGAGATATGCCTGCCTTCCTCAAGTGTCTGGCTTTCTCTAGCTTCTTAAAGGGTAGCACACATATTCTCCCAGTGCCACCATCTTTCCTCAGTATTTAAGATAGTTTTTCCTTTATCATATGATAATTGAAAGGAACATATCTTTTACCATAACCTTTCAGAACTTAGTAATTTATATTGTTTCCTTTTTTGTATCTGCCATGTATATTCTTTATCAGTAAATCACTTAAGCGTGTACGTCTTGTGATTTCTGTAGCAAAGCTTTAATCTCTTTGCCCTTTATTATAAGACAGTTACCAAAATTGTTCTGTAGAAGGCCATTGTAATGGTTAGTCTTGGCTGTCAACTTGACTCTATCTGGAATCAGCAATCCCATGAGGAATTTGCTTTACTGGGTTAATTGAAGTAAGAAGGCCCACCCGCAGTATGGGTGGCACCTTTTGGTGGCAGCCCAAAAATAAGAGAAGGTGGAAAGGAAAGGCTTGGTTTGCCTGCTTGCTTTCATAACAATGGCAAGTTTGTCTATGCTGTTGCTGCATTCTCTCTCTGAGAGCAGAATCAGCTTCTTCCGGTTTCTGACGTGTCCTGAAGGCCAGCAGCTCTCCAGGGACCCTTCCAGCTTTCAGTGCTGACAATGCACCCAGCCCCTACGGAATGAGCAGCCATGGGATTCTCAGACTGTCCTGAGGGAGCCATTACTGGACCATACAGATCACACCATATAAGACAGTCTAACAGTTCATCAGTGACTCCATTATTCTCCAATGCAAAAACTGCTGGGTGTGAGGAACAGGCATGGGACATGTTCATGTAGGTACAGCCAGAGGCCATGGTTTATATGTGGAAAGCTGTGTATTTGAGGCAGCAGACTATGATAGTGTTTCAACTGTGAATTCTTAACCTGCTTTAGTTCAAATCCTAGCACAGACTGACTTTGAGCAAATCATATTGTCTCTCCTCCCTCAGAAAATGCAGATAATGGAACGTGTTTCATATGTTTGTTTGAAAGATCAAGTTAAATTCATTCTTCACAGTAGTTGCTAAGAGTTCACATTATCTGTTTTGTGTAGAATGGCCCTGGGGAATATCAGCATGGGAACTGTCACAGAAGTGATGATAGGCAATCACATGCTGGATTTGAGTGGCAGCAGTGAGCTGGGAGTCAGTGAATGAAAACGATAACTCATATGGATGGGGTGATATGTGGTGGGCAGCATCCTAAGCTCTGCTAAGTGACAAGCCCTAGTCTAAGCTGCTTCTCTGTGTTATAACAACAGCAGAGCAAAAACTCCAACCCAGACTCCACACTCTGACCGCTCTGCCTGGCTGCTTCTCATACAAGGTAGCAGAGTTACATTCTAGTCACAGGTCCTCATAGTCTTAGACGGTTCTGCTGGTTGGCTGTGTCAGCTTGACACAAACATAGTCATGGGTAGAAAGACTCCTAACTGAGAAATGCCTCTGTAGAAGACAGGGCTGTAAGCAAGCCTGAGTTATGGCTTTGACCAGTGATGGGTGATGGAGGGCCCACCTCTTGTGGGCATTGCCATCCCTGGGCAGGTGGGTCTTGGGTGGTATAAGAAAGCAAACTGAGAACGCCACGGAGAACACAGGAAGCAGCCCTCCATGGCCTCTGCATCGGCTGTTGCCTTGACTTCTTGGATGATTGACTGTCATGTGGAGTCTAAGTGAAATAAGCCTTTTCCTCCCCAAGTTGTTTTCGGTCCTGGTGTTTTATCACAGCATAGAAACCCTACGATGTTAGAATCATTGGCACTTCTGTGGCATAATGATAGGATTCAGTGTGCCATTACTGAAGGACAATAGTGGAACAGAACTTAAACGTTTCCAACATTTGGAGGCATTCATTTTGCCAAATCTAGTTTGCTCACTGGAAGTCATTACTGAAACCATGAGCTATACAACTTTCAAAACTTTTATCCCGCCTTATATAAAATAGAAAACCAATTTTCAAATGAGAGCCCAACATATAAAGATAGGCATAAAGACATGACCTAACATTTATAACAACGTGTGCATACACATATTCTTCAGGATGATGAGTATGTACAGATCGTTTAGACCCATATAGATTTTTCCATAAAGTATTGCTAAAAACCACCTACTTTGGACTGGAGAGATGGCTTAGTGGTTAAGAGTACTGGCTGTTCTTCCAGAGGACCCATGTTCGGTTCCCAGCATCCGTGTGTTGGCACACAACGGTAACTCCAGTTTCAGGGGATCTGATGTCCTCTTTTAGCCTCCACAGGCACATCATGCATGTGGTACACTTACATGGAGGCAAGATTCTCATACACAAAAAAAAAACTCACCTACCTTTTAAATTAGCTGAAGAGTTGCTTGTAGCAGTTTCTTTCCAGGTAGCAATATATCTACAACATATTATATGGGCATTAAATTGACTTATTACTAAATAATGCTAGTTAACAATGCTTAATGGTCACATCTTCACTAGTCTCAGTGTCTGGTTTTCAGGACTCTACCACCTCCTAGTGGGCCACACGTGATTATAAGGCAATCTCCAAGACGAGGAGTTACAAGAGGTTCAAATGGCCATGGTGGTGCACACCTTTAACTCCAGCACTCTAGAGACAAGTAGGCAGATTTCCAAGTTCCAGGACAGCCGAGGTTACATAGTAAGACCTTGTCTCAAAATAAAATAATGAGGCAGTTTTTAAAACAAATTCACCTGTATTTATCCAGATTTTTTAGAGGTCTTTTCAAGAAATTACTAACTTACCAATTTTCCTGTAGGGAGAAATGTCAGATTCTGAATTTTTCTCACAGGATGTGTCAGTAAACCAATTATAACTGAAGATAACAGCAATAGAGACTGGACGCCATGAAAGCCTAGGGAAGTTGCTGTTTATCGCTGCCTAGGACCAGGCTGCCGCGGAGCCTGACTGCATCAGATAACGTGTGTCTGCGGTCAGAAGCACGGCCTGTACACGCCCAGCAATCACTCACCTAGCCTGAGTTCTTGTCGGGGTTCAGCAAAACAGTTTGCTTTTTATATACTTAACTGGAGTGAACTGAAAAGAAGTACATAATTTGGAAACATTTAAGCAAAAAATGTGGCTCTTCAGTTACTCTCACCATGTCAAAAGAAGGTGTGTTCATCTCACAGAGCCTACCAGAGAGGTGACTGGCAGCACGGGCTTGTCTAGGCCAGCATCTCCTCAGACGTGATGACAAAGACGTCTCTGAATAATGGGAAGTTTCCCTTTTATCACCTACTTCCTCTGGTCTCTTCCTCACGTTCTGTCAGTGACTGGCACCTCAATTCTGCCTGTCTCCTTTTAACTCCCTCGTTCTAACATCTCCCATTTCTTTACCTTCTTTATAATTTTTCTCTTTGCCCATGCAATATCCACAGTTCTTGTTACAGCTGAATATACCCTGAACATTTTAACAGCGATGCTGAGGTATGACTTGTTGGCTCTACAATCCACTCATGGTTCAGAGATGGTAGGTATATTCAGAGTTGTGCATTTTCACCACAATCAATTTTCAAACATTGTTATTACAGCCAGGAGACGCTCAACATCCCTTAGTTGTAACCTCCCTGTAATCCCCGGTCCACAGCCTCAAGTAACCATTGCTAATATATGTCATCTCTAAACTTACTTATTCTGTATATATCACTGTAATTAAACTGCTTTCACGTGACAATTTCATGGACATCATGGCACATACCAGAATCTCTCTCTTCTGCTGAGTAATCCTACGTTGTGCGAACAAACTGCTTTACTCGTCTAACCCTCACCTGATGGACATTTGGATTACTTCTGATTTTCTCCTCACTGTAAAATGTTTCTGTGAACATTTGGGCTAGTCTTTGCATGGATGTACATTTTCATTTTCCTTTGTACATCCTCTGGAGTGGTATTGCTCGGTTACATTGCAACACTTGAGCGATCACCAGTTATCTCCCAAGAGTGGCGGAACCACCGCACATTCCTGCCAGCCGTGTATCAAGGCTCCACTCTCAGCACTCTTGCCAGCACTTGTTACTAACCACGTTGGTCGTGTGAAGTCCCCCACTGCGCCTTCAGCTGGCACTTACCTGATGACTGTATTGAACTGAAATTCCCACCACATAAAATTCTCAAAATATCTTTCAATGGCCATTTAGTATCTAAAAAGAGTAGACCATATAGATTGAAGCTATTTATTTATATAATTAATGTAAATAAATTAAAGCTTTATGTATAAATATACAAATAAAGCTAATTCTTTACATAATTAATCTTATGGTCTTAGTCTTGTTTCTGAATCCCAAAGTAAAACAGTAAGTTAGACATAGCTGCTGTAATGTATTCTTCTGCCTTACTATAATTTTCTCAAAATCGTTTTTCCTTTTCTGTGTAGACAAATAATATTTTTAAGGATTATGTTGGTAACCCCAAGGTTCAACCTGGAAACAGGAAATTCTAGAAAGAAAAATACAGGACTTCGTCCCCCTGCGAGTGGCTGTAACTTACTCATCAAAGTTGAGTGTGTTCGTCCAGTTCAGCACTTCGTCTACTTCCCACTCCATCACAGAATCCACGCCGCCATCTTCAATACTCTTAATTAGTCCTTTTGTGGCTTTGTGAATTAGGCCTAGCGTTTCATGATGTGTCGTCTTGGCCTCCAGGCTTCCCAGGTAGTACCTAAGTAAGGGGAAAGAAGTGACACACATCCTTTGCAATAAGTGATTAGAAGTGAATACAATTGATAGATGTTTATATGTTAAAATCATAAATTAAATCAAGCTTTTGTTCTGTATACTTCTAAACTAAGACCAGTGTGATAGACTCTTCCTGGGGCAAATTAATCACTAACCAGAAAGACTTCACTTACACAGCTGCCATAAGTTTTACAATACAAAATCTGAATCCAATTCTGAGGAGAAGACTTTTAGAGACTAAGCCAGCCCTCTGGTCTTACAGGTAAAGAA
The DNA here is from genome assembly GCF_982192425.1 of Myodes glareolus. Lineage (NCBI taxonomy): Eukaryota > Metazoa > Chordata > Mammalia > Rodentia > Cricetidae > Myodes > Myodes glareolus. The sequence continues at coordinate 82,354,229 of NC_142029.1, read as the reverse complement.
CTAAGACTAAGAGGAGTCATGTGACTTCTACAGAGTCACGAGACTAACAGCAGGTGACAGGCAAAGGAGATTTATCTACATCTTAGTGTCATATACACTGCATAATTTTCATATCTTTCTTTTAAAAAGACAGCCATTTGTGGTGGTTGTTTCTTCTTTCTTATATAAAGAATTGAGACTTGGAGAAGTCAAGGAATTGTTTAAGATCATGGAAAGTGGTAAAAATGGGGAGAGGCAGCATTCAGATTTGACTCTGAGCATATCCCCCTTCTGTCTAGATACTATCTTAAACATTAGTTTAAGGTACGTGTTCCTACCAAACATGAATAGGGAGACATTAGTAGTCCTTACCAAGAACATGGAACACAGAAATTCATTGAGAAGACAAATGTATCATCAGCAGACTTTGTCATCATTACTAGACCTGAGCTACAAAATAATGCCTAGAGAAGGCCTGAACCTGTAGTAAACAGACATAAATAATGCTTTGCCTCCAGGGTGCCTAAGGAAATAGTTCTCCCACAATGCTCCTCATTCCTGGCATCCACACAAGGAAAATGATGGGAATTGAGTATGTAAACACTCGTTTTGGGGGACTCTGAACCTGTTGCAGCATGCAGGGTATCCAGGAACCACTGACTATGGCAGGGAAGTGGTTTATTTCCATGGCCAACTGGAAACAAAACCAGTGTCCTTTGCTGGACCAACATTCAAAGAGACATGACTTTTTACTCCAGTGGCCCATTTATAAAGTTAGTCCAACTTAACCACCAGGTGTAGACACAGAAGTAAGGAGAAAACAAGGTAAGATGAAACTTCCAAGGGACCAGAACTCTAGCCACAGACTTCAAAAGGAAAGTATACTAATTAAATGCCTATTCAATATTTTAACAAATCTGAGAAAACTCAGTGAGATACAGGAGAATTACATACAGAAAATTCAACAAAATTGGGGAAATTTATGAATGAAATTTCTAGCAGATATAGTAAAGGAAATCTTTACAAATGAGGAATTCATTATTTCAAATTAACCATGCAGTTGATAGCTTCATCATTGCATTAAGCCAGGAGAAGAAAACAATGAACATAAAGATACATCTTTTGTAATATCTTAGATGGAAAAAAATGAAGAAAAACCCTAAGACACAATGGCACTTTATAATATTTCAATCAGTACAAGACATCAAAAAGTAGAAAGACAGGGATCTTTGTCAATGAAATGTCTCTGACCTGGAAAAAGATGTGGTTGTACAGGCACAGAGGCCCAAGGGTCATGGAAGAATTCGATACAATAAAGCCCCGTGTGAAAGCTCATGCCTGTAATCCAAGTACTTGAGGATACCATGAGTTGGACAGTTTGAACAAAGTTCATTAAGATGAATAAAAACTTTCTGAGCAACGAAATGAGGGAACTCATCACCTCATCACTAGACCTGACCTAAAGAATTGCTCAAAGAACGCCTACATCTCAAGTAAAAGGGCAGTGTCTTCTAAATGCAATTCCTTGTGCAGTGACTTAGTCAAGTCTAATTGTCCAGATCAGATTGGCCTATGGGTATGTCTGTGGGGGTGGTCTTGATCATTAGTTAATATGGAAGACCCAGTTTGCCTGGTCAGCTCCATTCCGTGGGCAGGTGGCGCTGGGCTGGAAGAAAGCTAGCTAAGGATGAGCCAGCAAGCAGCATCACTCCATGGTTTCTGCTCCAAGTAGTACATGGCCTCCTGTCCTGACTTCCCTCAGTGATGGACTGTAACCTGAAGCTGAAATGAGCCTTTCCCTCCCTTAAATTGCTGTGGTCAGATTATCTTCTCAAAACAGCAGAGACAAACTGGGCACTTTGCTTTTAAAAAACCACTAACAGTGTATTGTCTGTTTCTCAGCCATCTGTAGTCTGTTCCCGTCATCTCTGTGGCTTTATGCTGGTCACAATGTCGTGATTGCAGTTGCTTTGTAAGCCTTATAATTCAAAATTAAGTAGTCCGAGTTCTCTAACTTCTTTTCTCAAAAATACTATTTCTTTAATAAGACCAAGCTATCTACTTACATTTCCCGCATCCATTCTATCTTTTTAATTTTTCTTTTCTTTTCCATATCTTGCTTTCTCTTCAGTTTAGAGAAATGGAATTCACTTTCCTTTGTGCTTTCCAACACTTCGTTTTCAAATGGTAGCCAAAACTATGGCAGAGTGGAGATGAATATACACAGAATTAAAATACTGATTGTGAAGGACCCTCTATAGACAAGAACGTTGTGTTGGTGGGAATGTACAGGAGAGGAGTAGAGGCGAAGCCAGCCTTTTCGAGGCAGCTCTCATTAAGTTATGTGCCCATTAATAACACAGCAGGTTCAGAAGCACATGTTATAGCAACATTGGCAAACCACTTGTGTACTGACGCGTTCCTTCAGCACTTGGTGAAATGAATGCATAGCAGACCTGTTCTAAGCATGTCTGTCTCATCTCACCTGAACATACCCAGCCTCTCCTAGTGCTGCTGGCTTTTCATGACTGTCCTTAAGGTTGATATCCACTCAGAAAAGAAGTGCCTCTACTATGTCCCAAACTGTGGTGTCTTTGAATGGCATGTCCTCCTAGCTGGTTGTTTGTTTTCCCAATTTCAGTTTATCTTCTCTTTCCATAACACAACACTAGATAACGTCTGCTGTGTCTCCCAACAGTTTGCCCTGTTTAACCACTTAGCATACCACATGAAAGCAGCCTGCCTGCTTGACTGATCTCTAGGTACAGCATTCTCTGTGACAGAAGGAGCTATGTCTTCTTACCACTGTGTGCTTAGCATCTGGAACTATGCCTAGTGAAGACGGGCATGTGATAAGGTACTGAATGGAGTAGATTCACACCTTGGTCATTTTAAACATCTCAAACGTCTAAAAATTTTGTTATATAAGTATACCACATCCTACAATCGGTGTTTTGAGTATATCGTTAGCAGAGAGAAAATAAAAATGGCCTAGTTTCAAACCTGATGGTTAGAAATAAACATAAGAGAAGCCTGCCCGCTGCCTCCTGATGAGCAAATATGTGGTGGATGGAGAGGAGGGAGAGACGTGGAGCAGTTCTTATGCGGTGGAGAGAGGTGTAACTGGAGACATAGCAGCAGTGAGAACCAGACTGATGGGAGCGGGCCTGTGCTGCCACCTGGGTCCCCAACATCTACCCCATTTATGAGCTGCTGGAACATGTGAAGGAGTCGGTCCTGTGGAGCCATAGCCACAGGATCTACATGACCGGGGCGACAGCATGATATTCAAGAGGAGTCGTGGTGAAGGTCTGGTCAGTACTGATGGTGTAGCAGAAACCAGAGGCCTTGAACCAGACCAATGACTCACTGCAGGGAATATTGGCAAGTAACGCTGTTTAGGCCAAAGGGTATACTGTATGACACATTGGCGTTCCTAATACTACGACCATAGATGAACATGTGATAGAGAGGCATGGGGGAGGAGAGGAGTGGTACACGCAAGGCAGACCTGGGTGTGGAAGAAGGCTGATGTTGCTAGAGAAGCAGGTAGTTGCCCAGAGGGGTCGGCAAGATGTTGGTTTTGTTTGGTTTTTAATTTTTACTTTTGTTTGTTTCCTTTGGGTGGGAAGTTACAAGGGTGGAAGGTAGGCATGGAAAGACTAAGAAAAGAGTGGGATTGGGGTGCATGATGTGAAATTCCCAGAGAACCAATAAAAAATTATTATGTTAGCCGGGCAGTGGTGGTGCACGCCTTTAATCCCAGCACTTGGGAGGCAGAGGCAGGCGGATCTCTATTTGAGGCCAGCCTGGTCTACAAGAGCTAGTTCCAGGACAGGATCCAAAGACACAAAGAAACCCTGTCTCGAAAAACAAAACAAAACAAAAAAATATTATGTTGAAAAAAATTAAACGTAAGGAGCCAATGAGTCGACTCACCATGTAAAAACACCACCCAAACCTGACGACCTGGGTATGAGGAGAGACAACTCCTACAAACTGTTTACATGCACATGGAGCACGTGATCCCCCATGCTTGCACACACACCATTTACACACACACACACACACACAGAATAATAATTCAAATAATTTCTAAGGATAACAATTGATCATATTTAACAACTCCAGAATAGCTAAGTTAGCATTTTTTCAATTGAATCACAACTATTACTTTTAAAGTTCAAGATTAATTTCTAAATATATAAAAATAAAAATGGCTGCTACTGCCATATCTTACTCTCTGGGAGACAGGCCGCCAGCCATTGTTCTCTATGCGGCGGTACCAGCCACTGTGGTCCTCAACCTGAGGCGGATCATTCTTGTTATGGGATGTGTATCTTGCTGGAAGCTTTGTGTAATCTCTAGGGCTGTTAGCACACAGATCTTCAACATGTCTGTGAGTAAAAATTTTATAGTATATCTCTGGTGGAAATTTAACCTGTAGATGGGAAAATTCAAAGCGTCATTGTAATGCAGTAACAGACATGGATCACATTTTAAAAATTCTTTTGCACTTCAAGTTAAGTGTGCTTTATAACTACCAAATAAGAACTCCAGCCAGGGGGCTGGAGAGATGGCTCAGAGGTTAAGAGCATTGACTGCTCTTCCGGAGGTCCTGAGTTCAATTCCCAGCAACCACATGGTGGCTCACAACCATCTGTAATGAGATCTGGTGCCCTCTTCTGGCCTGCAGGCATACATGGAGGCTGAACATTGTGTACAAAGTAAATAAATAAATAAATAAATCTTTTTTAAGAAAGAGAGAGAGAGAGAGAGAGAGAGAGAGAGAGAGAGAGAACGAACTCCAGCCAGGGAATCTGGTAAGTTAACTGTAGATCTTCACTTCTCCCTCTGCTCTTTCAAATCCAATCCCCCCCCCACTAAGCTTTGCCCCAGACCACCTGCTGAGGCATCCCTCTGTCGTCCCATCTCCAGTGGACCACACACACCTTGCCCTCCTAGCCTCCTTCCCCACTTCATTGCTAGTCTCAGCTGCTAATCCAGCAGGCACTCCTGGGCACACACAGGCAGCTGCAGATCTTCACCTTTCTCTCTATTCCTCTAAATCCAATCCCCCAGTCTCATCGCCAGCTCTGTAGTGGACCTTCTGAGGCCTCTCCTCACTCTCTGCCCCCACTCCCATGGGACTAACCTGGGGAATACCCTGCTTTTCTCTAGTCCATCCCCATTCTTACCTTAAAATAGCCATTATGAATGTGATAGAGGCCTTAAAGAAGAACAAATCTCTTCAACTATGAAAACATGAGCAAACAGTGGAAGGAAATGAATAAAACAGTTCAAGACCTGAGAGTGAAATAGACTCAATAAAGAAAGCCCAAATTGAGGGAAATCTGGAAATGAGAAATGTAGGAACTCATTTGGTGAGAGGTAAGTCTCACCAACAGAATACAAGAGATGGAAGAGAGAATGTCAGGCATTTGAAGACACGATAGAATAAATGGCTAAGTCAATCAAAGAAAATGTTGACTCTAAAAATATCATGGCATAAAGCATCCAGGAAATCTGGAACACTATTAGAAGACCCAATTTAAGAGTAATTGGTATAGAGGAAAGGAAGCGAGACAGAGGTCAAAGGCACAAAAAAATGTTTTCAACAAAATCATCAAAGAAATTTCTGTAACCTAAAGAAGATGACTATCAAGCTATAAGAAATATACAGAACACCAAATAGACTGAATCAGAAAATAAAGTCATCCCCCTGACCCCCGGTCAAAACACTAAACATACAGAACAAAGAATATTAAAAGCTGAAAGGGAAAAAGACCAAGTAATATATAAAGGCAGACTCCTGACTTCTCAACTCAATGGAGACTCTAAAAACCAGAATGGTCTGGACAGATATTTTATAGACTCAAAGAGACCATAGATGCTAGCCCAGACAAAACTTCCACTAAAATAAATGGAAAAAATAAGATATTCCATGATAAAACCAAATTTAAGCCATATCTATCTAGAAATCTAGCCCTACAGAAGTTGCTGAGAGGAAAACTCCAACCTAAAACAACTCAACACACCCAAGAAATCACAGGGAATAATCCCCAACAAGTAAATCAAACCAGGGAAAACACACACACACTCCCACCCCCATACACACATACACCACCATCACCACAACAACATAACAGGAATCAACAAACACTGCTCATTAATATCTCTCAACGTCAATGGTCTCAATTCCTAAATAGACTAACAGAATGGATGCAAAGACAGATCCATACTTTTGCTGTATCCAAGAAATGCACCCTAACATCAAGAATAGACATCACCCTGACTAAAGAGACGTCTATTCAATGGACTTCAGAAGCAAGCTGGTATAGCAATTTTAATTTTAATTTTAGACTTCAAACCAAAACTAATAAGAGATAGGGAAGGACACTACATAGTCATCAGAGGAAACATCCACCAAGACGACATTGCAATTCTTAACCCCTATGCACCAAACACAAGGGCACCCACGTAAATAAAAGAAACACCACTGTAACTTAAATTGCGTATTGACCCTCACACAGTGATAGCCAATAGGCCATCCAGACAAAAACTAAACAATGAATGCTGGAGCTAGCTGACATTATGAACCAAATGAACCTAATAGATATTTACAGATCATTTCACTCGAATGCAGAATATACCTTCTCAGCACCTCATGGAACTTTCTCCAAAACTGACTACCTAGTCAGACACAAAGAAAGCCTCAACAGATGTAACTGACACCACAGATGGCAGCTGGACAACGACAGAAAGCTTGCAAACGCACAGAAACTACACAAATCACTAGTGAATGAAAAAAAAATGGTCAAGGCAAAAATTAAGAAATAAATTAAAGACTTCCTAGAATTGAATGAAAACAAACACACAATAGACCCAAACTTATGGGACACAATAAAGCAGTTCTAAGATAAAAGACCATAGCACTAAGTACCTACATTAAAAAAAAAAATTGGAGCTATCTCATACTAGTAACTTAACAGCACACCTGAAAACTCTAGAACAGAAGGAAGGAAACTGCACCCAAGAGGAGAAGGCAGTAAGAAATAATGAAACTCTGCGATAAAAAGATCAATAAAAAGAAAAAAAATACAAAGAATCAGTGAAACAAAGGGTTGATTCTTTGAGAAAGTCATTAAGATCAACAAACCCTTACTCAAATTAACTAAAAGGTGAAGAAAGGTTATCCAAGTTAACAAACTTAGAAATGAAAAGAAAGACACAATATACCAAGGGGATCCAGAGGATCATAAGGACATACTTTAAAAACCTGTAAGAGCTGGACAGTGGTGGCACATGACTTTAATCCCAGCATTTGGGAGGCAGAGGCAGGCAGATCTCTGTGAGTTCAAGGCCAGCCTGGTCTATAAGAGATAGTTCTAGGACAGGCTCCAAACCTACAGAGAAACCCTGTCTCAAAAAAACAAAAACAAAAAAACCCAACCAAACAAAAAAACCAAAATAAATACATTGAAGACCTGAAGGAAATGGATAATTTTCTTGGTACATACCACTTGGCAAAGTTAAATAAAGATAACCCCTAGAGAAACAAAAGCAATAAGTCTCCCAACCAGTAAAAAAACAAAAACAAAAACAAAAAAAAAACAAAAAAAACAAAACAACAACAACAACAAAACAAAAACAAACAAAAAAACCCCTCCAGGGCCAGATGGTTTTTTGTTTTGTTTTGATTTTCGAGACAGGGTTTCTCCATAGTTTTTTTGGTGCCTGTCCTGGAACTAGCTCTTGTAGACCAGGCTGGCCTCGAACTCACAGGGATCCGCCTGCCTCTGCCTCCCGAGTGCTGGGATTAAAGGCGTGTGCCACCACTGCCTGGCGTCAGATGGTTTCAGTATAGAATTCTATCAGACTTTCAAATAACAGTTAAATCCAATCCTCCTCAAATTATTCCACAAAATAAAAACCAAAGGAATATTGTCCTATTTGTTTTACAAGGCCACAGTTTCCATGATACCCAAACTGCATAAAGACTCAACAAAGATAAAAAAAATCACAATTTTACTTATGAACATAGTGCAAAAATTCTCAAAAAAAATCCCTGCAAACCAAATCCAAGAGCACATCAAAAAGTTCACCCACCATGAACAAGAAGGCTTCATCCCAGAGATGCAGGGATGATTAAACATATGTAAACTGAGAAATGTAATCCATCATATAAACAAACTTAAAGACCAAATCCACACAATCATTTCATTAGATTCAGAAAGGGCCTTTAACAAAATCCAACACCCCTTCATGATTAAAGGCCAGGAGATATTCGAGATAGCCATGGGTATATCGAAGCATAATAAAGGCAATGTACAGATAGCCTATAGCCATCATCAAATTAAATACGGGAAATACAAAGCAATTCAAGTAAAATCAGGAACAAGGAAAGGTTGTCCACTCTCTCTGTACCTGTTCAATATAATACGTTGAGTTTTGGCTAGAGCGGTATAACAACTAAAGGAGATCAAAGGTTACAAATTGGAAAGGAAGAGGTTTCTTTATCTGCAGATACAATAGCATACATAACTGACCCTAACAATTGCACAAGGAAACCCTACAGCTCAACACTTTCAGTAAAGTAGCTGGGTACAAAACTGACTCACAAAAATCAGTAGCTCACCTATATACAAGTAACAAACAAAGAAATCAGGGGGAAACCTTTCACAGTAGCCTCAGATAATATAAAATATCTTGGGGCTATCTAACTAAGCAACTTATAACCAAGTATGAAAAAAACTTAAAGACATTGAAGAAAGAAACTGAAATTATCAGAAGGTGGAAAGATTTCCTATGCTCATGGATTGGTAGGATTAAATACAGTAAAAATAGCCACCCTACCAAAAGCAATCTATAGATTCAATGTATTCCCCACCAAAATTCCAACGCAGTTCTCCAAAGATCTTAAAAGGACAATTTTCAGCAATATATGGATAAACCTCAGGAGGCGTCACTATCCCTGATTTCAACTGTACTCCTGAAGTACAGTAATTAAAACAGACATGTGATTAATGGAATCAAATTGAAGACCCAAACATAAATCCACATACCTATGGATACTTGATTTTTTTTTAACAAAGAAGCTAGAAATACACACTGGGGAAAAAAAATGGCGACATCTTCAGCAAATAGTACTGGTCAAACTAGATATCTGCATGTAGAAGAATGCATTGATCCATACTTATCACCCTGCACAAAACTCAACCCAAATGGATCAAAGACCTCAACATAAAACCAGATACACTGAACTTGATAGAAAAGAAAGTGGGAATACTCTTAAACTGCTTGGCAGGGCTGGAGAGATGGCTCAGACTTAAGAGCACTGACTGTTCTTCCAGAGGACCCGGGTTTAATCCCCAGCACCCACATGGCAGCTCACAACTGTCTGTAATTCCAAGATCAGACACAGACATACATGCAGACGAAACACCAATGCATATGGCACAGGAAAATACTTTCTGAACAGAACACCAATAGCTCAGGCACTAAGATCAACAATTAATAAAGGGGACTTTATGAAGTTGAAAAGTCAAGGATACTATCAGTAGGACAGATAAAGCAGCAGCCTACAGAGCAGTAAAAGATTTTTATCAATGACATATTGGATAGAGGTCTAATATCGAAAATAAATAAAGAACTAAAAAAAACTAGATAACAACAAAACATATAACCCAATTAAAAAATGGGGTACAGACCTAAACAGAGAATTCTCAAAAGAAGAAACTCAAAGAAATGTTTAACAACCTTAGCCACCAGGGAAACCCAAATTAAAACTACTTTGAGATTTCATTCTACATCTGTCAGAAAGGTTAAGATTAATGAGACAAGTGACAGGCCATGCTGGTGAGGATATAGAGTAAGGGACCCACTCCGCCATTGCTAGTGGAACTGCAAACTTGTACAGCCACTTTGGAAATCAGTGTGGTGGTTCCTTGGTTGTGAAATGGAAATGGATGTTCCCCAATATCAGCTATACCACTCTTGGGCATATCCCCAAGGGATGCTTCTTCCTGCTTCACTGGTTCAACCATGGCCACTGATGCTCTATTCATAGTAGCCAGAAGCTGGAAATCACTTAGACGGCCCTCAACAGAAGAATGGATAAAGAAAATGTGGTACATTTATACCATGGATCATTATCTACCCATTAAAAAGATGATAAAATCATGAAATTCACAGGTAAATGGATGGAGCCAGGGAAAATAATCACCCTGAGTGAGTTATCTCAGAGCCAGAAATATGGTTTGTATTCACTTAAATGTAAACATTAGCTTTAAGTCAACAACAACCAAGCTACGATCTGTAGAACCATAGAAGTTAGGTAGAGAGTATGGGACAAGGGGTGACAGAACTTGTTAGGAAAAAGAATTGGGATAGATATGGATGGGGGAGGCTGAAATGGGAGGATCAAGTAAGGAGGAGGATAAAAAAGGGGGATTAGGGAATGAATATGGGGAGAGACAGCTAAAAATTGAAGGGTAATATAGAAACAGTACAGTAGAGGATCATGTATATGTACGAATGTATGTATGTATGTATATGGAGGCAATCTAAATGAAATCATCAAATAATTGGGAAGACATATGCCCATCTAGCCATTTCTTTTCTTTCTAAAAATAATTTATTTAACTTTGTCTTACGTGCATTGGGGTGAAGGTATGAGATCTCCTAGAGCTGGAGTTAGAGACAGTTGTGAGCTGTCATGTGGGTGCTGAGAATTGAACCCGGGTCCTCTGGAAGAGCAGTCAGGGCTCTCAACCAGTGAACCATCTTTGCAGGCTCCATCCAGCCATTTCTTGTCACCAAATGAAGCATCCAGTACCATAATTGGGTTACATCTAATTGAGTTGTTGGCCAAAGGAGTCCCATTGAATCCCCAAATGACTCAGGCTGTTGCCAAGACTATAGGTTGCGCTCCACAAATTGACAGAAAGCCCCCATTGCTAAAGACAATACCTGCACAACTGATGGGATATAAAGTCAAGCTGGTGCCTACATAGAGCCTTCACCCCCAAGTTGAGCACCTATGGTACAGGAAAATATTATGTATACTACCAAAAGAGAAATGTAAACACCAAATGTAGCTACCAACCCTCTGATCTACAATGCTGTCCCGCCTGCAAGATATGCTAGGGCAATGGAGGCACTAAGCTTGTAAGAGTAACCAACCAATATCTTATCTGAATTAGGGTCCACTCCATGAGATGGAACCCATATCTGATGCTACTTGCGGGGGCCAAGAACTTGAGGCTAGATAGTCCAGGGGCCAGGGGTAAAACCAAATACTGTTCCCCCAAATAAAATGACTCCTAATGACATTCTGCCACACTCATAGAACAGTGCTGTGTTCTACCAGCATCAGAGAAACTTTCTCCTGCAGCAGATGTGAACAAACACAGAGACCCACAGCCAGAACGTGTGCAGAGAATGAGAGGCCTTGAAACACTCAGTTCTAAATGAGGTATCTCTATCAAATTCCTCCCCTTTATGGCTTGAGGAACTCTGTGGAAGAGGAAGTGGAGTGTAAGAGCCAGAGAAGCTGGAAGACACAAAGAAAACAAGGCCCTCTAAACCAACATGAACAAAGCTCACGTGAACTCACAGAGACTGAGGCAGCGTGTGCAGGGCCTGAACCGATCTGTACCAGGTCCTCTGTGTATATGTAATGACTTTCAGTTCAATGTTTTTATGGGATACTAACAAGTGGGGCTCTAACTCTTGTGCCTTCTCCTAGGCTCTTTTCCTTCTGTTTGCTTTGCCCAATTCTGGTGTGTTAGTTTTTGTTTTATTATAACGTATCATGCATGCCATTATCCCTTCGAAGTCTGTTTTCTAATGAGACAGAAAGGGGGTGGATCTGGATGAGAGGGGAGGTGAGGAGGAACTAGGAAGCGTAGAGAAAGGGGAAACTGTAATCAGTATATATTATATGAGAAGAAAATCTATTTTCAATAATGGGAAAAATCTAACCTACCAAATAGAGACTCCTCCATACTCACCCCACCCAGCCTGAATCGGACTTGAATGCCAGCCGCAGCATCTAGGAGCTCCGCCTGTAAGAAAAGAGATGGATGGCCCTCAGCATCCCGTGAGCAGCTCCTCGTCACTTCTCATTCTGTCCTTTAGAAATAGTTGCTGGCATTTGCTGTTTCTAAAACAGGGTGGGTGAGTGGGCTTCAAATAGTTAGATTTAAATCATAAGATATTTTTATTTTTAATTATGATTGTGTGTGTGTGTGTGTGTGTGTGTGTGTGTGTGTGTGTGTGTGTGTGTGCAGGTGCTCACGGAAGTCTGAGGCACTGGATCTCACTGAAGCTGGAGTAAGGTGGTTGTGAGCCTCTCTATGTGGGTGCTGGGAACTGAACTTGGCTCCTCAGGTAGAGCACTGTGAGCTCTTAACTGCTGAGCTGTTTCTCCAGGCCCAAAATCATGAAACACTTTGAGAGCTAAGGATTTATGGACAGTCCTGAGGATAACTGGAATGATACTGCCAAACTCTCCTTTCTGTTCAATATAAATACAATCTTCAAATGGGTGTGGTGGTGCACACCTTTAATTCCAGCACTTGGGAGCAGAGAGAGGTGGATCCCTGGGAGTTCAAGACCAGCCTGTCTACAGAGTAAGTTCTGGGACAGTCAGGACTGTATAGATAGGGATGTCCTGTTGCAAAACAATAAAAATTACAAATCCTAAATGACTTATTTGTAAAACAGAACATAAGTCCTCAAATATATGACTTACATAGAAAATATTGCACCTTGTAAATAAATTCAGGGAAAAATAATAACTGGTCCACACAAGCTCAACACTAGATGGGTCTTTCCTAACTAGCTTTTGTTAAGTCAAAAAAGATTCTAATCTTGTGTGCAGAGGCCATGGAAGGATACTGCTTACTGCCTGGGTCTCCATGGCTTGCTCCGCCTGCTTAGAGCCCAGGACCACCTGCTCAGAAGTGGCTCCACCCAAGTGGACTTGGACATACAACATCAATCATTATCACATTAATTATTATCAAGAACTATAGACATGCCTTTCCCCAAATGACCTGAGCTTGTGTCAAGTTGACAAGAACAACCAACCAGGACAGCACTTCAAGGCATGCCTCCAAAGAAGAAGCTAATGTATAATAATTGAGTTAAAAATGAACATGCTTAGATTGAAAGGAAGGGGTCACAAGTGAATGACAGGCACAGTGAGTTTGAGAATGATTTCAAGGTGTTTGCTTTGTGGTATTTCATTGAACTATGTAGCTTTGCTTTCTGAGCTTTCAGCATGTGTCTAATAGTTCTGCAGGTGAGTGTTACAGTTCTGGAAGGAAAGATATCCTGACTCACTGGGTGCTGGGAGCCATGATGACATAAAAACAGGAGACAGCAATTGATACTCAAGTTGTCAACCCACCAGAAATAATTTCTGATGGAGGAAAAACTTGTTTTACAAAGATTGCAAGATATACAGACTCCAGAATATCTGTTGATTCTGCCTGTAATCTTACATGTTTATATTGAGTGTGTATCTTATGACTACATCCCTGATCTACTGGGCCTTTTTATCAGTGAATTGTCAAGAAGGTGGCTCGGCCTTAGCTGTATTGTCCAATTAATATTGGTAATGTTAGCCTACACAGAGTTTCAATGAATAAAACAAATACAAAGAGATGCTGCCTGAGTCAAGGGTTATAAGTTACCATTAAGAATTGTCTTGGAGGGGGCTGGAGAGATGGCTCAGAGGTTAAGAGCATTGCCTGTTCTTCCAAAGGTCCTGAGTTTAATTCCCAGCAACCACATGGTGGTTCACAACCATCTGTAATGAGGTCTGGTGCCCTCTTCTGGCCTTCAGGCATACACGCAGAAAGAATATTGTATGCATGATAAATAAATAAATAAATATTAAAAAAAAGAATTGTCTTGGAGCACAGCCTAAGAAAACAGTTGTATTTTCCCCAGTTGCCAAGATAGTCGTATACTATCAACTAATATAAAACTTCAAATTAGCTTTAGATCAGACCAGGTGCCCTGCTAACAGATTTTAAGATAAACTATTCACAGAAAAAAAGCAATCTTATTTACAAGGACACTGGTTGGCAGTCTGATTTGCTGAACCAAAGTAAACAGTGTGAAGCAACTTAACTGCGGTGCCAGAGGATGGTGATCAACTCTCCGAACAAATTCTAACGTCAGGTTTATGGCTTTTGTTTAGACACCACAGGAAAAGAGTCCTAACTGACCAGGGCTACAAAATATAAACTAACTTCATAGCCCTGAAAAAGAATTGCAAGTCTTGCTTCTTATGGTCAAGGGTTACACGCAGGACAGAAAAATCTATCTTAAGATTTAAAATGCTTCTAATGTGGCTGTGCCGTGAAGAGCGCCGAGTCAGCTCCTCTGCTGTGCTCCACCCCCTGCCCTGCAGCTCCTGCCATGAAGGCTCCTCAAGCTGAGGGCGCTGCACACTCTCTATAGATACGTTGCTCTTTGTAAAGTCTCCAGTCTGAGAAAATCCTGGCTTTTCTGACCACTAAATGTTTAAAAGTATAGGCCATAGCACACAGTTTCCTTATTTCTCTTCGTCTCCTTCATAGTTCAGCTTCAGAAGGCCCCCTCTGTAGATAAGATGACAAAATGACGCGTCCTTCGGCAGCTGTGGTGTGCAGCCCACTGATTAGGAAGCTGACTGAAAGAAAATGCTCTTTTATTGCTATCTGTAGTTATTGCTGTCAGGAAGACTCTGTTTCTTATCATTTACTTAAGAAATGGTATGTGGTTTTCAGATATAATGCCTGAAAGGTTGTGTGGGTCTTTGTCAGCTGTGAAGAACAAAGAAAGCTGGTGGGAATTAATACGAGATATGTTCGTTCCTTTCCCCCTGAAATCCCTCAGATGAAGTCTTAGGTTTACAATGCTGTGGAGTTTTTCTCTGAGCCCTGCTTGTAGCTCAGAAGCTGGTTCTTTGGGGTTGCAGTAGTTGAGTAGTTAGGTGATGGCTGGAGTTGCAAAGGGACAGCTCTGGAGTGAAAGATACCCTGACTGGTCGGGATGTCAGGTGATGCCTGAAACTGGGATGTGGTGGGGAATGGGCTCCCTGAAGGATGTAGCAATTCTGTTCCTCTCTGAGAGAGAGCCAGTGCAGCTGCGTTCTGCTCTGTTCCCCTAAGGGAACATCCTAGCAGAGCTATGGCTCTAGTTTTGGGTCCAGGGCGTTTTTCTTTCACTGGCTCTGGTTCCATGGTGAAAGTGGTTTTTCTTTGGCTCTGGCTTCAGAGTCAGGGTATGTTTCACAGGTTCTAGGTTTAGGAATAAAGTCTTTCTTTCACCGGCTCTGGTGTCAAGAGTTAAGGTGTGTTTCTGTCACTGGCTCTGGCTTCAGGGTCAGGGTCAGTTTCTTTCACCAGCTCTGGTTTCAGGGCCAGAGTGGGTTTCTTTGGCTGGCCCTTGTACACTACAGCTTCACTCAAAGGTTCAGAAGGAAGCACACGAGAACACTGAACTGACGAGAAGATGCTGTGTCGGTAAGAACCGTCTCACCTCTTTGGGATTAATATACTTCACTATCTGACGCGGCTCCCCCTGTTGTCTCAAGTCAATCAGGCTTTTAAAGTGCTGGAACACTGCAACATTCTGAGATCAGAACACAGGATTTGATGATTAAAACTAGACTCTACATTTTCAGGATTTGAAAAGGTAGTTTTACATTTCTTTATTTGTGTTGGGGAGCTCTAGTACATATTTGGAGAGCAGAGGACAACCTCTGGAAATTGGCTTCATCTTTCCACCATGTGCATCCCAGGGGTACAACGTACATCATTAGGCCTGGTGGCCCTTGCCTTTACCCACCGGGCTATCTCACTGAAGTCCTGAATTCTCTACTTATTACCCATTCATA
Source organism: Myodes glareolus (assembly GCF_982192425.1). Taxonomy (NCBI): domain Eukaryota; kingdom Metazoa; phylum Chordata; class Mammalia; order Rodentia; family Cricetidae; genus Myodes; species Myodes glareolus. The sequence goes on along the minus strand of NC_142029.1, from coordinate 82,338,352 downwards.
CGCCTGCCCAGAAACACAGATCTGTTAGTCCTGCAGGAGCAGAGAAACGAGGCTTCAAACTGAAACCTGAGTTCAATTCCTGGCAACCAGATGGTGGCTCACAACCATCTGTAATGAGGTCTGGTGCCCTCTTCTGGCCTGCAGGCATACACACAGACAGAATATTGTAGACATAATAAATAAATAAATATAAAAGAAAGAAAGAAAGAAAAACATTTCCTCAATTCCCACCCGGCTCCACATAGTTACAAAGAAGCGCCGCCCCGACGCCTTGCAGGAGACTTTCTATAGACTCCTGTCAGCGTGGCTGCCCCTGCCCTCAGTCTTTGCTAGCAAAAAGCTTCTTAGCTCTCCCAGGTTGATGGTTTAGTCAGCTAAGCAACCATAACTCTATATGGTGACTATACTTTGGACAAGGACTTCAGGCTCTCCAGATGAATGCACAGGCTGCTATAGCTGGTGGCGTCTCAAGACAAGTACTGTTGTGTAAATTTAGAAGGTTCTAGGACTCAGAAATACCTGCGCACCCCTCCCCTCCAAGGTTTCATAGACACCCACTGCACTAGCTCAGAGGGTAGCTGCCTTGCAAACCCAGCCTGACATTGCAGAATCGCTGTGCCCTAGGCTAGTTGGATGCTCTCCATTGCAAAGGACGGACCTCTAACATGAACAGAAACAGGGAGCACAGACCTTAAGAACCAGTAATTCCCGGCACTTACATCCTGAGGCCCAGGGTGGGGCAGCTGCTTGTGGTCTTGCACTTGTGTCAAAACTGAAGCAGAGACCCATGAAGTTCACTAGAACTGTAAGGAAACACTGTGGTCCCTGTTGCTGGTCCACTCACACGGGCTTGCTAAAGGCACTCCAGCCCCTACCCTGTGCCTGGGTCTGTTACCACTGGGATGGCAGAGAGAAATGCCTTGGCTCCAGCTACCTCACTGAGCACGGATCCTGAGGAAGTGGAGGGCCGGTCATGGTGCCTCAGGCTCCTCAGGTCGATTGGAACTCGCACTGCAAGCAGACTTTTCCAGAAGCAGTGTGTGTGTGAAAACCATCTGATCGAGGCTGCTGCTCCCACTGTGGTGCTGCCTCATCCTGAGCACCCATTCCTGTGTCACAGCTCCCTGAACCCACTACAGTCCCCAGAGACCATGAGTATGTTTTGCAGTAGCTAGCAGGCCCTCTCTGGTATACACCATCCCCAAAGCCTCCCCTTCCAGTTAAAGCAGCTATGGGGAGGATGCTGTGGTGCTCAATGGAAAAAAAGCTAATGCCGCGCAGTAAACTGATGCTGCTGGGCTCGTCTTGCGGAGCAGAGCGCTCACTACGAAGACTACCCCATACGTTAATGGGGCACACTGACCTACCAGATGTGGACATCTCAGTGTGGGAGCACAAGAGATGTCCTGCAAAAGACATAGCAATCCATCGGCCCCAGAGACCCCCGGGATCAAATGAGCACGTGAGAAAGCACAGTGAGAGCCGTAAGGTGAGGTGACAGAGAGTTAAGTGAAAATCTGTTTGAGAGAGTGCTCGACTCATAGGTGAACAAGAGATAGCATCATGAGGGCACATGGAAGCATCGACCCGATCAGAGCCAGCAAACGAAAGGAAAATGAAGACTAACCAGTCTTCATCAGATAACAGTACACCATCAATAAAACAAAATGACAATGAATGTTCAAGACAATTACAAGGAATGGACAGGAGTCTTTACTTCCATTAATAATCTTAGATGTAAACAGACTAAATTCTCTATTTAAGCAATATTGAGCTGATCAACAGAATTAGAAAACAAGACCAAACAATATTCTGCCTGGAACTTATAAGAAACCTAAGCCATCAATCAGTCAAGCCACAGGGGTGGGGGAAAAGGTGTGGATGTGATGTTTAAAGTAAATGAAAACTTAAAGCAAGCAGAAGCTGCTGTCTGGGTGACGGAAATCAGTGGATAAGCACCAGCCCAGGTTTTATGACTTTTCCAGAGGCAGATGATGGTGGTCTTGTGACCTAGAAGCAGCAGTCTAACTTAACACAAACCACCAGGCATAGTGACTGAAGGGACCCACGTACTGCGTGGGGTCCCCCTCTGGACTCCAGAATTTGGCATGGACCACACAGAAACACAATTTCCAAGCACCAACAAACCCAAAGAGATCTTTATTAAGCAAGGCAAAGACACTGGTGGCTGAATCTGAACTGGGCAGAAACTGCAGCAAATGGCTTAGGGAAGTCTGTGTTAGAATGAGCTAGGGCGTGTCGGTAAATTCTGATTGGGTATTTTAATTAGATTAGTCAAATAATAAATTTTGATGGCTGGGCCTTGATGTTTTGATAGTTGGACCTTGGTAATCAGTCTCAGGAATGCGTCATGCATGACAAAAATGACCAAATAAGGAACTAGACCTTGGTGGCTAGCTTTAGGAATGTAATCTAATGGCTTAGCAAGGCAGAGGGAAAGAGGCTCAGGGCCGCTAAAGCCTTTCAGCGACAGAACTGCTGGGGTTATAAAAAGGAGTGAAGTCATCTTCCCTCTGGGTTGTCACCCAGCCAGGTAAGCAAACATGGAAAATTACTTCTGAGACCAATCCTATCCAAGTTAAGAGCACCATAAGCGAGCAATACGTTAGCTCAGATAAATTATGTCATTAAGCTATAAGATCCTCAAGAGTATTCAACACATACTGGATGAGTAAATATGCCCTCACCATTCCCTCTCCAACATGACATGGGTCAAAGTCAAATGAGCCTATCAGTGATACAGTTCCGGGTATGAGCTAGTATCACAGAGTATGACCCCATTCAGGAACTCAGTGGGGGCCAGAGGCTCAGTAAGAAAACGCTTGCTGTGTAAGCATGAGGACCTGAATCTGATCTCCAGCACCCATGTAAAAACGCTGAAGGCAGTGGGACCCTGACAGTCCTGGCACCAGGGAGGCAGAGCTGGGTGGGTCTTTTGAGGTTGACTGGATAACCGCTGTCGCCTGCTTGGCAAGTGACAGGCCAGTGAGGGTCCCTGTCTCAAAAACTAAGGAGGCAGCATCCTGAGGAATAATGCCTGAAGTTGGTTTGTGCCCTCCACATGCGTGCATGCACGCACAGATATGCCCACACATACCACAAACATACCTACATACATGAACACACACACAAACACTGTTTTAACTAAAAAGAACGTAAATGTTTGTGAACCTAATGAAATAATTTTAACTTATTTTTTTATTTTGGTTTTTCAAGACAAGGTTTCTTTGTGTAACAACAGTCCTAGCTATTCTGGCACTTGCTTTGTAGACCAGATTGGCCTCGAACTCACAGAGATCTGCCTGACTCTGCCTCCCGGGTGCTGGGATTAAAGGTGTGTGCCACTGTGGGAAACTTTTTGCTATCTTCTAAATTCCCAGCCTAAGAACTGATTATTCAGATTTATTGGCCTTCTGATGCTACTAGCAGTCCCTTTTTCTAGCTAATTGCTAAAGACATCTGTTTCCTTGCAATTAGTGACTTTCGCTGTAATCTCCTCTGAAACACTTTTCATGATAGCTGCCTAGTTACCCATTGACGTAAGAACCCACTCCTTTTTTCACATTGCCCTATATCTACCCTGTTTATTCCCCTAATAAACAAGACTTGATCAGAATCCTGTCTTGTCTCCATCTGTTGTGTCTCTTGTCCCTTTTAATTCTCATTCCTCCCCCCCACCCTTTAGGGTCTCCGTTGACTAACCCATGGGCTGGGGCACACCACCACCGCTAATTATAACTTTTAAAACTGAATAGTAAACTTCTAAGTTAAAGGGTGGCACAAACCTGTATAAATACACAAAAGAGTTATTGAACCGTACACACTTTATGGACATGAATTTTGTGAATTGTAAGTTATCTCTGAAGGGATTAGCTAAACAGACTCACAAGGAAACTTTTCCAGGCCCTCTGAATGATTCTTGCAGCCTGTTCCCACTTTGGAAGGTCTGGGGGCAATTTGCTAGGCATCTTGAAGTCCTAAAAGAAAAATAAGCAAAATGGGAACCTTGAAATAATTATATATGTTCCACTGTGAAGCAGGGACCCAGTGGAATTTAAATAAAGTTGTCTAAAGGAAACAATGAAGTAAGATTTGGTATTTAAATTATATTCTTAATATATTACACCTGGCTTTCTAACAAGTGCCTTCCTTGTATAAGAGATTTTTAATTTTTTAAAAAATATTTATTTATTTATTTGTTATGTATACAATATTCTGTCTGTGTGTATGTCTGTAGGTCAGAATAGGGCACCAGACCTCATTACAGATGGTTGTGAGCCACCATGTGGTTGCCGGGAATTGAACTCAGGACCTTTGGAAGAGCAGGTAATGCTCTTAACCACTGAGCCATCTCTCCAGCCCATAAGAGATTTTTAAAAAGATGAATATTTGTGTGTGCAAGTGCCCACAGATGCTGGAAGGAGCCACCACTTCTCTTGGCACTAGAGTCACAGGCTTTTGAGAGCCACAAATGTTGGTGCTGGGATCTGAACTCTGGTCCTCTGGTGAAGCAGTGGACACTCTGCTTGACTAATAAAGTCATCTCTTCATTCCCTGCAGAGGGTTTAATATGCCTGTGCTGGGATAAATCTCAAGATTTAAGGTCAAATAGTAAATAACTAGTCAGAGTTGAGCTCAGTCTGGGTCTCTAAAGCCTGTGATCTTTATCTACTTTGTTGTAAGACTTGAACGTAACCAGCATTCATAGAGAAACAGCTGTAGCCACAAGGTTACCCAAGCCCCTAACCTAGAACTGGGGATTGGTTATAGATTTCTTATCCACACGGTCTACTTTATATCGATCATGCATTACGTCTTTAGAAAGATGAAGTTTGCACTATTAATGAGCAAAACAAAATCACTACTTGTACTTCACAGATTTTATTTGAACTGTCAAGAGTATTGGAGAGATCAGAGAGATCCTGCTCCCTATCCCTGTTACAGCTTCTGACGGCTGTGTCGGGAGGGAATGGATGGCAAGCCGTGCTAATCTGAGGGTGTTCTGTGGACTCACGCTGGACTCAATTCCTATGTTAGCATATGCGATTACATCCTTCAAAAAGTTGAGCGACTGGGGAGAGGGTTTGGTGGGTAACTTCTTGCTCCACAAGCGTGAAGATCCAAGTTTAGATGCTTAGCATCCATATAAAAGGCAGGAAGTTATGGCCGTCTGTAGCCCCAGCCCTTCAGAGCACAGTGGGGCAGAGACTGGAGGATCCCAAGTGACTCACTGGCAAGCTGGTCGAGATAACATGGTGAGCTCCAGGCTCACCAAGGCTGTCTCAACAAATCCATAAGTAGGGACTGGAGAGACGGCTCAGTGGTGAAGAGCATCTGCTGCTCTTTGAGAGGACCCGAGTTCGGTTCCCAGCACCCACGTCAGGTGGATCACAACTGCGTGTAATTCCTGACCAGGGAATCTGATGCCTCTGGCCTCTGTGTGCACCTGTACTTTCGTCCACATATCCACATTCACACACACACACACACACACACACACACACACACACACACACACACACACACAAGAGTAGATACCTTTATAGCCATTTTACATTGCTGTAGCATCCAAACATATAATCAGTGGGCTTAGTTTTCCCCTTTTCCTAACAATTTTAATGACTATTAAACATGATCTGAATTACACTTTTAAAGTATTGCTCTGAAAGAGTACAAAAGAAACATAAAAAGTCCTAAACTATCATTGTTGCTTAGCCACGCATCAAGGCAGTCATAAGAAATTAGACTTATAAATCAGTCCTCAGAACCTAAGACTCTTAGTTATGCTATTACAGCTCCTTATTACAGTATTTTTGAGGGGGTGTACTCTCGTCCAGCATTTTTTAAGAGTGGCACTCCTGATTCTTCACGCTGCATTATTTTCCTGTGAGTGGTGGCAGGGAGTGCAAGGCACAGCGCTGAGTAGAATTCCCTCCTCTGCCTACCACACACAACAGCACACTGCGACAACCAATGCTGTCTCCAAAGGGCCGGGGAGAGGGTTCAGCGGGTAAAGACACTTACCATCTACCTGATGACCCAAGCTTGATCCCCATAAAGGCGGAAGGAGAGCTGCCCTCTGACTTCTACACAGGTGCCACGGCACAGGTGCTTACACACAGATACACGAAGGTAAAGTTTAAAAAACGTCTCCAGCAATTGCTGCACTTGAAGAACTGTAGTCTATTGAACCAGCATGGTGGGAAGAGGGAGGGCTGGGGTTGCAGCTCAGTAGCAGAGTGCTTACCTGGCTCCCACAGTTCAATCCAGGCTGCTTCCAAAATAGTAACAATAACAACAGCAATAACAGTAACAACAATGATAAAGGAGAAACTAGTGATAAAACATTGCCTAGTTTCTCTCAAATCCTGAGGCTGTGAGATTAACCATAGAAATATTTACATTATGAAAGTTGTCTAACATTTTAAATCAGTACTTAATGTTTTTTTTTCTGGTTGACTTGAGATGTAAGGATAACATGGTGATGTGTTAATAATGCAGATTAAAGGTTTAGTGTGTGTAATCATTCCATCATGAACAGCGCAATGATGCAGCTGTGATCCCGAGGAACAAGGACACGTCAAGACAAAACAATTACATGCTCAGTTGTCCTAAATATTGCTAATGTACTAAATGGTGGGCCAGGTCAATGAGCTTGAGTAAAGTCAGGAGTCATTTGTTTTGAGAGAGAAAGAGAGAGAGAGAGAGAGAGAGAGAGAGAGAGAGAGAGCCAGAATTTCACCATGTAACCCAAGATGTCCCAAAACTCACAGCCTCAGTTTCCTGAATGCTGTACAGGCAGTGGGGTACAGAGGGAAAGGCAGAGGTGGGTAGAGGAACTGGGCAAGTAGAGACAACCCTGGAGCTGTGCAGAAGCAGGGACACAGTAGCTGCAAGAGGGAGCTGGATTCTATAGGGCGTTTCTTTCTTAAACATGATGCACTAAAATATGTGAAAATATTGCTGGAGGAGAAATTAAAGGCGCAAGAGAGGGTAGAGGAAATGAAAAATTCTTTGATTAACGGGACAAAGGCTTCAAACTAATCAAGTGAAAATACCGTTTTTAAGACTCAAGAAGTATTTGTAAACCACCCGTCAAGTCGTGACTTCGCTAGACCCCGGTGCGCACGGATGATTCCGAGGCCAGCAAGCCAATTCCAAGTCAACATCCTCGTCATGTGATTCAGAGGTAGGCCTGCAAGCCAACCTCAACTCAATACCCTTGTCATGTGATTCAAAGGTAGGCATGCAAGCCGATCTCAAATCAATTCCTTTGCCATGTGTAGTTTCGACGCAGAACCTGTATTCCCATCTTCTTTACTAAATTGTATTTTCTCAAGAAATGTGCCATGATTTTGTTTTTTCTCTTGACCTGTAGACCCTTATACTGAGAGTCAAGACAGACATTAAAAGACGCCCTATTCATGTACCCCTTTGAATGCTCCCTCCTCTCTAAACATTTTAGAGCGAAAGCCTAAAGTCATGTACTACATTGAATAGGGTGTGGGGAGGAATCCGGAGGTGAGAAGTGAATTAGTAATGTCCTCAAGGCTGCAGGCCCGGGATTAGGGAAGGGCTGGAGAAGGGGTTGGAGAGCTAGAGGAAAGCTTTTCCACCAGCCCAGAGCAACTGCGGACAGAGCATCTCTACCGGGATGAATGGGAGCGTGCTAAGGGTGTTTAGGGACCTGCAACAGGCCAAGTTCCGACCAGACACGAGAGCAGAAAGGAGCCGGGGAGGGGACGCGTCCCTTGACTTGCCAATCTCTGTGGCCTCGCTCTCTGTTTGTTTCCTTGGTAACGACGCAGTGGGAAATGACTTAATAGCTCCTTCCATAGCAACCTTCTTAGGCCCCGCCCACAACCAGTTCTGGTTTGTTCTGATAGAAGTACTCTCTCTCTTCCATTCTCCCTGCCATAGAGGCAAAGGACTTAGAAAGGAACTCAGAGGGATCGCCTGTATGTGACATGAGGCCACAGTCTAATGTTTCCAAATTTAAGCTCCTTAACGTGATTCAGGTTTTAAGTAAAAATAGAAGACTTCACAGAAGCGGAAATCTTACTGCATATTTAATGCACGCTTTATTTGCTTGAATGCCGAATATCCCACATATGGACATTACCTCAGTGTCAGAGTGTAACGACGTAAGGTGAGGCGTATTTCGGCCTGCCCAGCTCTTCTATGTTCCTTCAGTGCTTTTGCATAGAACATACTTTGTGAGGAAGATGATCTTGTAGGAAAATACTTTTTTAGATATTAAACACATTCGTACAGAGGGGGAAAAAAAACCCTGTAGAGAATTCAGTGACAAAGTGAGCTTCAGAGTCCTTCAAAATCATTAATAAGTAGCTGTCATTAATACACAATATTAATATAGAGCTATTGTCATGTATTAACACACAGACATGAGCAAAATTTAATACTTGTGTCTTTTAATCTAGTACAAACCGAGTTCAAATTTTTATATTAAATAAAATTAAGCTACAAATTTTAAGTCAAGGTCAAGGCCCTTGCCAGGTCTGATTAGAATTTCTCTAACCCCATCTTAAGAGGCCAATGACATAAATTTCTGTTTTGTGGAACAGTTTAATTTTGTTAACTGAAGAACTGTGAGATATTGGCAGGTGCGTCCTTGCCAACTGCTCTTTAAAAAAGACAGAAGAAAACACGAAATGCTTATGCTTACAGTTCCTGGTGCTTAGCATAGCCCCACTATGGGTAGTTTTAAAGAAACCGCTCTTCTCTAAAAGAAAATGGCTCAGAAAGTCCGCAGGAGAACCGGAAGCGAGGGCCCTGGACATCCCTGACCCCGAACTCTATTCTTGGCGAGGTTCCTTTTGCAGCTTGCTGTTTCTTGGCCGCTCTGCTTGGTTTGCTTGATAAACAGAGCCCCCCAAGGATGGAGAGAAATCCTGGAAACTCCTCTCCAGAATACATGGTTTGTGTGTATTAAGTTGACGGTGCTTGAAAAACAGCGGAACGGCGCTGGATTACTCTATGGCCCCGTTGATTTTAAGTGAGAGCTTCCAGAAAGACTCAAGTGTTGTCAGTCCTCTCAAGATGAGCTCAACCACACAAGCCAAACAACACAACAACGGAGAGGGAAGCAGAGCTACTGCCACCCCTGTCAGCCGAGGTTCAGCCTGGCGGGATCCTTAGCTCTGTGGTGGGCGGGACCTCCAGACCCCGAGGGTGCAGGCTGTCTGGCCTCTCCTCCCACCCCCCCACCAGCGAGTGGCATCTATGAGACCCAACATATGCACTCTTCCTCTTCTTCCAGTCTGGCTCAGGACCAGATTAAGGGCAGAGGTAGATGGGGGACGGGAAGGGGTGGCCAAGGTGGCAGTGAGGTGGCTTGGGATCCTGAAGAGGGCATGCTGACTCCTTGTGGGAGAAAAGGCACCTCTAAATAGGGAACCTAGGTTTGTTTCTCCCTCCCCCCAGAGACCTGTGGGAGAGGTGAAATGGGCTGAAGGAAGCGGTATGGTGAAAATCCCAATTCTGGTTCCCAACCCCCACCATCTGTGGGAAAACTAAGGCATCATGGAGCAGAGCCCTAAGTCTGAAACCTGTCTGAGGGAGCCTCATCCCTTCCCACTCAGCTCCCCCCCACAAGCCCAGATCAATGTCCCTCCCACTGGCCAGCTCTACCCCGTGGGGGGGAGGGAATGACTGTTAGAGGGACCTCAGGCTTGGAGCCCAAGTCTACCTCCTTGTGCAGTTTATGAGTAAACCTCTCATCGTAGCTGCCTTTGCTCTTCAACAACTGCTGGTGGTGAAGTCGCACGCCTTTAATCCAGCACCTGGGAGGCAGAGGCAGGGGGATCTCTGTGAGCTCAAAGACAGCCTGCTCTACAGAGCGAGTTCCCGCACAGCTAGGACCATTACACAGAGAAACCTGGTCTCGAGAAAAAAAAAAGAGAGAAGAGGAAGGAGGAGGAGGAGGAGGAAGAGGAGGAGGAGGAGGAGGAGGAGGAGGAAGAGGAAGAGGAGGAGGAGGAGAGGGAAGAAGGAAAGAAGGAGGAAGGAAAGAAAGGAAGGGAGAGAAAGAGAGAGAGAGAGAGAGGGAGGGAGGGAGGGAGGGAGGAAGGAAGAAAGAAAGAAGAAAGAAAGAAAGAAAGAAAGAAAGAAAGAAAGAAAGAAAGAAAGAAAGAAAGAGAAAGAAAAGTGTAAAATTTACCACGCAGTGCATCCTAACTGCTCAGGCTGGGTTTGGTGTGGTGATGCTTGCGCCAGAAGCAAGAGAGGTGGAAAGTGAGCTTGTCCGCCACCAGCTAACGGATTTGGAGCACTGCACCTGCTACTACCGCCGGCTTTGTGAGAGGGGCAGCCTGGACAGCTCTGGCAGCCCAGAACTTGAACCTTCAAAGGAGTTTGGCCATCTGGGTGGAGATGCACTGCAAGAAGTGTTTGGTGGGGGAACATCAGTCAGTGAAACTCCACGAACTGTCCCCACCCCGCAGTCTGGGATGACTTTAGGCAGGGGGTTTGGGGGGCTGTGGCTAGGATGTCCCCTAGGTCATTCACAGTACAGATTTTTAAAAACAAATCTCATCAAAGTCTGGGATCACAATACCTCAGTTGTAGAACATTTGTCTAGAAAGCCATGGACTCCCCTACACCCCCCGCCCCCACACAGCTCTCCCACTAAAGCAAACAGCCAAACTCAGATACTCAGAACACAAATCAAAGAAACTAGAATCTGAACTTTCTCACAATGCCCAGACTCGGATAGGAAACAGTGGGTACTGTGGACCTGGTGGAGAATTTACGTGAGGTCCCTCAGGGCCAGTGCACCTTCTCTTCAGACCCTCACGACTAGACCAAAATAGCTAACATTTTCTAGAACAATAAAGTCAGCAGGGTTTACTCAATCCAAGCAGAAAACCCAACAAAACTATTCAGGAGTCAGTAATCGACCTGGGCTGAAGGGTGTTCTGAGAACTTCAATCAGCCTTTGCCCATCGGCATTTATAAGAAACAGAAATGGGGCCTCAAAACTAACTTAATTACCTCAACCTAGTTAGCCAGTCGGTTGTTACAGCTCGTTTGCCCGCTAATTGGCTGTAGGGAGTTTTGCAGCAAGCTCAAAGTCAGGTACTAAGTACCACCGGTTTCTGGGCTCCTCTGGCTCGCTGGGCCAAGGGCAGGCATCCAAATCCAAGGGCTCCCTTTAGTAACAGAAATTCCACAGCGCCAGTAAAAACAGAATATTTATAACATTTCTCCTTTTGCGGGGCTCCATGCCAACTCCAGTCTAATTCCGTGGACTCCTTGGTGAATTGCCCCCAAATGTTAAAGACCTGGTGCAGTGGACAGACAATTGTCCGTGGAAGGTTTTTGTTTGTTTGTTTGTTTGTTAAGCTTCTACCCCAGGGCCACCTGTCTGTAGGCTCTCATTATACTCCTACTAGAGACGTGGACACAGCTTTCACGTTTCTCAAGGGAGCTCATTTTCTTTTCTTGTCTCCTAGCCGTTTACAATGAAGTGAATCCTTGGAAACCATGTGTGTCAGTTACTTTGCTGTTGATGGCAAGATGGCAGAACAAGCAACTTGAGGGAAAAAGAGTTATTTCTGGCTTATGGTTCCAGAGGCCATTGAGGAAAGGAAAGGGTGGTACTGCCCGCAGGAGTGCAAGGCTGACTGACTGCAATGTTTAACTCCGCCCAGGAAGTGCAGCCAGAGCAGGAAGCAGGGCAGGCTGTCTAACCCCTCAGAGCCCCTCCCTGCAATGGTCCTCCTCTATCAAACCTGTCGGTCCTAAACCGGTGGTTCTCAAACTGTGGTTCGACCCCTTTGGGGGCTGGAGTGACCCTTTCACAGCTGTCGCCTAAGTCCATCCTGCACGTCGATGTTTACATCACAATTTGAAAAGTGCAAAGTAAGTTATGAAGTAGCAACAAAAATAATGCTTATGATTGGGAGGTCACCACAACATAATTGATGTCGTCTAGTGACGTCTGTATTAAAGGGTCACAGAGTTAGGAAGGTTCAGAACCAGTGGCCTGAAGGTTCCATAACTTCCACAGACAACTCCACAAACCGGGACCAAGTGTTCAAACACTCCTTTGCAAAACTATGCTGCTTAGCTCTTTGTCAACAAGCTGGGGTCATCTGGGAAAGAGGAACCTCAACTGGGAAAATATCTCCATCAGATCAGTGTGTTGGGGAATCTGTGGGTTCATTTTCTTGTTTTCTTTACTAACATTGGTGGAAGAGGAGTCAGGAGAGCACAAGGAAGCAGGAGGGGCAGGAGGATTAACACTGAGTATAATGACATATATGTAGGAGAAAAGCACAATGAAACCCACTACTTTGTATATTAACTTTAAAAATTAGTATTTAAAATATAGTGGCATGAAGCCTATTTTTTTTTCCTATTTCTGCAGAATAGAATTCAGACAGAGTGACCACGGCAGCAGTTTTAGTTCGGTTATTCAGGAGGACATAAGTTAGACTCATCTAAATGGCTCAGGGGTTAGGAGCACAGGCTGCCCCTGTAGAGGACCCAGGTTCAGTTGCCAGCATCCATGTGGCAGTCATAAGCATCTGTAACTCCAGCCCTGAGGGAATCCAACTCTCTTCTGGGCTCTCTGGGCACCAGACACGCATGTGGGGCACTAACATACAGGCAAGCAAAACTTCATACACAGAAATCATTAAATAAAATCTTTAGAAATTCAGGTTAGACTAACTGTCATAGACACACCAGGGAGAAGGTGGTGATAACTTTTCTTAAAACAAAGCACATGGTTTTCAATTTTTAATTAAGAAAATTTGCTTTATTTAAAAAGAATATATAATAAAACCACATGACAAAGTTCTAGACATTGGTTTTTAATATGGCATCATGGAAAGCATTAATAACATTTTCTTTTCTTTCTTATATCCTCTGTGGACTTATTCTTTTACCATGTTGACATTTTTATTTTACAACTTGATTTATATCCATAGTTAAAAACAATTTAAATATTATAAAAAGGTATAAAGCAAAAAAAAAATTCTCTCTTCTCCATAATTTTCCTCAACACTGGCAGTTTGTCCTTCAAACTCAACCATTTTCTTTTCATCTTTGGCAAAATGTTTTCACATACTACGTCCTGTACCTTTGGTCTTTCCTGAATTCATCATGGGAAACTCTCCATACAGCGCAGTTAAAACTGCTTTGTTCTCGCCAATGGTGTATGCAGTCCTCAACACATTAGATCTCTCTAGGCAATGCATTCACTATTGATGGGTGACGACCACTTGGAGTGTTAGAAACCACAAGCATTGGTGACAGTTTATTCAAACGAGCACAACTATATCTTTTTAAAAAATTCATTTAACTTATTTATTTTATGTGCACTGGCGTGAAGGTATCAGATCCCTTGGAAATGGAGTCACAGTCAGTCAGTCACGAGTCACCCTGTGGGTGCTGGGAATTGAACCTGGGTCTTCTGGAAGACCAGTCAGTGCTCTTAACTGCTGAGCCATCTCTCCAACCCCCACAGAACTATATCTTTACATCCTTACATTCCCCTCTTTTCAAAAGTTAAATTAAAAATATTAAATTGTCTCCTTTCCTTCCTCCAACCTCTCTCTTAACTCTCTCTCGATTCCTGGCCTCTGAGGCCAGACAAATTTTAATAAGAATTTCAGGATTGAAAGTGGCTCTGGGTATGTGGGTAATAGATGAGTTGGGAGGGAAAGAATCAGGCCTTAATAAGCCAGTTTCTTTCATTAAGATCTATTCAACCTAGTAAACCAAAAATCCATGTTAAACTCATTTCAAAGGCTATGGTCAAGCTGGGGAGACGGGGGATTATCTAAATTTCACGATAGACTTGCTACAGTTTAGATGTGAAATGTCCCCTGCAGGTTCATGTCAGAGACTTTGTCTCCAGTGCAATGCTCTAAAATGAGGACTGTGGGAGCCCAATTTGTCTCAACTTCTTTTAACTGTTAGGACAGTTCATCACCAGACGACATCAACCTAAAAGACTATGTCTACGACGAACTGCCATTTACTTCCTGGACCTGGGGTTACAGAGGTAGCAAAGAGGGAGGCAACCTTTCTTTCCATAACCCATTCCCATAAAGCTCTACTCTCTATAGACAATAGAAGGCAGACTCAGATGCACCAGGTATGGCCCCAGGACAGCTTGTCCTTTAGTTCATACTACACAGGTAGGTTTTAAATAGGCAATGGGCTTGTTGATCATTTCTATGGTCTACTTAAAAATGCAAATTCCCGTGTTCCTTTTGGCCCTCGGGAGAACAGACATGACCACATGAGTTCCCTGGTTCGGAGAGCTCTGGTTTTGGAGCGCACTCTGTCATGAACCGCGTTTTGGATTGATGGTGCTCTGAGGAATTAGACAGGAATTTAAGGGTATGAGGCTTAGAACTTGACCCTGTCCTAGAAGGCAGAGGCAAGTGTCAAAGTCTTTATCTTAATGGTTCAACCCACTGAAAGAGGAGGGTCTTTCTGTTCATCTGTGGATTCAGGAACCAGTACCTGCTTCTGTCCTGGGCATATTAGTGAATCCCAGGATGCTGAGGCCTCCTGAGGCTGGTGTAGCAACTTTCAAGGACTCTTTTGAAGGACAAAAAGAATTAAATATCTCACGTTGAGAGCTGTTATTTCTTATATTCCTAGTACACAGATGATGAAGATACCAGCAGAATTCCACCGTCTACATTAATAGCTGTGCTGTCTTTAAGAGGTGTGCGACCCAAACAGACTGTGACTCACCAGTTTACACTTAGAGTAGAGTTTCCCCTTAATTCTGTCCTAGGCCCTGGCAAAAACTTAGCTGAAAAGATTTAAACGATGCAGCATGTTCCTCCACCGTCTCTATGCTACCCTTAACAGCATAAAGCCTTGTTCCTTACTTAGCTTGCTCCTTTGTTAGCTTCATCAGCTCTTCCTACAGGAGGCTCCCATCACGGAGCATCAGAACAGCTTGCAAAAGGAGAAACTACACAGGGAGGAGAAAAAAAACCTTCCCCGAATGCTTTTCCCTTCATAACTGAACGTAAAAGTAAGTGAAGAAAAGATAGAAACAAACCAGTAAATGTGACATCCACAGATTCCCAGGTAATTTATAAGTCTTTTTATCTATTGTGATGAAATGAGCAGTTTCATCCCAAATAAAATAAATATCCAGAGGTATCTGATAATACTGGAACTCACGATCTTCCTGCCTCAGCCTCATGGATGTGGGATTACATGCTTAGCATCTCTCTGCATTTCTTTTTGCTTTGACTTTTTGTTTGTTTTGTTTTGTTTTTGAGACAGGGTTTCTCTGTATATCTCTGGCTATTCTGGAACTCACTCTGTAGACCAGGCTAGCCTTGAACTCACGGAGATCTGCCTGCCTCTGTTTTCCAGGTGCTGGGACTAAAGGTGTGTGCCACCCACTGCCCGGTTGTTTTGGCTTTTTGATAAGATTTAACTGGGAAGCCTGGGCTGGCCAGGAAATCAACATATATCGCAGGCAGGCTTTGCAGTAAGAAATCCTCTTGCTTCTGCCTCCGGGGTGCTGGGATTAGAAGTGTGAGCCTGACCCACCCGTCCTGGCTCCGCTCTTTCACAAGTCTTAAAGATGCAGCCAGCACACAAAGGAGTGTGAAGCTGGGGCCTCGTTAAAGCTCTTCCCTCCCAGGCACCTTCCTGTGGCACCGGCAAAAGGATGTGGCATCATTCGGCTGGGGAACAAGTTCCATTCCATCACGTATCATGGGCTTGCTGGTCTGGCGCTCAGCATATTTCTGAAATACGGAAGCCATGGAAGGTTTAGTTGGGTCTTCATTCTAGTCCCACCTCCCACACATCTCCACCTTCAATCGCAAAGTTTCAGGCCCAAACCAAAGGCTGGTGAAACATCTCATAGTCTGGCAGAGAACCGTAATCTACACTTCTGTGCAAATTAGAAATGAGATGCCAAGCCAAATGCCTCTATTTGAAACAATGGGGCCAGCACATATCCTCCATTCTAATGAGTAACTGTCTTGTTGAATTTTCATGACAGCAACTCGAGATGAGCAGCATCTCCAGACGGCGTATAGAGATGGCTGCCTCCATCCATCCCAGACGGCTGGAGTTATAACCGCGCCAAAAGTGCAAAGTTCTTTTCCTCTGGGCAGAAACATCTCTATGAACCGAGTCTTTCACTGACTTCATTCTGGGTCCACTCTGTTACGCTAATGCCCAATACTAGTAACAATATAACTAAGGGAACTTAGTTAACATGTTAGAGGTAGAAGCTCCTACCATTAAAATTAAAGCTAGGGCTGGTAAGATGGCTTAGTGGGTAAAGATGCCTGCCTCCTGGCCTTAAAACCCGAGTTCAATCCCTGGGACCTACGTGGTGGAAGGAGAGAACCGACTCCTACGGGAGTCCTCTGTCCTCTGACCTCCATAGGTGCTCCACTTCTCCTCCACCTCCCAGAGCTCACAAAGTAAGTAAAATGCAATTAAAATTAAAATGTTAAAACTAGATTAGTACACAGTATGGAACCTATCTAAGGATGACAAGGCGGACGTGTGTGTGTGTGTGTGTGTGTGTGTGTGTGTGTGTGTGTGTGGCACAGGGGATGTGACTTGCCTTTATTCCACCCACAGACAAGAAGGACGGTCTCTAAAAATCAACCACCAGGGGGCGCACCCTGACAAGAGGGGAGGAGCTTCTAATTAATCTACTTCCATGGGCTCCAAGAACAGAGATTGAAAGGATGGAGGCTACAGAGAGAGTCAGCACTGGTTCTTCCCTTCCTCAGGCTGGAGTCTCAGCTGAGCCCAAATTCTTCCCACAAGCTGCCGCTGATCCCCGCAGGAAGCATGGTACAAAGTGTCCAGGCCACAGATGTGGCCTAAAGACCCCGACTCACCAGGTTGGACTCTGAACTGACCTGCAGCACTCTGTAATAGTAACAGAAAAGTCTGGGCGGCTGGAGCAGGTCCCTAGCAGTTAACTGTCCTTCTTTCGCAATCTTCTTTGCTTCACCATCATTTTCCTAAAAGAAAAGACCGAAAATTGCTGCTGCAGCCCACAGAGAACGCAAAGTGCATGAGTGAGAGGGACAGGCGAGGCGAATGTCAACAGCACGGGGAAGCGGACTGCAATGGGCTAAGGCAAAGGAGGCCATGGGATCGTTTACTAATATCTGTTAAAGGGATAAAAGAATCGTAGGTGTGTGGACCTTACTCTGCCGGCCTCACTGGCCTCTTCTTTGCCTATTCTGGTGCTTTCCTAGCTAGCCAGGGTGAAAACCTGGGGTCCATCATCTGCCTCCCCAGCGGTGCCCTCTGCCTAAGGACAGAATGGATCGATTTTCATGTTAAAATGTCTTTTAAAAGCTTCAGTGCTCAGGAGCTGGCTGGGCAGTTAAATGTGCGTACTGCTCTTGTAGAGGACCCAAGTTCTGTTCCCAGCACCCACCTTGGTGGGTGGTTCTCAACTCCAGCTCCTGGGGATCCGAGGTCTGAGGCCTTTGAGGGCATCTTCACCCAAGTGTACAGACCTCTACACTGAACCGTGTGCAAAATTAAAAATAATAAAAATGTGGTTTTCATAAAGCTTCATTCAAATATGCAGAGACAATGTTCTGTTACAAAGCGTTAGCCACAAAAGACTAAAATGCCATTGTGATAAAAGTTATCTGCCCACTAGTTCTCACGGGCTACAGTGCCAGGGATAATCAGTGCTGATTACAGTCACAGGAAACGCCTTTCTGCATGCTGTTGACAGGAAAAGCTATTTGCTGGCGATCATGGATCTTAGGGAAAGCCAGAATGATGATTGTGATCCATTGTTCCCATAACCAAAATATTATCTCTCAAAACTTAAAAATGGAAAAATGTTATTATAGAAGGATAAAGCTTTATAGTTTCATATAAACCACAATAATTTTTTAATATTTATTCCTTAAAATTTATTCTTTTTTTAAAAATCCCTGTTTTATGGGGACCTTGCTCTTGGGATGCTTTGTAGTTTGTGTTGGGTAAGGGCTTGTTTTTTTTTTTTTCATATATGAGGAAAAGAAGATCACCAGATTTGCCTGGGATGTTCTCTTAAAATATAAAGCCTTTCAATTCTGGCCTTTTCAATCTGTAATTTGCATTTTGCATATTCTTCTTTTGCATATATAAATGCAAATAGTGAATCATTTAGAAAAATCCATATCACAGCAACACTAGACTTCAAATCCATCCCTCAACAATATTGACGGAGGTACACAAAATGATTCTGATGGCCTTTCTTTCTCTTTGACATGTGTACATGTGTGTATCTGCATGTGGGTTTGTGCACATGAGCGCAGTGACTGTGGAAGCCAGGAGAAGCCATTTGATCCCCCGAGCTGGAGTTACAGGACACTGTGAACGGCACAACAAGGGTGCTGGGAACCAAGGTCCTCTGGGAGGACAACAAGGGCTCTTAACACTCAGCCACCTCTCCAGCCCCATGTCTATTCTTCAGCTATTTAAAGGGAACACATTTTTTTTTTTTAAAGAAAATTATACTTCCTTTGACTTTTATTTCATTATGATACATGGTCGTGATGGAACCCAGGTCCTCCATATCGATAACTTTGATACTGCCCCAAAAAGGAAAATGGCCGGAAGCATACCTTGGCCCACTTCACTTTCTCTAGCAGATCACTGAGGTTTCTTCTAACGGGAACGTAGTGCTTCCAAGGCCTTAGTGCCACATAGAAATGTTCATAATACGGTGAGTCCTGCTTCAGAACCAGGCTGTCTCCCAGCATGAGGTAGGGAAACCTGTAAGCAGCCACCGTGCCGTCCACATTCACCTGGTACTTGTACTAGAAGACGAAAAGCAAAGAACCTCAGAAAGCCATGGCTCCACTTCCGCTTCCCATCAGTATTAAGTCAAGTGCAGGGGGACCGCCTTCCACTTTCCCACGTCCGCACTACAGACAGCTTTCACTACAGACAGCTTTCCTTTTCTCCTTGTAGAAAGATGACAAACAGCCTCTAACGCGTCCCCAGCAGGACAGTTTGGGCCACAGGAACAAGCGCCTGTTTCAGTGACATCTGTGAAGCAGAGTCTAGACTCCGGTATCAAAGCCGGTCCTAAAACTATTGTCAACGTTCTAAATTTTAATATTCTGAAAAGTGATATTAATTATCAGTTTTCATATATATATATAAATAAAATTTCATTTATTTCTTATACTAAACCCACAAAACATAAACTAGAGTTTATATAAAACAGAGTTGACATCTTTCCAGCCTGTGAATTGTAGGAAAGATGGTTCAGTGGGTAGAGAAATTTGTTGTCAAATGAGATGACCCAAGTTCAATACCTAGGACCCACTGGTAGAGGAAGAGAACTAACTCTGGTAAGTTGTCATCACGCGCGCGCACACACACACACACACACACAGAAAGAGATAAATTAAGTGTTATAAAAACTGGTTACTCCATTAACATATATTGGATTAGTAAGTTCTGATTTCCATTTCAAAAGCATATATCAAAGGCATGAAAAATCTGATTTAATTATACTATGAGGCAAGGTTTTTTGTTTTGTCTTTACAAGTGAGAAAACTGGAATACAGAGAAAGCTATGAAGCTTTATTCTGAATGTAAATTCACTGCTCTTTTCACCTCGAAACCCCTGAGATGAAGCTGGTCCATTTCCCGCTACGCTGACTCCTCCCTTCCTCCCTTCCATTCCTCTCCTTTTTCTTTTCAGTGCTGGAGATCAGACCTACCCTCTCTCATGTAACAGAAGTTCTCTGCACAGGGGTACACTCTAACATCTTAGTAATCTCTTTAAAAAATAATTTATTAAATATTAAGTACCACGTGTTTCCTAGTCAGTTAGATGTGGGTTTCACGACAGAGTGAGGGGCACACACATGTATGTACATATGTATACACCACACACACGCACACATGTACACACACATTCATATACAAACACACATGCATACCAAAATCAATATAAAAAGAAAGTAAAGAACAGGGCAGGCATGACAGGTCACCAGAGCCACTAAGAGATGAGGGGCCGCAGGCAGGACCCTCCCTCCAGCTCTACCTCCCTCCAGCTCCACCTCCCTCCAGCTCCACCTCCTATTTTGCATATATAAAAAACGAACATTCTTTTCATTTACCAAAGATACTTGAGATCACTTCACATAAAAGAAACATCTTTGCAGATCATTAAATCAAAGGGAAAAGCCATAATAAATACATACAAACTTCATGCTAACTCTTACGTTAAGCATTAAATATAGTTCTAGATTACTTGGTAACAAAATTAACAGACAAAACTGTGAGAGTTCAGTGAGTCCTCGGTCGGACAGGAGAGAGCGAAAGTGAAGTTAGCTACAAACCGAGGTGACCCGCTTGAACCCCCAGTTTCATGGACTTTGGACACAGTTTATCACTGCATAGCCATAGGAAGACTCCTACCTTAAAGAAATCAAAGAAACCCATCAACTTGGCTTTTCCAAGCTCTTTTTCTTTCTCTTGGAAAAAGAAATATCCTGTAATTCCTGCATCTAGCAGCTGCGGATTTTCTTTGGACAGCTGCACCAGCTGCAGCCTCTCCTCTCGGCTATCTCTACCTCGGAAGAAAGCTTTCTCTGTTTTATTGATCCAGGAAGGGCCTAGAAGTTTGAGGCCATAAAAAATTATGATTAAGAATCTGAAATCATAAGACAGCACAATGACCTTTAATCCACCATCTCCATTTAAAATGTTGGTACTCGCACAAACCCATTTTGTAACACAGACGCCGTTTCCAAAACACCTGGGACTGAGTCTCAGTTTGCCAGAGGTGCTTTCAGGGGCTGTCTGTCTGTCTGTTCCAGCCCCTCCCATTTACCTACCAACCACAGTTCTCACGGGCACTGCTATTCACTGTGTTCAACGTTGGGAAACAGCCCTCACGGTATCAGGCCAAACTCAGAGCAAATGGTTCTGTGACTTGGCCTACTCCCAAGGCCACAGCTCCTTCACTTCCATGTTTCACAATCACACAGGAGTTAGGCTTTTGTGCTTATTTGAGGTCAGCAGAAAACTGCACAACTAAGCAACCCAGCAGAGTTCTTAGTTCATACTTCTCCCTTTAGTTTTGTTTTATGTGTATATGCATTTCATGTATGCCTGTGCACGGTGTGCATGAAGTACCCACACAAGCCAGGGGAGGGCGCCAGATCTCCTGGGACTGATGTTACAGATTGCTGTGCACCAAGTGGGTGCAGGGAATTGAACCTGGGTCCTCTGGAAGAGCAGTGCCCAAATGACACCATGATCACGACCGTCTTAGGGTTTTCAGGTTGCTCTCATTTCATCAGTAATAAGAATCACTGATGTCAGAATTAGTGACAGGTTTACCAAATAAACATATTATTTAAATATCTTTAATGTTTTGATTTAAAATTTCATGTAAGTATAACCAATACGACTTGAAAAGAAGCTTACAAATGACTGAACTCAAAGGAGACTCCATGAATACAGGCTTGGGTGTTAGTTCCCTAAATGATGTGTTTTTCATTTTCAAATTGGAATCCCAAACGTTCTCTTTTGGCCATTGAGAGTTTTCCCCTACTTTGCTGTGCTGGGAATGGAGCTTGGGCCCTTGCACAAGCTAGACATGTATTCTTCTTGGGTAGAAAGCAAGACTGATTAAGCATATACATCTATTCTTTCTGATTCCCTCCACCATTTTTATCTTTAAGATTTTCCCCATGAGAAGTAACCTTAGCTTACCTGTATTTCCCTGAACAGAGAGGAGATCATTTGTGACACCCCTCATTGCTTCAAGTATGGAATGGGTGACATCGTAGGTTGGAAGGATTATGTCTCTTGAATCCAAGGAGCCACACCAGGAAATGATAGGTATAGGGCCAGGAGTGTCATTGACCTTTCGATGCTCCAAGGGCCAATCTCCAAGGTTAATATAAAATTCTAAATCTGGGAGGGTGACCTACAAAAACAAAATCACAAACGCCAGTGTTGGGAGGCACCAAATACCCCAGTCTCTTGGCTCTGCATGTCTATGTGTAGGGGACAGGGGCCAATCTTTGGCGTTTATCCTCGAGAGCCATCTACCTTGGTTTTTGTTTGTTTATTTGTTTGCTTGTTTTATTAATTTATTTATTATTTGAGACACGGTCTCTCACTGGCCCGGACTTCTCCTAGGCGGTTAGGCTGGCTGGCCTCTGAGCCCGAGGGATCCACCTCTCTCTGTTCCCTCAGCACTGGGATTCCAAGCACCATGCTATCACGACTGGGTCTTTTACACATGTGTTCTGAGCATCAGACTTGGGTTCAAATGTTTGCACAGCAAGCCCTTTACCATGGTGCCATCTCCCCATTGGATCCCCTTAGTGCCTCTGATAGAGACGACCACTGGAAACAGAGAGGTGACAGAGAAGAAAACCTCTGGCTGAGGGTAGTATACAGCAAGCTCACTGCCTGGGAGTCAGCTCCTTTCTCCCAGTGGTGACATTAAAACGTAATGTCACAGAAGTGGGCGTATAGAGAAGTGTGAACTCTCACCAGCTGCTATGCACTCAGTAGTCTGCAGTCAGACCCAACTTTGCCTTCCGCCATGCCCTCTTCCACCGTTGCCTCTAGAGTCCCCCCCCCTCCCCCCCCTGTTTCCATGTCCATGATTTGATCCTCCGCGGAGGCCTTCTTGCTGGGAATGCTGCCTCCGTTTCCTTCCTGGGCATTCCGACTTCACCTCCCTCTACTCGAACCTACACAGCTGTCCTAACCTCTACACCCCCATGAAGGTCACGACTAGGCTGACTGGAACCTTTAGACTATGGAACAGGACCTGTTTTCCGTCCCGGCATTCAGGGTCTCACTCTCAGTCTCTAGCTTAGACTGAAGTCTCGTAACCCTGAATGCCGGGATGACAGGCAAGAGCCACCAAGCCCACTTTAGTTTCTATCTTACGGGAAAGAGTCATCTACAAAGACATACGCATATTCCGTGACACAGTCCTGAGTCCTGAAAGCCACTCTCATGGATCTTTATAGTTTTAAATAGGTAACTGTTGCAACAACAACAACAACAAAAATCAAATGATACTATTTTTGAAATCTGTTCATTCATTTTCATACCTTTCTTGCCAGTGACAGCAAAATTTCATCGGAGAACATTTTGAAGTCGGTGTATTTCCCCAAGGATCTCCGGTGGATGTGGTTATTGACAATTGTGTAATGAACAACAGCACCCCGCTCGTCCCCAAATCTCTTGGGGACTTCCTTCAGCATCTGCAGGAGATTGATGCTGGGGAAGGCAGCAAAATCTTGCTCGATCTGTGGTTCTGTGGCTGGACAAGACAGAGTTTCCTGCCAGGCCTGAGGGTCCTCTTCTGGGCAGTCACAGTACTCGTGATACACAGGCCCTGAGGAGGTGACACACACACACATACACACACACACACACACACACACACACACATACACACACAATGTTACCCCAAGTTAACAAAGAGAAGTGAACACTGAAGACAGCTTGGTCTGAAAACTACCGACAGAGGTAAAATTGTCTCAGACAAGGGAGTAGAGCAGTATTTGTGTCGGAGTCCCACGTCTGTCCCCTCTCGAGGCACGTTAGACAGACTAGACAGCACAAGCTTCCTCCCATCCAGTCACTTGGATGACACATTTGCTTCTAGTGAGGTGTCAGTAATTAGAACACAACCACTTCATTTTAACACAGAGAGAGATTCCTGGTTTTTGGACACTCAAATGCAGAAGCAGTGAGGTTTTGAGAAACTGGAGGACCTCTCCCTCAAAGCCTCTAGTGCGGTCTCGGTCGGCACGTCTCAGAGAAAGAGAGTAACTGGAAGGACCTCTCAGTATAATGCTAGGGGGGGCAGCTGAATGCAGAGGACTTTCCTGAAGATGCATCTAGAAAACAATGTGTACAAATCTAACAAATCTAACATATAATTTCAGGACGTATCCACATTTGTTTTAATGAAAAAAATTAAAATTCCTTGAGGATTTATTCATGATCTTTGGAAATAGTCACATGTAGCCCAGTTAACCTTAACTCCTGATCCTCCTGCTTCTACCTCCCTAGTGCTGGAATTACATCATTAAGCCTGATTTTTTTTTTTTTTTTGAAGATTTCTACTTCAGACCAAGACCAATAGGAGGCACTGACTTATTCTTCCACTTGAAACTGGTGAACCAAACTTGGCACTCACAGTTTCCAGACTATGGACAGGAGGTAGTGAAGGACAGTGACTCTGGAGGATGGACACCAGCGAGGCAAGCCTCCCGGGTCGCAGGAGCTCTGCTCAAGGCAGCCCAGGAAAAGGGAAGAGGGCGTGGCAGGAGCTGGGCAGTTGCACTGAGTTGAGGAAAGCTGAGAGTGAGGGGGAACAAGGCAACCGGGCCTGGGAAGACAGAGTAGGTGAAGGGTAAGAACGGAACATGGAAAAGCCTGGAAACATGCAGGCCTTTGTGAGTGAGAAGACATCCCAGCCCCATCAGGGCATCTGTGATGCAGTCACCCAGTACAGGAAAGAACCATCCAGAACACTGGAGGGCAGTGTATACCACCCCACAGGGCTGAGAAAAGGGCCTGCACCAGCCAGGGTACAAAGCCTCTTCATTCTTGGGACTTGGGAAGAGCATGTCTCAGTCCTTGAGAATAATTAGCCCAAGATTAAATGTGGCTCAATTTCATCTAACAAACTGTGAAAACTTAACTCAAAAGGATTAAATTATGTTCAGTTAACTCTGCCATATCCCAGGGATAAAACTTAGGAAAATTAAAAAGGGCATCGAGAGATAAATATATATATATGTATATGTATACACACACACATAAACATATATACACTGTAGGGGATTAATGACAACTTGACAGTGCAGGAAAAAAGATGAACAAATCAGCAATAGTAACTACACATAATGAAACAGAAAAGCATTTTTTAAAAGATTTATTTTAGGTGTGTGCTTTGTCCACATGTATGTGTGTACACTACATGCACGTCTGGTACCCCCAGAGCTCAGAAGAGGACACTGGATCCCCCGGAACTGGAGTCACGGATGACTGTGAGCTTCCCTGTGGGTTCTGGGAACTGAACCCAGATCCTCTGCAAGAGCAACCAGTGCTCTCCAAACCCAGACAATGATAATTTTCTTAAATGCCAAAATGACATAAAATTTGAGCTTCAAGGAGTGTATATCTAATGCTTACCCTGTTGAACTTGACTGCAGGGTCATTACAAGCCATTCTGAAAAGCATGCCTCCCACAGAAGTCTAGGTTCAGGTGACTAATATCACTTACCTTTCAAAATATAGGGAGACTGAGCTACGTGTTCACCACCATAAAGAACCTCCACCTTGAGGCCTTCGTGGACAGTCTCGTGCATCCTGTATCTCACCAAAAAAGTTCCATCATTTCTGTCCAGAGGTTTAGGAACATAAATTCGGGCTGACTCTTTCGGTGAAAGGGATTTTACGACTACTTTGAATTGTGTTTGACCTGGGAGCAGAAGAAATACAAAGAGCGTGACCATTTCCTGATTTTCATGGCTCGTGACTAGACGGGGATCTCTGTACAGGAATTCTTTTGACCTGCAGGGTTCATGGTCAACCATGTTCAGCTCAGCCTGGAAGACCCTTGAGGCAGCAACTATACCTGACCCATCCTTAAGCCAAGGATCTGACTCAACAAGGGAGTCGTTAACTATTCAATAATGACAGTGGATGAAAAATTAGTTCATTGATGAAAGTAACATTCTGCCTATGTGGTCTTTTCTCTCTGAAAACCATTCAAGCTTAGGCAGTTAACAGTCCATACTATAAAGTTGATGGCTCTGTGGCCCTTCAACTTTCTCCCTGTAACACACGCACACACATATATATTTATGGCATATATTTCATGCCACTTAAGTATCTAGCACCCCTCATTTATGAGAAAATGTCCCTTTTTTTTTATTAAATTTGTTCTTTTGACAATTTCACAGGGTACAATAATGCATGCTGGCCACTCTCACCCTCCTCCTGCTCAGATCCCCTCTCACTCTGCCTACTCCTCCCCTTTTCTACACATCTCTTTCTGACATCCATGGTTATTCACGTTGTTCTGTGCCCCAGAGTCTAGCCAGGGCTGTCTCTGTGACTACGGATTCGGAGCTACCAGTCGGAGCCTGGTGGGCTCAGCAGTGGGCATGGAGCAGGTGAGATAACTGAAGAGGACCCTCCCTCTCCCAGAACCTAACAGCAGTTTGGCAGCGAGGGACAGGGCCCCATAAGACCCCCCTATTCTGTGACTGAATAGGGTCAGGCCTGTGTGGGCCTACTGTAGGCACCACAGTTTTGGTTCATGATTGTAAAGGCTGAGTGTAGAGCAGCGGCTTTGAACCTGTGAGTTGCAACCCTTTTGGGGTCACTTTTCCCCAGGGGTCACCTAAGACCATCTGTATATCAGGTATTTATATTACGATTCATAACAGTAGCAAAATTACAGTTATGAAGTAGCGATGAAAATAATTTTATGGTTGGGGGTCAGCACAACACGAGGCACTGACTGTATTGAAGGGTCGCAGCGTGAGGAAGGTTGGGAAGCGCTCGCTGATCTGGAGGCTGGCAATTCACAGACCATTGCTTCATCTCCCGGCTCTTACACGTTCGTTTTCTACAAAGTTCCCTGAGCTCAAGAGAGTGTGAAAATTTCTCTTTCTAAACTGAATTTTCAAATGCTTTGTGTTTCTTCTAATTTGCTTTCAGAAAGGCAGTCCGAGGGGCAAGAGACATGGCTCAGCAGTTAAAAATACTAGCTTCTCTTCCTGAGGACCCAGGTTCGAGTCCCAGCACCCACATGGAGGCCACAGCTGGCTGTAACTCCAGGGGATATGATGCCTTCTTCTGGCCTCCAAAGCTAGCAGGCTAGCACAGGATTGACATACAAACATTCAGATGAAACATCCATACACATAAAATAAAAACATCTGTAAAAAGAAAAAAGAAAGATAATGTGTGCTACAGCAGACTGAAAAGCTGGGGTGACATACACCTTTAATCCAACACTCGGGAGGAAGAGGCAGGGGGATGGATCTCTGTTCATAGTGAGACCCTGATATTTTTATAGTAATCTTGCATGGCTGGGTCATTGATAGCACAAAATTAATGTGAAGATCAGTGAAAAATAACACTGATTGGGTTTGACACAGAAATAAGTACGTGTAATCTTTACAAGGGAGAAAACGAGTGAAATTCTGAATTGCTTAAAGCGGAGGGAGTATGAATTCTCACTTGCCCTGATGGCTATTATAATGGGACAGAATCCAAGAACGGCTTGAATTCTCTTCTTCATAAATTCAAATTTCTTTAAGAAAAGCTGACTGGTGGTGGCCAGGTGGCGGTGGCGCACGCCTGTAATAATCCCAGCACTTGGGAGGCAGAGGCAAGTGGATCTCTGTGAGTTCGAGGCCAGCCTGGTCTACAGAGCGAGTTCCAGGACAGGCTCCAAAACTAGAAAGAAAGAAAGAAAGAAAGGAAGGAAGGAAGGAAGGAAGGAAGGAAGGAAGGAAGGAAGGAAGGAAGGAAGGGGGAGGGAAGGAGGAAGAAAGAAAGAAAAGCTGACTGAAGGGAACGACATGACACAAAGGGAGGCAGCAAGGATCAAACCCTTACACCAGAAATTCTGAGTACTTAAATTTCAAAGAAGCCAAAAGCATTTTTTTTAAAAAATACATTTACTTATCCCCTATGATGAGCTATTCCTTGTGTTCAGGTCTGTTTATTTATTTATTTTTGTATCAACTTCTTACATAGTCAAGGCTAGCCTAGAACCCACAATTCTCCTGCTTCTGCCTCCCAGGTGCTTGGGTAATAGGCCCTCACCATCACACCAGCTCTCGAGCATTCTACCTGTTTCCTGTAAGACGGGTATGTCAGATAGATAGTTATCACCCCTGCTGTGCAGTGAGAGACCCAGCTCCAAGAAGTACTCGAGGGTCACATATCAATGAACTGCACAGCCAGGAGGCAGTCACAGCTTTCCAGCTTTTTAAGTGGAAGAGAATCTCTGGCAACGGGGACCTCGCTGCCCGCCAAGACCATTTAGGAAGTTTACCAAAGCTCTCTACAGTTACAGGGAAAGCACTGATCTTACATTAGCAACTAGAGTGTCCCAGAAGACCAAAGTGTTACGCCCTAGGACTACATAATCCTCCAAATATGTCTGACTTCTCACCATGGACACATTCCAGGATCCACTCATGCACTGCAAACATATTAAGAGGTTCTTTTTTTTTCCTCACTATGAAAATATTATGATCTACTGAGGCTGAGAGATGGCTCAGTGATTAAGAGTGCCTTCTACTCTTCCAGAGGACACATGTTCAGTTCCCAGCAAATAGGTAGTTCACAAGCTGACCTCCAGCTATGGAGGCTCCAGAGCCCCCTTCTGGCCTCTATGCACACCAGCACACAAGTGGCAAACACACACACACACACACACACACACACACACACACACACACACATCCATATAAATATAAATAAGATAGAATCTTCGCAGAAAATTTTATTTGGGAAAAAGAATGCAAAAAGGAATTTGGGGAAAAATCCTTACTCCCTTGCTGTAACCAGGAACCTGCACGCTTGGGTTCATTTATTGATTACAAGCTTGGAGTGATACTATGTCACGTTTTAGATCTGAAACATGCCCTAAGGGCTCCTGTTCTGAACACTTGGTCCTCACACTCAGTTTTTGTACATCTGTAAGCATGTCCAGAAAACCCTCAGCCTCCAAACCCATACTCTCAAAAGTTTCCCAGACTTCCCTGGGCACACTGGCAGTTCTTCAATGTTGTACATATCCCACTGTGGTGACTGTGATGTGCCCTGATAGCTCAGTTGCTTATCCATTTTTCTCAGCTTAGTCTTAAGTTTTCTGATAGGCAGACATTACCATCCTCTCTTAACTCCAGGATTACCGAATACACAGTGATCTCCGAGTACCTTTGCACTGTGGATCTGGTAGGCCTTAGATTATTGGTCTCTTTGCTGGTAAAATAGGGTGCCTTTTAGGAGTAGCCTTAAGTTTAGACACAAATGAACAAATCCTGACTGGCAACCACTTGAAACCAGCAGGACAAGTTCAGAGAAGCTGTCAGATGTGGGAGAGGAACCCTGCAGAGTATCAGAACAAGATCACCCCCGCGTCCCGATTCTAGTTAGTTTCACCGATTTCTGATTTCTGTGGTCTGCATTTAATAAGACAAAAGCAAGAAGAAAGGGAAAACCTTGCCTGCAAGAAGGCCCGGCACTGCAGGCCTAGTGGGAGAAGTCAGGGAGGAAGGACCATCTGCATCACGTGATCGCGCCTCGGCACCTCATAGGACATCACCGGTGCCATTTACGCCAACATCGGTCCACGCGCGGGACGTGTGGCCCAGCCCTTGGAATTAGTCACCCAACGGACCTAGGTGGCGTCTCTCGCCCCCGTGGGTGTCAGGGAGGAGGAAGGGAGCCCATGGAAGGGAGGAAGGGCGACACTCACAGCGGGGATGTGGCCGTGTATGGCGCCAGGGACGCGCGGGGATGGCGACGGGCACTGACCTGGTGGCGAGCTAGTGAGGTTCCGGCCGTCCGAGTCCACCGCCTGCAGGAAGAAGTAGCGCACGGGCAGGACGACGGCGGCCTGCAGCCCCGGGCCCCACGCCAGGCTCCGCGGTGCGCTCATCTGCGCCCCGGCCCCCGCGGCCACCAGCAGGGCGAGCTGCAGCCACAGCAGCGGGGCCCGCGGGACGCGGAGCATGGTCGCCGGCTCTCAGCTCCGCAGGCCGGGGAGGGGCCGGAGCGCCGGGCTCCAGGGGACACCCGGGGGCGGGTCTCTGCCTAGAGCCGCCCCGCGCGGGCCATGTGCGCGCCCGACGCCCACAGGGTGTTGGCGTGTACCTTCCCCAGGCCTCCCTCCTCTAGAGGCTCGAGTTTGTCTGAAGTTTGGAGAAAGGCAGTTGTTACCGCTTCCACTTACTTTATATTTTATTATATGATTGTCTTTTATTTTGGTTTTTCCTTTTGAGAAGGACGTCTCCCTCTTAGCCCAGTCTAGTTTTGAATAAATGGCAGTTCTTCCTTCTAGCCTTCTCTAGTACGGAGGGAATTAAAGATGTGTAAACTACCTTGCCCTGTGGAGAAACCCTGCTTTTAATTCATAGCTCTTGCTGGTTTGGAACTCTACATAGGCCATCTGGCCTTTTACTCACTGTCATCCCCCTGCCTCTGTCTCCCAAATGTGGGGATTAAAGGTGATTTATTTATTTAAATGCTAACCGGAGCAGAGTGGGATGTATAGTATTAAACTCTTAGGAAATATTGACCCCAGACTGAGAAAGCTGGAAGAATTCATCCTATAGAATAGACACAGGACTTTTGACCCCACCAGGTAGATCTCAGCCCAGAGCATGTCAGAGCCAGGTCCTGAACTGCCCTCTGCCTTCCCCGGGCTTTAATTGGACTCCTGAGGATATTGGGCTCCTGAGCATACTGAGCTTGGGCCCAGGCCTCTGACTCCATTACCAACCGCAAGTTAGGGCAGAGAGGCCAGTGTGGAGAGAGCACCAGGATGCCCGTGTGCACTCCACAGTGCTCAGATCTTGGGCTAGCCTGGTGTCCGTCCCTGGAGATGGTAGACAGCCCTCTGTGGTTTAGAAGCATCATCAGGAGGTGGTGATGTCATCAGTGAGCTGCAGGGCAGCAGTGTGGTTTGGCTTAGTGTGAATTCCACTGTTTCCTTCCTGAAGTTGTTTGAACGCTTTGATGGAATGTCCAGCCTGCTCCAGTTAGCATTTAAAGAAATACCCCCCCAAGCCCAAGCAAGCAAACAAACCCAAAAGCTTGTGTAGAACACATTTTGTTCACATTCTGCCAAAATCCAACCTAATTTCGCAGAGAAGTAAGCTGGGGGCTATTTGGGTGATAGTGATATACGGCCTGAGAAATTATATATATATGTCACTTGAGGTGACAATTGTTTGAGGGGAACCATCAAGCAATTGATTCCCATCACTGCAACCAGTCAGCCAATCAACACTAATTAAAAATGTCATTAAATCAAGTAAAACTGCCATTTTTTCTTTTTAAAAAAAGCAACATATAAATATTCTTCTGGACAGCAAATATCTTGAAAATATTTAGTAATTTATTATAGTTACATAAATATAATTATATGTACTTTACCCTAAATATGCATACCCATGGATATATAGTTCTACTTAAAAGTGTAATCACAACTATACATATGTATTTATACATTTCTGCATATGTATATTTGTGTGTTGATGAAGAAAAGGCGTTGGGTTTTCTTAGAAAAGATTGTTGTAATTAATACTGGAAGTAGAATAGAAGGATTGGCAAGAAATCTTTCAATTCATTTACTTAGCAGTAATTAAAAATGAATGTCAGGACCAGAGAGATGGCTGAGTGGTTAAGAGCACTTATCTTTGCAGAGGATACCGGTTTGATTCCCAGCATCCACATGACAGTTCACAACCACCTGAAACCAGGTCCAGAGGATCTGAAGTCCTCTTCTGGCTTTGATGGGCACTGTGTATACATATGGTGCACAAATGTGCATTCAGGCAAACCACTCACACAGCAAATAAATAAATCTAGTAATAAATAAAATTTATATCTCAAAGCTGGTTGGCTACTTTGGGTGTATATGAAGAGAGAGAAGCAACCACCCGTTTTGTTTTTAAATAATCTATTTGGCAAATCTCTCCCAATAACTGCCAGAAAGATTGGGCACATCTCCCCTGGTATCTTAGTTCTTCCCGAAAACTTCACACTTTAAAAAAAAAAATCTTCTTTCGAGGGACTGGAGAGATAGCTCAGCAGTTCAGAGCACTGCCGTTCCTCCAAAGGACCCAGGTTTGAGTCCCAGCACCCACGTGACAGCTCACAAACATTTGTAACTCCATTCTAGGGGATCTGATGCTCTCTTCTGGCCTCTGCACACACCAGGCATGTATGTGGTGTGCAAACAGGTAGGCAAAAACACCCATACACTTAAAAAAATTAAAAAGTAATCTGAGGATAAGAAATAAAACCAAGACTAACAATAAATTTGGGGTTGAGTCTGTGACTCAGTGATGGAGTGCTTGCTTAGCATGTAGGTTCCATCTTCAGAAGTGCAAATGCAACAAACATCAAACAAACAAACACGCATAGTGCATCTTTTCTGTTCAGGTTGTTTATTTCAACACAAGCATTGTTTTAAAGTTTCACTTCCTGACATATTCCATACTTTAGAAACAGAGTTGAGGGAAAAAAACATGATTATTTGACAGTTTTGACAAAAGTGCTTATTGTGGGTTATTGTTTCAGAACAGAATATCAGTCACAAGTAGTAATGTGAACTCGCAAAGTAAAATATTTACATATTTATACTGTACAGTTAGATAGGATATTCTACGGCTCCGCTATAGACAGCAAACTCTAAACAGTAAGGCCTGTTTGGACACACCAGCATTCAGTAAAGGAACTTGCTTCATGGAGGTGTGATTTTCCACTTGACTGTCATCTTTTCCACAACCTAAGTAGGCTTCTCTCAGCATCGTCGTGCCTCATCTTTATCTCCCGTACAAAATAGTCTCTCTTTTCAAGCTTCTTAACCAAACTCATGTGAGTAGCAATTAGCGTTTTATTAAGATCAATGTGCTTACGATGTTAGAATAAGCCATTTAGAAGGGTGGTATCTAAAAAGCAATCTTATTAAACCCCATTTTAAGTGAATTTAACACAATATTTATAGCTGTGTTAGCCTAACATTGAAGCAAGCTGATAATTTCCTAGGCACTTATTAGTATTGATTCATTAGTGTTTTACTCCATTTACAAGAAAGTTTAATAATCATTACTTATTTTAGAAAAAACAATATAAAGTGACTGTTGTTAAAGTTACCACGGCTACGCCCAAAATGAGCATTAAAAACGAGCGGTTTACATATTACAACACGAAGACATCTGTCACACTTCCTTAACGAAGTGCTGCACAGAGCTATAAACAGTAAAGGTGCTTGCTGTTCTGTTTTTGCGAAGTCACTGTTTCCCTGATTCCTCGGCCTGACATCAGGGAACCTCACACACAGTGCAGAGAAGCAGTGGCTTCAGTATGGATAACAGACTCTATCCCGAAGAGTCTGCGCCCCAAAACACTGTCCATTCTTCCCCTGCTGTCCCTCACTCAGAGCCTCATCTTGGTGAAGCGCAAGTTAACTTCGCATCACCTTTTATACCAAACATGTAGACCCGCAATATTTATTGAAACAGCATCTCATGGTGATCATTAGAAAAAACCCAAGGGTCTTAATGTTAAAATATCTTGGAATATCTTAAAATTACATACAAAAAGTCATAATATATGAGTTTTACTTAAATAACCAGATAAATAGCAAAAGAGGAAAGGCATATGCACACGCATACATCATTAAATAAGAAACTGAATGTTACTCTGTACCATTCAAGTTTGAATGAGTTAAGAACAAGTGACTTAGAATTCTATCAGGCGTCTCTTGGAGCTTTAAATCGGCTAGAGCTCAAAGTCTGGGTGGACAGGTTTAAGGAAAAGCTTCCGTATTAGGGAGCTCACCTTCACTAGCTTTGAGCTCTGTCATTTGTCTTTCAGGCCAGATGATTATAAGGGCAACAGTAACACAGATTTTCCTTGCATTCACGGCAGCGCCAGATCTCTGCACGCTTTGCCAACACCTGCCCTTATTCAGTTCATCTGGATGAACAGTGGGAAATAAAAGTATGTCATAAGACAGCTATAAAACAAGACAAAATCTATCCCTGTGTTGTGACCCGGGATCCCATGTTGCCTACAGGTCTAGCTCATCCGCAGCCTCATCTGTAGACCTTGAATTACAAGAAGAGACAACTCCAGGTTCTAGGTGGCAACCGAAGAGGTAGGAAGCCAAATTAGTAATATGTGCCACAAGATTTTTAAAATAAATTAAGTGTTCCTGAGAGTTTAATAGGCGGATCAGCAGAGAAGCCAAGTGCTTCCCAGGTATCACACCTGATCTAGCATTTTAAGGATTCATCTGAGATCCCCACTAAATGCCCGATCAGAAGTGTCCTAGCCCAAAGCTTCTTAAACCGTGGGTCCTCACTCTATATGGGGTTGTTTTAACTAAACGTGCAGTTGACAAAAATGGCAACAGTAAAGCTTTCTGAAAGTGCACAGAACAAAAATTAATTTGACATTAAACATAATGGCTCCTGCAGTGCTCAGCCAGGGTGCGCGGTGTGACTTCAGGGCAGCCTTGGTTCAAGCACACAGCAAGGACACCTTGTGCTGGGCAGAGGAAGAGAGAAGAGTGTGGGGAGAGAGGTAGAGGAAGGGAAGGGAGCAGGAAATCTGGTATTATATTGTCATGAGCTACAATGGTTCTATTGCACATGCAAAGATTTCTGCTCATATACAAATGCAATTACAGACACCAAAGACTTGTTACTGCTTTACGCCCCAGCCTGTGGCTAACATTAGAATGCCCTTGGGCTGTATTGTGTTAGATAAGCTGAGATATCTATCTCATTAGTATACGTTTGTTTTTATCTTAAACAAATGATAAATTTGTGTGTAAGTCAGAGAACTGCTTCAAAATAAATTTGAGTTATCAGCGAATGTTAGACTTGCACACCTATTTTATATATGTATATACCTGAGGGCATGTAAAAGTGGTTAAGAATTTTAGTGAGAAAAGTTTAATAAGCCTCAGTCTGGACTAAAAATAAGGAAGTGAGAAATGCACACGTCTGGAGAGATGGGGAAAATCAGCTGTGGAGAGAGCAGCTCCAAAGCTGGTCCAGGAATGTGCTGTCTGCCCCTCTTCATCTCTTGGCTGTGTCTCTGTGGCCAAGCCACTGCCTGCATCGCTTGACTTCACCCAAGTGCTAAGCCTGATGAAAACTTAGCCCTCAAAAATTCAGCCAATCACCACGAACGACTTCAGAGAGATTCCCGAAGGCACTAAGGGGACTAGCTGTTCATTTTTAACCTCGACATGTTCTCTAGAAGTGCAAGGATGCTCTCAGGACACTCCCTTTATCTTGTGGCTGGAGAGAGAGCTCCGTAGCTAAGAGCGCTTGTAGCTCTTGCAGAGGACCCAGGTTTGATTCCCAGCACCTGTATGACCCCTAACCCTCTGTTACTCCCATTCCTGGCTCCGATGCCCTCCAGTGCCTGTGTGGGCACTGCATGAACATAGTGCGTGTGCAAGGACAGTATTCTACCTGACTATCCCTTTCCCTACCTTATGTTTGATATCTTGAATTCAGGCTGTGGACAGAGGGGGCAGTATGGTTTTGCAACTGTGCTGGGTAATTAACAAGTAACAAGTTTTAACATGTGCCCAAACTATTAAGTGTAAGAGAGATGCAAAAACAGCGATGAGGAAGATAGAGCCAACACTGGAAAGCGGCTCAGAGATAGGGCTGAGGGAAGAGGTAAGAAGGCTAAGTTCAAACGCACCAGGAGAAAATATCAGGAAAAACAAACAAAATCCCTCAAAATCAGCAATCATCGTTCTTAGAATTCGGAATAAAAAAAATACATATATACATATATGTATGGAAAAGAAAAGAATGGGTTGTTCTGGGGCAGACAGTGGCCAAACCAGATCTTCTTTTACCTGTCTATAAATCTAGACTCACTTTAATGATATTTTTGGTAAAAAGCCAAAAGTCGAATATAATATTACAGAGTTTCTTGCAGTCTCACAGTTCTGATTCTTTATCCTTCTCATCCAGGTAGTATTCATCATCGGTGGTTGTGTCTGTGTCCCGGTCCGAGTCCACTGGGTCCTCCTCATAGATATTAACTGGTTCACTTGGAAATAAGCCATCTTCCGGAGACCCACCACCAGAATTCAACAGCTCGGACCGCGACAGGTTGGAAGCATGGAGGACATCATCCTTGAGGAAGCCAGGGTTCTTAAGAAAACTTGGCTTCCATAGTCTTCCTTGTGTGAGTGACCGCTTGACATTCTCCAAGAAAGCCAGCTGCTGTTCTTTCCCAAAAATCCCATAGTCAATAGGCCTGGAAATGGAGGAGGTGGACTTGGGACCCGATCTAGTCCGGTTGTTATACAAAGCCCAACTTTCGCCTTCATCAGAGGTAGGAAGTTCAGAAAAAGATTTGAATCTTCGGCTGTGAGCCCTCCTGTGGGAGGAGTCATCCTCAAGGGACAGTTGGCTGAGAGCATTGTCAATGGAAGTGTTCTCAGAAAAGTGGCGCCCCCTGGCCTTGGGCGGGTGGCTTGTGCACAGCCGGTCACCATGCACACTGAAGTTTTTTAAACTCTTTGACCTATAGAGGTGAGGCTCAGGGTCTGGCTCTGGAGATGGGGCACTCTGGTGGCGCAGCTGACAATGGGACAGCTTGACTGTGGATGTCTGTGCAGATTCCAGGGGGGAAGGGGGACTCAGCCTCTGTGGAGGGTTAGCGCGTCTTTCTGTGGGGCTGGTAAGCGTGAGCCGGGCTGGGGCTCCCGACTCCCCGGAAAGCTGGGCTTTAGAATCTTCATAATTTGATGGTGTTTCCAAGACACTGTTTGACTCATTCTGTTGTGGCTGTGAATTGTTAGCCGGCCTCGGACTGTAGGGCTGACAAGGAGGTTCTGGGCTGGATACTGCAGCAGCTTGGAGAAGAGTCTCTGATACGTCCACATCAGTCAGGCTACCTTCATCTGTGGATGCTGTGGACTTTACAGTAGGTTCAGGGGACAGTGGGCTGTCCTCTGATCTACAGAGAGATAACCTCCTAAAGCCAGTCTGGCTTTCACTTTGGGAGAAAATAGTGGCTATGTGCCTTCTGGGACTCATTTCCTTAGCTGGGATTTTTCTGCTTGCTTTAGACATGGCTGCCAATCCGTGTTTAACTGAGTATCTGTTTTCTTTTGTTTCTAGGTCACCCGTGTTGGTTTTATTTCCTCCAGGAAGTAAAGTTTGATCCCATGCCAGCTTTTGTGTTTCATCTTTAACCTTCCTCACCTCTGCTGTGTTTGTTTCCTGACTTCCTGCCCATCTGGGTTCCGACTGCAGATCTGTTCCCCCTGACTGAGCCTCTCCGGTAAGCTGTAGCTTATGCAACGCTGGGGTTGGAGCAAAGGCTTGGCTTTCTGAGTCAGGGAGCATTTTATCAGTCAGGTTTTGGCAGTCTCCAGTTGTCCCCCTGGCTTCCCCCGGCTGTGACCCACTAGAACTGCCCTTTCCGACTACAGTCATGTGATCTCTCTGAGGATACCATCCACTTCCTGTTGATCTGGGGGCTATGCCCCCTGCACAGGCTCCAGAATTTCTTCTGATTTGGGAATTCTCAACATCAGCTTCTGAGTGGCCTGGGAGACCAGGGGGCGCACTGTCTCCTCCTTTAGAAGGCTGTAGATTTTTAGCGGTTCCTTCTCCAGCACCTTTTTCCTGAGGCAGTAATGGACTCTGTGTGATCTGTCTTAGCAATGCCCCCTCTCTCTTTTTCCTGCTTAGTGAATCATCCACGGCTGTTTTAGCTAAGCTACCTGGGAAAATCTCTTTGGTCTTAGGTTCTCCTTTATGAAGAGAAACATCTGGCCCCACAGAAGCCATCTCCTCTAAGGAAGATTCGGAAGCCTCCCTGTGTGGTAACTGGGAGACAGCCTTCTTTTCATTGATGTGAGAAACACAGCGAGGGGCAGAGTCAACCTGCTTCCTTAGGTCTTGCAGTGGAGCTATTCCTGACTGCACTTGTGCGGGACAACTTGGCTCATTGCCCTCCAAAGCACTAGGCAATGCTTTAGTCTCTCCCTGAAAAGCATCTCGAAGTGAATCTGTACCTTGTGCATACTGCTGAAGGAGGCTGCAGAACTTTTTGCTGGGTTTCCTTGGTAGAGTATAATATACTGAAACCACCTCAAGACATTTCACATTCTCTTCGTCACCAGAAACGGAGAACATGCTGGTTGTCTTAAACTTATGTAATGCTTTCCCGTTCTCTTTTCCAGATGCATCCGCAGACAGCGGCTTGGGGGTTTGGTTTGAAAGGGTGAGCGAGCTCATCCCAGGGGCAGGTGCCTCGTCATCTTGAGCAAGTTCCTTTTGGTTGTGTCTTTCAGAGAAGGTACTCTCTCGAGATGATGGGTCACCTTCCAGAGAACTGAAGATTCTCCCCCGAGGCCTGGGCATTGCAGCCGAAGCATCCACGTCCAGGACCGGTGACTTTGTTCTTTCACCTCTGTCAGTCAAGGTACATGGCTCCCCGGAAGGACATGATACCGCCCTCTTGATGAGGAAAGGAAGCGGTCCTTTCCTAACAGAAGCAGATCTAATGGCTTTCCTGTCTGTCATCTTCTTGGTGGCTTCGGGCATCCCCACGATGGAACTTGAGGCATCGCTCACTGACTTAGGAGAACTGGGTTTGTCAGATGTGCCCTTCCAAGTTGGAACATCCACTTTATTTTTCATTTGGAATGGAAGTGGCCCGTTCCTAATTGAAGCAGCCGTTGTCTTACTTTCTTGCTGTCTGCTGTGTAAGAGAAAGCCGGCTGGTTTTCTCGGCAAGGTGCAATAGACTGTGCTGAGCTCAGGGGCTTTGACACTACTTTGGTTACTTTGGTCCCCAGCGAGGTCACGGCCCTCGCTTCTGGGTGCTGCTCTATTCTCTGTCTTGACCAGCTCCTCAATATAGGACACGTGGCGCCTTACTCGTCCTTTCCCTCCCCCGTTTCTGAAGGGAGAACACGGATGGCAGTGGACAGCATCGTGCGGAAGAGCAGGCCCGTCATGTTTCTCTTGGCTATCTGTGGAACTGACAGCCAAGGGATTTGGGTCCTTCACAGCCTTGGCTTTTTCTTCTCTTTCTTCTTGAGATGGATCTTGGTCGGAAAGCCTCCTGGAGGATGCTGTAGTAGAAGGAATGAAAAGAGCATCAGGGAACGAATCGCTCAACGGAAAGGAATCTTGGGGTACACCTGAGGGCACATCCAATGCATCATGTGGGATACTGTGCCTGGCGACCAGCTTGCTGCCATTGGTAGGATGAGTGGAAGGATGTTGTTGCTCAAGATCTAGAACAGCAGGCTGCTCTGGGGACTCTGCCTTTTGGGTAGCAGTGGATTCAAAGCACCAGTGGCTATTTTTAATGATGCCTGGGCTGTCTTCATTACTTCCTGTTGTCTGGTGACAACTTTGATTTGGACTGGGAAGAGATGGCAATTTTCCATGTTCTTGGATGGAAGTTGGGGAGGCCGCTGAGTCAAGTTTCCTGTTTCTAGGAAACCCTTGATCTTTGTCCAGGTCCTTGGCTTTATCTCTTTGTGACATGTGCATTTGGGGAGCGCCTTTCCTGGAAAAGACTCTGGGTGACTTTATGGAACCTACTGTGATAGATTCATTAAAGACAAACCTGTTGCTTTTGGTTGAGTCTTGGGAGTGGGCATTTTGAGAATCAGGTAAATCATTAGAGATCATTGTCTGTGAATGAGGTTGGGGTAACCCACTTGCTTTGTTTTTCTGGCCCATCTGGTTTAACCATTCACCATCTGAAATAGATTCATTCATGTCTTTCTCGCTGTTCATTTCTGTGGCTGGGATGTTGGGCTGGGTTTCGGTGAGAGCCAGCGATTCAGTCGGATGGCTACCAGACACAGTGACTTCTGTACAGTTTCTTACTGGAAGAGAGTCTGGCTTATTAGGGACCATTTTCTCCAAAGTAACTGTGGAATTCTGGAAGCTGGGACTCTGAGAATCCCTTCTGTCATTAGGAATCAGGGGGAAGGAAGTTCTGAGTGAGGATACTAGCGTCTGAGCCTTGCCAAACAAACGAGACTCCTCATCCACAGCTACATCTGCAGGACAGTGGCCTTGCT
The DNA here is from genome assembly GCF_982192425.1 of Myodes glareolus. Lineage (NCBI taxonomy): Eukaryota > Metazoa > Chordata > Mammalia > Rodentia > Cricetidae > Myodes > Myodes glareolus. The sequence continues at coordinate 82,298,472 of NC_142029.1, read as the reverse complement.
GACAGTCCAGCCCGGAAGACTGGATGTGGCAGCTTGGATCAGTCATGGAAAAACCATCCGGTGTGAAAAACTGGGGTGGAAATTGGTTCTCATTGACACGCGATGTGTCCATGCTCTCCGGTGAAGACGTTTGAAGATCAGCTCTCCAGCAGTGTGGCTCCTCGTGACCTCTGAAGACATATGTTCCATAGCCAGGAGAATGTGGCTTCCAAGGTGGAGATGGGACACTGTGGCTGTAAACAGATGGTGCCCTGTTTACCTCAACAGAAATCATTTCAAAGTCCCTGTCTGGAGGGAACGGCTTCCTGCTCTGGTGTATGTCAGACCAGAACGAATGTTCTTCCTGTTGGCTCCAAAAGGAATTCTGTCCAAATCTCTGTTCTCCACTCTGTCTGAAGGTACTGCTAAAGAAAGACCTTGTGAATGGGTTATTCTGATGGTAGAGTGGCATGTTCTCTGAGTTCTCCAATGTGTCAGGACTCATTGCGTTATCCATGGGGGCATTTAGAGGGATGCTTCGGTAGGCACTCTGTGAATGGTACAACTCATACCTCCTACTCTCCTGAGAACACCTCGGAGCCACAAACTGGTCAGCAGGGTCGATGTCCATTGGCGACGGTGCCCCGGACTCTTCCGGATTCAGTCTGTGTCTAGAAGAATCTGACCTATTCCATATGATGGATGACAAAGGAGTTCTTTTGGGGCTTTGCTGGTGCCTTACTGGTGTAAAACTGTTCTTGTTTTGAGTAGCGGCTGGAAAGTGTAAACTCCTGGCGGTAAAACGCCCTGTGGCGGGTGAAGCTGACCGCTGCCGGCCGTCGAAGCACAGTGACGTGCTACCGAAGGTGTTCTTTTGCATGAAGTCCTCTTTGAAGGCTCTGGGCTCTCTGGTCCTGTACATGTCATAGATTGTCTTTGTCCTCGGAGAAAAGGTTTTGAAACCTTCTCTAGGAGTTCCTGGTCTCAGGATGTCGTAGATGGACATATTGGAAGTTTCGCTGTGGTAGTTTTGGTGCCTTCCCGCGGTGTGACCATGCTCGTTCCTGCTCAAGTGAGAATGTTTGAGCTGGGTTCGTGATTGGTAGTTGAATGGCACTCTGGTATTCACTGAGCCTGCAGATTGTTCCTGGGCCAGCTTGCTATCCAAATCCTCTAAAACTAAAGGAGAACATGAATTAATGTTTGTATGTGATTTTGTAGTTTTATAATAATCAGAGTCATTGGGGTACCCCTTTCTAAGAATCATTTTGCTATCATAAATACTATATTACTCTCTCTTTTTTTTTTCTTTTTGTCTTTCATGGCTGGGTATCTCTGTATAGCTCTGGATGTCCTGGAACTCACTCTATAAACCAGACTGACCTTGAACTCAGATCTGCCTGTTTCTGTCTCGTGAGTGTTGGGATTAAAGGTGTGTGCACCACCATCTGGGTAATATAACGTTAATCTTGATTATTTTTTAATAATAATCTGATTTTTACAAGACTGTAAAGCATTTTTCTTTCTTTTTCTTTTCATATACCATTAAGGATATGAAGCTATATTTTGGGGCTGAGGAGATAACCCAGTCAGTGAAATGTTTGCTGGACAAGCTGAGGACCTGGATTCAATCCCCAGAACTCACGTAAGGAAGCCAGAATAGTGGCGTGGATTTATAATCCCAGTAGTGGGGGGGGGGGGGCGGCAGAGACAGGTGAGTCCTTGAAACTTGCTGGATAGTCAGCCTAGCTTAATCGGCAAACTCCAGGTCCCAGGAAGACCTCGTCTCCACTAGACAGGGATCGGATTAGTGGCTCAGTCTGTAGAGTGGTTGCCACACAAGCCTGAAGGTTTGAGTTTAGCTCCTGAGTGCCTGTGTAAAAGGCCAGGCGTGATGACCTGTGCATGTGATCCCATTGCTAGGGAGGCAAAGATGGGGGTTCCTGGAACTCACTAGACAGCTAGTCTAGCCAAATTGGTGAGCTCCAGGTTCAGTGAGAGACCCTGTCACAAAAAACACGGTGGAAGCTGGGGAAGATGGCTCAGCAGTTACAAAATTCTAACGACCGCAGACCCCAGAACCTACATTTAAAAAACTGGATAGGGTGGTACACACCTACAGGAGTGGCCAGGACCCCTACAGCAAGGTGGGAAGTGGAGAGGAGAATGGGCCAAAAACCTTGTGGACCAGCTACCATGGACTATGCTATGCAGTGACAGAAACAGCAAGAGAGGCCCGGCTTTAAAAAGGCGGAGAGAAGCAACATCTGAGAGTTGCCCTTTGACCCCTTTGTGTGAATAATGGCACACTTGCTTCTATGCACTACCTTAATAAATAAAGTGGAGAACAATCAAGGAAGATATCCAATGCCAATCTGGGCCTCTCCATACATGTGCACATGTATGCACAAACTCTGATGCTGCACTCACATACATGCAAATATGCACACACACCCCTAATACATTAAGAAGTAAATAAAAAAAGTAGAAAGCCACTTAGGAGGACAATGTTGACAGTATGTGTCCACCTATACATACATGAACACAACACGCAAAACAAGGTGGATAGCTCCTGAGGAACCACACAAAAACTTGACCTCTTGGCCTCCACATGCAAATGAACACACATATACACACACTTGCATACACACAAACCTTCCTACACATGCCTATGTGTGCACGCACATACACACAGTTATATCTGTCCAAACGAATTCTAATCAGTTCTCTCTGTGTATCTGATGTGTTTACTCTTTGTGTAGCTGGGTTAGTAACAGAAGAGAATATCGCAGGTTGCAATATGGGCTTGCCACTGAATTACTAGGCAAGCTGGGGTTATTAGTCATGCTTCTCTCCTTCTTTTATATCATTGGGTTGCTGTAATAGTCCAACCCTTGGTCATATCATCAGACTATAATAAAAGAAGCCTGTAAACAGTATATGATTTCTCAGTTGTCTTGTTAAGAAAACAGAATTACAGGCAAAAGTTTATTACCACGTAATATACAAAAAGTTGGATAAATTTGGACAATGTGTGATTTAAAGTTTTACACAATATTATTAAATGATACATTAACTGTAGATTGCTTTCCCCGGAAACTGTTGTGACACAGCACTTTCCATGTGTCAGGCCCATAAGATCAATTAATAAATACTTATAGATCCTTACAGGGCTTCGTAAACTATTTTTACTATTTTTGCTTTGTAAGTGAGGATGCTGAGGCAAAGAGAAATCAAGTAAAGGCCCAGGTCATTTAGTGCAGTGATTTGGACCCAGACTTCTCCTGAGTTTTAATGTAGAAAAGGCCTGAGCCCTGCCAAGGAGACATAGCTTCATGAGGAGGTGAAGTTGCTGTTGTGGGATAAGGTCTAAGAATCGAGAGGGGGATGTCTGAGCCAGGGCCCAGCGACCTCCTTATATTACGAAGGATGGAGGCCAAGTCCAGACTGTGTGCATGACTGATGTATCTTAGTCTGGAACTTTCGACAAGTCACCATGCATCATCTAGGCCACTTCAGGCATAGTAAACATTTTCCTCCATTAAACTGTTAGGATTTTAAAATAACTGCACTCTCTTTAAAGTTTTTAGATTTTTCTAAGACTTATCTTATAATGGACATCATTATCATATATAGTTTATAATGAATATAATCGATTATGTATTTATTGATGAAACATCATTAATAAAAATCATATCTGACACAGAAATAGCTATTTTCCAAAGTGCTGTGAATCTGTGTCTACAGAATTATTTCTTTCTGAAATGATATAAATGACCCACATTAGTCATCATATTTGTTATTTAAAGTTTTTCTTGTTTTGTTTTGCTTTTTAACTAAAAAAATCATGGAGAACAAGGCATGTCGGCATCTGCCGTACAGTAGCAATGTGTAAGTAATGTACAAATCACATCTGGGCAGGGACCAGAGGGATCTCTTCCCTTCTGTTCTGGATTTCTCTGTAAGTGCTTTTGAGCTGACAGACAGGACTCATCTTGACTACTAAGATCTAATGAGAAAGGGATCTTTTTTTTCTTTTTGGTTTTTTGAGACTGGGTTTCTCTGTAGCTTTGGAGCCTGTCCTGGAACAAGCTCTTGTAGACCAGGCTGACATCAAACTCACAGAGATCCGCCGCCTCTGCCGAGTGCGGGAATTAAAGGCATGTACCATCACTGCCCAGTTTGAGGAAAGGATTCTAAATGATTCCTATCACTGAAATAACTCACATAAAATTATAAAGCTATGTCAGATTATAAGGCAGGGGAAAAGAAGAAAACAAAACTCTGTAGAGTTAATAAAATCAGTGAAAACAGCCCGGCATTGGCTTAAGAACAGACAGGAGGATCAATGGAACCAAATAGAAGACCCGGATATTAATCTACACTCCCTTGAACACCTGATTTTTGACAGAGAAGCAAAAAATATCAAATGGAAAAAAGAAAGCATATTTAACAAATGGTGCTGGCATAACTGGATATCAACATGTAGAAGAATGAAAATAGACCCATATATATATCACCATGCACAAAACTCAAGTCCAAATGGATCAAAGACCTCTCAACATAAAGCCAGCCACGCTGAACCTCACAGAAGAGAAAGTGGAAAGTACACTTGAATCCATGGGCACAGGAGACCACTTCCTAAATAGAACCCCAGCAGCACAGACACTGAGAGAAACAATTAATAAATGGGACCTCCTGAAACTGAAAAGCTTCTGTCAAACAAAGGACACGGTCAGCAAGACAAAACGACAGTCTAAAACAATTGATAAAAGTCTCTGTTTTGCTGTTTATCCCCCCCCCCCCCCCGCCACATTAAAGCCTTACGTTGACTACAGAACAAAACACATTTAGAAGAGAAAACACAAGAGATTCTGCTACCTGGGCTCCTGCTGGGAACAGTCTTCATTCCTATGCCATAACAAAATCCGCCCATTCGAAGTCGTTCAGAATCTCACATTAACTCTTTTTCTTCCTACTTCAGAGGCTGGAGACGTCAGTCCTCTGCCTCCCACCTTTATTTTCAGACACCCATGCTAGGAACCATCCTCTTCAAACAAAAGCTTCATTTAGAAGAGATTTCTCCCTGGTCCCTGCCCTTCTTGCCCCAGGATGTCCTTCGATAGAGAGCCTAGCCTAAGGCTCTCACGATTGCCACTAGTCCCCTGCCAGGGTAGGAAGCAGGGAGAGTTCTCGCTGTAAACTGAATATCCTTCCCCACTTCACTGAACGACTGTGGACTTCACTTTTCTGATGGCGATCTTATGGTGTTACAGGATACCCTGTGGAAGGCGGACCATGATATCGATAATGAGATTCATTTGCATTATGTCCTCCTGGAATCCAGGTCAGTGCAGGTGAATTGTTTAACGACTACTGGATTTCATCACAGCGCACATATGGCCCCCCTAATCAGGGACAATAAAAAACACTCTTAAGAGCAAGCTGTATAGAGGCATTTCTTTTTGACCTGAGGTAAAACATTAAACATTATTATCCGCCTGTATTCTGCCAGTCTTTGATCTCAGAATATCTGCTTGGATTATATTTAACCACAAGGTTTTTTTAAGGTTCAGAGGATAGAATGAAACCCACTTCAGCAAGGGGCTTCAGAAACTAAGTTCAGGCCTTGATTTGTTTAGAACATTTTAGTAAGAGTCAAGTTAGCATTTGACTCTGTGGTTCCTGGTGTTCCCAGGGAGACCTGGTGTGTGAACTCACCTTGAAAAAGCTCAGTCTCCAGCAGGGAAGAATCCCAGGGTGGAGGAATGCCACTCTCCTCCCTCATGATGGCTGGCTTAGGGACAAACACACTGGCAACTGGCTGATTTCCAACTGGTGAATTGTATATTTTTGCCTGTCAATTTTAAAATAAAAATATGAGATTTCACATCTTCTCTAGCTAAAATATTCATATGTTCCCCTAAAAATACCAATGGTTCTAGTCTAGGAACTACTGATTAATTTTCTGACTATTTATGTCTCAATTTAGTGTTTTCTTATTCTTGCCATTTACAATCAGGAACTCCCTTACACATTCCCTCATATACTTGCTTTCCTAGATAGATATTCGCACACACATTATCCGACACATGCACACATATGTACGGCACCCTACGTACACACGTATGTTCCCTTATACACATTATCATATGCACACTTCTCTCTATACATATCCTCCTAGGCACGGTCTCCCACACATACCCTCACATGCATTATCCCCTATACATGCCCCTATATGCATATTCCCTATACACACACTCATATGTCCACTCCCCCTATATATTCCTTTGCAATACACTATCCCACACACATCCATATATACACTCCCTGCACATATATTTATATGTATAACCTCCTATACATAATTCAATGTATGTTTATTCTTTTAATAACAGTGTTAAGGCAGACTCCTACAGAATTAAACAGGCCTTATGGGAGGATGGTGATTCCTGGCAATCAGGAAATTAACCTTTCTCAAGTTGGGAATGCTGTCTCCATGGTGCCAGCGGCTGGGACTTTGGATTTCCTAACTCTGCATTTTCTATCAAAAGCATCTTAGCCGCCATCTAGGTGGACCTTGAGTTTTGCGAACTCAAAGGGCTTTGGAAAAGACAGTGTTTCTATCCAGAGGTCATTCCGAATGACAGAACAGAGGAGAAACAAAGCAAGCGATTGAATACACGTGACATGAAAATAGAAGGGAGGAAAGGGGCCAGAGGGCAGAGGACAGGGAAAGGAGGCAGTGGGCGAGCAGCGGATGAGGGTCAGGATAAAATAAAGTATGGAGATGCCAGACCGGAACTCATCACAGCCATGCTAATTTTTTAAAACAAATCAGGTTATATTTTAAGAGGAAGACAAGAAGAATGGAGACCCCCCCAACCCCTCCCACCCTGAGCAGATTCAGTAGTTCTGAAATGAAGGCACTGAAAGGTAAGATCCTGCCTATCTTTTTAAATGACTGCTCCTTTGCAAGGATTTAGGAGACAGATGCAAAGCTAAAGTTATATCCCTTAAACCAAACAACTGGCAAGTGTTCACGCTGCTATCGGGTTCAATCGCTGTCCTACTTACAACCTTAGTTTGTCTTTTTAACATTGGGACAATTACCCACGCCACTCCTTCACTGTCCTGTGCGAGAGCCCGGACTGGCAGCTGCGGTTCTTGTCCCTGTGTTCCCAGCTCTCTCTGCTCTCCCATCCTGGCCTCTCGAGTCCCTCTGCTCTCTAGAATCCCCTCTCCACCTCACAGCACACCTCATCTTATCTATAAAGCCAAGGCCAAAGGTCTAACCTTGCCAAGGCCCTGATTTTTAAATTCCTTCACTGTAGGCTGAAAGTCAGGGTCTTCTTGCCCCCTCATGCCTCCATTGTTTCTCCCAGAAGCCTGCCCAGGTCTCATGAATTTGTATTTGTAGCTTTACAGGCATAAGTGAAGACCCACATAGGGGGCTGACTAATAAAGAAACTACTCCCATGATAATTTATTCATTACTGGATATAACCTATCACACTAATATAAAAACCTAAAGTAAAAAATAGAACAAAACTTTGACTATAGATACCCATTAGAGAGAACAGAACTGAAAGTTAATTACTTGAAAAAATTGGTTAAAGTTAGTTCTCTTATCCCTAGAGTATGAAGAGGTTTATCTTTTGTTCTCTTCTGTGGCTCTTCAACTTTATATTTTTGTTTTGTTGTTTTGAGACAGGGTCTCATTTTGTAGCCCAGACTGACTTGGAACTGACTAGGTAGCCCACCAGGCTGGCCTCAACTTCAGAGCACTTTTCCTGCCTCAGTCTCTCCAATGATTAGAAGTGTGTACCACAACACTGACTCAGCTCTCTATTTTAATAATAATTTGTTATAGATGCTATAAATCCACTATTCCCAAACCTGTAGTTTTGATACTTGGTGTAGGCCTCCTGGATAAAAGTCACCAAGCATCGTCATCTCTTAACCATTTAACACCCAAACAAACTTCAGATCTCCTCTATGCAGACCAGCGGATGGGCCTGTGGCCTCCTGGATAACAAACACTTTTGGTGAAATGGAAAATATGAACTGGGGGCTCAAGTAAGAGATGAGACTCTGGAGGCTGGAAGGTTCCTCTATCTAGGGACCAGGTTCTTCTCATCAGGACCAACGCTACACACTCAACACACCTGTGCTACTTATGGTAGAGAGATGTGAAGTGAATGACTAAGAAAAACCCCAAGATTTTACTACTACGCAGCTTTAACTCGGAAGCTGGTCAGTGGTTGGTACCCGGCATAGAGAGGACTTGGTGTCACCTTTGCTCTCCAGACCCTTTCTGTTTGAGCGTTTTGTGAGATTTGTCTGTAATTGTTGCCTTAACCAGAAGCAAGTGAATGCTGACTATCAACGCCATTATTTTAAGGACTTTGAGTGGGATACTTCTCGGGATTTTAATAGTCCCACAAAGTTGGTACTACTATTGTCCTCGACTTCAGGAAACTGAAGTTTCAAGAGGCCTTGCCGTTTGCTTAGGTCCCACTGCAGTGGGGCGAGGATTCGTCCCCAGGCTGTTGGACTTTAGAACTCTACAGAATCTCACGGCTCCTGGTAGAATCCAACAGTTCTTGGTCTATCGCAATGCTGTATCCAGGTAGCAGGAATTTTTATCAACGAAACACAGGTCCCAGGGTACCTTGGGAGCAGCTGCCGTCCTTTGTGACGCAGACCAGACAGACATTGATCCTTGGTTGGGGCTCAGTCTTGTCCTCCTTACTGCAGGGTCGTCATGAAATGAGAAGTTTATTTCCCCTTCTTCGTTAAGAGCATGAAGCTCAAACTCCTCTTTACAGTGAAATCATGTCAAGGCGCTTTCCCAACTTTTGATGTAAGCCTTTTCCCCCTCTGTCCGGATTCTCTGTGCTCCAAGCTCTGACGCAGTGTCCCAAATATCACGGACTTCTTGACCTTTGTCCCTGTATCCTTGATTTCTGTTCTTTCTCAACCTTTTCTCTTAGAAACGGCTGCCGTCCTCCAAAGTCTGGCTTTACTCTCTCACGGGAGCCTGTTTTCAATGCTCTCAAGCGGAGCTCATTCCCGCCATCCTTCTCGACACCTTCTGGCATTTCACAGCTCAGGGTCATGGCCAAAGCTGGTTTCTCTTCATTTTCCCTGACACTGGCTCTCTTTCACTCCTCTCTACCAAAAATTTCACTCTTCTAAGCAAGGATTCAGACAGGTGAGTCAAGCCCTGGAGGTGGCAATGCATTCTTATTTGTATCATGAACACCAACACAACACACAGTCTGCAAGGGGCGATTACTGCCAAATTCAAGGTGGCCCCCACCCCACCAATAGTTTCTCCTTCTGAACTTCCCGAAAATGATTTTAAAAATTTGTGTGTGGAGGTGGCAGTGTGGTGTGTGCATGGATGTGCATGTGTGTGTGTGTATGTGTGCACCTATCAAAGTCAGGAGGATGTCTTGTCTTCCTCTGTCACACTCCATGTTCTTTGGATAGGGTCACTCACTGAATCTGAAGCTCACCGTTTTGGCTAGACCTGGTGACCAGTGAGCTCCCATGACTCACTAATTTCCACTTCCCAATGCTGGAATCACAGGTATGTGACCCGGCTCTTCTGTAGGAGCTGGAGATTTGAACTCAGGTCCTCATGCTTACACAGCAAGTGTTCTTCGCCACAGAGCCACCTCCCTTGTCCCTCTAATACATCTTTTTCCTATTCATCTGTTACCTACCTTTTTTTTTTTTCCGAGACAGGGTTTTTCTGTAGCTTTGGAGCCTATCCTGAAACTAGCTCTTATAGATCAGGCTGGCCTCCAACTCACAGAGATCCAGCCTCTGCCTCCCGAATGCTGAGATTAAAGGCGTGCACCACCACCACCTGGCTACCATTCTTATTTTTAACACAACTACTCATTCATTTAAAAAAAAATAATTGTAGAGCTAGAGAGATGACTCGGCAGTTAAGAGCACTGGTTATTCTTCCAGATGACCTGGGTTCGATTCCCAGTACCAACACGGTTGCTAAGAACTATCTGTGACTGCAGTTCCAAGGGATCGAATGTCTTCTGACCTCTGTGGGCACTGCATGCATGTGGTACACAGACACGCAAGCAGGTAAAACACTCAGACATAAAATATAAACAAATAAATCTTTCAAACTATTTATTTATTTGAGGGTGTGTGTGCCCTGGCGTGGTTGTGGAGGTCAGAGGACAGCTTGTAGGTCTCAGGTCTTTCATTCTCCCATGAAGATTGTCAGGCTTGGTGGCAAGTGTGTTTCTTCACCCTCTAAGCCCTCAGTTACTTTTTAGTACTATATTATTTCTCATATCTTTTCTCCTTGGATCGTTATAACAAATGTGTGATCTAGCGAAGGATCGTTTCCATTTTGGGGATAAAACAACCAAAATTGAGGTTAAGTGTCTTACTGACACCACAGGGGTGACTTCTGCCGAGGTGGCTAGTTACACCCATCTGACCTGATCCCAAACCCTGATCTGTAACTTTTGCTAATGTACGTATCTACATGACAATCCATCTGAAAGGAGGAACCTCGCCTTAAACACTCCCTGGCCTCCCGTGTGGAGTGACGCTGTGCACGTAGTTGGGAACTGACTTAAGACACGCCAAGATAGGAAACCACAGAGGGGAGGCTACTCGAAAAATTACAACATAACTGAGCTAGTGAAAAAAAATTCTCCACTCAGAAGGCAGAGGTGGGCTGATTTTTGAGTTCAAGGCCAGCCTTGTCTATAGAGTGAGTTCGAGGAGAGCCAGGGCTACACAGAGAAACCGTGTCTTGGGTTTTTCTCTATTAGAACTCAGAAAAGCATGCTGGATGGAGGACAGCATGGTGGTTACACATAAAATGCGACACAGTCAAAGCCTGGTTCCTCCCAGGCAGGGCTACACCAGTGCTTCTCAACCTGTGGGTCTCGACCCCTTTGGAAGTCAAATGATTCTTTCACAGGGGTTGCTTGTCAGATACCCTGCATATCAAATATTTACATTACAATTCATAACAATAGCAAAATTACAGTTATGAAGTAGCAATAAAAATAATTGTATGGCTGGGGGGGGTCACTATAACAAGACGAGCTGTATTAAAGGGTCACAGCATTGGGAAGGTTCAGAATCACTGGTCTACACAGCTCTGGGCAAATTCCTTAACCTTGTTGTGCCTTAGTGACTTTGTTGGTAAAATGAAACTAAAGACAGTAACAAGGCAATACTTGCTCTCCTAAGAAGACTGACTGATTTAATAGCGGGGAACCACTGAGAATGGAGTCCAGACCTTAGGTGAGTCCTTCACACTGACTGTTACCATGCTTGGATTATGGAGAACTTTCTGGAAAACTCCTGAGAGTGCGGTGAACTTAAGAGCAAGGCAGGTTCCCCACAGTACACTGTAGGATGCTGGCTTTCAGGAAACAGGGAACATAAAAGCCGCTGAGAGAAACAAGCCCTTAACACAAAGTCAGTGCCCTCTGCTGATACCGTCAGCAATGTTGACATAACTAAACAAACAGAGCTCCTGTCAGAAGGTAACCTTCAAACATTTGAGAACTTCCTAGGGCAGCCAAACCTGCAGAGCGGCTGTGGGAACTGGAACCCACGTTGCCTGATATTATCAAACGCCTTGGTAAAGTCAACAAATTAAAATTTCAGGGTGCTCCCAGATTTGTTCTGTGTCTGCTTCCCAGCAGAGATTACATTCAGCAACGTGCTCCAGGCTCTGAGGCTTAAAGATCATGTATTCGTTCCTGCTTTCAGGTCCTGGACACACATGCCATCCCAGATGCATACAGAAGACTGAGATGCTATCAACTTGGTAAATACCGCATCAGAGATGTGTCCCTCCAGATAACAATGCCTGTGGCAGCAAGCTAAGCGAGAATGAGTTCAGAAAAACTAAGAACAATTAGCTGGCCCAGGACACATTTTTTTTTTTTAATAGCTTGAGTTAGCCTTCCACTTGGTATGTAACAGAGACTGCTGTGAACTTCTGACCCTCCTGCCTCCACCTCCCAAGTGTCGGAATTATAGGCACGCATCGCCACACAGTGGGTTTGTCTGGTGCATGCACATGCAAGTGTGCGTGTGTGTTGAGATGCAGTCTTGTAGAGTCCGGGCCCAGGCTAGTCTTGAACGCGCTATGTATACAGAGTAGGGAGACTCTGCTACACATCACGCAGTACATTAGACTGTGTCTTCACAGAGCACAGTTCAGCTGAAAAATGTCCACGGTGCTGAGTCTGGGAGGTATCTTGGGCTAGGTGATCTTTAAGTTTCCATCTAGCGCCAAACATCCGGTGTTTCTGAAATGCTTTGCTTCTTTTAAGTTGCATGAATGTTTAAATAGCAACTGCTGTCTCTTCGGAGAGGAGGGTCATTCGACACGAAATACTAACGTTCCCCCGACCATTCCTGCCCGGCTGCCAATCAAGTGGTGGGAAGTTCATCACCTCAGATCTTGGCAAGAATTCCTGTGGCATCCGTGGCCAGCTTCCAGGGTACCACACACAGTTCTAGCTTCAGGCAGAACTTCCTTCCTGTGGGACCCTTACCCCTTATTCTCAAAGGGTCAAGAAGAAATTTCCTAGCAGAATGTTTTCCCAGGAAGATAGTGGCCTTCCCCACTCTCACCCAGGATATTCTGAGCACAAGGTCACTTAGCTCAACCCAGCCAGCTACCTGGTACAGGCTGATAAAGATGGCCTAACTCAAGAAGAGTAACCTTGCTCTAAAAACAAGAAAAAAAGCTTACTTAATAAAATATGAGGGAGCAAAAGTCCTTGGACCCGTGCCAAAGCATCTTCAAAGATTCTCTTTGTAGTTATGCCTTTAAAAGCTTACCCCACAGAGGAGATACAACTCCTCTCTACCTTGTTGTAACGGGGATGGAGATGAGTTCCAAACATGTTTGTATTATGCTGATTAAACCTTGCTTATTACAGTCTGGGCCTCTCTGGTGGTCTCTCTCTGGGGATCGTGATCTGGGCACAACACTTCCTTTTCCTTTTGTCACTGGTGGGAGCTTCAAGTCACTCTCAGTCACTCACTGGCAAGTCCCTTATATGCTAAGAGCTCATTGAAATAGTTCAATGAAAGCGGCAGCCAAGCGTCTCAAAGGAAAATATCTGCCAATCCTCAGATTCGAGTTTCAGATCTCAAGAAGGCCATATTACCCTGCCACTGTATATATCACAGACACCCACCTTGCCCTTTCTACAGACTTTGCATCTTCTTCACATCCCTAGACTCATAAACATCAGAGGATGCTCAAGCATTCCTCCAGCAGAACTGAGAGTTCAGGAGCATCTAGGACCATGGCTTTGTCTTCTTAGAAACCAGAAGTAGAGGCAGAGTGGGCGCCATTCCAGTCCACGGCTGAGTTAGGGTAAAACCTCTGCAGGGAGCAGTTCACTGGGGTCTACATGCAAAGGGCACATCAGGGCGGGATGGCTGGAGGCCCAGCTGTTCCAGCTGTTGAAAGTTCACAGCTTCTAATCTGACACAGCTTTTCTAATCGGACTCTAGCATTTACCTTTGATTCCCCGGATACTACGGCAGTTGTGTCCCTCACAGACCCAGGAGGCCCCATGCGGTCATCGCACCTGTGGGAAGAATTTAAAATCATTTCTTGGAAGAGGTTGGCCTTCACCAGGAAGAAAAACCAATAACAGTCCATTACCATTACAGGTCACTATCCAGAGAGGATAGGAAGCATTTCTACGGAAGGACACCTCTCGGGTAGTGCCTCACTGAGCAAAATCTCAGACAACCTTCCCACAGTGGTTTAGAGGTGATGTTCCTACTTTTTGCTGCCCAAGTGGATTTGCATTTGAGCGCAGTGTAAAAACACGTGACAAACCGTCTACAGCTGCTGAATGCTTATTCATCAGTGTGTCCCACACGGATTTCACTCAGATGTCCCACACCTTCAGGGCAGAGATCATGGATGCGTCCATTTCACTGATGATAAAAAGTGCAGTCAATCTGGGAGGCGGAGCGCGAGAAACAGCCCGTGTCCAGGCTGGGAACCGGGTGCAGACTCTTTAAGTTTATAGTTGGCCCGGCAGCATGGCTCAGCAGGCAAAGGCACTTGCCACCAAGCCTGCTGACCAGAGTCGGATCCCTGGGACCCATATGATGGAAAGAGGGAAACAGCTCCTACAAATGATGCTCTGACCTTCATACACATGCTGTGGTCTGCACATGCCATCTCCCCCACAAAATAAATAATTATAAAAATGAAAAAAAAAAAAAAGCTAGGCGCCGAGCTTGTCAGTCTCTAATCCTGTGCCAGCGTGTGCTCTTCCCGATTCTGATTCAGGGTCAGTAGACTGCCGTGACTCACAGCTCTTTGTGAAATTAGGCCACCTCCCCCACCAAGGCAGCAGCAAGGGAGTCAAGAGTTACACAAGCTGGGACTCGGGATCGGAGCAGTCAAAAGTAGCTGGGCAACAGCTATCCGCCATCTGTTTCATCGCTTCATGGGTAGTGAAAGTTGACCATAAAAGCCGGAGACCAACGGTTTTCTGTTTTAAAGACATCCGTAGCTGTTTTATAGTTGAGTTCAGATTTTGGCCAGAAATTGAAATAATGTTGTGGATTTTTTTATATTATCCTGAAATATAAGTTACACTAATAATAACTGCATGTTAAACACAGGTCAAGGTTCCTTACCCAGTGTGCTTGGGATCAGAAGAGTTTTAATTGTTCTTTCCTTCCTTTCCCTCCTCTGTCTTTCTCTTCCTTCCTTCCTCCCTGTCTCCCTTCCTCCCTCCCTTCTTCCTTCCTTCCTTTCTCTTTACCTCCATCCCTTCCTTCCTGTCTGTTTTTGAAACAAGGACTCACTAAGTTGCCTAGGCTAATCTTGAACCTGGACTCTATCTGACTCAGATTTTTGTTTTGTTTTGTTTTGTTTTTTTGAGACAGGGTTTCTCTGTATAACAGTCCTGCCTGTCCTGGAACTCGCTTTGTAGACCAGGCTGGCCTTAAACTCACAGAGATCCACCTGCCTCTGCCTCCTGAGTGCTGTGATTAAAGGTGTGTACCACCACTCGGCTCTGACTCAGGTTTTTAAGTAGCTAGAATTACAGGCTTGTGCCAATAAGCTCAGTTCTGTTTACTTCCAAAATCTGAATATTTGCATTAATTAAGGAGAGGGGTTGGGGATGGGACCCAAGTAGAAACACAGAATTCATGTGTGTGAGAAACATCTTACACATGGTGCCTGAAGATGATGTAATCCGACTGCAGCCTATCACATGAGGTCATGTGGTTGGATGTGGAATTTTCTATCTGAAGGATCATCAACAGATTCAAATTTTAGGGGATGGGCAGCAGAGGCCATAACCAGTGAAGGCCCTTACCATCAAGTCTGGTGGCCTGAATTCAACCCCCACACCCACGAGAGATCCTCCTTAGACAGTTGTTCCCCTGACCTCCACACACCTGCTACAGCACACACAGGCCCGCACACAGACTCAATAAACAACAAGCAAATAAACGTCAACAATATTTAAAGTTTCAAGTTTGAGGTTTTTGGATTGGGGCGGGTGCACCACGTCTATTCACTTGCCTCGTGAGTCAAAGTTTCGCTATGCTTCTCTTGCTGGCCTGAACTCACTATGTAAAGCAGGCAGGCCTCGAACCTGCCACAACCCTGCTTCTGCTCCCGAGATTACGGGCATGCGTTGCCTCATCTGCTTCTGTTCTTCCCGTCTATGCCTGTTGAAGCTACGTTCCTCCTACAAGTATTGTGCACACAAACCAGTGTTGTTTTGAAATCTTTGAAGGAGACGAATGCGGCCTAGAGAGGCAGTCAGTGTTTTCAGAGCACTTGCACCCAGAGGAAGAGCTATGACACCACCCTAGCTTTGGGAAGGAGAATAAAGAGGGTGAGCAAATGCACGGGCAGTGTGGAGCGGACACACGCACTTCCAGTGGACGCCCACACGCCGGAGGGAGAAGGTGGCGGAGAACCGCCATGGAGACCAAAGGGCAGGATGGGTAAAAGCTGGGAGCCTGCTGCCCTCATGCACACCTGCATTCCCAGCACTCCGGAGGCAGAGGATGACGCACAGCTGGAGGCCAGCCTGATCTACACAGCAAGTTCCAGGCCAGCCAGGCCTGCATAATGAGACCCTGTCTCACAAGCAAGCAAACATAAAGGACTGGAGAGCTGGCTCAGCAGTTAAAAGCACGGGTGCTCTGACAGAGGACCCAGGTTTGATTCTCAGCACTGACACGGCGGCTCATAACCATCTGTCAGGGGATCCAACACCCCCTCTTCTGGCTCCACAGGCACCAGGCATGTACCTGATACACAGACATATATGGAGACAGAATACCCAAACACATAAAAAATAAATAGAATTTAAAAATAAATAAATAAAATTAAAACAAACAGATAACACACTGTCCCCAAACAAAAGGCTTGGAGATAGGAATAGCACCAGTTCGGGTAGGAACTGGCTAGCAATGTAGTTAGCCCCGAGCCAAGAGTACAGCCCAGATGGTGCCGGTTCTTGTTCTTTTTATAACCCTAGTAGCTGCAGCCCTCACTGAGTCCCCACAGCCAGCCTCGCACTGTCTCATTAGGTCCCCGTCTGGTTAGGATGCTGAGAGTGGCAAATGGGCAGGAAATGGCACCAAAGGGACAGAGGACGTCTGTGTCACAGACAGAACAGATCGCCATCACGTGCAGCGGCACAGAGTCGAAGGACGTGTGTTCGTCTGGTGTGTGTCTTGCTGTGTGTGCTACCATTCACTCCATAAGAGGGGAACGCCCAGCTGCCTGGGAGGCCTTCCGCAAGCAGCTCTGGTGTCCCGAAGGCTTTGCTGGAAAAAGCCCTCTGGACTTAGGGAAAATAGCTCACCTTCTGCATTGACCTCCAAGTCCCTAATGATGTCACACCGCAGGAGTCTCTCACAAATGCCCTCACCCCTTCCATTCCAGCCATCCTGCCTGATACTAACCTTGCTTCTCTTCTGGAACCCCCTCCACCCTTCACACCAACAACAGGGAGATCTTTGGAAAATGCAGACTCCATCTTTTCAGTCCCCACCTAAAAATCCCAGAAAGAATTGTCCCAAATCTTAACATGACACAAGGCTTTTCTCTCTAAAAAGAAATAAATAAATAAAGTTTTTGTTATTATGTTTATTTAATCATTTATTTTGTGTGTGTTTAAGCACATGTACACAAGTGCATACAGAGGTCAAATGACAATTTCTAGGAGTTGGTTCTGTGTTTCCACTGCATGTATTCTGGGGCATCACACGGGTCATCAGGTTTGGCGGCAAGTGTCTTTACCTATTGAAGCATCTCACTAGCCCAGGGCTTTTGTTTTATCTGGCGAACCTCTTAAGCAAGCCCTTACCCACCCAACCTTATCTCTCAGCTCTCCTCCTAGGCATCCCTGACCTGTCAACTCAGTTCCACCTCGATTATTCTCTCATTTCCACGCCTTTGCAGACGCCATTTAGAAATCCTCATGCAACAGGGCAGGGCAGGGCTCAGGAATATTCTTTTCTAACTCTTGGATCCCTGAGAAGATCCTCCTATCGGGTCACAGGCAGTTCAGACCCCGTGAGTTACACATGGGCTTCACGTATTTCCATTCTCACTCCTTTCTCTCCGGTCAACAAACCCTACTGACTCCAACTCTGTCCATCCTGTCTCTGCGGCAAGCTGCTTCTCCTTCCTCCTCACCCACCACATCCGATTACGACAGTGTCACGATTCCACTCAAAATCCCGCACAGCTCTGTTCATTTTTACATTTGTTCTCCCAGTAGTGTAGCGAGAGGTTTCCTGTTGTGATCAATACCCGACAAGCGTCAGGGTAGGGGTGAAGGGTTTATTTGGCTCATGGTACTATATGCCCGGAGCATGTCTCCATGACGATTCTAAATGCAGTCAAGTTGGTAACTAAGATTAAAAATCATAAATCTCCTCCCACCCTAGCTTTTTCTCTCACTCTCATTTTCATTTGTCTGGTTTTTTTTTTTTTTTTTTGAGACAAGGTCTTATGCAGCCCAGGTTGGCCTTGTACTCACATTCACCATCCATGTAGCTGAGGCTAGAAGGAAGGGGATCACAGCTATGCTGCATTGTGCCCACATTCCTGCTCTGCTGACGCCAATGTTTCTCCCTCAAATCCATTTTTTTTTTTTTTTTTTTTTGGTTTTTCAAGACAGGGTTTTTTCTGTGTAATAGTCCTAGCTGTTCCGGAACTAGTTCTTGTAGACCAGGCTGGCCTTGGACTCACAGGGATCTGCCTGCCTCTGCCTCCCACGTGCTGGGATTAAAGGTGTGCGCCACCACCGCCTGGCCTCAAATCCATTCTTTGTGCTATAAATTGGAGCAAAGATTCTTCCTCCCTGGCACTGCTGATGTTGCTTTTCCTGAGGTGGCCTGTGTTAGTCACCTCAATGTTCCTCAGCACCCCTGATCTCCACCCTCACTTCAGCCGTGAAAACTGGACAAGTCTTAAAGCATTGCTGAATGTCTGTCAGGGTACCCGCATGCCCTTGGCTGAGGAACTGCGGACCTGAAGGAATCTTTCTAACATGAAAACCAGATACTGCTGACTTGAACTGACTTCATGAGTCTCTGTGACCGAGATGGATTTCGGTCTTTTCTGGTCACTATGTCATTGCTTGGTATAGACTCTTGTCTCTTAACCACCTAGCATGGTCCTCTTCCTCCAGGAAGCCTCTGAATCCTCTAGTGTAGTTAAGAACTTCCTGGCAGGAAGATCCTCAGTCACCAGATACTTGCCACGTGTATCTGTTGTGACCCGGGTTACCCCTGGGCCACACGGAATCCCTCCGTGAATTCAAAAGGTCACGACTTCCTTGACTGTCATTTGCCAGAATGGTTAAAGAAAGGAACTGGTGGTGCTCTCCTTTAATCCCAGCACTCAAGAGGCAGAGGTAGGCCGGTCTCTGAGTTGGAGGCCAACTTGGTCTACAGAGTGAGTTCCAGGACAGCCAAGGCTACACAGAGAAACCCTTTGTCTTGACAAACAAACAAACAAACCAAAACAACAACTAAAAGGAAGAACAGAGCAGAGCAGTTCCGAGGCGGGCCAGCCGCTGCCCGGGACAATCAGGTGCCTTCATTAGGTTACAGTCCTCTGGGAAGGGACTTGGCTTTTGGTCCGTACTTTACCTCCAACACAGTAAATGTGCTATCTGATCCTGGGTAGGACTTTGATGAAAGCTTGATACTATGTGAAAGGAAAGCTACCCACATCAGGAATGGTTATAGCCATTACCTTGGTCTGAATGAATTATACTGCAGGGCCCCAGATTATCCCAGAGAAATAAAAATAAAGCTCCCAGTTCCCATCCTTGTGCCTACTAAGACTGCTCGTGAGACTCAGACTTAATAAAGGTAACCGGATTAACCGGAAGCCACTGGCCTCCCAGGATGGGAAAACCTTGACTGTCCCCATGTCTTGCTTCTCCCAGGTGCTCACCTGCCTACACCATGCCAGAGACCACAGAGAGAACATGGCCTAAGAAAGATCTCACTTGCTCGGAAGCCTCTGGCTAAGGGTCTTAGAGTCTTCTATATTTCAGCTCAGACTTTCTAGCTAGAAAATGAGGAGAGGAAAGAAGGAAAGAGGGAGCGGGAGACACAGAGAGAATCTAAATTCAGGGAAAATATGATGTATCTTTTAACTTTCCAAAATAGTCTTTGGCCTTTCTGCTTACGTAAGGGAGTTTGCAGCTGAAAGGCCCAAGCTGTGTACGCCCTATGGATCAGGCAAATTTGGGCATGTCTGAGAAGTGTCTAGGTGGAGCCAGGTGGCTCCTTGCATCTGAAGGGAATAACATCACCCCTAAAGGAACAGAAGAGTGGACCTGCATTCTCACCCCAAAGTCTCAGTTATCAGTCCAACTGTAGCCATGTTGGGGACAGTCACCACTGTGTCACGCTCTATGATAATCCTCCAAGGAAAGGAGGCTTCAATGTACATAATACCCACGGACTTTGCAAACAGGCTCCCCTGTGCTTTTATTCTGGGACTACCCAAGGGAAAGAGCAATGTTAAAAAAAAAAACCCAAAAATCTACATTCCTAAAATTGAAATAACCAAGAGAGCATATGGCTGTGGTTTCAGATGGTGGGTGGACAGAGGGGTGGTGACTTCCTGGTGGAGCACGCCGGAACACATTGCCTCATCATGGCAAGGAGGGAGTCATTTCTGTAACTGGGAATCTGGACCAAGAAAGGAGTAGCTGAGGATGCTCCTTTGAAGGCTGGAGCGCCCAGGCTGTATACCATAGACACCTCCTAAACTCTAGGGAGGGAACCTGTGGGAAAGCAGAGAGCACAGACCACAGACACCAAGACACCCTTGCTGTAAAGTGCTGGGGAGAGCAGCATGCTCTTGAACACACGGGATAGCAACAAATAAACAATAAACACAAATGCTTTTCCGTCTTCCTGGGGTTCGAGGCAGTTCAGTCATTTGCAAATAGCATTTAAGTCACAATGCGAAAGCCGGATAGTATGAGTTTTGGAGGGAGAGGATTTGTGTGAAGCAGAAATCACTTGGACATTTTATAATTTATGAAATCACTGTGTTCCCAATTTTTTCCACTGAAAGTAATAAACCAAAATTTCAAGATTCCAAGTATTGCTAGCTCTGGTTGCTTATGTCTGAAATCTCAACATTCAGGAGGCTCAGGTAAGAAGATTGTCAAGGATTCCAGGCCAGCCTGGACTACACACACACACACACACACACACACACACACACACACACACACACGTCGCCACCACCACCACCAAAACCCCTTATACTGGAGATTCTCTTATCCTTGTGCGAGAGGTACATTCTAAGATTCCCTAGTGGCTCCTAGAAACCACAGACAGTACGAAATCCTGTACTGACCTTTATTTTCCTGTCCATCAACACCTATGTTAAAGCTTAATTCATGTATTAGACACAGGAAGAGAAGGATATCACCAACGAATAACAAACGGGGACAACTAAAATATAGTATAATAAAAGTTACCTGTGTCTCAATTTTTCTCTCTCAAGGCTTCTCCCCATCATATTGTAGTTTTCAATCAGGGTTGAGAATTAACTGGAGAGGGAGGGGGAGCTATCCTGCTTTAAATGGTTGGTCCTCAAAGTGAACAAGGATACCTTGGCAAATTATGGAACCGACATCCCAATTCATTTTCTAAGAAAGGTTGTCTACTTTGCAGGGACATTTCTCAATGAAAACCGAAGCACAGAGCTGAGCTTGGTGGCACACGTTTATGATCGTAGAATCCAGAAGGCTGACACTGAAGGATTGTGAGTTCAAGGTCAGCTTGGGCAACCTGGTGAATTTGAGATTAGCTTGGGCACCACAAGATGTTGTCTCAAAAATAGAACAAAACAAACAAACAGCCAAAGCTTAAAAGAAGCAAATAATCTTGGTGTGGTGGTGTAAGCCTTTAATCTCAGTATTTGAGAGGCAGGAGATCTCTGTGAGTTCAAGGCCAGTCTGGTCTACAGAATGAGCTCCAGGAGAACACAGAGAAACCGTGTTTCAAAAAACAAATGTGGAAGAAGGGGAGGAGGTGAAGGAGGATGGATTATTTGTTTGATTATCCAGAGTTTTATATAAAGTTTGATGATTTGCTTTTGTTTTTTTGTCTTGATTACTTTTCCTCTGAATACCACTCTGGAAAGCCAAATTAAGGTCTTTTAACTCTGAATTATCTGCCAGAGATGTAAATGCCTCTACATCATTCATTCATATCTTATAGCTATATTAATAACTTTGATGTTGACTTTTTGTTGTTGTTGCTTTTTTCGAGACAGGGTTTCTTTGTGGCTTTGGAGCCTGTCCTGGAACTAGCTCTTGTAAACCAGGCTGGCCTCGAACTCACAGAGATCCACCTGCCTCTGCCTCCCGAGTGCTGGGATTAAAGGCTGATGTTGACTTTTGTGCCCGATATTCAACTGTGTATTTGCTACAGTAACAACCACAAATATGATTTGATAAAAGAAAAAGATGAAAATAAACTGAAAAGTAAGTTGCTTCAAAAATTAACATTGTAGTATAAATTATACACCTTAAAAGGAATTCAAATAATTTATTAATGCAAAAAAATATTCTCTAAATTGCTTTGCTGACTTGTTCTCCAGGGCACCAAGCAGTCAAGCCCTCGATGGCTTCAGAAAGTAGAAACCTGAAGTTTGTCTGTCCTGTGTAGCCAGGCTTCCCAGATCCCACCAGACTCTTCCTCGGAGCTCAGGCAAGAAAGAGTTCCTGGGTCAGAAAGTACTTGGAAGGTCATTTCTGTGTTCTAAAGATCAGACTCTGCTGAAGGTAAATGCTCCCTGGGATTAGAGAAGCCATGAATTCCTATTAGCTGCCTTATGAGACCTCCCCACCATGGTAAAAACGTTTCTTCCCTCACACTTGAGATTTCGATCTAAACACTGGAGTCAAGTTCCAATTTTAAAATAAAAAGCATGCTTTTTGCACAATCCTTCAAGACCTTGAGAGAATA
Organism: Myodes glareolus; assembly: GCF_982192425.1. NCBI lineage: Eukaryota > Metazoa > Chordata > Mammalia > Rodentia > Cricetidae > Myodes > Myodes glareolus. The sequence continues at coordinate 82,275,951 of NC_142029.1, read as the reverse complement.
AATACGTGCTTATCCTTCATAAGGAGAACAAATATTTGTCAAGGTAGAGACGGGAATATCAGTGTGAGCTTGAGGCCAGCCTGAGCTAGTGAGTTCTAGGACAGCCAAGGCGACAGTATATATCCTTATTTCAAAAAAACAAAACCAAAAGCAAGTAAGTAAATAAAAGACATCACTATTATGGTCACGTTAAGATAAACATGAGATAGTCCCAAGTTTGAAAGTAAGATGTATTTGGGGTTGGTGAGATGTTTCTGTGGGTCAAAGTACAACTTGCTGCCAAGGCTGATGGCAGAAGTTGATCCCCAACCCACACAGTAGGACAGAACCAGCTCCTGGATGTAGTCCTCTGCCCTCTGCCACACGTGTGCTACAATCCAGGAACACCTCCTCTCTATCTGGTCTTTCTCTCTTTCTCAGACACACAGTAGTAATAATAATAATAATAATAATAATAATAATAATAATAAAATCGATTTTTTTTTTTTTTAAGGAAGAAAGATGTATTTAAAGACGCCAGTGTCTGGGAAGCACAGAAGCAATGACGCTTGTCACCTGTCTCTAGGCTGCAGTCAGCAGCTCAGGTGGTCTGGTTAGGAGTCAGTTTGGTATCAGGACATCTGCTGAAGAGAGCCTGCAAGTTTTCTGTTTTCTTTTTGCCCTCTGGCCAAAACACACACCATAAATGAAGATCCTAGATCTTTAGATCTTTTATCTTCCTTGATCCACTTTTGCTGCAGTCTGTAACAGGAGCTTGGAAGAAAACCAAAACCAACCAAACAAACAAACAAAAAAACCAAAAAAAAACCCCAACCCCCCCCAAAAAACCCCAAAACAAAATAAAATTCAAACAACAGCAATAAAACAAAAACAAAAACAAAAAAACACAACAACAAAAAACAAACAAACAAAAAGCAAAACAAAACCAACAAACCTGCCTGTGGAGTACGCACGTTTTTTTTCACTTTCCCCAGTTTCCCAAGTCACCTCGTTCTGCTCTATAACTCTCCCTTTAAAAAATCCAATTGCCTGAGATACAAATCACAGTGAAAACCTTCACTCCCCAACACGCTGGCAATCAACCTTTCTCCTTGAACGAAATAGTTTCTACAAACCACGAAATATTTTTCAGTTTTAAACCTCCCAAACAACAGTTGTCCCTAATGCTTTGTTTCGTTTATTAAAGCAACTCACCGATGAAGAGTATTCTTGGCAAGTGGCTCTGGTAGGTTCAGTTCCACTGATCTACATTTTGCTCTTATTTCATCAGAGAAAAGCCGAAAGTAAAAAAAATCCGGGTGCTCCGCGAAGTCCCAGAGCCTCAACACACGCCCCAGCAGCTGCTTGCTGGGGCTCGTTTTTCAGGGACAGTGACCTCCAACACCTTTGATTTAGCGCTGCAACTCAATCTTAATGGTTCGCCTGCGCAGGGAACACGTCACGTGCCAAGCCAACACCTTAAGAGGGTGGGAAGCGTTGTAACCAGGAAGACACGCGGAAAATACTCAGCTGGCAGCTCAGCTACCCTGCAGAGCTGTGCTTGCTTGTCTGGAAACAACCCAATGACTGACACTCCAGTGGAGGGGACTGATTTATGCAGCGTCCAACCGGGAACTGTCTGCAGGCGCCCCTGCCTGCGCAGCTCCAAATGTGGGCTCTCCCTCGCCTTAGACTGAAATTCTGGCCAACCACTCAAGAACAGCGGCGTCAACATTTCTGAAAATCAAATTCGTCTTCCTTTCTGTTTGGAAGTTGATTTTTCTCCACTTCTCTCTCTCTCCACTGCCCCCATCTGATACTTAGTTAGCTCCACTTCTGGCAGAAACACATGGTCCCTGAAAAGCAGTGATTTCAACTTATCTTTCCAGCCCAGGCACAGACACTGCTCTAGGCTCAGCAGAGTAACCGTCAACAACTCTTTCCCAACACTTAACCCATGATTCTCCAGCTTCACCACCAGGAGGTCAGCAGTTGCTTAAAAGGTAGCTTTCAGGTGAGCCGAGTTTCACAGTCCCTAAGGCGTGTCTCAGTGCGAGCGGGACACTGTTTACTCCTTCGTGCCTACCCGGACTTCAATTCTAAGAACAAAAGCTGAACATTCTGGCCACTACACAGGCCTCAGTACCAACTAATCAAGGAAGCTGTCACTTGATCTGAGTTAAACTCACCCATTAGGTCTTTGAGACGGAAGCTTGAGCGGCTCCTTCCCAGATCTTCTGAAGGAGAAGAGCGAAGCCAAGGATGACCGGAAGCTCATTCGGGAAGAAACAGATGGCTTTTGGTTGGTTAGGTTTTTAGATCTTGATGTTTGTAATTCCAACGGATCTGAGGGAAAGAGAGAGAGAGAGAGAGAGAGAGAGAGAGAGAGAGAGAGAGAGAGAGAGAGAGAGGATTTTACACCGTTAAAATAACCTGCAGTTGGGCTGGAGAGGTAGCTTGGTCTTGGAGTGCCTGCCTAGCATACACAGAACCCTGGCTTCCAACCCCATTACTGATAGAACGGCACCTGCTTAGAATTCCTGCTCTTGGCGGGTGGAGGCAGGTGGGTAAAAGCTCAAGCTACATATTAAATTTAAGACCAGATTGTGCTACTTGATAACTTTTTCTTTTAAGTTTCAGAGTAATATACTTTTTGGTTATTTTTTATTTGAGACAAGTTATGATTATATAGCTCCATCTGGCCAGGGAGGCCAGGCTGACCTCAAACTTGTGATTCTCCTGCCTCCTGTGGTTTCAGGCATCTGCTGCTATGCCTGCTTTCAGATAAATCTCTGGAGAAGAAGAAGGAAGGTGTGGCTTTTGTTTCCCCCTCCTTCTGCAATCTAGAAGCAACTAGCATCCCCACAGCACCCCAAGAACGAAGGGAGTGCAGGGCTGCTTCTCAGGGTCCTGCGTTCCAAAGGTTCTGCTGGGCTGAGAAAAACTTCACACTCAAGCCGAGTTTTCAGTATGTGTCACAGGCTACAACTGTGAACAGAATTCCTTGTCTGATGCCTCTCTGTGGGTCTTTCTCATTACACCTTCTACATAGATGTCCAACATCCAAGCTCGCAAGCCAGGGGACCCATTCATTTCATAGCTTGCTGATCCAAGTATCTTTTAGAAAATACCAGTTCTTTAAAATGACGGAGAGAGTTTTTCATGTAACTCTTTGATGCCAAAGAGAGTAAATAGAAAGGAAATGAAACCATTTAGACTGTCCCTTATTCTTTTCCAAAATCTATCCTGCTGTGGCATGTGGTGTGTGTGTGCGTGTGTGTGTGTGCATGTGTATGTGTGCGCACCTATGTACATATATTTGGTTTATGCATATGCATGCAATATATGTATAATAACTGATAACTTTATTTATGAGCCTTCAATTTTAAATCTAAGGCCCATCAACATACACAAACACCATAATACCATAATCCTTTTGTGCACACTGACTTTTATAAATATTGGTGTTCAAGGTAAGGCAAAGCCATCGTGGCATAAAATGGGCTCAATCTAAAAATCTGAGTTTTGGGCTGGAGATGTAGGTAAGGGGCAGGCCACTTGCCCGGCAGCCCTGCAGCCCTGATTGATCCCCAGCACCAGGAGAACCACTACCACACTGATCCCACAGGCACATGAAAATCTGGACTGTTTTTTAGACTGATTGTTTTCCAATGAGAGCTGTAGATTTTATCCATCTGTGCTTCCAGAAGCGCTGCCGCCACCTGTTTCAGAGAGCTGCTCACATTGACAACGTAGGGGAAAGCGGTCGGCAGGACTGGTTCAGTAGCGCGCTTAGTTTATAGTTGGCTCTCTGAGAGCTTGCCATGCTCATGCGTGTCCTGTGGGAACAGGTTTCACTACCCTCATTAAAAGCTTAAGAAAATTGGGTGAAGTGACAGGCTGGCAGTCACAACAGAGTGTCCACAGCAGGTGCTTACGGCCACCTGTGTGGAGGCACCGAGATGCAGAGGGAGTTTAGGTAAGAGGTTACCATGGTCCTGGGTAATTCTTCGCCTTCCTTTTCTTTTTCTTTCCATAGTTTTGGGAACAAGGCCTCATTCTATAGCTCAGACTGGCCTGAAACTCATGACAATCTTCCTGTCTCAGCCTCTTGAGTGCTGGGATTAAAGGCACAGCCATCGCAATCTTAATTCTTTTTACTTTTAAGTTTTTAGTGTGTTGACGTGTGTGAGGGTAGTGTGAGTGTTTATGCATGGCATGCTCATGCATGCACAGGAATGTGGAGGTTGGGGAAACCTTACTTTGTCAGTTGTCACCTTTCCACCTTTGCTTGGTATTTTGCTTCTGTGCTCCGTGGCAGGGTCGCCCGTCCAGAGGCCTCCGAGGATTCTCCTGTCTCTAACCCCTGTCTTTCACAGGAGAGCAAGGTGACAGCTTATTTACTGTGCCCAGACTTACGTAGGTTCTGGGGATTTGAACTCAGGTCTTCACACTGTGTCGTAAGTGTTTTACCTACGGAGCTGTCTCCTTGGCCCTTAGGCTAATTCTTAGCACATAAAATCCTATTTTATCCTATGAGGTAAACATTATGCCCACTTATAAATGAAAAACATCGAAGTTTATCAAGAGTGAAAGCTTTGACCATATTCACAGTGAGATGTCTCAGGCATTTTGTCATCCACCTAAACTGTCTAGCACATTGTATAGTGCAAAATTTAAATCCCTTAAACAGTCCTGAGTCATAAATTGGCTAAATTGAGGATGCATGGATTTGTTGTCTACAATACTGTACCACAAGGCAAGGAAAAGATAATTTAAAGCAAAAAAGTTTTTTTTTCTCACCATTTTTTGCCATCCCCTTCCATAGCCTATATGTGAGTGGTGGTTTTAACATCTGGCTAACATCTGTTTCATTGCAAAACTTCTTTCTTTGAATTTCTTCGAACCATTCGCCAGTTGCTCCTTGAAGCCATCTGATATCCCTCTTTGTCTTTTGAAGTTTGCTGAAATAAAACAAAAAATATCAGTGCACTGTTCAAATCCATTCCTCATTAGAATAGACCTGTGTGATGACCTAAACTTTGCACTACAGAGGCAGGACAGGCTAAGAACCTGAGGAAAAGTTGCCCTAGTTAGAATCCCTCTTTGATCATGGTGTACATATTTACACATAGTGTTCTGCGGCTGGCGCATTCTTCTATATATGATGACAATCTAAAAGTTTTTACTGGTTGTTAAAAGAATCACAGAGTCAATGACAAGAAACTTGGCTAAGCAATGTGTCAAGACCTGATCTAAAAAGGCAATGAAATGATAGATGTCCTAATGACATGCAGAAACCGGAACATTCCGGTTCTGCTTACTCACGCACTTATTCATTAATACATTAAATGCTTATTGAGCAACATTCACCAACTAAATGTTTACTGAGGTCCCGTGTAGGCTGTGGGGAACGTAACAGATAGGATCCGTACTCAGTGGGCAGCAGCTGAAGTTAGCACACAGATTGTTAGTGTAATCGACGGCCTTGGATGACAAAATTTGTTCAACACAAAGACCAGGAATGTGAACAGTGCTAGCACTCAGGCTGAAGAGGACAGCGGCCACTGAGACGGAGGAAATATCATCCAGCGAGCTGCTGTGTGCAGCTGGCTATGTATCCCTTTGGGATACGAGGTCTGGAATCCTAACACATCTGTTTGTTTTTTTCCCATACTTTCCCTCATTCAGCTGTCTTTCCAAAGAAAAGTTGCTTTATGTCTTTAACTAATTCCTCTCCAAGGTAAATCATTTCTCAGGAGGATTCTAGAAGTATCTGAAAATGATAGGTGCTTAACCCAGAGGGAGACGACCCTGGATGAAGACCTCGATGCCAACCTTAAAAGTGGATAGTTTAGCACTGATGAGAACTTTAGGACTGTTGGGAACTTCTAGTGTTTGGGGAAATATTTCAAGTTCCTGTGGGTATAATCCTTACTCTAAGGTCTTCTGGAAAGCACAAGTGTTAGGACCTTTTGTGTGTGTGTGTGTGTGTGTGTGTGTGTGTGTGTATGTGTGTGTGTGTGTGTGTGTGTTTTGAGGAGGGTGTCTTGCTATATAGCCTAGACTGGCTTTGAACTCACGGTAGTTTCTCAAATGCTAGGATTACAGGTTTGAGTCACTGTGCCTGGCTTCAGTGTTTCGTTTTTTTTTTTTTTTTTTTTTTTTTTTTTATTGCTGAAAAGATAGCAAGAAGACAGTCAAGTGGCCACTTTGGAGTTAAAGTCAATGAACCGAGAAGGCTGTAACTCACTTCTGCTTGAGGCTACGATACTGCCATTTTATAAAAACGTAGTTGAGAAGCCAGGGGTCATCCTGCCCAGACTTGCATCTTGAAAAGCATTAGGTAGCAGTGTCATTATTCAGCCCACAGCCTACAGATTCGCGCCGGCGCCTCTCTGCTATTGTGCCGCCCGTCACTTGGTCAGCCACTCCTATCTCCATTGCCCTCTCCTGTGCCAACAGAGAAACCCCCAGTATCTGTTTCCAACCAGTATTGTCATTTCCCTTTAGAATGTCTCTCATCAGTCCGCGGATTCCATTTTCCGAGAGCCTTGTCTAATTGTTGGTTTCCCAAAAGCCTGACCCCTCCTCCTCTCCTAACATATCCATCTTTTTCAGAAGTTACCTGATTCAGGTTGCTCTATATAAACCTATATAGAGGGATTTTCCTGCTCTTATAGGCTTGATGCAAATTTAATTCTCTTGTAAAAATAATCACAGTCAGCCCCACTTCAAATCCTACTCTGAGTGTGTACATATGACTATCACTGAATCTTTTCCGTATTGCGGTCAAAGAAGCCAGGAACCTGTATTTCCCTGTGAATACTCATGTACTTTGAATTGTATTCCAGGAAATATATCTTAAAGTAAGAACCACTCTCAAGTACACAAATTTAAATGAATACCATGTAGTTGCTAACTATATGATTATGTAGGCAATGTAGAATCCTAGCAACCTGGGTGCAGCATGAAGCAAAAAAGAAACAAAACATAGGATTGAATCTATGATTACAGTTATGTAAAAATGACACAACCATTTGGATATACTAGGAGAAAATAGAAACATCTCATTTCTTACAGTAGAATAATTGTAGGCACTGTGTGACTAGCCTTTTTTATATGTATTCTACAATTACAATGTATTAGAATAACTCTTTCTGTTTGTGAATTTTCACTACATTATCAATTTGAAAGATGTTCTACTTTTATAATTTCTAACTGTGGTTTTGTTATTATTGTTGTAGCTTCCTCCTGTGTTTTTACATGGTCATGGTAAATGTATCCAGTATACACCTGGAGAAGGCCTCCTACTGTGCAGATACTCGGATACCTCAGTAGGCAGAGCAGGAATGGGCCCTCCCTATGGAGACTGAAGCCTAACAGGAGAACGCCGCAAGAATCCCACAATGACACAGATTAGCTAAGTGGCAGTGCTGCATGGGACTTAGGAATTCAATACACATTTGAACTTTGGGGAAAGAACAGTGAGCAAATTAAGTCCCTCTTCTCACAGAATTCAAATCCTGCTGGGATGGGGTACTGTGTGTGTGAGTCATCAGCAAGAAAAAAGTCAAGAGGTCACAAGAGAGAGTGACAAGAAGACCTGGTTGAGGGCAGCAATGAAGATTCCCTGAGATGATGGCGGGTGGGACAAGGAAGAAGAAAGGTTCTTGCAGAGAGCATCATAGACAGGTGAGTATCAACTTTAGACAGTGTCCTGGGCAGGAGAGTGTCAACTATAGACACAGTGTCCTGGGCAGGAGAGTGTCAGCTGGAGAGAACTGCCTAGGTAGAGTGTGACAATGGAGAGGAAAATCAAGAGAGGCTGTCACAGTTTTCTGTAGCATTTGGGGTCAGGTAAGGTGTCTGGCATTTGAAACACTGGTGTATGTGTGTGAGCCACAATGGATTTGCATTAGCTACAGGCGGAGAACAAGATTCCAGCATGGGAGGAAGACCAGTCTGAGTACCTATAGAGTCCAGTAAAAAAGCTGTTTATTTCAAACAGGATGATGATGGTGGAGTTTTTAGAGAGATGGAATGATTTGGGGGCTAAGGCTACATGCCAAAGAAGACCCCTTACATTTTTTATTGATATAACATATAGGAGATACAATTTATAGAGATCTAGCATATATAACATTAAAACAACATTGATCAAAAGCATTTTTAGGGCTAATGAAATGGCTCAGCAGGCAAAGACACTTGTCACCAATTCTGATGACCTGAGTTCAGTTCCTGGGACCCACATGGTAGGAGTGAGACCCACCCTCAAAGTTGTCCTCTGACTTTCACAAATGTTTCTTGATGCTTGGACACACGCATACGCCCAAAACCCACTTGTAACATTCCTTACTTTCTGAGCAATCACTAAATATTCAAGGCAATATATTTTTCACCCCCCCCAGGAACAAGTCACTGAGATTTCCTCTTTTAAATACCTGTAATTAACATACCATGCATTTTTCTACCTTCCTGGTATCTGAGACAGAAATATAATAATGGGGCTAGAGAGTCAATACATTTTTCTGATTCTTTATACGTAAAACTAAAATGACTTTCAAAGGTTGTTAATTAGGCTACCAGGTACAAGGCTACTACAAGACATGCTTGGAAAGCTAGGTATAATTATTTCAGCTGTTCTTATTTTAAAGGTACTGTATCTATAATTTTTGGTAATTATTTTTCCTTTGAGTTTTTTTTTCTGTTCAGTAAAATATACTACATTTCTAAGAAATGAAGTTTGAATATTTTGTGAACATATTTTGTGTTTTGGAAATAAGAGGCTTTTTAAAATTTGTGAATCAAGATTTCTCCTTTGGAACCAGACATTTTAAAAAGCCCTGATTTTTTTTTCTTATCTGTTCTAAGTATTTCACCCAGGTTTCTGATTTCTATTTTGATTAAACTTTGAATATTGGGCCTTAAAAACATGATTCTAGCCAGGGCTGGAGTAGGTATAATCTATACTTAAATTTGTGATAAAATTATATTTGTTTCCTGAAAGCAATAAGGAATGAAATTCAGGAAGTAGAGATACCTCCACATACAATAAGAATATGATTCAGAACAATTTTAGAAACCCTTAAATAAAGTGCAAGTAGGCCAGGGGTGGCTGGGGGCTGTCAGAGAGGACAGTAGACCCAATAGGTCCAGTCCAGGAGCCAGGAAGTTCAAGTTCAGGTGATCAAAGAAGGCACTGTCTTCACGGGTTACAAAAAGAAAGCCAGAATTAGTTCTGGCGTTTGAAGCAAGAGCAATGAAGGTGGAGAAACTAAGCACGGCATGAAAATCTAAACTTTGTAAGGACCCGAAACTCGCCTTCCCAGTCTGGAGTAGGTGAGAGTGTGGACTCGGCAGCGTGACTTGCACACCTACTGCGGCTGATTGAAAAGAACACAACATTCACTCAACCAACCCGGCCTCGCATCATGCATTTACTCCAAACGTGAGATAGGGAGTAAATTCACCATGGACAAGTAAGAATAGACCCTGAACATAAAAGCAAGGGCACAGTGACGTGTGAGACAGGGCAGAAATTTACATCTCAGCTGACCTTGTTTTCATGGAGACTTTGTTTGGAAACAGAACTCAAAGGCGCTCCTAAGCCGTCCACAGGAGACTCACCTCCTGTTTTGCTTTGTTATGTACCCCGGCAGTCGACCAGGGCGGGCTGTCCATTTAAGCCAATGAGAAGAACCCCGGGGTTAGAAATGACACACATGAAGGCAAATTACTAGGACACAGCTTGTCTGCTTAATTAGTCCTGCCTGACTCAACATATCACAAGGGACTGCTGTCTACACTCTTAACTTGTTTTACCCCCGGGCTGATCAGCTAGACTACATTAGATCAGGTTGCTTCTTGCTGGTCCAGTCCTTAGCTCCAAGTGTCCAAGTGCCCTTCCTTCACGCTGCCCTGTGCTGCTTAAGACTCCATCCATGCTGGCATGTCCTCACCAGGCCACATGCTGTAAGGCTCTTCTTCCTGGGTGAATGGTGTTTTCCTGTCGTTTGCATCCTTAGGCTCTGCCTGTCATGTCCCTTATCTCTTCCTGGTAGTCCCTGTTTGGATCCTTGGTGACCCTCCCTACTCACTTTTCTTTGTATTTTTTTTCCTGAGAAAGTTTTTGACCTCATCTCTTCTCACTGATAATCAATTTTTTAAAAATGTTTCTTTTTCTTTTCTTTCTTTTTTTTTTTTTAAGGTCAAAATCTCTCTACATAGGTCTGGCCTGTCCAGGAACTCACTCTGTAGACCAGGCTGGCTTGAACTTAGAGATCCACCTGCCTCTGTCTCTAAGTACTGGGGTTAAAAGTGTGTGCCACCACACCTGGCTAGACTCATTAAATAGTGGAAAGATCACAGGGTCAGGGTCAGGGTCAGGTTCTAGATGGATGACCAAGGTCAAATACTTAATTTTCTTTCTTTTTAATTTTTTTTTTCAATTTGTAAGACTGTTTGCCTACATAGTTCCTCTACTGTCTGAATAAATATACAGTTCTCATTGTGACTCTTGCAACCAAGAGGCAGGGGCCCTCCACAGCCCTCTGGAACCTGGGCAGGCCTAGTGCTTGTTTAGACCAACAGAACACGGTAGATGTGAAGCAGGAGACTTCTAAGGTCAGGTCTCAAGAGATGCTGAATTTCTGTCTTCTCCCTCTTGCAGCGTGAGAAACTCAGTGCAAAGACGTCTGGGCTGGAATTTTGAGAGGGAGACCCAGCTGAGAGCCATCACCAACTGCCATACTCACGGGCAAAGCCACCACAGACCACTTAGAGCCAGCTGAGCCGCTAGGGTCAAAAGAAGGAGCCTCGGTGGAGTACCTGGCTGAGCCAGCCCAAACAGATGCCCCTAGTACCATAAGCTAGTAAATCAAAACAGTTTTAAGCCTTTAAGTTTAGAGGTAGTTTGTTGTTTATGGTTTTGAAATATGGATACAAGGTCTGGAAAGATTGCCCAGTGGTTAGGGGCACTTGCAGCTCTTCTAGAGAACCTGAATTCAGTTTCAAGCACCCACATGGCTCCAGGGAATCTAACACCCTCTTCTGGCATCTCTGGGCATGCTCAGACATGTACTGTGCATGTACACACACACACACACACACACACACACACACACAAGAAATCTTTAAGATAAAGAATAAATAATAAAACTAAAAATTAGATACAGATGAGATATTCTTGGAGATACCATATTTCTGGTTTAAGTCTGTGGTTCAAAAAGATTCGACAGTGCTATACGCACAGTGACATTTCCCACAAATGTTCTTGAAGAGAGGGAAGTTATAAAAATGTAAAATCAAACAAGTCCTCTGAGCAGAATATAGGGATTATAGCTATAGATTATATAGTTTTATATGCCAATATGATCTCAATGCTTATTCAAAATCACTCCCCTGACTCTTCTTTTTGCTGTCCTTATCTTTAATTTTTAACCTCCTCACAGATACCTTTCCCCCCGACTTCCTTTCTTCTTTAGCTGAGCTGCCTACCCTGATGATCTGATTACAACTTCTTCTGTCTTCCTCACAGACCAACATTCCTACCCTACCAACCTCTGCCCTAGACCTGCCTTATAGGGTCAGTTATCAGTGATCCCCAACATGAATTTCCCAACTATACCGTATGCTGTCTGCCCACTCACAGGGGGTCAAAACAGTCCTAAGCTCTCCCTCCCAAACAGAAATTCTAGTTCGTTTTTGGTTCACACTGTCTGCTAACCACAACACACAGGAGACACATATGGACAACATATGTGTGCAGGACGAAGCAGGAACTACATCCTGAGATAGAGACAAAATGCAAGGTAGATGTGAAAGGAGAATGGGTTAGTGCACTCAAGCAAGAACCTTCTCAAACCCCGAGTCCCTCAGCAGATGCACCACTCAGCCAAGAGCCACCCTTGTCTCCCTGCTCAGAAAGACAAACCTCCACGCAAAGGCTTCTTATGGGCTCACCCCAAGGGAGAGCCTTCCACCCTTAGTGAGGAGAAGTCAAGTTGAGATTGACAATGCCGGGATTCACCAACGACAATCAAGGTATACAGTTGAGGGTCTGGTCTCTCCTCTCCCTGTTGATCTTTTGAAAAGGTTATTTGAGAGCCTTTGCCTCTGATACTAGAGCCTGATTTGTGGTTAGGCCCAAAGCCAAGATACAAGGAGGGGCAGAGATTAGAAAAAGAAAGCATCTGTATTGAAAAAAAAGTGTTCTTTTGATAATGGCAAAATTAGACCGTTGGGAAAGTCTGGGAAGAAGCTCAGATAAAGAAAAGGTAAACTAAATAGCAAGCAGTAGCTATAGCAAATCTTTAGAACTCAAAGGGCAGCGGGCACGGGCACAATGGCATCGACATTTAGCCAAGTGAGACAGAACAGCCCATTTAACCTCTTAAATGGCTGTGATCTAGACTGCCCACTCCCAGACAAAAGTTTTGTTTTTAAAAAATATTATAACCTCCCTGAATTTGTTTGTTCATTTGTTTTTAATATGGCACAAAGTTATAACCTGAAGAAAATGTAGAGGACCTAAGGAAAAGGAACACTATGTACTTGCTCTCCTGATCTGATGCTCATCTAGGGACCCTCACCCAGGATTACTCTACAGAAGGTGCTGTATAAAAGTCTGGCTCCCCCCTGGAGGCTGACTGTCCACTCAGGGTTTCTGTGAATTCCCCTCGAAGTTGTATGGGCCCTTCTGTCTTCTGAGGTTTATGTGATTTCATTTAAAATTAATGTTGTACAGATTCAATGCAATGCTCATCAAAATCCTAGCAAAATTCTTCACAGACCTCGAAAGAACGGTACTCAACTTAATATGGAAAAGCAAAAAACCCAGGCTAGCCAAAGCAACCCTGTACAATAAAAGAACTTCTGGAGGCATCACAACCCCTGACTTCAAACTCTACTCTAGAGCTACAGTACTGAAAACAGCCTGATATTGGCATAAAAACAGACAGGAGGATCAATGAAACCGATTAGAAGACCTGGATATCAATCCACACATCTTCAAACACATAATCTTTGACAAAGAAGCAAAAACTATCAAATGGAAAAAAGAAAGCATATTTAACAAGTGGTCCTGGCATAACTAGATATCAACATGTAGAAAAATGAAAATAGACCCACATCTATCACTCAAGTCCAAATGGATCAAAGACCTCAAACATAAAGCCAGCCACACTGAACCTCAAAGAAGAGAAAGTGGGAAGTACACTTGAACACATTGGCACAGGAGACAACTTCCTAAATATAAACCCAGCAGCACAGACACTGAGAGAAACAATTAATAAATAGGACCTCCTGAAACTGAAAAGCTTCTGTAAAGCAAAGGACATGGTCAACAAGACAAAATGACAGCCTACAGAATGAAAAAAGATCTTCACTAACCCCACATCAGACAGAGGTCTGATCTCCAAAATATACAAAGAACTCAAGAAAGTGGACACCAAAAGATCACATAATCCAATAAAAAAAAATTGAGTACAGACCTAAACAGAGAACTCTCAAGAGAGGAATCTAAAATGACTGAAAGACACTTAAGGAAATGTTCAACATCCTTAGCCATCAGAGAAATGCAAATCAAAACAACTCTGAGATTCCATCTTACACCTGTAAGAATGGCCAAGATCAAAAACACTGATGACAACTTATGCTGGAGAGGTTGTGGGGAAAAGGGAACACTCCTGCATTGCTGGTGGGAATGCAAGCTGGTACAGCCCCTTTGGATGTCAGTGTGGTGATTTCTCATAAAATTAGGAAACCTTCCTCAAGACCCAGTAATACCACTTTTGGGTATATATCCAAAGGGTTCTCAATCGTGCCACAAGGACATGAGCTCAACTATGTTCATAGCAGCTTTGTTTGTCATAGCCAGAACCTGGAAACAACCTAAATGCCCCTGGATCGAAAAGTGGATAAGGAAAATGTGGTGCATTTACACAGTGGAGTACTACACAGCAAAAAAAAAAATCTTGAATTTTGGACGAAAATGGATGGAGCTAGAAAACATTATTTTAAGTGAGGTAACCCAGACACAAAAAGACAATTATCACATGTACTCACTCATAGGTGGTTTTTAAACATAAAAAAGAAAGCCAGCCTACAAACCACTTAGACAACAATGAGGACAATAAGAGAGACTTACATAGATCTAATCTACATGGGAAGTAGAAAGTAGAAAAAGACAAGATCTCCTGAGTAAATTGGGAGCATGGGAACCTTGGTGGAGGGTTGAAGGGGGAGGGAAGAGGCAGGAGCAGAGAAAAATGCAGAGCTCAATAAAAATCAATAAAAAATTAATTAATAAAAAAATGAAATTAATGTTTATTCAAACCACTTCAGACAGCACCCTGTAATACCACCATGCTTGCCACATTATATGAATTGCTTGGCATGTAGTTGTCTGGATATTTTACCAGACTGTTGTCTCCTTAAGAACAGTGTCTTAGGGGCTGGAGAGATGGCTCAGAGGTTGGGAGCACTGCCTGCTCTTCCGGGGGTCCTGAGTTCGGTTCCCAGCAACCACGTGGTGGCTCACAGCCATCTGTGATGAGGTCTGGTGCCCTCTTCTGGCCTTCGTGCATACATGCAGGCAGAATATTGTGTGCATAATGAATAAATAAATAAATAAATATTTAAAAAAAAAAAGAACAGTGTCTTAGTTAGGGTTTCTGTTGCTGAGAAGAGACACCATGACCACTGGAACTCTCATAAAGGACAAACATTCAAGTGGGGTGTCTTACATTTCCATAGGTTTAGTACATTACCATCATTGTGCGGCATACAGGTGGCATGCAGACAGACATGGTGCTGGAGAAGTAGCTGAGAGTCCTACATCTTGCAGACAGCAGGAAGTGAACTGAGACATTGGGCAGTATCTTGAGCATGTATGAGACCTCAAAGCCCACCTCCATAGTGACACACTTCCTCCAACAAGGCCACACCTTCTACCAGTGCTATTCCCTTTGGAGGCCATTTTCTTTCAAACCACCACAAACGGGGACATTTTTCATTTACTTGGCATCCTTTGGGGTCTAGTTATGACGGTCCTTGACTAAAGTCAACCAACATATATTTTTGCTATTGTTGTTCAATTCGGGTGACAGTGTACAAGTTCTATAGGGTGTGATGGTTTTTCTCTTCCTTTTTGTTTGTTTGTTTAGTTTTGTTTTGTGACGACGGGCCTCACTATGTCGCCCGGGCTGTCCTCTAACTCATTATCATCTCACCTTAGCCTTCTGATTGCTGGGATTACAGGGATGTGACACCATTGTTGACTGAGGCTTCTGTCCTGCCCAGTTCCCGCAGTCATTAAGTCCCAAAGAAATCACACAGAGGTCGAGGTCTCCATTAACAAATGATATTAGATTCAGAGTTCTTGTTTTTTGTTGTTTTTTATTTTTAATGTGGGGAAGTTCTGTGGGACAATGGTTTGCACCCTGTCAACTGTATTTTAATAAAACACTGATTGGCCAGTAGCCAGGCAGGAAGTAGAGGTGGGGCAACAAGAACAGGAGAATTCTGGGGAGAGGAAAGCTTGGTCTGCAGTCGTGACCCAGCCACAGAAGAAGCAAGATGTGACCTGCCTTGCTGAATAAGGTACTGAGCCATGTGGCTAACATAGATAAAAATAATGGGCTAACATAAGTTATAAGAGTTAATAAGAAGTCTGAGCTACTAGCCAATCAGTTTATAACTAATGTAGAACTCTCTGCATTTCTTGGGACTAAACGGCTGGGGGACCTGGTGGGATAGAAAACCTTAGACAACACATTATGCCCAGCTCTTTTTCTTTTTCTTTTCTTTCTTTCTTTCTTTCTTTTTTTTTGAGACAGGGTTCCTCTGTGTAACATCCCTGTCTGGCCTCAGACTCACAGAGATCCACCGGCGTCTGCCTCCCCAGTGCAGGGATTAAAGGCATGTGCTACCATGTCTGGGTGTGCCTAGCTCTTAAACTTCCTTATAACTTATAAAAGATTTATTTTATTTTTTAGTCCTGTGTACAACGAGTGTGTGTGTGTATGTGTGTTGTGGTTGCACACATGTATGTATAGATGTGAAGAGACTAGAAGAAGACATCAGGATTCGTGACGCCATAATTACAGGTAGTTGTGAGCTGCCTCATGTGGGTTCTGCAAACTGTACCCAGGTTCTTTGGAAGAGCAGTGAGCTCTCTTGACCACCTCTCCAGCTCCTCCTCAAACTTCTCACGCCTCCACTGTGAAGGAACTCAGTCAATATTGACAGAAGTGAGAGATGTGGTCCTGCATTGAAATTAAACTCATACGCGTGTGCTCGTGCGTGCACGCACACACACACGCGCGCGCACACACACACACACACATACACACACATATTTAAAATTTTCTGTAAGAAAAATACTGATAAAGCTAATCACAATTAACACAGTGCTTTTAGGCATACTGACGTATTTGTAAACACTCTTATGAAAGTTAATAATATTATTTATCCATATGAGAAAAATAAAATACTGAGAGTCCAGAGCACATTCCTACTAATTGTGTTGAACATGGACTCAACCTTTATCAACTGTAATTTATCTTTGTGCCTCAGTCTTTTCACCCATGAAACGGGAATGAAAGTGACCTTTCATGAGGCTTTGTGAAGATGATGTGAGTTGATATAGAAGTCGGAGCCTGGCACAGACAAAGTGCCTACACACAGGAGGACACAGGTCAATTGCTGCTGTCTTCTCAGGCGCCCTCCACGTTACTTCCTGAGAAAGGGTTTCTCTCTGAATCGTGTTCTTATCTATTCAGCTAGGCTGACTGGCCAGTAGACTACAGGCAGCCTCCTGTCTCCACCACAGCTGTTCAGCGGCACACCTACCTTACAAGATGCTGGGGATCTAAACTAACTCTTTCTGCTCACACAGCAAACATTTCATCAATGGAGCCAGTTCCCCAGTCCGTGGGATAGAATGGTGGCAGCATCCCGTGGGTTAGGTCCCTGAGTGAAGGGGAGGAAGCCAGGGGGAGCAGCAGCGGTCACCCCTCTCTGCTCACTGAGCAGATGCAATGTAACCGCTGCCTCACATCCCTTTCCCTTTCCCCCACCAATAGGCAGCATCCTCAAGCCTTGAGCCAAAACAAACCCGTCCTTCCTTAGGCTGCATTGGGCAGGTCCTTCCCTTCACAAAGCATTCTTTCATGGCGATTTCACACCACTCCTCTGGTCAAATCTCTCCATGGCTTCCTCCCATGCTTACCTTACCAAGCTGAACTCCAGGGTCTTTGAAGCAGTATAGTACTGGCCTTCTGCCAGCCGGACCACTTTTAGTCACTCCCCTTTGGGCACTCCACTTGCTGCCCCCTCCCATTTTGTCACACTTAGGCCTTAGCTCAGATGTCACATCTCTGCAGAGCCCTTCCATAGCTTTCCAAAACTAATGGTTCTGTCTCCCGCCTGCAGTCTCTGATTCTCAAATTTCTTTTTTCCTTAATTGCATTAATCTTCATTTATTTGCTTTATTTAATGTCTTCTCCTGCCCCACCCTTCCACTCACTACCCCCAATACAACCTATGACAGAGAGTCCTTGTTTTGTGTTTCTGATGATGCCAGACACAGGCAGAGACTCAGTGCGCAGAGAAGAAAGATGTGCACGTGAATTTGGGGAATAGCTCTGTTCTCTGAGGCTGATTCTTCACCTGTGAAATGCTGACCTAGAGACTCATGGCCTGTCCCTTTGCTGTGGCTCGGCGCACATACCTTTACAGAGTTCTGGAAGGGTATTCCCCATCCAGGAAAGAATGTTTCTCGCTAATCCAGTGTAGTCCTGAGAGTGCACCGATCTCAACCCTGTGTCCTCAGACCTCTGTAGTCTGCCCAGCTCTTTCTCACCATTCCCTGGTGTCTGCTGTCCTTTCATTTTCTTGCCCTTTCTCTTTGGAACTTCTCTCTGGATCTAAGAGACAATGAAAACGAAACAACTGAAAGACAGCCCTGACTCCCGCTGACGAGGGTCTGCCGCTAGATAGAGGCACCGCCTTTCTAAAGTAACTGAATACGCTGAGAACTGATACACAAGTGCCCTCACTCTGTCTCCCAACAGAGAGGGAGCTAAGCATCTGCTGTGTGACACCTGCGGTGTGGGGTCCACACAGCCTCTCTCAGCACCATGAGAGCCCAGTGAGGGAGAGGTTACCACAGCCAGCCGTTCATAGTCCTTCATGATTCTGGGCTTTGTCAGTGCAGATGTCATCTGGCCATTGGTCCCTAAGCAAAACAGCGTACCAGATATTTACATATCATTTGCATTGTATTAGTTATTCTAGGTAATCTAGAGATGCCTTCAAACACCTGGAAAGTTTTCAAAGGTTATAGGCAAAAGGCACGGCATTTTATATAGGGGACTCAAGAGTCTCTGATTTTGGTATGTAAGTAGTGGGGCACCCTAAAGCCTACCCCCTGTGGGTATCCACAGACCACTATATAGACAGAAAGGAAACTGTGAAAGATAAAACTCACCCAAGAAATGCACGGAATAAGGAACCTCCCACCTAACTTCAAACCCCCTTTTATTATGTCCAGTTTATTATACAAACTCTGGAGCTTGAGCTATTTAACACTTGGCTAGAATTAAACTTTTGTGTAGCGTCTCTAAGCCTTTTTCATGTGGACTGACTCTCCTCACCAGATTGTCCCTTCCCCCAGCCAGGTCTCCTGCACAGACTGCTGGATGTGCATAAATATTGTTGCATAATCAACCAAGACACAAGGAGATGAGCAGCTAGGGCTGGTAGCTGCTGCCCGCCTCTGACTCCCTTCACACAGTTGCTCAGACACCTCCCCTAAGATTCACAAGCTGAGTGCAGGGATTCTAGGGGCACAGACCAGTGTGGAAAGGACTCTCGGGCAAAGCGCCTGAGCTCAACACCTTGGATTTGTTTATTATGTTATTCGTGGCTGCTCTCCAAAGACAACTACATCCTAAATTCTGACCACATCCTCTGTACTCGTGCAGTTAGGTAACAGGCTATAACCATGCATGCGTCGCCACAGTATCCTTCCTTCTTTTATAGGAACAAGGGCGGAGACCATGTTCTCTCACCCACCACCTCCAATTTGACGCTTATTCTTAGAACACATCCTACTAGAAAAAGAAGACAGAAAGAGACGATTGCACAGGCTAGCAAAAAAAGCTGCTCTCTTCCTAGACTCATCTGGGTCTAGGCAGAGAGTTCCCTTCTCATCCTGTAATTAAGATGCACAGTTATCATCTTCATTCTGTACTGAGCAAATTGAAGGTGTTAGGACATTGTCTTAACTTTCCTGGCATTAGCTTCATTTTTAACACCTCCCATACTGTGTGTATAGTTTCTCCTTTTCCTAACCAGTCCTCATACACGGATCAAGCATGCAAGCCTAGAGGAAGAAAGTATTACACCGGGCCTCTCCTTCAGGAAAGCAGAGAAAGAGGCCTGCGTTTTCTAAATGTAATCACTGTGAATATATCGTGATCTGGGTTCCCACCAGGGACAGTGAAAGTCAGGGACACCTGTGACCCGCGGGTATAGTTCATGGTAGGAGTCACTCACAGAGAGCTTTGTGGGGGGCGTCAAAGCTCATGGGATTGGTTGCAGTGTGCAGGGTGTTTTCAGGACGGTTTAGGCTCTGAAGGAGGCTTTACTTCAGTGGTTGTGCCTTTCTCAAGTGCTCTCTTGAGACAATGTTATGGAGATCAGTGTGTGGATACTCTGCTTTTCTTCATCCTCTGACAAACTGCAAGACCTGGCCATCAGCATCCTCCAAAACCACATAACCACATGGAGACACTCTGAATATGGTCCCCACTTTGAGCTTTTGTTGTTGCTGTTTTGGTTTGTTTTTGTTTTTGCTTTTTTCTCCAAGACAGGATTTCTCTGTATGCCTCTGACTGTCCTGGAACTTGTTTGTAGGTCAGGCTGGCCTCGAACTCAGAGATCTGCCTGCTTCTACCTCCTGAGTGCTGGAATTGAAGGCATGTGCCACCATGCTGGGCACACTTTGAGTTTATATACACACATACATATATGTGCGTGCACACACACACACACACACACACACACGTGACAATCATAATCATCATTCTGCTGATAATTTATCCCACTTGTTAATATTTTATCTGTGAGACTTTGAGGTTTCTCTTTAGACGCAGTTACATCTTTTGAGACCAAAACATCTTTCTTGAAACAGTCCTGAAATAACTTATAATAAATCTGTACTTGGAGTAAAATGAAGTAACACTGCTAGGATACAAGTGCATATAAGTTATGTAACTCAGTTTTGGAAATTTGTGACCAGCTGAGTGTGTAAGGGGAGGGGGACATGTCGTTGTTGGGGTGTGTGCGTGCAACAGTGTGCACGTGGAGGTGAGAGAACAACTCTCTGGAATGGGCTCTCTCCCTCCACCTTGTGGGTCCCGGGGGTTGAACTCAGGTCGTCAGGTTTGGCAGTCAGTGTGCTTACTGACTGAAGACCTTGTCTTAAAAATTTTTTAAAGTTTTTTTTTTTAATTATTTTTAACTTTTTAAATTTTTTTCCCCTGGGAGTGCCACTGTTGGTATTGGATATAATTTCAGCTTTTTGGATGCTAGCATCTATTCTTTGTTCATTTGTTTTGTTTTTCAAGGCAGGATTTCTCTGGATAATCCCAGATGTCCTGGAACTTGCTTTATAGACTGAACTGCCCTTGAACTCAGAGATCCACTTGCCTCTGCCACCTGAGTGCTGGGGTTAAAAGTGTGCACCACTGCCCCCTGACTAGCAATAGATCTCTTAATTGCTGAGTCTTGTCTCTAGCGTCGACCCTGATATTTTAAAATAGTAGGGTGCTGGGCCCAACGGCATGCACCATAATACCCGGTTGGATGCTAGCACTCAAATTCTTTCAGATCTCAGAAACAAAGTTTGGGCTCCTTCTTCACAGCATATTAAATACTTAACCATAACATCTCAGTGGATCTGCGGAGAAAGGCTTTTAAGGGAACTTGTTGACCGTCACAAAGTCAGTGCAGCCCTGACAGCATAGAGTGCGCTGTGATCTCATGCGTCTTTGATGTGAATAGGGACAGGACAACCTTTCTTGGTGTGTAAACGACCAGCTCATTTCTCAAGAATGAAAAGAAAAGTCAATGCCAGGTGCCTTTTATGGAGGAAAAGCAGCAATGAAAGCAGCTGCTCCCTTGGCAGCAAATGGGTGTGGCTCACCTATTAACAATGACCTTCAAAGTCAACATCTCTTCAGCAGTGA
Source organism: Myodes glareolus (assembly GCF_982192425.1). Classification (NCBI taxonomy): domain Eukaryota; kingdom Metazoa; phylum Chordata; class Mammalia; order Rodentia; family Cricetidae; genus Myodes; species Myodes glareolus. Next base: position 82,254,715 of record NC_142029.1, on the reverse strand, counting down.
ATTACTTAAGTCTTGTTTCCTTTTGGGGCAGAATAAAGCAATGTCTAGCCTAGAAGCAGAAATCTGAGTAACCTGACAGCCCCTACCTTTTGTTTTGGTTTGTTTAAAATCATTCCGAGGCTGCTGAGATAGGCACCTGCCATCAAGCCGCACGGTGTGAGTTCGATCCCTGGACCCACATGGTTAAAGGGGGGAACTGACTCCTGCAAGTCTGACTGACTCCTCCGGCCTCTACACACGTGTCATGATACATACATAAGCAGAATAAAATTTGATAAATATTTAAGAAATCATCCTGTTATATCTATTCTCGTTATAAACACCACCAAACACTACCCTGCCACAGAATTAGCGCAAGCATGGGAGATCTGCTGAGACAATGGGCCACCACAGGTAGCCCAAGGTGTGCTGGGGCACACTAGCCCCAAAGCAGCCGGGAGTGACTGCTGTGCCTTGGGTCACAGGATCACAAATATTTGGCATTCCTAGCCTCAATCACCCACACCAGCAGCTTGGGATAGACTCAGAGCTAAACTTGAGCAAGGGATTCCTCAAACCCAGGCGAGCTGCAAGAAGCCCAGGGAGGGGAGGCTGCTTGGTGGGATTTGCAAAAAGCCTTCTTGGAGCCATCCTACCTTTTACCCACATTGGCTGAGGGCAGTGGAAACACAGAGGAGGTTGGTGACAGGCATGCTCTCCAGAGAGGGACAATTGGAAGAGCTTTATAATGCTGCCCACAGTTTGGGGGGAAGTGACTGGCATCTGACTCACCTGCTCCACGCTGTATGGGACTAGCCGACAGCTACTCAGCTTACTATTCTTTTTTAAATTACTCTAATTTGTGTGCGCAATGCATGTGTGTGTGTGTGTGTGTGTGTGTGTGTGTGTGTGTGTGCACCTGTGTATTCAGTACCCACAGAGACCAGAAGAGGACATCAAGTCCTCTAAACTACAGTTACAGATGGTTGTGAGCAGCCATATGGGTGCTGGGAACCAAACTTGGTCCTCTGCAAGATTAGCAAATGCTCTTAAACCCTGATCCATCCCTCTAAGCCACCAATTGTTACATTTTTTTAATCTTTTGCTTATCAGATAAACCCACAGACTGAGTTTGTCCTTCGCTATTGTCTTATTAGAGACTTGAACATTATTTCAGGTGTTCTTGGGTATGAGTTGTCTTATGGCTTCTCCGTCCTAGACCTTTGTTTGATATGTTAACCCAGGAGTCATTGATAACATTGGTCCTTTGATGCTCGAGATAACAAAGAACTAGGCTGGCAACACCTGGTATCTGTTGGGAGTAGTCCATGGGTGGTCTAAGTATCTGTGGCCTGGTCACTGGAGAGTGTCACAGACCTGTGTGTGAATGTCACGTTCGCTTCACTTAATTTCTACGCTTCTTTGCTTCTTCCCTTTCAGGCTGCAGCGCTAAGTACAAAGAGAGGCTTCGTGCGACTCAGCTTTGCAGACGATACTGTCAGGACAATCTCATCAGTCAAGATCGCCATCTCTTCCCAGGTCGTTGTCCCAGACTGGCGTGGGAGTTTAACACTGTCTGAGCTGATGGGAGGATGCTACATCTGGGTGGCGGGGACGCTCATGGGCTGGGCTCCAATCCCTTTGTTCCTAGGACTGATCAAGTAACTTCTGTCTCGTTTTCCTCCCCACCTCTGGGACTCCGGTCTTTGTCCTCAGCCGTGTTTACTTATCTGGTCTTGTTTGCCTTTACTCTCTCGTTTAAACCCTGTTTGACAACCATTCTAAAGTCTTCGTCATGCCCTCTGGGATACTTTCCAAGTTTCTCTTTTGCTTGCTATGCAAATGTTTTCACACATTCTTTGCCCCATGACTCGACTCAGTGCTGCCACCTAGCGAAAGATTTAAAAAAGTTTTTTTCACTAGGAGGAACTTCATTTCAACTGTAATGAGCTTTAATATTTGTAATGATAGTATGAAGACACTGGGAAATTTAGGATCCATTGGTGGATAAAGATGGATGTAACCTAGAACATGACAGATCTTGTATAACAGAAAGCCAAGACTCTTGACTTAGGCTCCCAGAGGAAGGTAGGATTTAATATATATATTACTTATACCTTTTAAAGACAGGGCCGGTCTTCCTAGGGTTTGAACTCCATTAGAACAGTGCCTGAAGCTGCCAGTGGTTGTCAGTCATGATGCTCATTCACAGTGAATGACTGGAAGGTAGTTTAGTGGTTGTGGGTGAGGGCCGCCATTCCTCCCGAGAAGAAACGGAACAGGAAAAAATAATTGAGGGCTTGTTTGGAAGTTCCGTTTTGTTTTGTTGAGAGGTCTACAGTTTTTATTTGCAAGTCTTGCTTCCAAAAGCTGTCCAAATTTCCCTGTGGAAGTCAAGTCATTATCTGTTACTATTGCACGGTTGTCTCGTGTTGTTAGGCTACACGCAAGATTTCTCCCAACTCTTAGATTCTTCAGCTCCTTAACAGATGTAAGATCACAATCTTGCTTAAAACAGTAGGATCATGTAAGTCTTCTGGAGACTTCTAAGACAACCATGAGAGCCTGCTGGGGGTAGTGAGGACGAGTCGTCCTTTTGTGCTCCGTAAACCATCTATTCAGAGGAAAGCACTGCATTCTGGGGAATCGCTTCCTGATGTAACTTATTCAACAGAAAGCCAGAAATTAGAGAAAGATGCTACAAATCGCTAATGCATACTTAGTCTTTCAGAGGTTACTGCGTTTCTTTTCTATTTAAAATTTGTGGAGTCGGGTGAAATGAAATAATCTATGCAAATCTCATTCTTTATATGTGCCAGGTTGTTAAGAGCAGTGAACATTTAACAGTAGTTACTGAAGGTAAATAGGAACACTGGGAAGCGGGAGGAGGAGAGGTAGGGCGGAGACTCTAGACCGAGGAGACAACAGCTACCACAGAACAGCGCCAAGTCTTTTGTTTAGGGCTTCGGTTTCCAATAGGAACATAAATAGTTTTACTGAAGTGATGATTACATATTCAAACTATGAATTAAATGTTGACAAGTGTGATATCCCATTCAGTGGAAGAGCAACAAGCCAAAAAGAGAACTCATTTTCTGCAACCGTGTTCTGCATATCCACACCACCGCTGAGCCCACATGGCCAGCCTCTTTGCAACTGCTTGACAAACCATAATGAGCAATCATTTCTTCAGCCATGTTCTGCACATCCACACCATCGCTGAGCCTGCATGACCAGCCTCTTTACAACAGTTTTTCACTCTAAGCTTAGTTCCCATCCATTTTCTCGGTCTCCCAAGCCCTATTTAACCACAGACTGTACCGCTCACGAGCAGTCCAATAGTATATAAACTGTCAAAGGGCAGAGCATCAGCAGACTTTTAAAAGTAGCCTGGGGCACACAATCAGTTCTAGAACAGCCTGGGTAACAGACGAAATAAAAACAAGGAAGAAAGTCCGATGGTGGTGGCGCACGCCTTCAATCCCAGCACTCAGGAGGCAGAGGCAGGCAGATCTCTGTGAGTTTGAGGCCAACCTGATCTACAGAGTGAGTTCCAGGACAAGCCAATGCTACAATCCTGTCTCAGACAACCAAAAATCCCCAAACAAAACAACAAGAACAGCAAAACAAGGAAGGAAGGAAGGAAGAAAGGAAGGAAGGAAGGAAGGAAGGAAGGAAGAAAGGAAGGAAGAAGGAAGGAAAGAAGTTATTTAAATTCATATGTCCTGTTTTTCCAAATCCATTATACATTTCTTGGGCCCTGGATTTTGCATTAACCATATCAAGTTGCATAGCTTATATAAATTGCAAGTCTCAAAATATCTGTCAAGGATCTCAAGTGTTGCTGAGTGAAAATGCTGCTCATCCTGAGTCCATAAAACCCTGGGGCTAAGCTAAGCAAGCACTCATGCTCATGAACTTGAAGGAGGCATCTCTTCTCCACCACATCTGCTGGATCTCATTCTTAGCCTTGCTGCTTTGCTGTGTGAGGTGTGTATTCAATACGTTTACGCTAAGCTGGAGTCACTGGACTGAGTGCTCCGGGGCTTCACACAGGTGAACGCCTACCTACCTGGCTGGGGCTGGGGTGCACACAGAACGATTGCTTTGGCTCTCCTCTTAGTGACTTTGCATGAACTTCGAAAGTGACATCTTTGGTGCCCTACACTGGGGAGCAGGATGTATTGAGGTGGGGGATTTCCCGTTTCCTGGAGGTGAGCTGCATTTCTCTCCATCCGGACGGGATAGAGACGGAGCTGCTGGAAGGGAAGCTTGCGGCTTAGTAGGGAGGACAAATGACTAGAAGCAAGAGTCCTGGGCTTTGGTTTTGTTTTATTTGGAGTGGGAGGGTTGTCTCAGTTAGTTCGCCATGATTATTTCTGCTTAGAGGGAAAAAGAAAGAAAGAAATCTTCTCATTGAAGTTCAAAGTCAAAGGGGAGGAAATGAAAGGACCTGAATGTTCTTCTGGGCTGGTTGGTTCCCTGCTGTTTGACAGGCTGTTCATCACGGCTTGTATTTGTGCTGGCTGCAGTCCCCTCCTCTACTGTTGGATGCCTGCTCTCAGCTCCTCTCCCAGTAGTCACTCCCAGTCCATCTGGAGCTGTGGAACTGTTCTAGACTTCTTGCCAGAATGCTGCCTGAAAATGGGGCCACTCTTCCCCTCACCTCCAGTACTGGTCACAGGTCTAAGACTTGATCTCAACCGCCAGGAAGTAATGTCAAAATATTTCTGAGAGATGACCATCGGAAAGCAGTTTTGTTAGCCGTCCTTGGACTCAAAGTGTGCAGCCTGTTTGGACCCACTAGATTAGTAAACAGTGAGCTGGACCCCCAAACCTCATCAAAGCTGAAACCTTCATTTACCCATAATCCCCTTTCCACGTCTGCCTTCAGAAAAGGGGTCAAGTCCTGCAATTTAACATTCCAATATATCTTGAATCTCTTCCCGTCACTTAATTCCTCTCTGTCTCCGTCCATTTTATGTTGCTGTAACAGAGTGTTGCAGGTGGATAATTTGTTTCTCATAGTTTTAGAGGCTGGGAAGTCCAAGTGCAGGGCATCAGCATCCAGCAGGGACCCTCGGGCTATGTCGTCCCATGGCGGAGGGCAAAAAAAGCAAGAGGAGTGCCTGAGAGAGCAAGCAAATCAGAGAAGTTCAATTTACTCTCTCCTCTGTGGGGGGGGGGAGGGAAAAAGAGAGAGAGAGAGAGAGAGAGAGAGAGAGAGAGAGAGAGAGAGAGAGAGAAAGAGAGAGAGAGAGAGAGAGAGAATCTCAGGCTGATATTAGTTTGCTGTGTAACCAAGAATGATCTTGAATTAATGGTCTTGCCACATCTGTCTTCTGAGTGTTGGCATTATAGGTGTGTGCCATTGTGCCTGGTCTATATTGTTCTGGGATGGAACCCAGGGCTTCATGCATGCTAGGCAAGCACTCTGCCAACTGAGGTACATTTCTATCCCCCACTTGTTCTTATACCAAGTCCCTCTCCTGCAATGACAGTCTATTCCGATGGACATAGCCCTCATGACCCAGTTACCTCATAGGGTTCCACCCCCCAGCATCACAGTGGTGGAAAAAAAGTTCCCAATACATGACGACTTTAAACTTTTGTGCAGGATTCTCCTTAATCCAGACTGGGCCCAGTGCGACCACTGGGTTTTTGACTTTGACTTCATTCTGCTGTTCTAAATATGTCCATGGTTCCTCCTTGTCTTCCGTTTTACAGAGCATAGGGTCCTAGGCATGGCACAGGGGCCTTCCATGACCCATCTATGCCTCCGAATTTGCCTCTCACTTTGTATCCTGGGGATCCCCCCTCTGCTTTCTGGTTGCACCTCACTGTGGTTTCCCACATAACGGAGTCTTGCCAACACTACTCTTTGCATGCCCAGGAACCTTCCTGCCTCTACCCACCCCTCATTTCTCTCCAGACTCAGTTCAGGTGGCATCTCCTCCAGCATGGTATTCAATGACCTCTGGGCTCCTATACACAACTACCCGATCATTTACCACACAGTGGTGAATATACAGTTGACCCCCCCATTCCTGAGTTCTATACCCATGGATACAAAACAAAAATAAAATAGGAATTAACGATATTTGAAAATCACATTAAATTTGTATGAAACACATAAACTTTTTGTCATTATTCCTTAGGCAATACAGCATAACAATTTTCATAGCATTTAAATTGGGTTAAGTATTATAAATAATCAAAAGGTGGCTTAAAGTAGGTGACCTGAAGGTTGTATGTAAATACCGCATCATTTTAAACACGGGACTTCAGCAACTGTGGATTTTGACATCTGATGGGGGATGTTGGCCCCAATCTCCCATGGATATTGAACATTGACTATTTGATGCTGGAAAGATTTTATGGAGGAGTTTTGTATCTCTGCAACTAGGAACATGGTAGAAACACAGACACATTGGCTGAGAATGCTTGCTGCTGCTGTTACTGAGTTCTGACGAAAAAAAAAAATTCTGTCCATAATGCTGTCATTAAAGGAAGGAACAGAGCTACCAAACCTCTGTCCTCTGGTGCTATGAAACACTAAGAGGAGGAACCTGAACCCCGAAACTGTGACAGGTTCTAAAGATAATTGCCATAAAGACCAAATGGAGATGGTAGTCACTCCTGTCGACTCTGAAAGGAGGTGACATTGTAATGTTGATGGGTGCCTGACTTACACTCCCAAACTCTTGCCTCCCAGGAAGAAAAAAATCTAAGGCAAAGAAGTAGACAGGCTCTGGATTACCTCCTGACATGACCTACTTACGGAGGTACACACAGCCTTCAACCGTGGGAGGCTGCCACCAACGGCGCCTGTAGTACCAAAGATACCGCCACAGAGAGTGGGAGACAACGGACATTGGTACCAGCTGGATTATCAGACCATCCCTGGGGTTCAGAAGATAGCTCAGTCAGTAGAGTGCTTGCCTTAGATCCATGAAGAACCAAATTTGATTCCCCAGAAGTCATATTTAAAAAACCAGACTCAGTGGCATACACTTGTAATCTCAGTCCTGGGGATGCAGACAGATGGGTCCCTAGAGCTTAGCCTGTTTAGACCCTGGTCAGCTAGAGGCTGTCTCAAAGGCCAGGTAATGGCTCTTGGGAAACAATACCTGATGTAAATCTCTGGCCTCCAATGAGTGTAAGACACGTGTGCGTGCGCGCGGGCACACACACACACCTCTGACCTCTGAACACAAATTAAAACCATTTCTGCAATTTTGAAGGGCTACTGATTAGAAATTGTAGTAGTCACACTATTTGCAAATTTTAGATATGTGCAAATTGTTTTAATAAAAATTTACCCCAGCAGGGAGATAGTTCAGCCAGTAAAGCATTTGCCATGCAGGCATGAGGCCAGAGTTTGAATCCCCAGGCAAGGCGACCCACCAGTAAGTCCCAGTGCGTGGAGGATGGAGGCAGGGGAATCCCTACAGCAAACTGACCAGCCAATCTAGCTGAATGAACAAGCTCCAGGTTCACTTAAAAAGATAATGTATAAAGTGACTGAGGAAAGTTTCTGATGCTGGCTTCTGATCTCCGCGCACATGCGCGGGCGCACACACACGTGCGCACCATACATTTGTATATTGGTTTATTCCAGCAGACTCATATCAAAAGCACAGAAAAGGTGTTAAATGGCAGCCTGCAAGGAAGTAAGGAGAAAGCTGGGGAAGAAGTTCAACAGAAGCCGGAGAAGGTGGGATCTGCCGTGGCTTTGAAGGTAGAGACAGCTAACCTGGAGGGGATATGTTACTCATAAATGTTTAAAGACATCGGCCTGGATGGCAGAGGCTAGGTAATTAAACAGCTGTGCATAGACATGACCTCATTTATTGACCTCTCCGATTGCCTTCTCCGGAGCCAACGTTATATGGCGACCTACAGTAGGAACAGACTGTGGTGAGTGGAGATTGCTTGACGACATTGAAGGGGTGGCCATACTTTTGTTCACACACTCCCTAGTGGAGTATAGGGCCATTGCCACCCCCTCCCACACGCATAGGAGTGTTTCTTTTTATATGGTAGGACTAAAAGAACACCAGCTACTTAGGGATGACTTCCAGCGAGCAGAGACTTTGCTTGGCTCCTCGTCCTACAGAGGAATTTCTAAGTTATTGTGTAGCCACGCCCTCCAAATGGAAACATTCCTTCTTGACTCCGGAAGTAAATGAAATTCATAAGCGCAGGGAGCTCCGAAAACTTCCGAGGCCACGAGGCGCCTCCCTAAGGTTATTCTCACGGTAACAACTGCCAGAGAGAGAAGACGGACCCAGCTCAGCCAAGTAAGCCATTCAGGGAGTTTTGGGGATGCAGCCTTCCTGCATCCTACCCATTCTGGTGTGAGCTTTTCAGCAATGCAGCAATGCAGCTGCCTTAGTCACCCACATTCTGTAGCTAACCCCTCATCCAGAGTCCTGCCAACTCTGGTTCAGGAAGCTAGACCTCTCTGGTTGTTAGTGCTTTATCTGGGCTGAATAGGGAAAGTCACGTGCTGGAAGTACAATCTCAAGTACAAATGTTATACGTAACCCAGCTAACAAGTTAAAACAACCCTCAAATTTGCACAATCCCTTAAGTCAGTTTTTATTTATCTCCATGGCATTTGGGAGAAGAGAGCTGCTACACACAAATACACAGCAGCCATTTAAGAAATACCATTCAAAACCGGGCGGTGGCGCACGCCTTTAATCCCAGCACTTGGGAAGCAGAAGCAGGTGGATCTCTGTGAGTTCGAGGCCAGCCTGGTCTACAAGAGCTAGTTCCAGGACAGACTCCAAAGCTGCAAAGAAACCCTGTCTCGAAAAATCACACCAAAAAAGAAGTACCGTTCAACAGTCAAAGTAGAACTATATCTTGTAATGGAGCTTAAGGAAGTCCGTTCTTAGGACCAGGACCTAAGCAGCATATAGCCATCACAGCCTTGTGTGTACAGTAACCTGCACTGGAGGGGGTGGGGGTAGCGTAAAATAAAAACAATGAAAGCAAAAGGTGATTTTTCCAGTTGCCTGACTACCCAGCTCCAGAGGCAGAGGACAACTTTGATTCGGTCAAGCAACTGTAAGTCAGGAGATAGCAGAAACGAAGCTCATTATGTTTGCAGCAGGATAGTCCTCTCCACTGGCCTATGCCAGGACCCCAGGACTTCCTCCCTAGCCCAGGATTTTCTGAAATATTAGCATTATCTCAACTCATGCAAAGGAGTGGAGTGGAGGAAAGATGGGACAGTTGAAGTACATGATCCAAGGGCCCCGGGGGCTGTCAGGTCCCTTAGCGTAAGTTAGTCTCATCTGAGGAGCTTTAAAAAGGCCCGCTCCACAAGCCTGTCACCCATGGTCAGGAGGTCATGGGCCCCAGGGGGAGCTATTGCTGTTCTTTTGCTAAATGAACTTGTTAGAAACCTTCTTCTAAACACTTACGGCTATACTCACAGATTAGTGCTGCCCTCAACCTTGGCCACAGAAGCCTCTTTCTGCTGTGGGCAGCAAGACAGATCAGCAAAGAGCTGAGAACAAGTGAAGGTTGAGTGCATAGCCATAACCAGGACATCTACACCACCCACCTCATCAAGGCTAACAGAACGTCGCCACAAAGAGGCAGGAAAGCACACAAGTCTGGGAAAATGTGCTGTGGATGGTATGTTGTAGACCCAACGTGTCTACTGTACTGATGAGCACACCACAGCTGTGGTTATTGTACACATAAGACCCGCACAAGATCAGACCAACACACTCAGCCAACATTCCAGCTGGCAGCACTAACTAGACTCGGTGGTTTCGGGGGGACCATGCCTGTAGGAGGAGGATGTGTTGGTCTGTGTCCAGGAGGATGGGGGGGGGCAGGGTTGGGCATGATCAAGATACATTGTATACATGGATGAAATTGTCAAAGAATAAATGATGTTCTTAACAGCCTTGTCCGAGAAAGAAACACATTCTGCACCTAGGGACATTTTGAGCCTCGGCTTACTAAGGACAGAAGGAAATGATCAGGAGCTGGAATAGGCTTCTCTTGAGATGTATGGGATTCTTATATTTTCATATTTTTCTATTCATACTCCTTTGTCTTTGTTTTCCCTAGTGATATACTAAGCAAAACCCCCTATTCCTTGTAAGCATGATTTGATGGTTGTACAGTATCTTTACAGGTAGTAATAAAAGCCTAATAAAAATAACAGCCCAGCACATGAGGCATGCTGGGTCCTTGAAGCTTCCAGTAGGCTCCTTGGATCCCAAGCCTCTCTAATAAGAATTTACATCCCAAGACTTTATGGTTTCTTCATGAACTGAGCTGCACATCCATGGTAAGTGGAACCCTAGAACTTCAGACATTAAGTAAAAAAAAAAAAAAAGAAAGGAAGAAGAAAAGAAAAGAAAAGACAAAGACAGGAAGAAGGGAAGGAAGGAAAGAAGGAAGGAAGGGAGGGAAGGAAGAAGGAAGGGAAGGAGGGAAGAAGGAAGGAAGGAAGGAAGGAAGGAAGGAAGGAAGGAAGGAAGGAAGGGAGGAAGGGAGGGAAGGAAAGAAGGAACCCAGTCAATACTGAGGTGGGGCCAGGCATTGGTAGTTTTGAGAGTTTCTTAAATCACTGTTGTTTCAACCATAGCTAAGAATCACCATGGCCTGAGACATGTCATCATAGATGCCAAACATACCCAGCAGATGTGTCAATGGCCTGAGTGAGCATGGAGAAGGCATGTGAACAGGCAGTCCCCTTAGATAGGCAAGTCTCGTGTCTGCCACAACAGCATTGCGTCACTTCAGCTGAACCCAATCATTTACAGCCTCAGCCTCTGCGTAGGCACAAAGCACGAAGCTCACCCAGGAGGGACTTCAGAGCGGGTGCCTGGCCTCAGAGCAGCCAATCAGAGTTGCAAGTGACTGGCATGACAGTTATGACCCTCACCCAGAATCTGAACCAAGGAGGATAATCCCATTGGAGGACAACAGAGCCAGAGGTCTGGGAAGAAGGGATATGGGCTGTGGGCAGCCCATGCCTGGCCGGAGGTGTCCAGTTTCAAGTCCTTCAATTCTCAGTTTCAGACCCAGAGCCTCCAGTACCTAAGGGGCCCTGCACTAAGTCTATGCTCAAAGACCTTGACTTTTGCATGTATGATAGTGGCTGGTCACAGTTCCTTCTGGGAAAGGACTTCACACAGAAGGGACCAAGGCAGAGAGAAGCAGTGGGCTGGGGAAGCCACAGCAGAATAGGGCACCTCCCAAGGGGCTTGGTGTAGGGAAAAAGCAACGAGAAAAGCATCAGATGTGGACAGCAGTGTTGCGTATGGGGGATGCTCCAGAGAACCTTCTGGCAGGTTCGGCAGGTTCGCGGATGAGCAGCGCTAGGAGGAAGACTCTAAACTGCAGCAGAGGAGAGGCGGAACTATGGGAAGGAAGAAGGGACAGGTATGGGCGACTGGGAGGGGACACCTCAGGCAGGCACCCTCTGCTTCTGACTGTGGTCCTGGGGAATTGATGAGTCAGGAGGAAGAGGGAAGCCAAGGGTATATACTCCCTTCTCTTGACTGACTTAGATAGGGAATTTCTGCAAATGAGCCTCTCGCATCATCTCCAGATACTGGCTCACACCCACCAGGGCTCCTCTTTCTTTGGTAGGACCCAGAGGCTTAGAGAACACCACCCAGCCCTCTTGGGTATAAAACAGTGACTCTTAGAGCTGGCTCGCACTGGCTCTCATTACTAAATATTCAGGAATTTTACAAGGCAGTTGCTTAACTATTGCTGGTTGGAAATTGGCCAACACAACAGATCAGAAGTTTGTTTTTCCTTCCCCATTACCTGAGAAGAACCACTTTCCAGCCTGTTTTGGCGTCCTTACCCCTAGTGGCGCAGGTTCCCAGGTTCCACGTACCGCCGCCCACCTCTGGCTCACCATCACTCCCCCTCTCTCCGCATTCGTTCTTTGTGTCACCATGAGGCCAGCTCACTACCTTACACACAGAGTAGTTTCTGGTTTTCAGTTGGATTCTAACCGATTCCCAGAGGAGGGACGGGAATGAGCCAGAAGTGTCCAGAAAGTGCCTCTATTTTGGAGATGAGGTGCAGGAAAGGGGTCTCCTGGGAGCAAGCATGCTCACTGCTGAAATACCCAGGGAGGAAGACAGCTCTGATGGGAGCTGCGGTGGTTTTAAGATGTGGCAACTCCCACACCCAGCTTTGATTTTTTTACCCTCTCTCTACATCTTACAAGAAGATGGAGGACTGATGGGGGCTTCAGGGAACTAGAAAATATAAAGAGGGCCCCGCTGTGGTAGCACCTGCCTGTAACCCCAGCGAAATAGTGAGTATAAGTTACCTGTAAAAAGACGTGTGTGTGTGTGTGTGTGTGTGTGTGTGTGTGTGTGTAATCCCAGAACAACTACCAAACATATTATATTGATAAACAGTTAAAACTTCAGTAAACCATTTTGAAAAGAATACTTAAGAAGGCTGCAAGGGGACCAGCGAGAAGTTCAGCAGGTAGGGGACCAGTGAGAAGTTCAGCAGATAGGGGACCAGCGAGAAGTTCAGCAGGTAGGGGGCCAGCGAGAAGTTCAGCAGATAGGGAATCACCAGCGAGAAGTTCAGCAGATAGGGGACCAGCGAGAAGTTCAGCAGACAGAGTCGACTGCTACTAAGCCTGAGAACCTGAGTCTGATCCTTGGGACCCATATGGTGGAAAAAGAGAACCAGTCCATTCACCTTGTCCTCTGACCTCTGCGTTGTGTGCCATGGCTCATGTGTACCACTTCCCAAAGAGAATTAATAAGTAAATACTTAAAATATTTTAATGTTGCAGGCAGGATAGGAGAAAAGAGGATTAAAAAATAACAAATAGGAAATAAAATGCTAGACCTAAATAAACACACTCATGCAATGATAGAAATGGTCAGTATGTCAGAAAATGACACTATTACTGTAGCCCACGAGAAACACACTCTAGCAACCTTATATACATAAATCTGATAATTTAGGCAAAATGGACTCACTTCTCTAAAACTGTCAACGACGCAATTTACGTAGGGAAATCTAGTTGGAAAAGCCTGGTATCATTAAAGAAATCTGATATATAATGAAAACCTTTGGGGAAATAAAACTCTGTTTCTGGAACTTTTACCAAATGCTTATAGAAGAAACTCCACTCCCTCTCACAGGAATAGAAGAGAATCCATAACAAAGCCAGAGGTACTCAGCATGAGAACAGACAAAAATCAGCTGGCCCGTGGGAGTGCACATCTCTAATCCCAGCACTTGAGAGGCAGAGACAGGTAGATCTCTGAGAATTTGAGGCCAGGCTGGTCAGAGTGAGTTCCAAGATAGACTCCAAAGATACATAGAGAAACCCTGTCTCAAAAAAACAAAACAAAAACAAACAAACATAGAAAACAAACAAACAAAAAACCCAAAACAAAAATCCAGATATAAATCCTAAGCATGCCATAGTGATTCATGCCTGTAAACTCAATGCTTAGAAAATGAGTCAGGAGGATCAGAAGTTTGAGACCAGCCTGGACTGCAAAGTATGAGCATAGACTGAGCTACACATGAGTGTCTCAAAAATAAAGCAAAACAACAAGTTATAGGAAAGACAGTACATCAGTATCTTTCACCAGTCCAGATGCCAAAACCCCTAAGGATATAAGCAAACCAACTTAACTATAGTAGCGATACATCCTTGACCAATGGGGCTTACCTTGAGAGTGTGCCTGTGTGCCAGCCCGATGGTAAAAAAAAGTCCTGCGATAAGGGTCATACTAAAGAAACCGCGTGTGGGATGGGTGGATGGTCCCACAGTTCTGCAGGTCAAGATCAAGTGGGGCAGGGTTCTGCTTCCTCCACATGACCAGGCCATGACCAGCCCTGTTCCTGACCATTCGTTTCCTGTGTAACTGTAATGGCAGTCTGCACATGGCTTCTCTCTTGTGTCTGCCCTGTGTGTCTGGATTTTTTTTTTTCAATTGAGGATATCAGCATCATTACCATAGGATTCCCCTCAGTGATCCCATTTTCAGCCATCTACCTATGTAAAAGCCCTCTCTCCAAGGGCCACACCGAGGGACTGGAGGTTAGTTAGACCAGCATGCATTTTCAAAAACCGTTCATTTCTGCAACAATATTAGTATTTTAAAGGTGGTGACCGTGAACACCATATCAAGTCTAAAAATGCAAAACCGCATGATGCATTAACTTTTGTCTCATAGCATTTGACCAAAACTCTCAGCAGCAAGAAATAAACTCTGATGCAAAGTGTCTGTCAGAAAAGTTAACCAACATCGCATTTAATGCCAAAAGACTGACGCTTCTGGATCAAGACCAGCATGTGTACCCCTACAGCCCTGCTCAGTGCCATGTTGGAAGTCCTAAGGAAAAAGGCCATACCTGCCAGACAAGAAGAAATAAACCCACCTCTACGTAAGTTTAGCAAACTATTGGGACCCAAGAGCCTTAGTGTGGATTTGTACTAATAACACACAAGGAAATCTAAGACTAATACAGGAAAATGAAGGAACATAATAGGCAAAATAATTATCTTTATAATTTTGATGTTAAGGTTTACTATAAAACCATAGAAATCAAGCAAATGTATTTATTAAGGAAAGAGCATATAGATACAAAAATAGGACTGAGTCCAGAAACACAACCCAATACATATTTTTAGAAAGGCATAGAAGCAGGTCAGCAAAGGAAGAACTTTCTAAGAAATATATTGGGATAATTGGGCGTCCATAGCCAGGAAATAAGATGAAACCCAAACTAAACTACTTACTATGTATGAAAATATTTCAAAAATGGAATAATCTAATACATCAGACTTGAAAGAGAATCCCTTTAACCCACAGGAGAAAGATATCTGTGCTTTTATGTCTGGCAAAAGTTCTTTGAATGCCACCAGAAGCACAACTCTCAAAAGAAAACTTTGTATATGGGTTTTCATCAAATTGATTTTTTGTTCTGTAAAGATACTATGAAACAAGCTACATCTGGGAAGAAAATGCTTGTAAAACCCTGTACTACACAAAGGTGGTGTCCAGAATATATGTAGAAATTTAAAAAAGAACAACAGTAAGAAAATGAGCAACACAAAAATATGCAAAAGATTTGAACAGACATCAAAGAGAATAGATGAAAAGCAGATAGCTGCATGGAAATGTTTACCATCGTTAGTCATTAGGAAATGCAAAATAGAATATAATAACACCACAAACTTCTAAGATAGGGTAAAACAGAAACATTGAAAACATTTGATATTCAATATTAGACCTGGTATCAGACTCCCAGACCTGTGGACAATGAACTTCTTGTGCTTATAGATTACACAATCTAAGGTCTTCATTTCACTATAGCAGCCTGAGTAACTAAGACCAAATCTGGAACTCTCATATTCTATTCATAGGAACACAATATGCTATAGTTATCATGGAAAATAGCTTGAAAATACTATATGTATTCAAGAATAGGATTTGACAAGTTCATTTCTTGTTTAAAAACAGGGTAATCTGGGATAAAGGGGATCCTGCCTCAGAAATGAATAGAAGGCTGAAAAATGGCTCAGTGGATAAAAGCCCTTCAAGCCTGTTCTCTGGAACCCACAGAAAGACTGAGTGATCAGCTTGTACCCATGAACTCAACACTGCCCTGGGAATGAGCGGCTTGCCTCTGTGAGCTCAGCACTGCTGTAGGAAATGGGAGGCAGCGAGAACTCATGGGCCAGCTAGCCTGGTATATACAGCAGCAGAAATAACAAGAGACCTCAAAAGCAAGGGGGAAAGGAAATTAAATATTATTCCTAAGATGTAACTATTTCAACAGTTTGGAGTATAGCCTTATGTAATGTTTATAGAGAGGGCCAGTGGGAAGACTCAGCTGGAGAACCCACCTTCCCCCAAGCCTGACAGCCAGAGTCCATCCCCTGGAGAGTACCAGCTCCTACACGTTGTCCCTGGCTTTTACACAAGTACTGGGGCATGCACACCCGCGTGCATGTGATCATGTGCGCACACACGTAAATAAACAGTTTCAAAACTTTAAATGTATATAGGGCCAGAGAGATGGATCACTGAGTAAAGATGTCATCCCCCAAGCCTGACAACCTGAATTTGGTCCCCGAGACCTATATGATGGACTGAGAGAGCCAACTTCTGCACACTGTCCTCTGACTTCCACACATGTACTGTGCACATGTGTGCACATGTCACCCCCTCCAAATAAGTAAATAAAATACAAGACACTGATGTTAAAATGTGCAATATGTATTTTTAGTGTGTGTGTGTGTGTGTGTGTGTGTGTGTGTGTGTGTGTGTGTTTGGGTGTGCCTAGTAAACTTGACTGTTTTCCTCAATCCTTTCTTTCTTTCTTTCTTTCTTTCTTTCTTTCTTCCTTCCTTCCTTCCTTCCTTTCTTTCTTTCTTTTTCTATGTTTGTTTGTTTTTCGAGACAGGGTTTCTCTGTAGCTTTGGAGTCCGTCCTGGAACTAGCTCTTGTAGACCAGGCTGGCCTCGAACTCATAAAGATTCCTCTGCCTCTGCCTCCCGAGTGCTGGGATTAAAGGCATGCGCCACCACCACCTGGTCCTCAATCCTCTCTTTACCATATTTATTTACTGGCAAGGTATCTCACTGAACCTGGAACTCCCTGAATGACTAGACTGGACCGGCAAGTGAGACCCAATGATCCTCACCCAGGGAATCCATGAAAAAAAAAAAAAAAACCACTGGGGTTTTAGTGAGGCATGCCTTTAGGTATGTCTGTGGGGTGTTCCCCAAGAGGGTTGACTGAGGGCAGAAGGCTGGCCCTGGCTGAGGTAGACACCATCCCATGACTGGGTTTGGACTGAAGAATAGGGAACGAGAAGGCTAGCTAGCTGAGTTCTAGCATTCTTCTTTCTCCACTTCCTGGTCCTCCAACGTGAAAGGAAATACAAACCATGATCTCCTTCACACCTTCTCTGTCATGGACACTGCCTTCTCCAGCCATGACCAGAGTAAATCCCACGAAGCATACTCTGTTCTTGGTCACAATGATAGTAAAAGTACCCAATATAGCTACCTAGGGTTGTTGTGTTCTCTGTTTCCACAGTCAGTGGAAATAAGAAGTGTTTTCAGATTAAAGATCTCAGTTGTAGATTTACTACCAGCTGGATGAGCAAAGCAAGAGAGTCACTTCAATTCTTTTTGCAGTGTGGAAGGCAGTAGTGCACGGTGGTGGTGTGCAGAGACACCACACACACTTCCTGGCTTGCTGGTATTAGCACAAGCTATCTCCTATGTGCTGGGAGCTTCTAGTGAGATTGGGGGTTTAAAACATCGTAAGAATTAGAAAAAAATGCAAGTGCCCAGCCAGTGGCAGCCTTCAGTACAATTATTGTTACCTATTTTTGCTTCAAAAATTAAAAAATTATGTGTATGAATGTTTGACTGCATGTGTGTTTGTATGTGCACGGTGCACATGCTCAGCGCTCGTGGAGTCAGAAGGAGGTGGCAGATAGATACCCAGAAACTGGAGTTACAGATGTTTGTAAGCCACCATGTGATGCTGTAAATTGGACTTAGATCCTCTGCAGGAACAGCCAACTCTTAATTACTGAGGCAGTTCTCCAGCCCTATTGTTAGCTTTCAAGAAAGAAAAATAAAAATTTCTGTTTGATCAGATTTAGGATGAAAACAAAAGCAAATATATAGAAGTCCATACAGATGTAAATATATACAGATAAATACATATACATTCAATATGGGAGAAATAAAAGTTATTTAAAGCCAGAAAGATCTTGAATCAAGTTTTAGATTTGTACTTTGTAAGCTAAAGGACTCTGGGCAAGTGTTTGGAGCTTGTTAAATATCATAATACGTGCCCCAGGGAATGGCTGTGACTATCATTCAACGTTGACAGAAAAAAATAATTCTAAGACAGACTTAGATTTGAATTCTGTTCTATAACTTACTTTAGATAAAATACTCAACTTTTATAAGTAGCTTCCTTCTCTGTGAAATGGAAACTAAAAAGTGTGCCTAACATGGTTATTGGTAAGATTCATTAAGTCTGTCCAGCATGTTTCTGCGACGACCGGAATACAGTATTGCCTAATAAATGTTAGCTGCTATTATTATGACAATAATTACTGTTATTATACAAAAGCCAGTACTTAATAAAGGCTGCTATGGCTATCTCCTCTTACTTAAGCCTCCTACTGATGAGAAATATCTAAAATATGGAAAGCTGGGTCAAAGGCAAAGTTTATGCAAAGTGTGCTATTGATCACTAGGGTTGACTGTGGAGACAGCTCAGCAGTCAACTATGCATGCCGATTTTGCAGAGGGTCCAAGTTTGGTTCCCAGTACCCACATCAGGCAGCTTACAACCACCTGTAACTCCACCTCTAGAGGATTCCACGCCCCCTTGGGGTTTCTATGGGCACCTGCTCTCACATGCACAGACCCACACACCAATATGCATTATATGCACAATTAAAAATAACAAAAACAAAACTTTTGGAAAGGGTTTGCAATCTACTTAAGATGCTAATAACATGCTTACTGCGGGTATCTCAAAGTTAACCTTCCTTTCTGATTGTAACTCAACATTTCCCCGTCTCTTTTGTTTATTTCTTATGTATATTCAGGTGTGATTGGTCTGCTTCTCTCTTTTGCCTACTTATCAATTTGAATCTTGGTGGTTCCCTTAAAATTTTGAATGAATTTCCAACTTATTAGAACCACTGCAATAGAAAATGCAAATCCTCTCCCAGAAACCGGAGCTAAACAGGTCAAGGGCTAATGAAGATTCGGGGACAAATCTGCATGACTAAGAACACTTGGGGAGTCGGGGGCCTGGGCACCTGTCTCCTACAATGGGATCTCAGCTATTCCTATAGTTTTGACATCTGTATCTGAACCCTCTGGCCCTGTGTAACTGTGTCATCCTATATTTCTAACTATAGGAATTTCAGTCGTCTATTGACATCTCAAATCAATCAGAAACACAAGTGAATCCATCACATCCCTCAAACAGCCAAACTCCCGAGCTATCTAGCCCCTCACTGTCCTACCCAAGAGATCTTGAAGCTGGCTCTGAAGAAGTGTAAAGGCCTCAGCATCTCTCAGGTAGCTCAAAAGTTTGAGCTGCTTGAAGTTGCAGGGATTATATAAGTCACCTACCCTGGTTTTTATTTGGAAAATAAAATGATCATACTTCTCAAGATAAGGAGCAGAGGATACAGTTGGGTTCCAAGTTATACTCAGTCCTTTCTGCAGGCCACTGTCTGCTACAGAGATGAATGAACATGGGCTGGAAGAGGGTAGATAATCCCATGGAGATATGAGTATTCAAGAGTGGGAGCCAGGAAGGAAGCAGGAGAAAAGGTGCCAGAAGGCATTGCTTTGGACACTTGGTACAACCATCTACTTTCCTTCAAGGGTGTTTGTGTGTCAGCAGTGGTGACGTTTCACACTGTTTGGTTGATCATTTTAGTAGTTTAAACAATAGTTCTAAGTTTGATGTTTGTACTAGCATTGTAGCTCTCTCCATTGGTGCTTCATTTACGACCTGAGCATCATGAGATCAGAAGATGTGTTGCAGCCTTCCCCCCAACAGCTAACCTTCCAGCATTCAGCACCTATGCAAAGACCCATTTCCCCCAGAGGCAACTGATGTGGGCAACCCGAGTGGCAGTAGAGAAAGCACAAGGTAAGGGCTGGGGCAACTCTGAAGCTACTTTAAAGGAGCAGGAGGGATGGCTGAGGGATAAGGACTCTTGCGGTGCAAGCCTAAGACTTGAGTCAGCACTAGCGGATCTAAAAATCCAAGTGTGGCAGATGCTTGTAACCCCAGAGATATGAGCGTTGTAACCCCGGAGATGTGAGGGTTGTGACTGCGGAGATGTGAGGGTTGTAACTCCAGAGATGTGGGGGTTGTAACTCCAGAGATGTGGGGGTTGTAACTCCAGAGATGTGCGGGCTGTGACCGTGGAGATGTGAGGGCTGTGACCGTGGAGATGTGAGTGTTGTAACCCCGGAGATGTGAGGGTTGTAACCCCGGAGATGTGAGGGTTGTAACCCCAGAGATGTGGGGGTTGTAACCCCGGAGATGTGAGGGTCGTAACCCTGGAGATGTGAGGGTTGTAACCCCAGAGATGTGAGGGACAGAGACAGGAGCGTTGATGGGGATTGCTAGCCACCAGTCAGCCTACCTCAAGGTTCAGTGAGAGACCCCATTTCAAAGAAATAAGACAGAGAAGGGTAAAGCAGGACACTAGACATCTTCCTCTGGCTTCCAGGACCATGCAGATACATACATATGTGCACTCACTTCATACACATGTACCACACCCATACAATATAAACATAGCAGTAATAAATTAGTACAAAGACGCCCTACACACCCTTCCTCCATTTCCCTTCAGGTGTCATGTTTTACATAACTCTAATACAGTACAAAATAAATTCCCTTGAATGGAATTTAAACTAAGTTACATCACTATTTCTAAGACTACCGGTTTGTATGAGTCCTGCCACTGCGACTCCCAAGACTATAATTTACAAAGGACCAAGCTGATGCCTAAATGCAAGCTCTCCTCCCTCTCACCATTTCCTAATTCTGCCCTTGCTTTCCCCTCATACATAATGGCCACCTTCTCTTAAGAGACAAAGAACATTCCCAATAACACATTGAGAACTACAGTTTGGGAACCTGGGGATTGTGTATGCTCTCAAGCCATTCCTATGCAGGTCTAATGTCCATCTGTGAGTGGGGTGATACCTGTATGGCCAATATGGGTGTGGATACACTGTTTTCAGAAGGAAGACTTTTTACACAGCTGGAGGGGATGGAGTCTGATTTTCAGAAACAGAGTGTGGTTAGATCTCCATTCTGAAACTTCAAATGTGTGACCTCCCCTCCCTCCGCAGCTCTCCCTCTTGTCCCCCAGAGAGGTCCTGTAGGAGAGGAGGGTGAAGATGGAGCTTCGGGCACAATGTTTTCCATCTCCACAAAGAGTAAAAACATCTCCCAATTTGAAGACTGTTCTTGAAGGGGTTTCTTTTGAGGTAATGGAGAGAGAAGGGTGGGCGTGGGAGGGGCTGGGGGGAACTGGGAACCTGATGAATTCACCAGCTTTCTAAACTCCAGCTTATGCCTTACATTGCAGCCTGAGGGACATCTTGAATTTCTACCCACAGTTCACTGCAGAAGACTTAGGCAGGTCTGTGGGTCCCTACCCTAGCAGGGATTGGGAGAAGGCTGATTTATACCCCCAGTTAAACACTTCTGAATTTAATTTGCTAGTAACTTACCCCTCCCTTACCTATAACACTGTATTTAATAATAAAGTCATTGGTTAAATCCCGCAGAAACTCCTTCTTACATCACCACACCGCAGCCAACCCCACGTGTCTAAGTCCCATTCACCCACACAGGACTCTGACAAGTTCCTGGATCTCCCGCCCTGGGCCTCCGGCTTGGAGGGAGCAGCTGCCAAGATCCAGCTCTCGGGAATGCCCCGCAATAATTCACGTGCCCCAAACGGTCAGAGCCTTTCCCTAGTGACTTGTGAGGCACCTGAACCCCTGAGATGTCTGAACCTCCCTCAGCCGAGGTCCGCCCAGGTGTCCTGAACAGGTGGGGACCTAGGCATAGAAAATGTGAAGAAGTAGCTACATTCTCCCTCCTCCCCGCGGAGACTCACAGCCAACCCTACTGGGGATGGAGAGCCTGGAGAGAGCACCCGGAAGGCATCTGGAGACCCACAGAAGGAAAACCACACAGGTTCCGTCTTCCCACTCGGTAGCAGCAACTACGCAGGGTGCCAGCAGGTGCCCGGGAGAGCAGAGCGGTTCCCTGGATTCCCAGACCCCCGAGATGCAGGCCCAGCCACCCCCCCCCCCCCAGCCCCGCGCCCCCCTCCCGACACACAGGAGGAGTGCGCTTCCTACCTGATCCTGTCCTTCTCTGCCCTTCGGAGTTCCTCATTTCTTTCCAGGACCTGGAGGATCTTCCTGGCTTCTTCCTCGTTTAGGAAACTGAAATCAAACCCCTGAGGAACTTTCGTCATTTTCTCTCCCGTGTGCGAGTTATGTGTACTTAAGCTCCTTGGCGCCTCCTGTTACAAAGCCATTTTTCAAGATAAAGAAGACTAGGTTTCCCGAACTTGATCCCATAGCCCATAATAGCTCCGCGCCTTTGAAAAGCTAAAACCACAAACCTAGGGACCGGCCCACACATACAGGGCTCCTTTTGACAACACCTTAATGACATGTTTCTCTCAACCTGTCCAACCGAGATGCGAACCGAGTGACTAAATGGGGAGAGGGAGCCAATCGCATCTGGGGGGGCGGGCCTTGTCGCGTCTCCTCCCTCCCCCTTCCTCCCACCCTCTATGTAACTTGTTAAGCAAACAAGCCTACATAATTCTGTCTCTAAGTGAGGCTTATCCTTAAGTGTTAGCCCCAAAATATTTGCTTGACTGTTGCTGTTGGCTGGAAGAAAGTGAGCTCGGCTAGTAGAAAGACAGAAGGAAAACGACTCATAACTAATCCTGTCTTTCCCTGCCTAAAAAAAGTTTGAGGGTTAGCAGCAGGGTTACCCTGTTTGAAAGACTAGGGAAGGCTAAACTTCCTCCAGGACCATTTGTCTCAGAGGGACTCATAGAAGGACCGGCACCAGGTTACCCGTAGAAGCGGATTCTTGCTACTGCCCTCACAAACACACTCCCACTGTCTCAGAGAAAGTCACGCTCAGACTTTGGTAAGCTAACAAATGAAAAACCCCGCTTAGATTATTCTAGAAGGCAGCCCCGAGGCCAAGGGTGTTAGAAAGCACCTGTGTCTAGAGCACATCGCAATCCTGTGCAACCATAGAAGTTGCTTTTCCTAGAAAGACAATTATTCTGTGATGAAATAAAGTCAGATATTTCCTAAGATGAGCATCCGTGTGCTTTTTTATTATTATAAATGCCTTTCCAGAAAACATGTTTCTTAACATGAAAACAATTTTGTCCAATGGACATGTTTGTTCCAACACCCTTAATTTAGTCCTTTCTGATGTGATGGTGATGGTTTCTAACATTTACAAGGTCTGTCCACACACACCATCTTTTCACGATAATAAACCCCCGTAAAAGAAAAACAAACAAAGCCATGAAGTAAAAAAAAAAAATGGCTGGTTTTGCCTCTGGCCCCTTGGCTTATTTTGATTATCACTGATGGCATGTTGGGACAACTACCCCTTGAGATGACTTTTTGTGGGTGTCTATTATCTGCATGAAGTGGGGATCCACTCTACACATCCATATTGTACAACACAGAGTTCTTTCATAAATCACCCCTATGTTAATGATGGTGGTTTTGAAATCTGTCACATACTGTTCAATTATTCTTGCATGTTTCTTTATTTATTTATTAGGTATACATACCGATTTTCTAATGTGGATAGTTGTGCCCCCCACCCCCAACTTTTTTTTTTAATCAGTGAACTAATTGCAGTTAAACTATTCTGGATCCTGTTTCATGAAGTTACTGTTTACACACTAAACAACATAGTCCTTTCCTCATAATCCCGTGAGGAACTTAGCATGAATAGAGATATAATTACTTAATAAAAAGAATCTCTTGGGCTTGAAAGCTGGTTTAGAGGTTAAAGCATTTGCTGTTCTTGCAGAGCACCTGGATCAAGCTCTACGCATCCACATTGGACAGCTCACAACCACCTGTAATTCCAGTGCCAGGGGGATCTGATGCCCCTGATATCCTTGGGCACCTGCGCTTACGTGCATGTATCTATACATTTATTAAAAACAGTTGAAGTATTAAAGTACCACTGAGCATACAAAAGAAATTAGTTTTAGCTAAATGGGTCAGTGCAGAGGATGTGGTGTTTGGGCTGAACCAGGAAGAGTAAGGTTTGAAGGAGAAAACGGACGGAGGTGGGAGAAGACATACGACTCTATTCTAGGCAAGGAGAACGGCAGTGGGTTAGATCACAGAAATGCACTCTCGGGATCTTCCCAGGTTCTCTCGGTTCCTCTGATCAATGGCCACTATGAGCACAAACTTTGAAGCTAAAAAGTACAGTAGTGTATACGAGAACTAGTAAGTACTTGATCTGCTTTGGCTAAAACATACATTTTCTTTCATTTTTGAAACAAGGTTTCACGTAGCCCAGGCTGGTCTCACAATCCCTGTAGCTGAGGTATGTAGCCAAGCATGGCCCTGAATATCTGCTGTTACTGCTGCTCCATGTTCCAAGGGCTGGGTTCATAGGCATGTACCTCTACACTCAGCCTAGAGCATACTTTCCCCAACTTTATTAAAGAAAAAAAAAAGCAATGGTGGTAAATCTCTAGAACACGGCCAATTTCCTGGGATTCCTCCCTCGAAAATGTGACATTTGATTTCCAAACACATGCCTATGCACATGGTTCCCCTCACACTAGGCAGGCGAGAAGCTGAAATCCTGATGTGCTCATCTTCCGACTTTCCCCAGTCTGTGGTCCGTCTTTGGGTCAGCAATGATTGCCTGAACAGCTACTATGGCTTCATTAATTTTCGTCTGCAGTTCTCTGAGCTCTTCTATGTGCAGCAATCGCAAGATCTGAGCAGCTTCGTTCAGAACTGCATCTCCTGTGTCAAAGCCAAGAATATGTTTGTCTAAAGCAACAGGTAAGCCCTCTTTCGTTTGATTGGCTTTAGCAACTGCATCCTGTGTTAGATGCTCCTGAACCAAAATGCGAATTGCCTTAAGCATTATCAAGTAATCATCATGACGCTGAATCTGAAGGAGGTTAGCCAGAGCCATGACACCAGCCTTAAAATCAGGATTATTTACATCCAGGTTGATCAATGGCTCTGCATTTTTGGCTGTGTTGTCATTACTTTTCCTGTTATCGGGTACTAAGTCCTTGTATTTTTCAGCATTATCTCCATATTCAAGTCTAACAGCTAAACCAAGAAGCCAGTCAATTGCTTCCTGTCGCTCCTGAATCTTGAAAGGACAGTTAACATCTCTTAGATACTTTTCGAAGAACTTGGGTCAGTCACTGCTGTGGATATTTCTCAGGTTATCTCTGTCTTCAATCTTGTAGTGTCTAATTTTCTGGTCTTCAAGTCAAACAATAAAGTTTCTAAATTCTGTTTCATCTTTGCAGTTGAAGCCTGCAGGGTTGTGGTAGTCCAGGGCCGTGAGTTTGAGTCGGAACATGGTTCCCACTGCTCGTGCTGGCCGCCCGGGCCTCTGCCGGGACACAAGAGAGCTAGAGCATACATTTTCAACAGGAGGAAAAACTTACCTTTTTATGTATAAGGCAAAGATATACACACAACACATAGGTAGATAAATATATCTATAATATTAGCATTTCATGAGGGGTGATTAGTTTTAAAAAGATTTCAGGAGGAACAGCAGTGAAAAGGTTTAGGGGCACTGGGCTACAGAGCACAGGAAGAATAAATAAGGCTAAGATCTGCTGCGAATGTTGTCCTAAGGAATATACTCTGTACTATATGAGCAGTGCAGAGCCAGCGCAGGTTTTGAGGGAGATGATGACACAGTTGGAACTGAGCTTTCGGAAGATGGCTTTGATGGCCAGAGACAAGGAAGAATAGGTAGAAGAAGAAAGACATATATGGAGTTTGAAGTACCTATAATTCATTCATGGGGAAATCAGTGCTCAGCAAGGACTGGATACCTTGAAGAAGGGATAGAGAAGTCATTTATTTAAATGTGATAGCCAAAACCTAGAGAGCAAACAGGATGGATTTAGTAAAGAGTGTGCAGGGACTAAGACTGAGCTTAGAACTTCATGACCAGCTCCATCATTGGCATCGAGTTATGTTTCGTCCTTCACTATGGCTCCAGAGGGCATACTATTGGGAAAGTTTTATTCTGGCATTTTATATCGAGAACTTTGGTGGAGGGGGCCGGCAGCGAGCTGCCCTGCAAACCACACGGATTGCTTAGAATGGCTTCATTGGGATTATGACCACAGGGCTTTAAAGGAAAGCTGGCTCTTACTCAACCAGCTGTGTGCAATCTTAGCATCTGGCAACCTTGGCAACCTCCTTTCCAGCCTTTCAGCTAAAGAGATACTCATCAGTTTGGATTTTAATACTAACAGCTGGATAGAAGAACAAACAATCTTTGGGAACCCCCCATGGTCTGTCTGTTCCAGGTTGTCAACCAAATCCCAACAGAAGGGTTCTTGATAACCGCTCAGCCAAGAGAAAAGCAGATCACATCACTTAATGGAATGTCTCAACTTTTGCCACTGCAAGTCCCTCTGACCCTGGTGGGCCACTGTGAAGTAACACTGGGGGCCAGGGAGACTTTTCTTCACCGTACTATCTTCTTTATCTACTTTGGCCCGTCTCCCTGCACAATCTCTTCCAGCAGATTACGGGGTGCGCTTGGTGGCAGCGCTCAGCTTAACAAGCAAATACATGTCAGCCTGAAAATAAGACATCGGTGTCGGGCCTTTATTAGTAATGAGGAGATGGAAGGCTGCGTGAACAGAGTTTGTGTAATCGTTCGCTTCAGTTTTCACCGTTCTGTTTGGTAACTGGCTTTACAAATCTAGATAGAAACTCCTGTCTTAGTCCCCCCCCCCCGCCGAGGCTCAGTCCTGCATCCACAGTTACAGAGTCACGATTCCGTGAAAAACACAGACCTCAAAACTCTCTAAACATTTACTCTTGTTTTTAACTTATAAGATGAAGATCATGACAGAACCAGTCATACAGGATTACTGTAAGAATTCAATGGTGACACAAAGCAACTAGCAGAGATAACACGTAGCTTGTATTTAATAAATGGCATCTATGAATAATGTTCTTTGGACACAGAGATGCCTACAATGTACAGAGCTTGAATCCCTGACTGTCAAAGCAGCAGTATTTGTTGGGTTGAGAAAAAAACTGGAAACCATAACACAGGAATGATACAGAAGATGTATCAGTTACTTTTCTTGCAGCTATAACTTAATGCCTGAGAAAAGTAACTCTGAAAGGAAGGGCTCATTTTGGCTCAGAGTGTGAGGCCTGTGGCAGCAGGGAAGATGTGCAGCGGTGGGTGTCACTAGCTGTGGCTATCAGAGCCCGCGGCAGCTGGGCACATTGCACCCACAGTTAGGAAGCCCTGAGCAATGCATGCTGGTGCACGCCGCTTGCTTTCTCATTTTTAATCATTCTGAGACTCCAGGCCTGTACGGCATGGAAGACCACGGTTAGAGTGGGATCTTCTCTCAGTCAAACCCTCTGGAAATGTCCTCACAGAGCCACCCACTTATTGTTTCTTCTGTGGTGCTAGATCCTGACAAGATGGCCATGAAGAGTCACTGTCACAGATGGAGATGCAGCGCTCGGGCTTACTGTTCTCGGTGGAGCTTAATGTAAGCATGTGGTGCAGTTCTGCAGGGTGGGGGCTTTTCCTGTCAACTCTTCCCAATCCGCCTCGAGGAAGAAGACCCGAGCGAGGCTTGCGCTGGGAGCAGACATCATTGGAGATGCTGTGTGGCAGAGATAATAGCTACCAAGTGCTCCCAGCTTTCTAATGGAGGAGCATCTCCCCATGAAAAGCATGCAGGAAAGAATGCACATTCTTACCACCCCAGTCAGATAACTTACTCCTCTTCCTACCCCGGAAAGGGACAAGTACCGGTCAGGCAGAGAGGTTCAGTGGGATTCCATTCATGGGAGTCCCCTCAGAAAAATGAAGGAGTGTTTATTCCCCATAATAATGTCCATCATGTATAAATGTAAGAATGCATAAAGGAACAAAACATTTCTTGGTTATTTAATGTTTATTTATTATTCACACGATGGTTTTATGTTTAGATTTTTTTAGAAATGGCATTATATGAAAGTGTTCCATAATGCATAATGTCCCTTGCATGACTGCATAGACTTCCCCAGGACAATGCAGTATCTTGGACCTCTGAGTAATATGAACTTCAATGAGGGATGCGTAAGGATGTCTGGGGCATTTAAGGAAGTCACTGAGGTCTGATGTGACAGATGGCATAAGTATGTCATCTGGGAACCCACAGCACTAGATGAAGTAAGAAGATAAGAGTTTCTCGCTCACTCAAGCCAGTTTGATAATCTGGTATTTAAATCTAAAAAAAATCCTACCTGGCATCCTTCCCTAAATCAAAACACTAGAAACCTGACAGAACCCAGGGCTGAGCAGCACATGCGTTTCTGTGTGGTCCAGTGTTCAACCTGTCATCATTCATGGTTCTTACTCTTCTCAAAAGACAAAGGAGGGAGACAATGGGCCTTGGGATTTATGCAAAGACCTAGAAAATAAACATTATATTTCCACATATTCTGGGAGAGCACTGTTACCTTGATAGCAGAACCTGAAAAAAATCAGCTCAGTAAACAGACATAAACCCAACAAATGTGTCACTGTCACCCCGGTGACCACAGATGTGCAGAAGGTTCAAAAGAACCAGAAAACAAAGGAAGGCAGAAGTACTTCAATGGCTAGTTTATTCCAGAAATACAAGGCCATTTCACCCTTGTGGAGGTAATGCCTATAATTCTAGCCCATAATTCTAGCACTCTCACAAGGCACTAGAAGAGCCAGAGTTCAAGGACAGCCTGGTCTATGTGAGCCCTTGTTTTCTCTTCTTCCCCCATAATTATGTTTAAATATTAACAAAATCCCAGAATTTACCCTGTCAGGAAATCAGAGTAAGAAAAGTCTGTGATCAAATCCTCCTTGTGAAATTCAAGAGGGTTTATGGCTAAAACTAACCTACCTTACTCTAAATTAGTACTAAGTGTGGTGGTGTATGCCTGTAGCCTCAGCACTTGGGAGATTAGGGAGAAGGGTCATGAATTTGATGTCAACCTGAGCTACACAGCAATATTTTGTCCAAAAACAGCACAAAGCAAAACAAAACAGAACCCAACCAACCAATCAAACAAAAATCCATCAGCCAACTAATTATCAACCAACCAACCAACCAATCAACCAACCAAGTAACCAGTCAATCAACCATCCAATCAATCAACCAACTACTAACCAACCAATCAACTAATCAACCAATTAACTAACCAATCAACCAAACAACTAACCCTAGTAAGACCTTAGTAAAGTGGGATTATAAAGCTTTTACTTTGCATGATATAGAGTTAGTTTGTTTCAGTTATTAGCAATGTCATAACTAATAGTGATTAATTAAAGATATACTAAAGATATGTTAAAGAGATATACTAGTATGTGTATAGCCTCATACTGTTGTGGTTCTGTTTCTATAGTAAAAAGAAAAGCAAAAGTTATAATTCTCAGAAGAGAAAATTGATTAGACATGCAAATTAGGAGCTTAGAAAAAAAACAAAGAAATCAACTTAAAAACTATTAGACTTGCTAGGTAACAGTAATATGCCTGTAATCCCAGCATCTGGAAGGCTGAGGCAGGAGGATCAGGAGTTCAGAGCTAGACTCAGCTACACAGCAGGTCTGAATCCAGCCTGGGGCTACCTGAGACCCTGTCTCAAACATGCACGAACAAATAAACTATTTGAATGGCCAAATGATTAGAACCAAGAAGAGACACACAATTGGCCAGAGTTGGCTCGATGAATAAGTAAGTATTTGTGAGTATCTGTCTGTTGGGAAAAGTTCTGGAAATTCTGCAGCAGTGATAGCCTTCTCAAGAACATTGTTTACTTTCTAATGTGAAGAGGTTAAAAAGACAACAACATAAGTTTGGAGATGATAAGTATGATGAGCCAAATAAACTGGGTAGTGGGTGGGAGGGGTGGTGAGAGGCAGGAAGGTGATGATAAGATGCCACTTGAGTCGAAAGTAAAGGATGAGAAGCCAGACTTGACCTGGGAAAGGACAGTAAACGCATGTCCTCCAAGGGACATAGGGTTGAAGGAACGTGGGTAAGGTGTAGACAGGTGCTGTCTCTGCTGTCTACGTCACCTTCATGCAAGATATAATCCACTGCCCTAGATACTGTGGCTTAGGGACTAAGGGCCTCAACTATCATACGTCAGGCCTTATGCCAGGTTCCTGGAACACAGAATTATGAGACACCCAACAGCTGTCCTCATCACGTGTGCCCTCCTGGAGGAATGGATAGACCATATATGTTCTAAGTGTGATTAGTGACATGAAGAAAACTAACGAGGCAAAATGGCAGAGAAGTCCTGGGAGGAGGCAAGGACACTCCTTACATGGAGTGGCCAGGAAGGCAACTCTGAACAGACAAGCAAGTGGCTGTATAAAGGATATCTGGATCCAGCCTGGAGACAACCAGGAGAAAGACTTTTTAAGAAGAGGTAAGCATCTAGACACCTCGGCAGAATAGAGATGAGCATGCTCTAGGCTAATGTTTATAGACCTTGGTAAACAAACATCAAAGAATACTGGAGACACACACAGGAACCTGATAAGACAAGGAAGCAAGGCTGGAGAGATTATATCTTGTCTCAAGGGCCTGGGCTTGGAGCTAGGAGTCTGTGTTCTAACTCTAGATGTATGACTGGGCTGACAATCTCACCTCCTCCCAGGAAAGGGTAATGATAGAGCCCACCTCAGAAGGTTGTGGAATGAATCACATGATACAGGCAAAAGGGGAGAGGAGGAGAGAAGGGATAGGAATAATAGGAGGTGGTGGGGGAGAAGAGAGGGATGGGAGAGGAGAAGAGAGGGACATGAGGGAGAGAATGCTTCTCCCCAGGCAGGTGGCCAACTGGATTCTGTTCCACCGTCCCTCACACTGTTCCCTCCACCTTGCCAATTCTGGGACAGGGAAGGATCTCTAGACACATCTTCTCTGACTCCAAGCAGGAAGAACTCTCACCTCTGAGAGTAACTCACCCTAAATCATTTGTGATGCTGGGGTTAAAATTGTTTTAAATAGAAGTTATAGTATGATACCAACACTGTAAAAGAAAAAGGAGGTATAACCACACCTAACTAAAGACTGCTCCATGTTTGAATATCACCCTGACGTTCTCCACAGGGCTGCATGTGGGCGTATGTGTAAAGACTGTTTCCATATTTGACTATCACCCTGATATTCTCCACAGGGCTGTATGTGGGCGTGTGTGTGTCTGTGTTATCCCTGTGTGTGTGCAGTGTGGGAGATGGAATGTTCCATTTTCCTTTCCCCATACACCGTGATCAACAGCCTCTTTGCAGACTCTAATTAACTGGATCATTGCAATTAAGGTACCACTTCCCTCTAATCTCATGGTGGCTCAAGCTAAGCCAGAAGTTTTCCTCATTGTGCACTTTAAAGAGAGTTTGCTAGTAGAGTTGAATATTTTCTCATTTTGATGAAAAGTAAAAGCAAGGTTTAAAACTACATAAAAATATCATCTGGTTGATGTGATTAACGCAGTACCGGAACTGTGCATAGCTGTAGCTGTAGTCACAGCTGAACACCTGCAGGCTGAGCAGTCAAAGGGGGCAGGCATTGAGCAAGTCTTTTTATACCACTACTGAAAACCTCTGTAGAGTTCCCAGTTTAGATGGATTTAAATGTTTTAAAACTTCATAGAGAGTGGTGCATTTTATTTTAATGTGTGTGTGTGTGTGCGCACACGAGCATGTGAACATACACACATGTATGTGTGCACATTCCATTTCACGCATGTGGCAAGCACCCTTACAAGCCTATTTTTGAGAACTTGAAAGTGGTTTACAGAAACAGGTTCTTTTTGTTTGTTTGCTTGTTTTTTTTTTTCTTTGACAGGGTTTCGCTGTGGAACAGACCTAGCTGTTCTGGAACTAGATCTTATAGACCAGGCTGGCCTCAAACTCATTGAGATCCACCTGCCTCTACCTTTCTAGTACTGGGATTAAAGGTGTGCTCCACTACCATCCGACTCAGAAACAGATTTTTAAAAAAATGTTTTGCTACTCATCCCAAACCAGCCTTGAACTTATAGCAACCCTGCTGTCTCAGATTCCCCAGTGCTGGGATTACAGGCAGGTGTCACCATGCCCAGGCTGAATTTAAATTATTGATATTTTTCAAAGTGCCTAGTACCTAACTAGCATTCTATGGTCTCCATTCTTGGAGCATTTTTCCTTCTGGAGATTGAGCCTGCTTCCGTGTCTTATTAGAAGACAGTGAACCCTGACACACTGTGTGTGTTTCAGCTTACACCTTGCAAATAAATCTTTTGTTTGAGTTTGGATCATCTGCTCATCATTTAAAGAGAGCAGGGCAAGCAAGAGACCCCCCTTCCATGGAGTAGAGCAAAGAATGGCAAGCTTGTTCTCGACGAGACTATAGGGTTTGAGGTAGCTCTCGACTATAGAGTTCTAGGTAGCTCTCGACTGTAGAGTTCTAGGTAGCTCTCGACAAGACTATAGAGTTCTAGGTAGCTCTTAACAAGACTATAGAGTTCTAGGTAGCTCTCGACAAGACTATAGAGTTCTAGGTAGCTCTCGACAAGACTATAGAGTTCTAGGTAGCTCTTGACAAGACTATAGAGTTCTAGGTAGCTCTCGACAAGACTATAGAGTTCTAGGTAGCTCTCGACAAGACTATAGAGTTCTAGGTAGCTAACTTCTCCAACAATCACAGCTTCTATTTGTTCGCAATAGACTGTCAACCCATTAAGTTTGCCTTTGCTCTCATGAGGCTGCCACCTGCCTAACTTGGAATGTAGGGAGCTAGTGGGAAGAGAGGACCATGCCCCATGCTGCTTCCAAACTGCATATAGAGAAAGGGAGAGGTGGAGGGCCGTGAAAGGAAGTATTAACTTAGAAGATGAAACCCAGGTCCTTTCAGGTGAAAGGAATGTCCTCCCAGGAAGAAAGGAGTGGAGTGAAATTGAATGCTGTCTTCCTTTTCACATTTGTAGCCTTCTCATCGGTCTCAACAGTATCTTTGCAACCTCCAATTAGCTGGATCATTGCAATTAATTAATATGCCACTTCCATCTCATCAAGCATTGACTAACACTAACCTGGAAGGCTTTTACCTCCCTGTGACTTTTTCTTTAATATGGTGTCTTATGTAGACTGGCCTGAGCATTACGTGTCTGAAGACAACCTTGTGCTTCCTGAACGCTGTGCCTAGGAATCAAACCCAGGACTACCTGTACACTAGGCAAGCCCTCTACCAATGGAGCCACATCCCAGCCTTGTCTGTGATTTCTAAATCAATCTACATGGACATTCTCCTTTTCATTTACGAGTCTAGATCTTAAACTAGGTCCAGTTACTGTTGATTTGATGTGACCAGAGCCAAGATTGGAGTTCTTCAATACTATGGAATGTGTGTAGGCAAATCCCTATTTCCAATTGAATAGGGTTGGACAGTTGTGTTTCTTATTCCAAAGGTGATGTATCATCAGGTCTGTGCTCTGGTCTCCCTTTACTGATCAAGACCCCTATAACGTAGCCTGGAAGGATTCTAAGTCCTTGCTTTTGCTCCCTTGTTTATCTTGTTCCTCGTTTCTTCTGATTCAAGAGGCAAGCTTCACACACACTTGAACTGTACACATGTCCCGGTCTTCACATCACCTGTTTTATGGCATTACCTGTCTTCCTTTGCTAAACATGCTGTTTCACATTGTTGGTGGTTTAGTGTCAACTGACAATTTGGATGACACATACAATGTAAGCCCTAAAGATGAGCTTGTGGAGCCACAAGAATGACCAGTAAAGGGGGTGAGGTGGGGGGCTTCCCCAGGGAGGAGAAAATTCCTGCCAAACACAAAAACACGCCAAATGCACTCCCTGTCCCTGGCGTAGACTGTCTTCTATAACTGTTGATTTAAGAATGTTTATTTATTTTTAACGTATGAATGAGTTTATGTGCGTCATCTGTGTGCACATGCAGTGGATGCCAGAAGAAGGTGTCAGATCCCTTGGAGGCAGAGGATTTCTTTGGGGAATTTATTCTCTATTCCCACTGCGAGATCTGGGAATTGAACTCCGACTCTCAAGCTTGCAAGACGAACACATTCACAGGCTGAGCCATTTCTGGGACCGTGTTCATTTTTTTTTTCAAATTTTTTATTTACTTATGTGTGTGTGATTATGGATCTGTGCGTGTGGGCATACCAGTGCCACAGCACTCTTGTGGAACTCAGGGGACAACTTAAGACTGTTGAGTCTCTCTTTCTACCACGTGGGCCTGGAGATTGAACTCAGGTCAGCAGGCCTGGCCACAAGCACCTTTATCTCCTGAGTCATCTTGCCAGCCCCCAAGCCTTCACTTTAAGCACAAATGAACTGGAATCGACTCATTTCTAGGCCTTGCTAAACCCCATTAAGTTAATTATTGTGTTGATGAAAGTTTGCTGGTGCCTTAATGAACTTGGTTATACTTCCGATGGGTACAAGATATGTGTCATTCCAGACATTCTTCTGGTCCAGGAGTTGACCAGACAAACTTGAAAATTAATAACATATCTTGACTAGTAGTCACAAGGGAGAAAAATGCACCTAACACATCCAGAGATCCAAACTAGGAGGGGTTTCCCCAAGATTGACTCAGAAACAGTCATGGAAATTTACAGCCACACGAGGCCCAGTCCAAGCCTATAAACAAGGATTTATACAGTAAAAGAGGCCCTTCTCCTTCTGGCCTTAAGTATTGGAATGCAATCAGTTTTTTTCCCTTCAGTGCTGTACTATACCTGGTACATGGAATCAGAGGTGAACTACTGAAAGAGGAAGAGGGCAGGAGGGGGAGGAGGTGGGGTGTGGGGCTGCAGAAAAGTGTTCAACAAGAAAAAGTGTTATGAAAATGCCCCCGACCGAAGAAAGGATAAGGAAAATGTGGTACATTTACACAATGGAGTATTACACAGCAGAAAAAAATAAGGACATCTTGAATTTTGCGGGAAAATGGATGGAGCTAGAAAATATTAATTTGAGTGAGGTAACCGAGACACAGAAAGACAATTATCACATGTACTCGCTCATAGGTGGTTTTTAAACATAAAGCAAAGAAAGCCAGCCTACAAACCACAATCCCAGAGAACTTAGACAACAATGCAGACACTAAGAGAGGCTTACATAAATCTAATATACATGGGATGTAGAAAAAGACAAGATCTCCTGAATTGGGAGCATGGGGACTTTGGGGGAGAGCTGAAGGGGACAGGGAGAGTCAGGGAGGGGAGCAGAAAAAAGTGTAGAACTCAATAAAAATCAATAAAAAAAGAAAATGCCCATTACTTAGCATACTGATTGAAAAACAATTTTAAAAGTTACATTCTACTATCTCTAGATTTTAGATAAGATGATGACGAAAGTTACGGAAACTTCAATCATTTTCCCATTTGTATAAATATTTGGACACAGAATCATAGATTCTCTATGCATCTTTCCTGTTGGCCTTTACAGGGTAGTAGATAGCAATGATCCAGCGAGCCCTTTAAAGTCTTCTTCCCTCCTGGGGAAATGGAAATAGCCTGAGATGCCGCCTGCATCCTGCATCTGTTTCCAAGGCAGTCATTTATCCACCGATTTCTCTAGATGAATAGACACTTTTTGTTCATTCTTTCATTCCACAGACACGCACTGGGCTTCTTGGTTTCTTTCTTCTAATTCTAGCTTTATTTTCATTTCCTCCAAACTCCTGCCTTGATCACTTTAAACAACTTTTTACCTTTATTGCCTACACCTCCTTTCTTGAAGAGTGTCTTCTATATAGATTTAGGCTATCTAGAAGTTTTCTAGAAATATGGTTTTCTTGGACTAGGAAGGTTTTCTCCCATGTAATGCATTATATTCTCACTTCCGTGAAAATATATTTAACATAAAATGGACTATATTGGAGCAGTAGGATGAAAAAAAAATAGAAATCTAGCACAGATTACAAACACTATGTAAATCATATATAAGTTCCAAAGTTAGTTTAAAATCATTTTACATGTGTTATTCGGTTTTCATTTGGAGGTACTTAAACTGTTTTGGAACTGGGCAGAAGTGAAAGTCAAGCCACCTTGTGAGTACTCTAAATGTTATTGGACATTCTACTTAAAAAGAATTAATTATGGAAACGGAGTTATACGCTAATAAAATTGTTTTGATTGCATTTCATCATTTTGTCCCTGTTGATAAAACTATAAACCTTTCCCAGCTGGTTGCATACAGAACTGTCCACTATAACCTCGGTGCACCAAACATCCCACTGCCATTTACTCAGTCTTCCCAAAATAGGAAGCATGGACTGAGTTCATCAGGGCAGGATCAAGGCCAGAGCATGGCAAACGCTCGTAAGTCACAGCCGTTCTGTTCCCAATTACAGCCCGCTTGCTCCACATGAGTCTGAGTGCGGTAACAGCTGGGGTTTCCGCATGTGGGTGGAAGGCACACCTAATAAGCTCTGATAGCCACAAGGAACAAGACTTCCTTGTGGGCTGACCTGGAGGAAGCAAAGGCTGTCTCTCTAGGATCACAGATACAGATTTCAGAGAAAGGCAGAAGATGGCTGGGCTCTCAAAGGATGCTGGGAAGCCTTCAGGCCTTTATTCATGCAAGAATAGACGTTACAGGTGGCTATATACAGTACCTGGTGACTAGATCAGAAGGGACATTCTGGTAACAGTCAACCTGATTTTGATTTTTGGAAAGAGAATTATTTTCCATGAAAAAAAAAAGGTGGGGCTGACCCTATTTGCTAATTAAGGAAAATCTCTTTCTTTTCAATTCATCCTGCCTCATTTCTGAGCTCTTTGTGTTTTCTATCTTGACCTTGGGTATACTACTATTGAAAATCAGAACTGAGAGGGTCTGTTCTGTGAGTCCTGGCTTACTGATGACAGGGTGGGACTATCGAGAAGAGGACTTCAGTTCAGGAACAGAATACTGAAGCGAGATGGCTAGGACAGTGGCGCACATGTGGACACAGAAGAGATGGAGAATGCCGACCGCTGAGGGGCTTGAGACCCCGCGATCACCGGTCAGTTGGTAATACAAGAAACCACCACTCTCTGTGGTCAAAGAGGAAAATCAGAATCAGGCAAAATCGATTTTAGACTAAATGGAGAGGAAAAAAATTTCAAATAAAGGTCTTTAAGTATATAAACAATTATATATAATGAAGCAGATTTGGGGAAATCACAAAATAACCAAGTTAGATAATTGACCGAGCTGGATGGAACAACATCACTGGGACAGACTTTAAAAAGAGGTCACTCAACAAGAAAGCCATTTCCCAAGAGTGGGATAACAGGGAATGATGGTCTCAGAAGGTGGGAGGGGAATCTCTGGGAGGAGGATCCTCGGCCACTCATCCCCCAAGTTCCAGGTGGAAGTGGGGTGTGGTGGTGAGGCGCCATGACAAAGACGTCTGGGTTGAGAAACTTTCCCTGCCATGGTTTCAGGGCTATTGGTCAGGAAAGCAGTGACCCTGCTGTGAGGCCCTCCCGGCAGCATTTCAGTGGTTGAGCAGTACTGAAATATTCAGGGACTGGGAAACAATTCACAGAGCTGAGATGACTGTTCTTACCAACAGTCAGGCTGCGGGGTACATCCAAACAGTCTCTGCTGGCACGCGGTCTGTTCCGTGCTCTCCAGTCGTCCCCACCATCTCCCCACATTCCCTTCGGAGGCTGGCTTCATCTTAGCCTCTCTCATGGATCCTTCTGTATCTGCTCTAGCCGACCTGCCTCAGTTTTCCAGCAGGGTTGTGTGTCTTTTACCAGTGTCACTGAGCTTTTCAGAGACTTAAATTCAGACTTTTTCTAGGGATCATAAGACATCCTCAGTGTTACACCTTTGGAGGCGGTTTTCTTGCTACACACTCAGCTGAGACTCATTCGTGTACGAAGCCTTTCCCCTCCCTTCCTAATATGATTCACTCCTGCCTGGCAACAGCCTTCCTCAAAACTCATCCACACAGGTAGGTCTTCCTTGTTGGGTCTAGAACTCGGCATGGCACCGGAGGAGGGGGGGGTCACTCTCTCCCTCAGTGACAGATGACACGGAAGCAGAGACTGTGGCTTGATCATCTCTCACTGAATTCACACTCTCTGACCCAAGCTCACCTTTCACACCACTCATAGATTTTTTTTTTTAAGTTTGGAAACCTTTGAAAATATCTCTATCCATCCTCCCAGAACATAGTGAGCTTAAGATATGACCACCCGGAAGTCATCACACTGAGGCTCACAAGAAGTAGACTAGAACTAAAAATAAAACCAGAAACCCCCTGAAATATGGATCTGCTAAGGTCCAGAAGAATACCAGCTGTGCCAGACAATGGCTACAACACAAACACGAAAAGCTATACAAAGTAGGAGGCCATCGAGAGTTTTCCTTGCTCCCGTCACCATCAATGTGTCATTCATTTTCTTTAGTACTGAACGAAGAAACAATCCCACAGTCACATGCTGGGAACAATCAATATTAACACTGAATACTAAATTTCCATTAATAATATTTTAAAGGAAAAATAAAAATCAGAACTAAAAACCCCAAGAATTTAGAAAAGAGAAATTATTTTTTAAACTCATTTGGCTCTATAATAAATGTTTTCTGGTTTTTAGTGTGAGAGAAATATAGAAACAACCAGAAAAAATTATTTCCCCTCATTTAATGTCCAAAGCACCCTCCAAAGGAAACATTGTTGCTTCAGTGTGACTGTCAGAGCATCAGTTGAAACCCATGTCATTGCTGGTACTTACATTCTGGCGACTGGCAATGGTGGTGTGACCGGCATGGTGGCTCAATATGCTAACAATTGTTTTGTTTCATTTGGCTCCACATATATACATTCTCCTCTAATTTGCATGCATAATGACCTAAACGCCAAGCAATTACCCACTTTCCTCACAGGGTGATTTATCCGTGTGAGGAATCCCTCCCCTTCACTAATCTTTCATACCTCCACCCAGAGTTGCATCAAGCAAAAGCAGGGACAGCTGCCAGATGCCTGTCCTTGAATCAAGTCTAGAGACATTTCTATAGCCCTGGGATGCTGGCCTATTATTTCCTGAGCTCTTCCTTGGGAAGCAATTTTTTAAAACTTTATGTTCATTGAAGAAAGTTGCACACTGTCGTTGCTGGCAAATCATGCATCTCTAACTAGTTTCAGCAATTCTATTCTAACCTCCACTCGGTGTTGGATTATCTCAAAGGATTGTCTGAAGACCAGAACCAATGGGGTTACTTTCTAAGAATGCAAACCACTGGGTTCACTCAGGCTTCCTGAATAGGAATCAGGAGCAATAGCAGTGCCAGGATCTGCAGCAGCACAAGGCTTGTGCATACAGAAGCTTGTATCCACTGTGAAGGGTTTTATCTTCCCATTTCCTTCCTAAAACTCTATCACAAAATGAAAAAATATGTTGGTGCTCGCTAGATTCTCAAAATGGAAATTCAGTATAAGCTGATACCCAGAAAGACTGAAAGGTTCAAATACACCAGTTGAACTTAGCTTTTCTTCGGTACTCTTTCTCTCCACGGTTGGATGCACATTGGTGAGTAGACGAGGAGGCGGGTCCTCTGTTTTCCTTGCGCCTTTCCCCCAGAGGCTCAGAGGACTGATCTGAATGGGGAGATAACTCAGTTAGGTAAGTGCTTGCCAGGCAAGTGTGTTGACCTGAGCTGGATCTCCAACACTCGGGTAAAAAAGCCAGGCATGGTGGTACACATGTGGTGGGGAATGTTTGTCACCCAGCGCTGGAGAGGTTGAGACAACTGGGTCCTCCGGGCTCACTGGTCCAATGAGAAAAGTGTCACAAGGAACGGGGTGGTTGGCACCCAAGGAGCAACAGCCGAGGTTGACCTTTGGCCTCCACATACACATGCAAGAACACATACACAATTAAAAATATAAAGATATGTGAAAATTATTTATGCAGACATTGCAAAAACTTCTGTTTCAAAGGGTTACTCATTGCATGCCAAAGTTACATCCTCAATATGAGAAAAAGGAAGATGGGGGGGTGGGGGGCAAGGAGGAAGGAACAGGAGGAAAAATGCAAAAGAGAGAGAGGAGGGGGGATGAGTTCAGAGCTAAAGCCAATGCCAGGAACCACTCCTGAAAACTTCCTGACGGAACTGATCCTCCTCATTTAGATTCCTTTGGGGGCTGTTGGTGTCTCACAATAAACTCTGAACTTTGCTGATATTCTTCTACGCCAGTGGTTCTTACCAGGAACAGTTTTGTGCCCCTTCCCCATGGGACATTTTGGCAATGCTCAGAGACATTTTTGATGGTCGTTATGAAGTGGTAATGCACATGGGTCCTGGCTAGAATCTAGTTTCACAGAAGTCAGGGAAGATAAATTTCCTTTCATGTTCAGGGAATCCTCCCCATCTAAAACGCCAGTAAAGCAAGATGGAAAAACTTTGACCTATTGGACATTTCCTTGCCTGACCTACCTGGTATGTGACCCTTGTCCACCCCCACCTCCTACCCTGTTTCCTTTAGCAGGTGTTTTTAGAATATTTCCACTCCAAACCCTAGTCTAAGTTTACTACAAGGCCTGTCTGAAAAGTTAGAGCATGTTAGGGAGTTCTCAGAGAAGATGTGGTCTCCTAAACGGAAGGTTCAGAGCAGGCTCAGCCTGGGACTGTTGCCTTGTTCTGGGTGGAGAAGCTCAGAGGGGCATCTTTCCCTGTTCCTTTCTATAGATGGTGAGTCCTCAGACTCCTTACTGGAGACCTAAGTCAACAACTAAAATCCCAAGAGTTCCTAAGGCTAGTCTACATTTACTGTCAAAAGAAAATGTGATATTTTAATTGACATAGCTCTCTGCGTTTTTGCCTAACCTGACTCTCTAAATCAGGCCAGTTACTGTGGATCTGGGGCCACAGGGCTGTGGTGAAGCATGAGCAGTGGACAAGTGGACAGAGTGTCCACGAGGACAGAGAAGGTGAGATGGGAAACAGGAAAGGAAAAGAGGGTCACACTGCAGTGGTGCTGCCAGGCTTCTACATGACAGGGAGAGCCATGAGATTCTGTTGGGTTCTTTGGGATGGAGGAGCTGAGAGTATGAAATGGATATTTTATTTGGCTATGGTTACTTTGCACTTTTAAAGTCTGTCATCTACAAAAATGCTAAACTTGAAGTAGGACAGGTAAAAGACTGAGAGTTTGTGATTACTTAGTTCAGAATGTTCCGGCACCCTGTGGAGGAGTCAGAGTAGCACTGTTGTGACTCCTATATAATGGCCACCATTTGCTTGTGTGTATGCTAGCGTATCACTAAGTCTTCTAATGTATTTTATTAATCCTCTCAGTAGGTCTTTGAAGATTCAAATGTTACCCAGATTTCACCATGTTAAGATGCACTTTTCCCATACCTAACGTCTCTGGATTCAGAATGCATCATTCAGCAGATGATATAGCGTAGTCTCTGTGCACAAAGGCAGCTCACAGGCAAACTGTTGTTACCTGGTTGCTGTCTCTTGAGGCATGAAAGTTACAACATCAAAGCAGGACTTGGAAGAAGATCTTGAAGGCAATTGTACTTATGTCTTTTGAGGAAAGAGGGCCCCCAGTGCTGTGTCTGTCTCTCAGCGAAGTGATGGCCGCACAGCACGAAGACTCAAGTTCAATTCTTAGCACCCAAGTCAGCACAAGGCATGGTGCTGCATTCTTGAAATCTCAGTGCTAGAGAGGTGAAGATGAATGGTTCCGTGGGCCTCTCTGGCCGGTGAGCCGAGTCTGTTGGTGAGACCCAGATCCCACTGGGAATCTCTGCCTCAAAACAGAGAGTGTAGAGAGTTTTAGAAATGGCATCTGAGGTTGACCTCTGGCCTCTATATGTACATGCATACTTGTGCATATTCATACACATGCATCTTTAAGGCACATATACACATGTGGATGCACAAAAGAAATGAATATTATCAATGCTTTTGATGGCGTAGAGCAATGGTTCTCAATCTTCCTAATGCTGTGGCCCTTTAATACAGTTCCTTGTGTTGCAGTGACTTCAACCGTAAAATCATTTTGTTGCTACTTTACAACTATAATTTTGTTACTCAAATGAATCAGAATGTAAATATCTGGTATGTGACCCCCTGTAGGGGTTGCAACCCACCAGCTGAGAACCACTGGCATGGAGGTGATAACTGATAGAGATGTGGATGTTGTGACAGAATCAAAAGTCACTATGTCATATTTGAGGAATATTAATATTTTCTTTGTATAGTATTTTTCTTTTTACCTTTATAAATATAACTAAATAGCTCTTTCAGTAAATATGAGATCAGAGCTGGACAAAGAGACACAATCCTATAATCTTGTCTATTTTGAAAACTGAGGCAGGAGGACCATGAATTCAAGACCAGCCTGGGCAATATAATAAGAACTCCATCTTAAAGAAAAAGAAATATGAAATAAAAATTCTACACTACAGGAAAGCACTGTGTGCAATTGGCAATCTTTTCTTTTCTGTCTTAAACGGGGTTTCATCTAACGGGGTCTTGAACTTACTGTGTTGCCAAGGATGACCTTGAACTTCTAATCCTCCTGTCTGTACTTCCTGAGTGCTAAAGTTACAGGTGTGTGCCCCTCTACCTCGTGTGCATGTGAACCCTGTCAGTGTTTCTGTGCTTGTGGGGACCAAACTCAGGAGCTCATACATCCCTGGCAAGTACCCTGCCTGCAGAGATCCATTCCCAGCCCTGGTGATGTTTTTTCTTAGTTATGTATGAAAGAAGAATGAGCCTTGCATAATATGGAAAAGTAGACTGAATAAAACTATGTTTTATATTTCATAGCTTTCCTCTCTAGGAAGAAAACAGTTTTTAGAAGCATCCAGCTCCTTGCTCAAAGTGAGAAAAGCAGTTCTTGGATGAATGTGATGTGACCTTAATTCTGCCTCTTTTTGAAACTCGTGCTTGCTTTGCACTGCACTCCTCTCGGCAACCGTCTCTCAAACCCTGGGTCGCGGTGCTCATTTTCACTCGCGTCTTGAGAGTGGAGAACTAGAACGTCATTTTTCTCTTCCCTCGTTCTTTTACAATGCGATTCATGAACTGAATACATTTGCTAAGACTCTTGACTCTAGAGGCAGAAATCTGATTTTTGAGTTCTATTTTACTAGAGCTCATACAAAAAGCAAATGTTTCAAAAAAAAAAATCAGTGAAGGGTTCTCAGCTCCGGTGACGGCAGGCGCTGTGTTTGTGTGTTGGGGACTCTGGGTTACAGATGAGGAAACGCTCAGACTCTAGGAAGTCAAAGCCAGTACTTCTAGAAAGTACCACAGTTCTGACTCTGGGCTCTATCTCTTATTACCTTATCACTTTGTGTGCATGTGTGTGTATGTATGTTTGCATGTATGTGGGGCATGTGTATGCACATGTGTGCACTCTCAGTGGAGGCCCGAGGATGCCAATGGTTGTCTTCCTTGATCACTGTCACCTCATTCCTTGAGACAGGATCTCTCGGTCCATCCCAGAGCTCAGTGTCACATCTAGACCGGCTATGCCAGCTTGCCCCACCTCAGCCTTCCTTCCTGGAGCTGGAAGCACAGGCTGTCTGCTGTGTCTACCCAGCATTTACATGGCTTCTGGGGATCTGACCTTTGGTCCTCACACTTGTGCAGCGAATGCTTTAACCACTGAGCCATCTCTCTAACTTTCTTGCTTTTTGTTTACTTACAACGTCACAAGCTTCCCTGTGCCATTTGCATGTTTAGTTTTGGTTGATGCTTCCCCAACCACTTTTCCTCCCACATTTCCTCTATCCCCATCCCCACTTAAACACTTTTACCCCCAGGATCTTCCTGTCTGCTTTCCTTTCAAAATGTCCTGTTGCTCTACCCACTCCTCTTCCTCAAAGCTTGTTTCCCCTTCTAAGAGATGGGTCTCTTCCTGGTTTCCTGGTCTCTATATTCTCTCTCACATAAACATACACATATAAAAATGGGGAGCTAGTATCGACCTATTAGAGAGAGCATACAGTATTTGTCTTTCTGGGTTACCTCGCTTTATAAGATGATGATTTCCAGTTGCATCAAGTTCCCTACAAATATCCTACTTTCATTTTTCTT
The DNA here is from genome assembly GCF_982192425.1 of Myodes glareolus. Lineage (NCBI taxonomy): Eukaryota > Metazoa > Chordata > Mammalia > Rodentia > Cricetidae > Myodes > Myodes glareolus. Next base: position 82,210,790 of record NC_142029.1, on the reverse strand, counting down.
TACAGCTGAGTAAAATTTCATTGTCTATGTACCACATTTTTGTTAGCTATTCTTCAGCCGATAAACATCCAGGTTGATCCCATTTCCTTGCTGTGAGAGAATATAGCAGCAACGCACACAGAAAACTTTCTGTGGTAGAAAGAAAATTCTTTGGTCAGTTGTCCAAGAGTTTCCTTGGCTGTGTATTCCTCTTCCCAATATACAAAAACAATTAAGTGTATTTATTCACTGTTATTGGATACTTTGGACTCAAAGTTATATTTCTCTATCAACAAGAATTCAATAATGAAAATTTCTTCTTTACTTCTTTTATAGCTTAGTATTTTGCATTAAATGGTGTGGGGGGCGGGGTTTCCTCAGGCCACATCAGCCAGACACAGAACTGTTGTAGTGACTAGCTCTAGTTACTTAGTCCATATTAATGGTGTATTAGGTTTCCCAGTGTTCATATTTCCACTGACCAGTTCTGCACGGTACTCCTAACAGGCATATTCAAGACATCCAAGGAGACTTAGAGGTACAAGCCAACTCTCTCTTAGAGAAACACAGTCTGAGATTCTGAGGTCAGTGGTGTGACTTTACTAATGTCATTCCCTTACCCTGCTCAGCCTAGATACAGGGAGGAGGGCCCTGGTGCTGCCCCAGTGATGTGATAGACTTTGTTGTCTCCCCAAAGGAGGCCTCATTCTCACTGAGGAATGGTAGGGAGAAGATGAAGGGAGGGAGAGGGAACTGGGATTGATTTGTAAAATAAGATTGCTTTTTAAAAAAAATAATAAAAGAAACTTTCCCAGAAAAGATTGTAATTTCTTGGCATTGTTGGGAAAAATACAGGCCAATCAACGGATCACTTGACCTTTTATTTTTCCTGAGCGGTCCAGGAATAAGGTGAAGAGTTATTCAGTTAATGGCTCAAGGAGTGTGCAAACAATAAGAAAATTCCTGTTATAGAAACCTCTGAGGCGCTCATATTTTAGCGAGGCCAGACTGTTCCTTCTTAGATAAGTTACCGGGGTAAATTAAAATTTTTCCACTTCTAAATTGAAAAATACTTAAAGAAAGGTTACACAAATAACAAGAAATCTGAGACGAGCATATACAGGGTTTAGTTGTGTGAAGAGAACAATTGCACTGTGGTGAAGATCATTGACGCGCTAGTGCTCACGCCAAACGAATTATTATTGTACCGGGAAATACAACAGCATGTGTATGATGTGTATACCTAATTTTGTCACATCATGTTTCCCCTTAAGTTTCTCTTGATACATCATATCTATTGGGCACTGTGGTGACCCATTAGTGGTGAGGGAAGGAATTTGCTATATGTTTCATTCTTACTCCACACAGAGTGTTACAGTGCTGGAACCTATAATATATTGACCAGAATGCAGTGCAATAGTCCAGTCCAGGTCATGATTGTGAGGATGAGTATCGTCTGTGAGTATCGTCTCCTTTAAGGTCAACAGGCAGCATGAGAAACAGCTGCTTCTAACGGGGTGTTAAAGAATCGTGTAAAGCAGTTCGAGAAGTCTGCTCAGAGGACCTCTGACAAGTCTAGCTTGTCAAAGTTGAGAAACTCGTTACTAGCTCCACCTATTCGTGAATTAAATACATGCTGGACACCACTGTGTGGAAGAGGTTATGGAAAGTCAAAGCGACTGAGGACTTGGGAGAGGAAGCTTCACTATGGTAATATCTACACAGAGGCTGAAAGGCTTAACTGCCAGAAAGGGCGGCCTGTTTCTTATTAAAAGTGATGGGGAAAGTATCGCTTGTCAATCATGGTTGTTTTTTTTTTTCTTTTTACTTTGTTGTTATTTTAGTACTGTAATTATATATATATATATATATATATATATATATATACACACTTAGTACTGTATATATATATATAGTTTGGTTGGTTTTTGAGACAGGGTTTCTCTGTATAGCCCTAGCTGTATTGGGACTAGGTCTGTAGACAAGACTGGTCTTAAACGCCCAGAGATCTGCTTGCCTCTACCTCCCAAATGAACTATCTTTCTTAAGAGATAACAACTCATACTATCCCAAGAGCTGTTGCTGTGCTGTTCATAAGAGATGCTCTCCTCCTCCTCCTCCTCCTCCTCCTCTTCTTCCTCCTCTCCTCCTCCTCTCCTCTTCCTCTCCTCCTCCTCCTCCTCCTCCTCCTCTCCTCCTCCTCTCCTCCTCCTCTCCTCCTCCTCCTCCTCCTCTCCTCCTCCTCTCCTCCTCCTCTCCTCCTCCTCTCCTCCTCCTCTTCCTCCTCCTCCTCCTCTCCTCCTCCTCCTCCTCTTCCTCCTCTTCATCTTCTGCTTCTTCTTCTTCTTCTTCTTTTTTGGTTTTTTAAAAATATTTATTTATTTATTATGTATACAATATTCTGTCTGTGTGTATGTCTGCAGACCAGAAGAGGGCACCAGACCTCATTACAGATGGTTGTGAGCCACCATGTGGTTGCCGGGATTTGAACTCAGGACCTTTGGAAGAGCAGGCAATGCTCTTAACCACTGAGCCATCTCTCCAGCCCCTTCTTTTTTGGTTTTGCAAGACATGGTTTCTCTAGCTTTGGAGCATGTCTTGGAACTTGATCTGTAGACCAGGCTGACCTTGAACTCATAGAGATCCACCTGTCTCTGCCTCCCAAGTGCTGGGACTAAAGGTGTACACCACCACTGCCCAGCAAGAGACATTTTCCTATGGTAAAAATTCAACTCTTTCTTCACTTCCACGCTATTCACAACAATTTAGGGCATGTTGTCTGAGGAATGTGTAGCTGAGTAAACTCTTTCTTAGTAAACACCATTGGTAAACTCTTTCCCTAGGACAGAACTAAACAAGGTCTACCTCTTCCTTGTAAGGTCCCAACTATAAAAGGAGCTATGAATATAACATTTACCTTGAGGAACCAATATTAAACTTACCAAAAAGTGGGTGAGGGGTTATGGGTAGGAGTGTGAGTGACTTTAAAGTACCCACACTGAAAGGTCTGCACCCAGCCTGAATGATGTCTGTGTAGAGAGAGTCACATCTCCTAGTCCTCCCTCTTATATGTGAGAGCTCCTCCAGGAAGCCACATGCGGTCAGGGCACAACTGCACACAACTTGTTGGGAAGAGCTGCTGGTAACCCCACCCTCCCCGTCCTTCCTCCTTCGGCCTTCCCTGCCTTCTGAGAGGAGCATCAGCAGTTAACAGCCCATCTGTGGCAGTCTTTAGCAAGCTGGCATTGCTGACTGGGGAAGATGGCGGCAGTTTAGCCCAGAGGCTAGTCCTGTACAGAGATAAGTCCTAGGGATGTGTACAAATTCGGAGAATAAAGAAAATTAAAGCAAGTCTACATAGTCATGAAACTACAGGTCTTTTTGTAGAAGGAAGGGGAGAAGGGGGGCAGTTGAGGAGATCTTAAGGGAATGGGATAGTCAAGATGGAGGAAGGACAAATATGAGAGCAAGGAAAGAGATATCTTGATTGAGGGAGCCATTATGGGGTTAGCAGAAACCTGGCTAAAAATTTCCAGGAATCCACAAGGATGACCCCAGCTAAGACCCTAAGCAATAGAGGAGAGGGTGCCTGAACTGGCCTTGCCCTGTAGTCAGACTGATGATTATTTTAAATATCACTATAGAACCTTCGCCCAACGAGAGATGGAAACAGAGGCAGAGACCCACATTGGAGCACTGAACTGAGCTCTCAAGATCCCGTTGAAGAGTGGAAGGAATGAGAATATGAACAAAGAGGTCAAGACCATGAAGGGTTCATCCACTGAAACAGTTTACCTGAGCTCATGGGAGCTCACCAACTTCAGCTGGACTGGGAAGGAACAAGCACAGGACCAAACTAGTCCCTCTGAATGTGGCTGACAGTTGTATGGCTGGGGCAGACTGAGGGGCCATGGGCAGTGTGGCACTGGGATTTATCTCTACTGCGTGTACTGACTTTTTGAGATCCTATTGTCTTTGGATGTATACCTTGCTCAGCCTAGATGTAGTAGGGAGGGCCTTTAACCTTCCACAAAGCAAAATGCCTTACCCTCTCTTAGGATTAGAGGGGGTGGGGTGGGAGGGTGTGTGGAGGGAATGGGAGGAGGGGAGAGAGTGGGAATTTGGATTGATATTTTTTAAAAAATATATAATAAAAATAAAATTTTTTAAATTAGGTAGAACAAGAGATGAATGGCAATGCCTAATAGCAAAACAGAATACAGACACTCTAATAAAGTTATATAACTATAAATAAATAAATAAATAAAGAGCGTTTAAGTTCAAAAAAGCAATATAATTCTGTATATAGGAATGCTGCCTATTGTTTAACTGAGAACCAAAACAACCTGGATATTCAGACTAGAGCATGACTGCGATGACTCATAATTTCTGTTTGACTTTAAACCCTATTGTCTACTGATTGCCTCAGTGGTACGGCATGAGTCGTCGCCCAGTCTTCCGTGTTTGTTGACTAAGTAGAAGGATGCCTCCTGGTTTCTCCTGAAAGATGGCTTCCTCTTGGCTGTGGTCAACATCTTTACCGTGACAGCCCAGCCAGGTGACCACATTCCAGAGCAGGAGTGGTGTACCCCGCTGCATGAGCAATAGTAAGGGTGTCTCTACCCTCAAGCACTGCAGGGGCATCTAAGCAATGAAATACTCAGTATCCTAGTCTGCCCTTTAATCTGTCACAAGCTGGTGAAGGAACAAAATGTACAAGGATAACACAAAAACAAAACAAAAAAGCAAAGGCAACAAGACTGTTCTTAAAAAATGTAGCTTGACCTAACCCAAAATGTGCTCTCAATTTGGGACCAAAAATCCTCAGGGAATTCCCAGGGCTTCTGCATTTTAACATCATATTGAATGCATATTATTAGAAAAAGTACCATGAGTTTATTAAGAGTTACTTCGGAGATTTTTAATTCTACAGACCATCTTAAGCCCTTTGAATTTTCCATCAATCCTTTGTTTTCCAGTCTAAACAAGGTTAATAGAGGGATGCCACTTAAACCATTACATAGGAAAGAAGGAAAGCTTTTTGTGTCCTAGTCCAACGCCCTCCTCTACCCTCCAAGAATACTGTGTGTCGGCGGGTCTTCGTAGCAGGGTATAGGAGGGAGAGTGTGCCAATAGGAAACAAACAGAAGAAGGTGACTTGGAATTAGACAAGGGCTGCTTCCAGGTTTAGAGAGAGATAGGAGCTTTATCTGAAGATGCTGTTTTGCCAGATCGTGGAGTGCAGATGCCACATGTGGGCATGGAACACTGAGTCACCTTCTAAGGATGTAGATGGGGCAAGACCTTTATTCCTTTCCTTTGTGTGCTTTCTCTCAACACCAGAAGTTTGTCAAGGAAGTTCTGGACAGAGTCTTGGGGTTGGGTCTGGTTAATGAAGAACTAATGACTTTATGACAGAATTCTGGGTAAACTGAAAGTCAGTAGAAATGGAAGTCATGGTAGGCTGGAGGCTTAAGGGCATGATTACGAGGGTCTAGCCTGTTAGGGAATGCCATAAGCTCTTTGACACCCTCTCTTTCTTTATCCCTTTGTAAATGTATGTGTCACCAGGAGAATTCATTTTTACTTTGAGTGTGTGTGTGTGTGTGTGTGTGTGTATGTGTGTGTGTGTGTGTGTGTGTGTGCTTGTATGTGTGTGCCAAGTGCATGTGATTATCTTTGGAGACCAGAAGAGAGTGTCAGATTCCTTTCATGAGCCACTCCATGTGGGTGCTTGAACTGAACTTGGATCATCTGGAAGTATAGTGAGCCCTCTTAACTGCTGAGATATCTCTCCAATCCTGATTGAGAGCATATATTTGTTAGAGTTATAATAATAATAATAATAATAAAACACAAGACAACATATTTTTAAATCCAGAAATACTGAGTGTATTGGCACATACCTTCAATCCCAGCATTTGAGAGGCAGAGAAGGGGGATGTCTCTGAGTTTAGGACCAGCATGGTGTACATAGTGAGTTCCAGGACAGCCAGGGCTATGTAAAGAGATGATGTCTTTTTCTCATACACACACACATTTCAGATGTATTTGAATACATGAAAACTGGGGAGGCTTTTGTTTAAGGGTTAGAGGTAGGTAGTATGTGTCGACATCAGCAGTCACTTTTTGAACTTATAACTCCAAGTTTTAGAAGAAAGGGATCTCATAGCATTAAGAAGTAGTTCTTTTAAACACATTTGTTTTCTTTGAATGTTCTAGAATATTCTTGATGTCTGAAACACATACATCCTGAATGGAGAACACTTACATCATGTGGTTGCCTCCTGAGGAGTCACTGTGCCCAGCTTTCATTGGGGTTTCCGAGAAAGCTAATAATCTCACCACACAATTCATACCTTATCTAGAATCAAGCAGAGAGACCTCATGAAAAGATTTAAAAGTTCAAAATTAATTATATTGTGAAATCTACTTCGTTTTTCTCCTCAGTCCCATGTAAATAAAAAATAGGACAGTAGTCATCTTATAATAAATATGACTCACGGCCACTACAACCCCTTGAGAAATCAAGTCTCATGCTACCTAATTCTCATGACTGCCTGAGGCAGGTTTTTGAGAAATTTTTTTATTAGCCCCATACCTGGGACTTTAGATTGAATTTTGTGTCACCCTGGAGACTAATGAAAATGAATACTGACCAGTCCAAATATGACTGGCTAACCTTGTTTGGCAATCCTTAATTCTTTTTCCTCCTCCTTCTTGGTTACTCTGTAGTCTGGGTTTGTCTAGAATTCACTATTTAGTTCAAGATGACCCTGAATTCAAGACAATTATCCTGTCTCAGTCTCTTGAGCACTGGGAATGGGTGTGAGTCACCACAGCTGGTGGTGTTTCTTAACAGTCTTCCTGTCCCTTCCAGTGTGTACTTCCAACTCTTTGCTTGGTGTCTGCACTTGCTGGCTGAAAGACTTTGTACATTTTACATATATGCTTGTGGATTTATGTATCCTTTATATCTTGCAGCTTTTATTCATTTCTTTTAAAAAACACTTTAGGTCAGATGTGGTGATATACACTTTTAATCCCAGCACTCAGGCAGATGGAGCTCTGTAAATTCAAGGTCAGCCTGATCTATATAGTGAGTTCCAGGACAGCCAGAGCTACACAATAGAGAAAGCTTGTCAAAAAAACCCCATATATATATATATATATATATATATATATATATATATATATATATATATATCTTGTTTTGTTTGTATTTACATGCTCTCTCTCTCTCTCTCTCTCTCTCTCTCTCTCTCTCTCTCTCTCTGTGTGTGTGTGTGTGTGTGTGTGTGTGTGTGTGGTGCAGTTGGCTACAGGGGCCAGAAGAGGGCACTGGAGCTCCTGAAGCTGAAGTTACAGGTAACTGTGAGGGGTCAAACTCAAGACCTCTGACAGATCAGTACACCCCGAAACCACTGAGACATCGCTTCTGACTCCTTTAATCCATTCTTAAGGTAAGTAATCTGGTGGTTTATTCAGCTATTCATTTTGGTTTAGAGCATAATCTTTTTGTCTACCAAAACAAGCAAATCAAGATCCTATAAATAACTATTTAAGTGCAATGAGAGTTGTATATGAATTTTGCTGTAAGTGGCACGATCTTGACATCCTTTCCGTGTGTGTGTTTGGTACTGAGTTTGCTCTTTGTGATACACCCACACCTTGGCTTTCTAGAGTGGCATTGTAGGCGGTTACTTGAATTTAGGCTCTTCTTAATCAAACCAAAAATAGCAATGGGTGGACATGTTAGCACATGCCTTAATTCTAGCCCTTGGGAGAAGAAAAGTGGATCTCTGTGAGTTCAAGCCAGCCTAGGGTGAGTTTCAGACCATCTGGGGCTACATAGTGAGAACCCATCTAAAAAAGGAGTGGACACATTCCCAAACATGACAGGACCTTTTCGTTTTTGTTTTTTGTCTTTTGAGACAGGGTTTCTCTGTGCAATTTTGGACCCTGTCCCGGCACTTGCTCTGTAAAACAGGCTGGCCTCGAACTCACAGAGATTAGCCTGCCTCTGCCTCCTAAGTGCTGGGATTAAAGGTGTATGCCACCAGTGGACAGGGCCATCTTTAAGATCTGTGGAGAATTTCCACTTTTGGGAAAATTTTATCTTTCAAGAAGTTGCCACTCCTCTTGTGTAGGGGCTGGATTACTAGAACGCCTTGGTCATCCCATGGAAAATGGAGTGATTGTCTGATTTTAAAGACCCAGACTGTGTACTTCTCTGGGAATATATATTTCATGGAAAAATGACAGTCTATTAGATATGTACAAAAATCTAGTTCTAATGTATATGCAACCATCCACCGTTATTTTATCTAGGCAAAGATGTGTTACTTTGTTTATGCTGCAGAATATCCCTTTAACTGTGTAAAGGTGTGTTACTTTTGTCTATTCTGCATTTGTTTAATGACATAAAGATGTGTGTTTAATTATGTAAAGATGTGCTGTATCTGTTTCATCTTGAATGCTTAAGGCTCCTGGTTGGTCTAATAAAGAGCTGAATGGCCAATAGATAGGCAGAGAAAGGGTGGGTGGGGCTGATGAACAAAGAGAATAAGTAGAAGGAGAAATCTAGACTGAAAAAAGAAGAATGGGAGGAACAAGAGGAAAAGGAGACAAAAACAAGGGAGACACCTGGAGCCAGAAGCCAGACAGCTGTCAACCAGACAAGAGACAGCAGGAAAGTAAGATAAACAGAAAGAAAGTAAAAAACCCCAAGGCAAAAGATAGATAAAGGAAAACAGGTTAATTTAAGCTAAAAGAGCTAGCCAGAAATGAGCAGAAGCCAGACTGAGCATTCATAACTAATAAGTCTTGATTAATGTCATGATTTGGGAGCTGGTTGATTGCCCAAAAGAAAAATCCTGGTACAACTATCTATGATAGATCAGAGCCATTTTTCTCTGTTTTACAAATGAGAAGTGATAGGCTCAAAGACTTAAATTTCTTTCTTTCTTTCTTTCTTTCTTCTTTCTATCTTTCTTTTTGGAGACAGGGTTTCTCTGTAGTTTTGGAGCCTGTCCTGGAACTCAGTTTGTACACCAGGCTGGCCTTGAAGAGATCTGCCTGCCTCTGCCTTCTGAGTGCTGGGATTAAAGGCATCCCCACGACTGCCTGATTCCATAAGTTCCATTTTTAAGTCTATTATCTATTTTTGGGACAGCCATAAGTAACTTTTCCTAAATGATGGTTCCGTGAGTAAAGGTACTTGCTGCTAAGCTTGAAGACCAGAGTTCGATTCCTGGGTCCTTCATGGTGGAAGAAAGAACACGAGCAAGTTGTCCTCTGTCCTATAATATGAGTGCTGTGGCCACCTACACATCCACGTCCACACAATTAGCAGGCTTTTAGAAAAGCATTGTGTTGAATATGCATCAATGACAGATGCCTGTATTGGAAGCCTAGTCCCAGATGGACAGGCTCTTTGGGAGGTGGGGGAAGCTTCAGAAGGTTGGACCTAGCTGAAAGAAATAGGTCAGCAGAAGTGTGATATGGGAGTTATGTCTGGTTCCCAGACCTCTCCTTGATCTCTGCTTCTGTCCATCACAAGGTAAAGAGCCTCCAACACTTTCTGGGGTAGTGGGCACTTATGTCAAAATCCATATACAACTTTGGGTCAGGGAGGGGGAATCTCTCACTGCACTTACATAGTTATCTGTAGGTTCTTGATTTGGTAGACAGTAGAAGGTTATGTTCCAATTCAAAGTGAATAGGAATAAGCCACCAGAAAACTACATACCTTAAGGCTCTTTACCTCAGGCCATGTGCCTTGTCAATGTGATACTCTGCTCAAGTGCAAGGGGCCAATCAGCCCTCTGAAATTGTGAGCGATGTGAATCCTTCCTTTAAAAAATTGTTCTTGTGATGGGGTTAGCGCTCCCAGGCTCTCAACTTTGAGTCTGGCTCACCCACACCTCTGCCAGCGGGATTCACTGGTGAGATGCAGGGCCTGCTCTCCCGAGTGTTGCAGTTGGTGGCTGGCACATGCCAGCTCTTCTTTTCTGTCCTTCTCACCTCAGGGCCAGCTTTCCTAACCGCCTCAGGTGTTGATGGGCAGGGCGGGGCGGGGGACATCTCTCCTTTGCCGGTGCTGCTGCCGCATGACCTTGCTCATCACTGTAGTGGGTGAACTCACCAGGGCATTGCCTGAGGACTCACCCTGGTGGTGAGGGGAAGGAAGAGCTGACTGGCTGAGCAACCCTGCAACTACCCAGGCCCAGAACCAGAGTTATGGGTTGACCTGCCCCAACATCCACCCCATCTGTGACCTGCTGGAGCACGTGAAGGGACGGGTCCTGCAGACCCAAAGCTGCAGGAGCTCCACAACACAGGGCAACAGCAAGATAACCAAGAGGACTCCCGGTGAGGGCTCAGCATCGATAGCGTAGCCGGAACCAGAGGTCCTGAACCAGACCAGTGACTTTTTGCAATGGATATTTGCAAGTAAAGATACATGGGCAAAAGAGTTTACTGTGTGACTCACTATGCCACACTACAGCTTCCACAATGAGATCCCCCCCCTTCTCTTCTTTTCCTTTTGCTCTTAAAATTTTATTCAAAGGGGAGGCTGCAAGGACAGAGAGTGGATGTGCACGGATGGGAAATGAATGGAATCAAGATGCATGATGTGAAAGACATAAAAAATAAATAAAAAGAAAGTTAAAAGATTGTTCTTGCAGGTGCTTTTAGTCATGGCTATGCAAAAGCAGCTACTACAGAAGGTCATGATATAATTCTATATGTCTCAGTCTATAGGAAGTACAGGGCACTGGTGCCTCCGCCCTGTCTCCTAACCCAGTCACAATTGTTCTTCCTCACATCATCGCTAATGATGACTTGCTTTTGTTTAAATGCAACTTAAATGCATGCAAACATAAGATTAAGCATAAGCCTGCAATTCATGTATTAACGATGAACAAATTTTAATTTTGAAAACTATATTAAAGAAACAAAACTTCCACAATTTGTCAACATAAGTAATGAAATAGAGGATACTGGTTTTCTGAAAACAACAACACTGAACCAGCCTTTTTGCAGGTGTATGTGTGTGTGTGACAGTACATTGCGGGGCACAATACATCTGCGTGAGCACACGTGGAGGTCGGGGTGATGTCATGTGTCTTCCTTAGTCAGCTTCTACTTTCTACATTGACATCTTTTACTTGAACCCAGAGCTTGCTGATCCAGTAGTCTAAGTAGCCAGCTTGGCCCAAGGATCCCTTTCTGAAGCCTGGGACTACAGGAGGGCTGCACACCCACCTAGTATTTACATGGATGCAGGAGATCTGAACTCCGGTCCATGGACTTGCATGGTAAGTGTTTTATCTAAACTACCTCCCCCACCCTCAGAGTCTTTTCTTTTTAAATTGAGATAGGGTCTCCTGAAACCCAGATTGGCCTCTAATTTACTACGCAGTCAAGGCTGGCCTTGAATACCAAAGTTTTCTGCTGTTACATAATAATAATAATAATAATAATATCACCAATCCATTACATTAGTGAAGCATTTCATTGATGGCATATCATTTATGCGATGCAAATGAATAAACAGTTTTGAGAAATGTCTTGACCATTTATTTACCACTACCCCGTAAAGTGTTGGCATTTTCATGCACAGAGATGAACTTTATGTGGCCCATCTGCTCACTGATGACAACCTGCCTTTTATAGAATTGACTCTGATGACTCAGTGCCCTTCTCCCACTGCTATGCTGTGCCTGCTGCTTGTAATAGTCTCGCCCGTGTAGACTCGAAGTCTCCGCTTGCCCTGGACCCACCTGGCTTTCCTGTGTTGCGTTTGCTTCTTGTGGCCCAGTAGCCCATGGCTCTGCTGCACTGTGTTCTTCACACAGCAAATCAAAGTCCTCCTTTCCCCATGAGATGACCTTTAATTTTGAATTAGCACAATAAAGAAGTTCGAGCTGGATTAAGAATTAAACATGAGCACTCTTGTGGACCCAGAAAACTGATGTTTCCGTATTAGAACACGCTAAAAACAACTACGAGTTAAAAGTTCATTGCTGGACATGCAGTTCTCACAGCACAGGCTTGCGCAACACAGTATCCTCTCTTGAAAATCGTGGAAGCCCAGATTAAACAGAACCACAAGGGCTGTATGGAGAAATGAGAAGTTCCAAATGTGAACAGTGGATAAACGCTCTGACTCTGTGTGCCGAGTGCTAAGCTCACAGCCTTGAGCCAGAGGCCTTGGTGAGCAGAGGCTTTAAAATGAAAATAAGATCCAGAGGCATAAACCTACGTTATGCAAGGGTCGTAGAATCTACATGTGTGAGGAGAGACTGGGAAGCCTCTGCCTTGTCACAGAGGAAGACTCCAATGAAACTAAGATCTTGGGCTATGGGAAGGGAAAAACTCCCAACCCCCCAAGAAATAAAAAACCCTAAGTTTACCTCATGGACAGGGTTGAAGTCGGAAACCCCCATCTTCATGTGTAGATAGATTTGGTACTTTCCTCATGGCCTAGGAACATCCATCCCTATCAAAGCCTAATGTAAAACAGTCCAACGGCCTAGAAAAACAAAAAACAAAAACGCAACCACCAAAGGAGCTACTTGGGAGGCCTTCTGGATCTCAAGCTGTGCAGAAAGAGCCCCACTGGAGCTCAGGGGGAGATTTTCAACGAGACAGCACGCAGCAGGAAGTAATTGGGCAGGTGTGACCGATAAGAGACTCAACAGCCAGCAGATGGATGGACGCTGTCCCTGCTGAGGCCTGCAGCTTATTGCCTCATAAAGCAAGTGTGCTTAAAGGAGCTCCAGATAAGAAATCATGGGAAAATAAAGTATCCAAGGCTCACTTTCAGAGTTTCTAAAAATATTATTGAAAACTACAACCGACATTTTAAAACTCAACTCCGTATTTCCAGTACTCATGACCTACAATACCTGCCAAGGAGGCACATCCAGAAGGTGAACCTCAAAAGAGTTTTAAGACAGGGGAACTATGATGGCTTATCAGATATTGAGGAACCTAGCGAGGTTGTGTGCGGCTGAGTGCTAGCACTTGGGAGGAGGCAGAGGGATCAGCAATCCAAGGTCATTCTTAGCTGCGCAGTGAATTTGAACAGCGTGTGCTACATGAAATCTCATCTGAGAAAGAGACAGAAACAGAGACAGAGGCACACACAGAAAAAACGGGTCCTGTTTATCTACTAAGAATTTTCGAAGGACAGAATGGAGAATGAGGGAACTAATATTTTAAAATACAATGTTTGAGAAATATGGTGGCTTAAATGAGAAGTTCCTCTGTAAGTCTGGCTAGCCGAACACTTGGCCCTCCGTTAGTGGGACTATCTGGGGTGGTTTAGCACGCATGGCCTTGCAGGAGGAAGTTTATAACTGAGGGCAAACACTGAGAGCATATAGCTCTGCCCTACTTCCAGTGTGATTTCTCTGCTGTGTGATTTCTTAGCTTCCTAATCCTGCCAATGTGCCTGCCACACGCTGCCCTGCCTCCACACCATGATGGACTCTAATCCTTCTGGAACTGTAAACCAAAATAAATCCTTTCTTCTATAAGTAGATTTTGGTCGTGGTGTTTTACCACAGAAATAGAAAAGTAATTTATGCAAGAATGTTTCTTTGGTATAAAACACACTTCTCTTCAGAGGAAAGACCTACAAAACATCTAAACCGTTTGAAAGAGACAAGCAAAGACTAAAAATTATACTAAACGGCCACATTAGTTAAAATAATAGCCTTCTCAACAAAAATCATCAAGTTCAGAGCCCATGGAATAAAAGTTTTGAAACTACCAATAGAATTCCATCCCTAGCAACATTATCATTATTTAATTGTGATGAGGCAAAATAGGGCTGACAAAATAATTCAGGAGGACCCAGCCCATTGTGGGTCACATCATCCATAGGCAAGTGGTCCTGGAATGTATAAGGAACTAACTTAAGAGCCTGGAGGGACGGTTCAGGGGCTCAGCATGTTTATTGCTCTTGCAGAGGACCCAGGTTTGGTTCCCAGCACCCACACCACTCAGTCACAACGGCCTATAACTTCAGTTCCAGGGGATCCAGAATGCTCTGCCCTCTGCAGGCACCTGCATACATAGGATTACATAAACTCAGACAAACTAAAAACCAAAGCAAAACAAAACAGAAGAGAGCCAACTAACCACGAGCCTTGAGTAGGCCAGCAAGCGGCCTTTCTCCAAGGTTTCTGCTTCAAGTCCCTGCCTTGAGATCCTGCCCCGACTTCCCTCCATGATGGGCTGTAACCTGAAAGTATAAGCCTCATCAATCCTATCCTCCCCAGAGCTAATTCTGGTCAAGCGACAGAATGTATCCGGAAGTTATCGGGATGGCCGAGCGGTCTAAGGTGCTGCGTTCAGACTGTATCTGGAATGTATTCATTCCATTGGATTTCCCCTGAAATGAAAATATGAAAGTTCAAAAGTCCTGTGTCCAAGAGCTCCAGGCCCCAAGCTTGAAGAGTCTGTTCAGTGTGACTTCTTCGCTCATAACTGTATCAATATGTTCCTAGCAGCAAGTCTATTGTCATCGTGGCTATAGGCGCTCCCAAGTCAAGAAGTCAACATATGCTTACAACTTCATCAAAAAACGTCTTTCATTTGAGGTAGGGCTTGTGTGTTGGAGGCGTTCCCATGTGTGCTTGGCACTGTTGTTGAAAGTAAACTTCCCTAAGAATTAAGACACCTGTCTAGTGTGCTTTCTGGCTGCAGTGTTTACACTGGCAGGTAGGGCCAGGGAGAGCTGTTTCCAGATCCTCCCTGTTCAATCATGCTTTGAATGCTAGGGCTGGAGCAGGAGAGAGGGCATTGTGTGATAATGACAACATTAACCCGCGCAGACTTGAGCAACTGCCATTGACTGGCTCCTTTAGATTCATTTGGAAAGTTTGAGAAGGGCCTTGCTTGCCAGCTGTCTGCCTTCCTCAAGCAGAAAATGATGCGCTTTGAAATAAGTGACATGCAAGATCCCACCGCTTTGCAATCTCCATTGCAGGTCTTCCCTCCGCCTGTTAACTCAGTTTTGTTTTGATATTGTGGGTGGGGAATTGGCAATTCAGCTCAACACACGGTGGACAATGGAATGAGGCAGTCAGCTTACGGAACTGGAAATGCAGCACTGATTTAGATGAGTCCTTGGAGGCAGGCTTCCCCACGGACAACACTCAAGTCTTTCTATAGAAGCTTTATTATTATTTTTTAAAGGTCACTTTCTACAATGTAGCACAGATGTCTTGGGCTGACCTGAAAAAGCCCGTTCAATGAAATCAGCATCGTCTTTCCTGCCTTAACGAAGAGAAGTCAGCGGTGGGCAGCACTGACAACAGCTACAGCCTTGTGCCCTAGATAATGAGAAAGACTCGGGCCTCAGGTTTCCTTCTGATTGCCCTGGTCCCTGGTAGGCCGGTTCACAGTCATGCTGATGAACAGGTCAGCACCAACAAAGTAATAGGAAGACATTAAAGAACATTTTTTCCTTTTAGTTAAATAACCTGATTGTCTTAATAAAACTTACTATGTTTCTAAAAACTGACATAACTCATTAGAATTCGTGTTACAGAAATCCACAAGGACAGCTGGGTGTGATGGCAGAGTCCTATAATGCCAGCATCGGGGAGGCTGAGGCTGAAGGTCTGTTCTGTTGATAGGTCAAGGCCAGGCTGGGTTACAAAACTGAAGGTCAGCCTGGGGTACAGACTGAGGACCTGTCCCAAACAAACAAAAACAAATGACCAAAAATCCACACAAACAGAGAGGAAGGGAAAAAAAAAACTTTGGAAGTTGGGAAGCAGTTGAACGAGGAGAAACTGACATAAAAGAACCAAGAAAGGTGAAGGTTAAGAGAACCCAAGAAGCAGGTCACTTCACACCACAAAACTTTAGACAACCTAGAGCTGGAGATGCCAGATCGCCCTAAATCAGCAGGCAGGTGAGGTTCAAACAAGGTTCGCTGCAAGCCTGTGGAAGAAGGCGCTGGCTCTTCAGATTAGCTCTCTCATCCTGCAGAGCTGCAGCTGCGTGGTTGTCATCATCCTGACAGAAGAATGGATTTGCAATGTTCTCCAAAAGCAGAACCCGAGGCACTCTGCTCGGGCTGGTGCCAGTAGCAGCTGCAGCGAGAATGAACTGATGGGATGACTCAGCGGGCAAAGGTGACTGCCGTGCAGCCTGAAGACCTGGGTTCGATCCCTGGGAGGCACATGGAAGAAGGGGAGCACTGACTGACTCCTGACCTCCATGTGCGCACACACACACTCCCATGTAAACACACACACATACACACACACACACACACACACACACACACACACATACACACTAAACAAAAAGGTAATAAAATGAGCATAGTGACAGTGGTAACCTAGACCCACACAGACACAGGAAGATTACCACTTCTGGTATCCAGGCAATCATCTCCAGGCAGGAAGGTGGATGCTTTTGTGCAAGAGAAGCTGACACTCGTGAGAAAGAGGAAAATGACAGACACTTGGTCAGAGCCCACCCCAAACCTTGCCCAGAACAATCTGGAACAGCGGTTCTGAAAGGCCTCAGATGTCTGTCAGTGTCTGGAGACAGTTTGTAGTCACAGACTGAGCCAACAACTGTCATCTAATGAGCAGAGACTGGGGTGCTGCTAAACACCCCAGATACAGAGAACAGCCTTCAGGACAGAACATCTTCCAACTCAAAGACAACAACATATTGCTAGTATCTCCATCACTAATCCTGCATCAGAGCAAAACCTAACAGTTGACAAGTACAGCCCAAATTCTTACGGTCAAATTTTTTTTGTTTGTTTCTAATCAAGATTTGTTTTTGTGTTATGAGTATTTGGGTGGTTTTTTTTGCTTCTAATAAAGAATTGTTTGCATTAAGAATAGTTGCCTGTGTGTATGTACCACACGTGTGCCTGGTGCCTGTAGGTGCCAGAAGAAGGTATCAGAACTGGAATTACAAGTGGTTGTGAGCTACTGTGTGGGTGCTGAGACTGGAACCTGAGTCCTCTACAAGAATAACAAGTGTTCTTGACTACAGAGTCATCTCTTTAGCCCAAGTTGGCTTTTAAAATCCTTTCTACTTGGAGGCAGAGAGGTGGCTCAGTCGGTGCCTGCTGCCAAGGCTGAGGACCCAATTTGATCCTCTGGTCCCACAAGGTAGGGGAGAACTGGCTCTTTTGGGCTGTCTCTGACCTCTGCAAATATGTGTATGCCTTCCCCATAAAAAAGTCAGTTAAATAAAGTTTTTAAGAACTTTTCCTTCAGGTTTCTTTTCGCTGACACATAATTATGTACATTTAACGCGGGACAGTGTGGCTTTCGACAGTGTGTGTACGTCATGCATTTGTCTTAGATCACTCCCATCCTCTTGCCCACCTCCCTCTCCTGCTCAACCCCTATTCTTTCCAATTAGTCCCCTCCCCAACTTCCGTGTCTCGCTGGGTGCACCTGTGTCTTGTTGAATTTAATCCATTGTCTATGCCTTATTCTTACGAACGAAAACAGTGACTAGGATAACCAAGCATTTTGGGTTTGAGTTTGTACTTCAATCAGGAAGACAGAGATTTTGAAGAGTTATAGAAGTAAAAAGAAAGGCAGTGTTAAGAGAGACAATGAGACAAGAATGAGTGCTTTCATGAGTATTTTTACATGCATGTTCCTGCATCTAAAATGCTAATTAAAATTTGAAGGACAGCAGCCCAGCACAGTGGTACACTCTAGAATTTTAGCTCTTGAGAGGCTAAGGCAGGAAGATTGCAAGCCCAAGCTGGGCTGCACAATAGGACTCTGTCTCAAAATAATATTAATATTTTAAAGCGCATCCAAAAGACTGGAATAAGGTAACATTTTAAAACGGAACATTTATGAGTTCGAGGCCAGCGTGGTACACAAAGAGCAGTGCAGCACACCCAGAGCTGCTCTACAGAGAAATCTTGTCTTGGCAAACAAAAAGAAACAAAACAAAAAAGGATCATTTAACTGGTTATAGTGACTCATGCCCGTAATCTCAGTAGTAGGGAGTCTGAAGCAAGAACATTGCCATGAGTTTGACATTGGGAAGATACGTTATTCTGCCAGGTCACAATCTAGTGGTAACTAGGGAGTAAGGAGAGATACAAATGCTGTTTCACATATAAAAAAAATAAAGGTGCAGAGAGGGGATATCTTTCAAGAGCACCTGAGAAGCCCATGGAGCAACACATTCAAGGGCCAGAGGAAGAAAATGGCTTCCCAGCCAGAATTCTATCTCTCCTGCCTTACCTAAGAAAATGTGAGTGGGGAATGGAGCTATTTCAGACAAACGGGCTCTCGACATTTTGACCCATCAAATTCTCTTCCCAAGAAGCCTGTGAAGCAGTGTGCACTAATCATAAATCAGATTTAAACATAAAGATACAAATGCTTGCTTGCCAGGGTGGGAAGTCAAGACTGCATCTAAAACTGGAAAGAGGGAATTCCTGCTTGAGCTGTGTGCAGTGAACGGTACCCGCATGTGCTGACTTCTTTCTTGGAAACTAGGGAAGCCTGTCCTCTTCGAGGCACACCTGCCGCCCGGAAGCCAGCAGGCCTGATGGTTATCTCTTCTGATGAGGCCACCTCGAGTTCCAGCCTGCAGAAATGCCACTTTGGGATTGCCTGAGCCACATCATGCTGTGTGGCCATCCCGAACCTTAGAAACCTTGACTTGAATTCATGTATTTTAATGTTAGTTTGCTAATCATTTACTTGGATCCTTGGCATCTCAACGTCCTCCACTTCACAATATAAATCAAAAAAATAGATACTGCATAACTTCCCTCCTGATTTATTATACTTCCTGTATCCCAACCCATCAAAGGGCTGAAATTACCTTAATGACTGTAAGATATTGGTGGGCTGGTCTTTCTCACTTCAGTTTTTCTCCTGTGTAAAATTGCTTTCTGTCCTGTTTCTCTCTTACCCACTCCACCTGCTCTTAAGCCCCTCCGTTGTGTTGTTTTATTCTAGAAGCTTGTTTTCCAATCTTCTAGACACCCAATCTGTATTGGCAGACACCCCAGAAATTTTCCCTTTCCACAAACTTACCCACACATGACACAATTATGATACCAATTCGGTTGGGTGTTTCCAATCCAGTATTAAAACTGTGAGTAGAAATTCTTCAGATCACCACCGTGGTCATAACCTGCACCTTTTCGTTAAACTGCTTGGGTGTCTATAGCAAGTTGGTTTGTGCCTACTTTGACCCACCTAAGTCATCCCGTTCTAGTGCAGGGCAGCCTCATTGTAAGCACTTTCTCCTGCCCTGCTTTTCTCCAGCTCTGCTCTGAAGTGGTTAACAGTTCTGATTCTGTTTCTCCATCGCCAGGCAGCAGTCATGTGGATGGAATGTTGACGGGCAGCATTTCAGATCCACGGATACACACGTCCCTGAAGAAAGCAGCCACGAGTGTGGCTCTTGACTGCTTCTCTTAAAGCAAACCATCTCAAAATTCTCAAGTCCATCCTCTCAAGTTTGCTGCTCAGATTATTGCCAAATACAGAGACAAGCTTGCTTGGTTCACCTTGAATGGTGGCTAGATTGGTCTTCACCTCCCTACTTCTCCACTGTCCGCCTGGACCAGGACTCTTGACTATAATATCCCTGGTTAATCTAATTACAGGTATTATTTTTTAAGCATCATGGTCACCTACTTTGACAATACAGTCACCAGCCCTGGTAGCCACTGTAAACAAATCATTGCTTTTGTTCCACAAATAGAAGCAGATACTGCAGCAAATGGTTGCTTGCAGTCACTTACCATGGCCAAGCATGAACTTTAACAAGAGAACAAGCAGGAATATTCACTAGTGTGACATTCAACCAACGTGCATTTGTTTGTTTGTTTGTTTTGAGATAGGGTTTCTCTGGGTAACAGCCGTAACTGTCCTGGAACTCACTTTGTAGATCAGGGTGGACTAGGAGTCACAGAGCTCTGTCTATTTCTGCCTCCTGAGTGCTGGGATTAAAGGTGTGTGCCACCACTGCCAGCTGTATGTTTTATGCTGTGCATGGTACAACAGTTTTTATTGCACGAAGGAAATAAATGTCTGAAAATGTCCAGTGTAATAGAATCGAAAAGTGAAAGTGGCAAACACACTGAATTTTCTTCTATAATGTGACTGAAAAATACACACTATAATATATAAAAAGAACTAGATTAAGATGATTTGCAAGCTTTCTTTATTCACACAGAGATGTGTGAGGCTGTGATTGCTTGAGGCAACAATCAATGTTGTATTATGTTTGAGCAGAGTCGTGTTCCTGGTATGAATCTTCCACAAGACACTGACCCAAATTTAATGGACAAATTTAATAACTCTAAGATTGGTTTATTAATTTATTTATGATTTGCACAATTTGTGTCAGCTTGTTTGCTACATTTCATGAGCTTCCCACGCATGACTGTCTTCATGTTTGAAATAGATCACAAAAAATGAGGTAGGGTATTTTTTGAGTAAGTGAGCCTCAAATAAGTTGGTAATAAAACTGGATCAAGGAGAAGATTCTCCTTTTCATCTCTCGATACTTACCTAGGTTCAAGAAAATATGGTTAAGAGAAACACATAAAATTACAATGAAATTTTGTCTTGTTCCCAACAGAATAGCTTTTATTAAAGAAACAGAACTGAAAAACACTGGGGAGGATGTGGAGACAAAGGAACCCTAATATGTCTTTATTGGGAATTTAAATTATAGCCACTACTAGGGATGGGGTACTAAAAATAGAAGACTATACAGTCTAACTATCCCACTCTTGGGTATATACCTTATTGTATTTGAATCTAAAATACCCATCACAGACTCCTTCTTTTGCATACTTGCTCCTTGGTTAGTGGCACTATTTGGGGAAGCTATAAAACATTTAGGAGATAAAGCCTCATTGGGAAAAGTAGGTTCAAACCTATGGAGGAGTATTGCTTACTGACTGGTTCCCCTTAGCATGTACAACTCATTTTCTTACACCATCCATGACCATCTTCCTAGGCATGGTACCATCCACAGCAAGTTGGTCCCTCCCTTATCAATCAAGAAAATGCCCTATGGACTTGTTCTATAGACTTCCCAAATGATCCCAGCTACATCAAGTTGATATAAAAACTAACTAGCATGGCCATCTTTGGACTGAGGTATATTTGATCAGAGAGAGTTATTGTGGTGATTTGAATGTAGTTGGTCCCCAAATCTCATAAGGAGTGACATTTTTAAGAGGTGTGGCTTTGTTGGAGTGGGCATGGCCTTGCTGGAGACAGTATGTCACTGTAGGGGTGGTCTTTGAATTTCCTATGCTCAGGATACCGCCCAGTAAGTCAGTCGACTTCCTGTTGCCCCTGAGTCAAGATGAAAGACTCTCAGTCCAAGCACCACATCTACCTGCATGCTGCCATGCTCCCTGCCATGATGATAATGGACTGAACCTCTGAAACTGTAAGCAAGCCCCCTCAATTATAAAGTTTTCCTTTGTAAAAGTTGCTGTGGTCATGGTATCTCTTCACAGCAGTAGAACCCTAACTAAGACAGTTATCCAACCAAACATCTGGGAAAGAACAAGAACAAGTAACAATTTCAGAAGCCAACAGGGACAAGCTGGGTGGATGTTGTCAGAGCATGGTAAACGAAGTGACACATAAGCTAACTAAATGTAGCTGAAGTGAGAAGGACAGTCTGGAAGTTTTGGTAAAGTCTTGCAGAAGGGTTGAATTTGGTTCCTGTTATAACCGTACCAGAAAGATATTTAAACAGGAGGATGAACTTAGCCAACTTGTCTTCAAAAGACTGTGAAACTAAGTATATATGAAAGAAAAAATAAAAACACTGTAATGGAATTTAGAATCGCCTAGGAAAAACAGCTTGTGCAGAAGCATGCCAGCATGTGTGCGTTTGTATGTGTGCATGTGTGTTTAAGAAATGACTAACTGAGGAAGAAGACCCCTTTTATTTTCATTTCCTAGCCATCCTGACCCAAACAATCATACAAAACTATAATAATTACAACACTGCTTGGTCAATGGTTCAGGCATATTCCTAGCTAGCTGCTATATCTATTCATCTGTGTATCACCACAAGGCTGTGGCTTACCAGTAAGTCTCTGACATCTTTCTCCTTTGGCAGCTACATGGCATCTCCCTGTCTCCAATTTCTTTTTCCCTGCATTCAGTTTAGGTTTAGTTTTCCTACCTTGCTATATCCGGCCCTGCCATAGGCCAAAGTAGCTTCTTTATTAACCAATGGTAATAGAACACATTCACAGCATACAGAGGGGAATCCCACATCAGACCCCACTCTAGAAATGGGTAACATTTTCTAAAAGAGTGACCCAGATATAAAGTGGTCTAAAAGAACATTGGCTTGTGCCTGCTTGCCCTTGCTGCCTTTTGTCTGAGAAGTTGCATCTCTCAACGCTCCTGTCACCCTCTATGAGCATCAGACTCTCCAGGGAATGTCGAAGCTCTCAGCACTAGATGGCACTGAGACTAGATGGAGCTGATTCTGGTTCTTAACACTCTCGCATGCAGACAGCCTCTGTTGGGCTACCCTGCCCCTATTGTGTAAGCCAATCTAAGGAATCCTCTTTCTTCTCACATATGCTATTTAGTGAGTCTGGTCTTCTAGAGAACCCTGTCTAGAACATACACATAAAAACTTATACGGGAGCTTTCATATTCTTAATAACCAGGAATAGAAAAGGCCCAAATGTCCATCAGTTGAAGAAGAGGTTAATCAGTACAAAAGCTTATTGTTTGTGTGCAAAAACAAATGAGTTGGTGATATCTGGATGAATGGAGATCTTTATGAAGGAAACCAGTCACAGAGGGCCATTTACAATATTATTTTACTTATGTAAAATATGAAAAATAGGCAAATATTCAAAATAGAAAGATTAATGCTTGCTTAAGTTCGCGGGAATATGATGACCTAAGGAGCTAGCTAAAGAATTCAAGGTTTCTCCTAGAGCTGATGGAAATGCTCTGAGATTGAGTGTGGTGCTTACCAAAATGTGAGTATACTCAAAGTCATGAATTGTATATTCTAAAATGAGTAAATTGTATGATACTGAGTCATAGCCCAATAAAGCTGTTACCCCCACCCACCCAGTCACCCAAAAAAAGATTGCAGTAAATGCTGTAGAATCCCGATATCTTCTCTCTTTTTTTTTTGACTGACCAAGAGAAACTTAAAGGAGAAATTGAGATTCTAGTCAGCTTTAAAAAGGGAGAAGAGAGCTCACATGTGTATAATAAATGCATAAAAGTTTATTACAGCCATATAAACAATGTTGAGATATAATGTGTGATTATGTGCTACATAATTTTCCAAGAGACATTTTTGCTCTACAATAAAGAGGCTCAGAGAAATGACATTAATGATCAAATAAATTTTAGAAACAGTCATATCGTATTGCTTCTTGGAGATTTGATTTATTTTATCAGCCTACTAAAAAGTCCTGAGAAATCTTGTGGCTGCTGCAGTGCGTAACAAAAGTGCCCTGTCATAAGAGAATTCAAGTCTGTTCCCTGGACAAGTTGTCCCTCAGCTCAGCATTAAGGGGATAGGAAGACAGAACCCTAAGTGGGTATGAAAGGAAGTTACAGTGAAGGTAAACCCCTGTCAGAAAGGACCATCTCAGCTGGACTGTGAGGGCCAGCAGGTCATCTACGCTGACACTGGGGCACAAGGAAGTGATGAAGGAGATGCCCTATGGGGCTTTGACTCCCTAATGAAAGCAGAAGCAAGCTCCTGAGGCCTTTCCCTCCAGGAACCACTAAGCCTGTGCTCTGGTCTTTGCCCAGGTGCAAGCCTTTGGGTCTAGGACCCATTGGTCACTGGGTTCTGAAAAACCGAAGGGAGACATCTAAGAAAATCTGAATTGGATTAATTCAGCATTCTGTTTGCGCTGAGAACTCTCAACAGGTTTCTTGGATCTTAAGCAGATTTGCTCAACAAGTAAGAAGCACTCGGTGCGTGTCTTCTGCACCACAGACCCTGGAGCACAGCAGACAGTGAACCAGGAAGGGATTCCTTCTCCCTGGTGGAGAGAACAGAACTTAGAGGAAATCTGTAAATGTGGTACATCATAGGGACAAAACAATTAAAATATGTCAGAAGAATATGAAGAGTCAGAATAGCAATGGGGGGGGGGTTGAAAGCCTTTGAAAAGATGATTCTAAAAAAACATTGTAAAGATACCAGCTTCAGAAGGAACAGCAGATGCAAGCCGCTGAGTGCAAGCATGCTCGTGGCACGTGGCCTGTTCTAGGATGGGCATAGGTGACAGTGGTTGGGGTCTGGACTGGGCGGGAAGTACTGGGAAATGCGGCCAGAGAGATGGCAAGCTGTCAGAACACAGCCCAAGAGTGGAGTTGTGCTAGAATTCTGAGAAAACTACAAGAAAACACACCCAGAGCCTTGTGACCTCAGTGTCTCCAAAGCACAGAACTGTGCTAAGAATGTGTTTGCATGGTCTCCCCAGGTGTGGCGGACAGCAGCGAGTCTACTACAGCTGTTACTCATGTGCCTCTGTGGAAAATCATGCTTTGCTACGTGCGGCCTGTCCTTGTGACTGTACACTTTACTCGGGTGACTCTTCTTAACCCTCAGAGTACAAACTGTCTTACGCTCCAAATGAAGTTGGTTATTGCATTAGACTTTAGTATTGCCTCATTTTTTTAGCCCGCCCCAACCACCCAGTTCTCCCTGGTTCACGCCACCTTTAGAGCAGTAAACAGCAAGCCACAGGATGTGTGGGTCCAGCCTTGTGGGTCCAAGGTGTAAGAATGTAATGACGGAACCCAGCTGCGGCTCTGCAACAGTTTCCCCCCTCACAGACACTGACAGGAATCCTACTGAGACACTGCAGGCAGATGGCTCACCTGGGAAGTGAGTTAATCTCAAAGGACACCGATGTCATGCTCCCCAGACTCTTCCCTGCCTGGGGGGAGGGGAAAGGAGAGAAGAGGGAAGGGAGGGCCGATTTAGGGAGCCTGGCTGCTGACTCTTGCTACAAACCTGCCTCCCAACTGTAGGGTCCAAGAAAACGCTGAAGGAAGACCCCAGACTCAAATCGTATGCAAGAGCAAAGAGTGTTTATTATTTACCAGCAGACGCACGGTTGAACACCTGCACAAAATGGCACGGATCCTGAGAGGAGCGTGCAGGTCCTTTTCAGCATAGCTGGGGGGGCTTGCCGGAACAGTTAGGTCATCCGAAACATACCTGGTCAAGCAAGCAGCAGTTACAATAGTATATTTTTGATTGGCTGAGGTTTTAGTTTTTCCATCTTTGGGCATCCTGGGCAAGTCTGGGCCATTTCAGGGGGCTACAGGAACAGCCCCTTTTTGATCACAGTCTTATGATACTGTGGGGCTGGCTCAGGCCTCGTATATGCTTCTCTCCTTGTCTCTGCTGTCAGGGGTGTTGTTGACCAACGGTTCTTTGTTTGGGGGGAAAAACACCGTTTTTGGTCTTAAAAAACCTGAAACCTAGATTCGTTTTAAAATGGGAAAGATTTAGCCCTCTCAGTCCTCAGAAGGCATCAGAACAGATCCTGTTTCTGCCACTCCGATTCTCTTCAGAGACCTGCCATGCACCGTCTGTCTCTAGTGTTGAGGCCTGAACTCTCCTAGGGAGTCCTGCCATACTGCTTCCCCTTTACCTCTCTGTCCACGGCCTTAGCAAGTCTTCTGATGAAGTCAGTCCCCATGAATCCGTGTCCTCTTGAACCCTCTCCCGCCCGCATCCAGAACCTAACAAGGACTTTGCCTCCTATGCTGAGTAGCACAGTGAACCTTAGAGTTCGGAGCGGCTCACTTTGTGAACTGATACAGCTTAGAGCCTACCCCGATCTCTCTGCCCTCTGAGCGGCTGATGTCTGGAGAACAAAGACCGACGTTATGGAAAAGCGAGAGGACCTGGGTGGTGGGAGAAGAGGTGGTAAAAGGTGACTGTTTCAAAGAGATAGTACTACTATCCTTGTTGTTACTATGGTTAATTATTTCACATCGGGGCTCTAACCCAGGCTGGTTTTGAATTCCCTCTGTAGGGGAGGGTGACTTTCTGATCCCCTTGCCTTCACCTCTTGAAGGCTGACTTTACAGGCAGAATACACAGTTTATGTGGTGACTTCAAGGAGTCTCACACACACTAACTGCTCTGTATCAGCCTCGGTTCTTTCCATGCTTCAGAGAAGCAGTTGCCAGATGGGAAGTAAGAGATCGGGACTATTGCCAATTCCCGTTCAACCGCTCCTCCTCATTTTACTCTTCAGAGGCTAATTTCTCCCTGCCTAGTCAAAAGGAATGTATTCTACTCTAACACCCTGATTCTTTCTTGGATCTTGGAAATTGCCTCCTGGGTATGTGCAGACCCCTTAGAACTCCCATCAGATGACGATTTCACAGCTTTTCTCTAGGAATTCTCAACTGTTATGGTAAATGCTTTAGACTGAGCATGCTCACAAAAGTCTTCTGCACAGGGTAGATGACCTAGTTACAGTTGGTGGCAGAACTAAATAACTCCTAATTCATTGTGCATAAGCAAATAGTTTTAACATGCCCACCTCGTCAAAAAATATAGGGCAATAAATAAATTTTAGCATAACAAAATTGAAGATTGGATTTTAATGAACCGAGCTGAAGAATCTGGAGAAGAATTGCCCATGCTGAGATCAAGAGGTTACAGAGAAGCGTCTGCCTATAAACTATCTGCTGGGCAAGCATAAGGATATGAGTTCAAATCTTTAACACACACATAAGAGCCAGGAATGCATCATCCATAATACCAGTCCTGGGGCCTTGGGGGAGTGGAAAGGTAGATTCCTAATGCTCATTGGCCACCCAGCCTAGATGAATCAATAAACTTCAGGTTCATTGAGAGACCCTGTCACAAAGAAACAAGGTGGAGAGTATTGAAGGAAGATCCCTGATGTCGTCCTCTGTCCTTCACAAGTGCAGGTGCATACCCAAATGCACACATTTACACAAACAGATACATGTGCACAGAAAATAGCCAAGAGGACATGTCAAATAGGGAAATGAACACAGAAAACTTGGGGTTTGTATCCAAGATACAATCATGGAACCATCACTTCCAAGATGGCATCTAAAGCCACATGACTAAGTAACTGCACCTAGGAAGTGAGTTTAGGTCAGAAGAAAGATTGGTAGACTCATATGGTCCCAAAACTTAGAGGCCAGGAAAATAGGGAATCAACTGTGGTTGGAATCAATTGAAGAATGAACGTGAGAGAGTCCATCTGTGCCAAATGGTACTACTGGTAGCGATGAGGGATGCCTGGATTTGCCATTGAAACAATCTTGACACAGCAATTTAGATGGATGGCAAAACTCAAAACTGTCAAGCAGATTCCAGAGTGGATGGGAAAGGAAATTAAAGACAAAAGATTCAGGCAACATTCCCAAGGGTTTTGTAAAGGCGGGGTGGGGGGGGCAATGGTAGGGTAATAATAGTCATCATGGGAACTTTTGCTTTGATTTTATTTTTCTCCTATAAAAAACAAAAGCAAAGAGAAAGATCCACTAAAAAAGGAAAATTTGAGAAAGAGGAGAGAGAGTGCATACTTGCTGGGCTGTGGGGAGGCGGCCTAGAACAGATGGTGTATAATGTGCTAATTTTAGGACTGTCCTAGGATAGAATTATGTTCAGTTCATCTTAGCAACCTGTGTCAAATTAAACTAGGAAGAGGTGGTCTTTGGCATTTTGAATTTAATTTGAAGCTGTAGGGTTTTACTACCTTCTACTCTAATAAAGAAGATGAAATATCTTCATGATTTGTATTTTAATTTCCCTCTGGGATTTTGATAGAGGAAGGAATTAAAGCATTCAAACTCAGCTTCAAAAAAATATTGACTTTTTGTTATTTGAAACAACACCACCTGACTTACAGTAATAGTCACTGTGGAGATTTAAGTAGAGATAGTATGACCCATGTTTGTACAGAACAGACCTAATTTATGCTTTAGGAAAATTTTTAATAATTCTTCTTTCCCTGTTAAAAGTGCCAGTTTAAATGCCTAGGTCCAAAATCCTGTTGAAAGTGAAGGAATCCTGGGGGCCGGAAAGAGGCTCAGTGGTTGAGAGCATGTCCTGGGGATCGAACTCAGATTTGGGAGGAGTGGCTGCCTTCCCCCACTGAACTGTCTGCTGGCCCTGAACCAACTAGTGTTAATGGTGGTCTCACAAGAAAACAACATTTTTGTATAGTTTGTTGGTTTTCTAGGAAGTATTCAAGGGTTTGCTTATACCATACTATAATCTTTGGATAGAATTGCTTAGCATTAATCATGACAAGGCTGTCTGAGATCTCAATCTCTATTCTAAACTATTATTGGTTATATAAAATTAATTTTACCTGTTATTTGAGGGAAGGTTCACTGTTACAAGTGCCCCCAAAGAAACTGTACAAAAGGAAGAAAGATTTATTTAGTTTATATTTTGTTTATAGTTTTATAAGTTTCACTCCAAGCTTGTCTGGATCCAGGACTTTGGGCCTGAAGTGAGGCAGAATGTGGTGGTGGTGAGAATATGTGGCAGAGGCTGATTACTGTCAGAGAGACTGTAAAGCAGAGGTGGATGAAAGGGGAGAGACAAGATGGCTCCGCAGTCCCCCTCTCCTGTCCCTGAGTTACTTACTGTAGTTGGTTTCCTTTTCTTTTCTTTTTACTCCTTGGGGGCCCACCACCCAGCTCCCAATTAAACACACAAAGATTTGTCCTTAGCTTGGCTTGTTTCTAGCCAGTTTTTCTAACTTAAATTCTATTATTTCTCTTTAACTACATTTTGTCTCTGGGATTTCTACTTTTCTTTATTCTCTTTGTCTTTCTTTCCTTCTTACTTCACGGATGGCTGTGTGTCTGGGTGTCTGGGTGTCTGGGTGCTGGTTCCTGGTGTCCTCCCCTCCTCCTTTCTCACTCTTTCCTCTTCTTTCCAGCCTAGATTTCTCCTCCTACTTATTCTCTCTGCCTGGCAGCCCCAGCTATCCCTCTCTCCTGCCTTGCTATTGGTTGTTAAATTCTTTATTAGACCAATCAGGCAAGCAAAGTTACACAGCCTTACAGAGTTAAGCAAACGCAAGATAAAATAATGCAATATATCTTTGCATCATTAAACAAATATTCCACAGCATAGGCAAATGTAACACACCTTAAACTAATATTCCACAACAATATACTTCTTTCAGCTCGTCCTCAAAGTTTTCATAACCTCTGAGACACCACTTGCTGAGGACAAATATTCAGCATGTGAGCTCACCTGTGGGGTATTTCATAGTCAACCCATGGCAATGATGTTTGTGTAGACATGAGTTTTCAGATCTGTTAGGTACAGTGTGTCTGAGCTGTGTGCTTTGTGTTTTATAAGAATCTGCCTTCTGAAATGGCTGTAACTCTTTGTAGTATCTCAGTAGCGAATGGAGCCAATCATGGTCCATCTCTACCAACCTTTGGTGCCATTAGTACCTCCAATGTGTCCTTAGTCTCACTGTAGCCTACAACAGTCTCCAACAATTTATCAAAAAGGCATTTAAGGGTTTCTGTCAGTTTATAGTCCCAGCAATGTTGACCTTCATTTACCAGGTAGTTATTGAATATCATTGAATCTTTCTTAGATTCAAGGTTTTTGTTTGTTTGAGTTTATTTATTTACCTATTTGTGAGATAGGGTCTCATGCATTCTTGGCTCGTCTCAAACTTGCTACAAAGCCAAGGATGACCTTGAACTTGTGATTCACTTGCCTCTACCTTCTCAGGTCTTAATTGCAGGCCTGCACAACCACACCCAGTTTTATATGCTGCTAGGGATGGAACCCAGAGTCCCATGCCAGCAAGGCAAGCTCTCTGCCCACTAAGCCCTATCTCCAGCTCAGATTCAGCATTATGGCCAGGCAGTGGTGGTGCACATCTTTAATCCCAGGGAAGCAGGGGCAGGTGGATCTCTGTGAGGCCGAGACAGGCCTGGTCTACAGAGTGAGTTCCAGGCTGGCCAGGACTACACAGTGAAACCCATCTCAAAAAAAAAAAAAAAAAAAAAAAAAAAAAAAAAAAAAAAGAAAGAAAAAGAAAAAGAAAGAAACAAAGTCAGGCAGTGGTGGCACATGCCTTTAATTACAGCACTTGAGAGGCAGAGGCAGATGCAGGTGAATCTCTGTGAGTTCGAGGCTAGCCTGGTCTACAAGAGCTAGTTCCAGAACAGGTTCCAAAGCTACAGAGAAACCCTGCCTCGAAAAGCCAAAACAAAAACAAACTTAAAAGAAAAATGAAATGTGGAAAAAGCAATTCAAAATTACTCTAGAAAATTTGAAGTGTACTAACTGTAAACATCTCAGAAGCTCAGTGATGTAGGACAGGTCAACTCACCAACAAACCAACTACTGGGTGACTATAAAAATGTCTGGCAAATTTAATCTTAGCCTAAAGGGAAAATAGCACTTAATCTTTTGCTGCCACCTGCTGGCCAAAGGTGTACTCAACAATGTGGCCGTCCTCATTTTTCACTTAGTGAAAAAACTGGTAGAAGTTGAGTTTGTTTCATAATTAAAGAATGACTTTTCAAGTATTTTTGCAATATTAGAATTATTACGTGTGGGAGACGTGAGGAGGGGAAAGGGAAGAGGACAGGAGACGGGAAGGACGCCCCTCACCCTGGAATCTAGTCTGCTTTTCCTGCTCAGTGAGACTAAAGCAACCATGACATAAACAGGGACAGCTTAGCTCCCTACGGGGATAATACGTGTCTTCCCAAAGACGTCCCGAACAAGGGTATCAAATACAACGGATGAACCATGCTTACGTAGGGCCAGAATGCTTACTACCTTGAGTTTTAGTATATTAGCCCTCCTTTCTCATCCCTACGTTTAAACTTCATAAGACCACCCTACAATTTCACTTACACAAGAAGAAGTTTTGAGATAGAAAATAAAGATGACAAAAAAAAAAAGAAAGAAAATAAAGATGAGGACTGGAGAGATGTTTCAGAAGTCAAGAGCCCCCGCTGCTGTTTCAGAGGACTCCGGTTCAGTTCCCAGCACCTACCTAACTACGGTTCTGGGAGATCTGACATCCTCTTCTGCTTCCTGCAGGCACCGTATGCATGTGGCTTATATACATACATGCAGGCAAAACACCCATACACTCAAAATAAAACTAGATAAGTAAACAAACATGCCAACTCATGTACTTTTTACTTAACTTTTAAACATTCTAAAATTTTAAACTTTGCTTAATCTTTGAACCTTGTAAACCACATTCTTTGATTAACATAACTCAGAAAGCCACAGGATCGTGTGTGTTTGCGTGCGCACGTGTGTGTGTGTGTGTGTGTGTGTGTGTGTGTGTGTGTGTGTATGTATTTATCCTTTGTAAAGAAATCCAAAGACAACCATCTCTCTGGAAATCTGAACCCATGTCTTTGGATATTATACTGTCCATTACCTACAAAGAGCTATTAAAATACTTGATAAACTCACTAACTTGGCTTCACTCTGTCTCATTCTGAAATTCTTTCTTCAGGGTGGTCAAGGATCTGTCATTATCTGAGCATTCTTAAGAGGGAAGGAAACTCCTTTGACTGCTAGGAATGGCTTTAGGCTATTGTCTCCCCATTGCTGCTGGTACCCCCATAATTTTCATAGTGGAGATAGGTTTGTTAAGCATATTATCTATATTCTAGTATGAACTCAGATCACAAGATTCCTTTCATGTGTTAATATTCCAGAGTTTTGCTATGGCTCAATCTTAGGGACATTAAACATGAACCGAATTATGTACTTAATTTATGGCTTGCTTCGATGATTAGTATCTGACAGAAAAGAGATCCCTAAACAAACTCTCAAAACAAATAATCCCCTAAACAAAGAGACATGCGTAGAAGAATAGGGCATAGCCACTGAGTGTCTCTGGCGTTTCTGAGCTCACATAAAGATATTACTGTACAGGTAACTTCTGAAAACACTTGTTCTTAATAAAAAAACTTTAAATTCATATAAAAATTTTAAAATGACAAAAAAGAACAGATGGCATAGCAAAACATGCCATAAGTTGTGGTGGCATTTCATTTGTATTTTAATAAATAAAGCTTACTTGAGGATCAGAAAAGTAAAACAGCCACAATGACCAGTCTTACAAACCAGGAAGCAATGACAGATACCTTTAATCCCAGTAACCACACTACCTTGCCATAGAAACCAGGCAGTAGTGGTGCACGCCCTTGATCCCAGAACTAGAGAGGATTACAGAACAGGAGGAGACAGCAATCAGGCTCAGCTTCATTCTGAGGTTTCCTGGAGACAAGATCACCATTTTCGGACTGAGGTTGAGGTAAGAACCAGTGGCTGACTGTTTTGCTTTTCTGGTCTTCAGGTTGAACTCCAGTATCTATATCTGAGTTTTTATTAATCTTGCTTCAATAAATATCATATAAAATTTCACACAAGAGGGCAGGGCAATGGTGGTGCACACCTTTAATCCCAGCACTTCGGAGGCAGGGGCAGGATATATCTGTGAGTTGAAGGCCAGATTGGTCTACAAAGTGAGTTCTAAGACAGACAGGACACAGAGAAACCCTGTCTCGAAAAACAAAACAAAACAAAAACAAAAATTTCACACAACTGTAAGAAAACTAGGCTAATGTAACTTGATTCTAATTTTCTGTTTTCTAAAACAGTTTTGCAGACTGGTTCACAGTGAAGAGTTACAATAGAGTTGGACATCACTGTTCATATGTGTTTTTAAAAAATGTTTACAAAATCTGAGCTAGAGCTGGGTGTGGTGGCATATGCCTTATATATGAGGTGTCTGTAGGAGGGTCAAAAGTTCAAGCCTTAGTCCCACAGAAAATATGAGGCTAGCCTGGGCTACATGAGATCCTATCTTAAAAATCAAAACCAAACAAGTAACAGCAATAAACTAAAAAAATCTGAGATAAACCTGAGCATGACGGCACATGTCTTTAATCCGAGTACTTGGGAGACAGAAGCAGGCAGATCACTGGGTTCCAGGCTAGCTTGGTCTACACAATGAGTTCCAGGTTAGCCAGTGTTACATAATGAAACTCTGTCTTAAAACGACAGTGACAACAACAACAAACACACAAAATCCCGAATAAAATACTGCTATCACATAATTTATCATTTGATATCAGGACAATAGTTTAAAATGAACACAACCGGAAAATAGGAAGCCATAATAATAGGAAATGAAGCAACATGAAGTGTGATGGCCAGTCCTGGTTGTCAACGTGACTGCATCTGGGATCAACCAGCTGGGCACCCCTGTAGGGGATTTTTTGTTCAGATTACTTGACGCAGGAAGACCCACCCTGAATGTGGGAGGTCCTAGGGGTGATAGCCCACTAAAAGGACATAGGAGTAGGAAGCTTTGCTTCTTTCCTGCTGGCCCTCCCTTTTGCTGCAAGTTCATCTACAAGTTGCTGTGTCAGTCCTTCGCTGCTACTGCAATGTCTTCAGAATTCCAGGGGAGACTGAAGAGCAGTAACTCTCTCCAGGAAACTTCCAGGCCTTCAGGGCCAGACTGAGACTGCTGAGACATCCAGCCTTTCGGGCTGAGCAACCAACAGCCACTCAGCATCTCCAGGGTAAGATAGCCATTGTTATGTGAAGGCTAAGAGTCTCCTTTCTTAAAATTTGGTTTTTTTTTTGGTTCTTTGAGACTGGGTTTCTGTGTAGTTTTGGAGCCTGTCCTGGAACTTGCTCTGTAGTCCAGGCTGGCTTTGAACTCACAGAGATCTGCCTGTCTCGGCCTCCCAAGTGCTGGGATTAATGGTGTGTGCTACCACCACCTGGCTCTAACAGTCTCTGTTTTATGCTGGGCACCCATCTTGGGACCCATTAGCCATTTGTCTCTGATGCCAGTCTCTGGAAGATAAGCTCCCAGTAGGCCTGACTCAGTGACCCCCATCTCGAAATGTACAGCCGTGACCATCTACTTGTTATATGACAAACTGCCTGTTGGGTTCTGTAATTTGCTTATGCAGACATTCAAGGATTATTTTGAGGTTGCCTTGACTACCTAATCGTGGCAGAACAGAACAGCTCTTGGCTTAATTGTGTAGATACTCAAACTCTTCTTGTGGTTTTCACCTTTAAAAATCCTTCCCTCACCCCTCTTCATGTGGCAATCTCAAGGTTGGCTCAGAGATTGTTTTCCTGCTAGCGGTGATCAAGAAATCCTTTAATTATAAATAAATAGTCTGTGGTCTTCCTTTGGTGGTCTTGAACTCCAAAACAGTTGGACTACTTGGACCACACCTGTAGGCCAATCTAAGCAATCCCCTTTAAATATATCAGTATATATGTTCATTCTGTTGTTGTGCCTACGTCACACAGAACCCCCAAACAAGACCACCACAGAGCTGCTATCTGATGCAAATGCACATGCAAATGGGCTTTATTGGTTACAAGATAGCTAACTAGGACCATAATCTGACACTCCAACACAGTGATTGGGGAGAATGGCCCTGAGGCTTCAGCGTAAGGGAATTTTAAAGGGAAAACTGCAAGCAGGGTGGTACAAGCCTTGGCGTTTCAGGAATGGGTAAAAGTATACAACTTTTGAATTCATTGGTTGGGGTATAGAGGAATTTCAAAACAGTGACTGTCAGCAGACAAGAATTTCAAACCAGTGGTTAATCAGACACCTACAAGGATGTTTGAAACAAGCAGATGTTGTTTGGACATCCTGGTAGGGTCACTTTGACCAGGGCTGGCACAGTTTCTTGAGAATGTTTATGACTTTGCTGGGCTGCATTCATCCCGTCTTAGTTAGGCACTCCCTGTCTAAAATGGAGTTCTTTCTCAAAATGGAGTTTATTCTGCTCCTTCACTATTAATTCTGTTCCTTTAGAGAACCATGACTAATACAATAAGTGGGATAATAGAATCTGCTAGGGAATCCAAGAAAGAAAAGGTGAAGACCGTAGCTCAGCACAGAATTGACAGTATAATGGGAATTAACTGTTTAACTCTGTGTCAAACATGCAGACAAATGGAAGTACAAATAGAAGGAGTCAGGAGTGGTGGCGCACACCTTTAACCTTAGTACTCAAGAGAGGCATCTGGAGCTCTGTGAGTTCAAGGCCAGCTTGGTCTACCTATCCCAAACAAAACAAAACATAGCAAAACCAAACAAAAATGGAAGGCAAAATAGAATATACATTTTTTCTTACTGAGCTAAGACAAAAAAGAATGAAAATTACAAGGGTGTAAGAAGGAAATGGGGCCTTCACCTGGAATCTGATTGAAGCTGAGAATTGAGAATTCCAGCACAATTAGCAGGGGCTTGAAGCCTTTCTCCCTTTCCACATACAATGTTCTAAGAATCTCCCATAAATGTCAGTTACAGGGAAAGGACCTGTGTAAATGCCTTTGTGCACCCCTAGTGGCTCCTGGTTGTACCTTATCAGACTATAATTCCACCCCAGGTATCTCCAAAACCTCCCCAATCTCATGTAGCAAAAAGAAGGGAATCTACTTTTTAGATGTACTTTGAGAGCCACTAAAACGTTATACATGGCTAATGATGAGGCGCTAACTGGGGTTTCCCTTGAGGTGCACAGGCTCACAGGGGGGTATATCTTATCTTCTGTGGCTCATTTTCAAGACATGTACACCCATGCTCCCGAATGTGTTCATTCTTCCCCGCAGTGCCTTTTCTTATGGACAGATTCAATCAGATTCCATTAGGGGCTGAGTCAGTCAGCCTGGTGATAAGTGTCTTCATCAGCTGAGCCACCTCCCTGGTCCTCTGTTTCCCTTCTATATTATTTCAATAACACAGGTACCTCATAAAGGTATGCAATGGTTAACGGTGCCATTTTGTGACAATTTACTTAGTATGGTGTGTCAGCCTTTATTCTTAAAGGGTGAATAATATTTCCCTTAATGTATGTACCATGTTTATATTTAATTTGTGGATGGAAACTGAAGAGTGGCTGCTGTCAGCGAGGACAGTTTAGTATGTCTGAAGCTCTGCTTTGCAATTCTTTTGGGTTTATTTCCAGAGACAGAATTGCTGGATTATGGTTATTCTCTTGTCATAATTTGAAGTCTACACACACACACACACACACACACACACACACACTTTAACATTTCTTTAACACTGAGCCTACATCTGGTGTACTGAATATGGTGATAGCCTTGGTCTCTGTTTCGAGTAAGTGGCTCCAAATTTGCTGATAAGGCAGAGTTAGGGTATTTGTGTTGACGTGTGGGGTCAAAAGGGGAACTTAAAGGCCTAAACACTTTAGGTACATATAAACTTCCAACCTAATTCTCTGATCGCCATTGCCACAACCTGGACCCTTCCACCCCAAGTCCAACGTGTGCTTGTAGAGGCCCTATGTAAACGTGTCATGGAATCTAATTCATCAAAACCAATTCACTTAAAAAAGGAAACTAATTAGCAGAGCAGTGGTGGTGCATGCCTTTAATCTCAGCACTCAGAAGGCTGAAGAATGCGGATCTTTATGATTTCAAGTGCAGCCTGGCGTACAGAACGAGTTGGTTCAGGGCAGCCAGAGATTGTACACATAGAAATACTGTATCGAAAAATGAGGAAAAAGGAAACCAATAGGGTTTATTCAACATATTTTCTCTAATTTTTTAAGCTACCATTTTGTTTTTATAATAGCATTATAAGGTAAATTCAGTCAGTTTGTATCGGTACCCTCGTTACTGTGGTTAAAGTATGAAGGGCTGAGGGGAAAACTCTGAAAGATATAAATGTCCTTATTTGTTCCTTATTTGTATATTATTGTATACGTACTTTGTAGTGAAGGAAATAAGTCACTAATTAGCAGATTTTGACAAATCTTTCTACTCTCTGGGTCGAAATATGAAGAAAGAAGATCAAGATTACAAACCACATAGTCTATAACGTGTGGAAGCGCGCTCTCGAATGCTGGGTACATCTGAATGCAGAGTAAACGGGTAACAGTACCTTAATTTTGGGCAATATGACATCACCATAGTAGCAATAAACTGCGCACATGCGCTGTTTTAAGAAGCCTCCCCCACCCCCGCTCCAGTAGCAGTCGCCGAGCTTTGCCAGTTCCCCAGAGCACGCTTCTTGAGATCGCTCCGCCCTGCGGAAGCCAAAACGCCAATCATAGTCTGCTCACTCATTGTCGTCATTAGAGTGCGCCCACCCTTCAAAGGCCTGGGGCGGGCTCCCGGTCTCGCGCATGCGCTCCTGCGGGCTCTGCACACGCTGTTTTCGCGTTTCCCGTCTAGTACCTAAGGCTTAAGGTGTCTCTTGTCAGGGGGCGGCGTGGGTCCTGGTCTCCGTCACTATGGGCAAAACGGTTGATTCTCTGGGCCAGGGAACCCGGCCCGACCCGGTGCGAAGCTTCAATCGCTGGAAGAAAAAACACAGCCACAGGCAGAACCAG
The DNA here is from genome assembly GCF_982192425.1 of Myodes glareolus. NCBI lineage: Eukaryota > Metazoa > Chordata > Mammalia > Rodentia > Cricetidae > Myodes > Myodes glareolus. The sequence goes on along the minus strand of NC_142029.1, from coordinate 82,173,363 downwards.
AAGAAGGAGCGGAGGAAGCAGCTGAAGAAGCCGGAATGGCAGGTCGAGCGTGAGGGGATCAGCCGCCTCATGCAGAATTACGAGAAGGTGAGGCGGGCTCAGGGGAGCGCGGGTGGGCGCAGCGGCCGTGGACATGGGAGGTGCTGTTGCGGGAAAGGGGCGGACCCGGCCAGGGAGGTCGTCTGTTGGGTGTCGCTACCCAGGTCTGGCTCCTCTGCTTGCCACAGTTCTGGGAAAAGTGATAGAAACGCAGCGATACTAAGGATAGGTGGTAGTAGTGGTGACAGTTGTGTAAAGAACATGGCCGGTGGAGTGAGAGCCGAGAATGTTTGTTGTTCAGTGGAGTGCTGGCCCGACGTTGAGGAAGCCAGTCGACGTTCAGTCTCCAGTTCCACCTAAATGGAGCGCGTTCTGAGCACTAGGGAGGTGGAGACAGGGGGATCAGAAGTTCGGTCTTTCACAGCTTTATAGCAGGTTCGAGGTCAGCCAGGGATACATGAAACTCTGTCTCAGAAATAAAGTAAATAAGATAAATAAAATATGAAATGATATAAGAGAATGCTGTTGTTCTTGGAAAATGTTTAAAATAATAGAAATAGTGTCTACCTTTAAAAGTACTCTCCATGTGTTTTACATATATCCTTTGCCCCTATCTAAGGTATGGATCTTAATATTCCATTTTATGGATGAGACCAGTAGAGTTTGGAGAGCTTAAGAACTTGTCCTGATTTCTCACATCTAGTGGTATGAGGTTGGAACCTAGACCTGTGTCTATTTCCAAAATTTTGCCTTTTAAGTTGGGCACTTGGCTGCATCCCTTAGCATAATCCTCTGATCTTGTCTTATTTCCTTACTCCATGTTTTTCAAGAAGAGCCAGTGTAGAGAATCTGGACTGTGCTGGTTTGTTACTTGGTACCCCCACCTTGTCGCGAACGTTCCTCCATAAGTAGTCCCATAGTTAACGCTTTGACAGGCTGACATCGTTTCCTGCCCCAGGCTTCTGCTCCTTAGGAATGTTGCTTCCTTTTCTTTCCAATAAAGCCCATATTTTTCAGCATTCATCTTCCTCACTTACCCTCTCCGTGAATGCCACCTTTCTATTGTAGGGTCTTAACAAAAGCGGAACCATCTTGGAACTAAAGTCATTACTTGTTATCCTTTTCTTAAGCAACATCAACACTGAGATAATCTTTTTAGAGTTGTTAGGTAGCATTTAAGAGTCAGTTTGTGTTTTGAGTTCAGATGATTTGAGATTTTGTTCACCAACTGTGTAACTTTGGTTATGTTTCTTACACTAGCTCCTCTCTTGTCTTTAAAAGGTTTAGCAATAGCACCTACCTTATAAGCTGTCAGGAATTAGTAAGATACTGTGTGGAAAGCGTTATTCACAATGTCGGTCACATAGAAATAATCAGTTAAAGGAGAAGCCATTAAAAACAACTTTCTGTGGGACCAGGGAGTGTCTGTGATGTGATTGTAGTAGCACACACCTTTAATCTCAGCACTCGGGAGACAGAGGCAGGCAGATCTCTGAGTTTGAGACCAGTCTAGTCTACAGAGCAATTGCCAGGACAACCAGGGCTATGCAGAGAAACTCTGTCTCTAAAAGCCAAAACCAAACAAACAAACATAAAAAACAGATTGTCTTTGGATTTCGTTTTGGATTGTGATGAGAATTGCTTAGGTAATGTAGCCGTAGTCTTTGTTCTATTTACTCTTGTGGGTCTGTGATTCCTTATCTTGCTCTATCCAGAACTTTTCTGAGTTCACATCCTTATTTCTGCCTGTGCGGAATGTCTACACATACAGTATACCATTAAGGCTGACAGTCATTATCTTCCTTAGCTAGTTTTCTAGTTAATTGCCGTAGGCCACTGGTTTAAAAGCATATATTTTCATACCCCTGAAGTCCAGATTGTAATAAAAATCAGGGTGTCAGCAAGGCCACCATACTACCTTTGCTAGACTCTGAGGGTGAATCTCTTCCTTTCCTCTTCCAGCTTGAGGCTGCTGATCCTTGGCTTGTGATTGCCTAGGTTATGGGACAATGTGAGTGAGAACATTTGTATATTGGAAGTGTGTGTGTGTGTGTGTGTGTGTGTGTGTGTGTGTGTGAGAGAGAGAGAGAGAGAGAGAGAGAGGAGTAGGGTGTGAGTGAAACTTGTGGAACATATGCGTGTGGGATCTGGAGCGTTGGAGATGTCTGGGGAGTTAGAGTGTGCAGTGAAGGTATAGGGGAGAGGCTGGCATCGTGAGGAGGGAGGTGGCATGTGTGTGCACATGTGTTAGAGAGTGATGCAGAACCAGGGATCGAGGCTTATTGAGGATATGGAGCTACTTGTTTTAGTTCAGCAACTGTTTTTCACTGTTATGATCGGCCGTGCTATATAGAAATGCTGCATTCTACAAATTTTTTTAAAATCAAAATTTGACCTGCTGGTTGGAGCCAGATTGCTTTCTCTCTTGATTGAAGTAAATGGAACATTCTGTAGCATTTTTATCCTTTTCTTCCATGGATTAACATTTTTGAGAAACAGGTGTTATCAGGCTGGGGAGCAGTCAGGAGGGAGCGCGGTGGAAAGGTTAAGAGAGTGCTGTTCTGCCCTCTTTCACCAACCAGTGTGGAAATCCTGAAAAGTATTTGCTCACTGTTTCTGAAGGACACAGAGTTCAGAGGGAATTTGAGACCTGAGTGGTGGGAATACTCGTCACTGTCTCTGTAGGGAGGAGTGATTTACTTTGTATAATCTAAGATCATCTCCTATTGTAGGTTTCAAGAATTTCTTTAAATATAATCTTCTAGAGTAGGGGTTGATAAAGTGTTACATGACTTTGCGGGACATGCAACCTGCATGCACACATGCCCTCTCTCTTGGCTTGGCGCTGTTCTGTGACTGAGCTTTCATCAGTGATGTCCCTTGGGCTGGCATCTTGGGTTCACCATCACACATTCACACAGTGACTTCTCACTGCCTCCTCACAGAGACTCTGATCCTGCCACACATTCACCTGACCTTGGTGACTTCTAGAACCTTAGCACAAACCTCCATGATCTCCTAGTCTGGCATCTTTCGTGCCTGTGCCTGTAGAACTAGCACCTTGTGGATGGCATTGCCAAACTGCAGGCTCTGCTGTCAGCTTGAGATAGAGCCTGGCCGCCCTGGAGTCCGCTTGGGTCAGCTTCTTTGTATCGACCCCAGAAACACTTCCTGGGTGTTAGGGGACCTCTTCAGTGGCATTCTCAGTTTAGGCCCGATCCTTTCAAAGGAATTTTCCTTAGATGGAGACTTCGGTGGGGAAGTCCTGTTCTTGAGGTACCTTATCAAGCAGAGCACGGGATTCCCCTAATGGTGCCAATCTAACAGTTTACTCGCAGCCATATTTCCTGAAACTTCAGATTTCCTTCTCTCCTTGTCAAATGGTACAATTTCCCTCTCAGTCTCTCCTTGTCAAGTGGTACATTTTCCCTCTGTGTCTGCTTCATCTGTTGCATGTGTTCACTGCAGACCAGGAAGAGCAGTAGCTATAGCCACGACACTGACAGGCTGACTGCTGTCCTGACTTGAGAGTCCCTTGCAAAGCAAATTCATTCATTGCTTTAGAATTTGTATTCTCTCATGTTTCCAGGACACAGGCAGAATGAAGTCAGATTCTTGGGCAGAGTATGACGTGAGTGGTTTCTAGGACAGTTCTGGACAGTCCTTTCATCCCTCTGAACCTCACGAACTGGGCCTCTCCCGTCTGCGTTTCTCTCGGCATTCTGGTCTGTTGAACTGCCGTCTGAATATCTTACTCAGGTGCACTTGCACACCCCAGACTTCTCTAGCTTCGTTTCATACTCTTCTACCTTCCTCTCCCAAACAAGTGTGAAGGCTTATAGAGCACGTCATCAGCTTGTCATTGCAGCAGCCCCAGGTCTAGGAACCATTTTCCTCTATTTGTTACTTGTCCCATTGTTGTGAGCCAAAATACCCGGCAAGAAGCACCTTAAGGAGGGAAGGGTGTGTTTCGACTTTTAGTTGGAGGGGATTCAGTCTGTCTTGGCAGGAGTGTGAGATGTTTTGTCCACAGTCAGGAGATGGGTGAATGCTGGTGCTGCCTATGTTTAGGTTGGGCCTTCCCATTTCTGTTAACCCAATCTAGAAACTGCAACACAGACATATCTAGAAGTTTGTTTCCTAGTGATTCTATATTCTTTCAAGTTGACAATTGGTGTTAAACATTACTCCCTCCACCTTTGGATATTCTGCATCCTGTGAAAGCAGCGCGTTAGTTTATGGGGCTACAAGTATGAAGAAGGAGAAGCACATTGTATGCCCTGTTTACAGGAGTGTCTGCCAGTTGTTTCCTCCATGGGATTCATGTTAATTGAACAAGTAACTTTTATTTAGGAGCAGTACTTTGCCTCAATTCTATTATTTGAAAGATGAGCAAGGCAGCACAATGTAGGGTAAGGGGGGGGGCGTGCATTATGAAACTAATGAATCACCTAGCATTTCTTGTCTTATCTGACATTATTTCTTTTTCACAATCTTTTTTTCCAGATAAATGTAAATGAAATTACAAGATTTTCAGATTTCCCTTTGTCCAAAAAAACATTGAAAGGTAGGTATATATTGTCATTTTAGGATAGATTGTTAGATATATTCATGTCTTTTCAATTTTTTAAAAAAATACACATGTATGTTCATGTGTATTCCTGTATTATGTACCTGTGTGTGGAGGCCAGATGACAGACGGCCTTGGGTATTATCCTAAGGAAATGGTTCTCTCTTTTAAGGTAGGGTTTCTCATTGACCTGGAGCTCATTCATTAGACTAGATTGGCTGGCCACCAAGCCCCAGGAGTCTTCCTGTTTTCACCTCCCAGTCTAGGTTAAAAGGCACATACCGCCATGTGTGGCATTATTCGTAGGTCCTGGGATAGAACTCAGGTCCTCATGCTTGTGAGGTTCGCATTTTACTGATTGAGACAGCTCTCCAACCCTGTGCCTTTGTTTGTTTGTTTTCTGAGACAGGGCTTCTTCTCTGTAGCTTTGGGGCCTGTCCTGGAACTCACTCTGTAGACCAGGCTGGCCTCAAACTCACAGAGATCTGCCTGTCTCTGCCTCTTGAGTGCTGGAATTAAAGGGTGTGCACTACCACCCGGCTCAACCCTGTGTCTTTTCTTTATCACAAAGTCTGCTTGCCTTTTCTTTTGGTTTTTAGAGACAAGATTTCTCTGTAGCTTTTGGAGCCTGTCTTGGAGCTAGCTTTTGTAGACCAGGCTGGCCTCAAACTCATAGAGATCTGCCTGCCTCCTGTGTGCTGGGATTAAAGGGGTGTGCCACCACTGCCCAGCTCAACCCTGTGCCTTTTCTTTATCACAAAGTCTTCTTTCTTGAAAGAGTTTTATTTTGTAGTTCAGGATAGCCTTGACTCCTTTTATAGTCCAGGCTATCCTCAACCTCAGCACCACCAGGCATGTACCATCAACCCCATGTCTCAAATATAGAATTCTAACCATTTTTATTTCTTATTTTTTTCTGGAGTGATTGAAGATTAGTTAAAAAGGATTAAGAATTTCTGGAAAATTAGAATTAAACTTGATTCTGTTAGTTAAATAGGAGTGCAACAAAAATATGTTACCCTTTACGTTAGTAGTTTTAGGGTAGCCATAACAAAATAAGAGCCTTAAGCAGTAGAAATTTTCTTAGACTTGATGGCTAGAAGTCCAGGGGTAAGATGCTGGCAGGAATACTTTCAGGGCTTTGAGAGATGGGTCTATGGTGGGCTTGCCATCCTTGACTTGCAGATAGCTTCTCTTGTGGAGTGATTTATACTTTTTTTTTTTTGGATAAAAATTGTGTATGTTTATGGTATGTAATAGTGTGACTTGAAATATGTATATAAATTAAACACATTAATGTGCTTATTTTTCCTGCATGATAAAAACACTTAAATATACTCTCAGCAATTTTCAAGCATTAAAAAAAAAGCATATAACTGACTGTAGTTACTGTGATACCATGTTGTACAATATATCTAGTTTTTGTTTTTGAGATAGGTAGGTCTCATGTATCCCAGATTGGCCCTATCATCACTATTGCTCTGTGGTTGAGGATGACCTTGAACTTCGGATCTTCCTGTCTTTACGTCCCAACTACTGGTTTATAGGCATGTATGCAGGGATCAAACCCTGGGCTTCATCCATCTAAGTAAACACTCTACTGACTGAGCTCTCCCCATCCTATGAGGCATCTCTTGAACTTATTCCAACCTGAGTAACTTTGTGTTCTTTGAGTAATAGCTTTCTAGCTCCGCACTCCCCCAGTTTCTGGTAATGAGCATTCTTTTTGTCCTTAGGGTCTATAAATACAAGGTCATCTGGGATCTATCTTTCTGTGCCTGGCTTGTTTCATTTAATATAATTCACTCTAGGTTCATCCATGTTGTCACCATTCTGTGTATGGTCTTAAGTCCTCAAATAAGCCTCTGCCTTAAATTCTGGAACAGTTAGTCTCTGGCTTAAAACAAAACAAAGCAGCTAATTTATTATTATTTCTGGAGTGTGTGGTGTGGGGGGATGGTGCGAGTGCCACAGTGACGGTCGGGCGACAATGTGGAGGCAGCCGCGCCTTTCACTCTGGTCCTGGGAACTGAACTCAGCTCATCAGGCTTGCACAGCAAGCACTTTACCTGATGAGCCGTCTCACTGGCCCGTTTCCTGCAGCCTTGAAAGCTTGGAGCCATACGCTTCTAGTTGTCTGGATCTAGGTCTCAGAGACGGTGGGTTTGAAAGTCTAGCCTGTGAGCCTCTAGGCCTTCATTCCAGATTTCCATCAGGACAGAGCAGAAGAACTTCCAGCCATTTGTTTGTGATGGAGACATGTAGTCTAGCCTGTAGCATCATCCTTTAGGATTTTCTTAAGTATCCTTCTCCTCTCTACACTGCCAGGTTTACAAGAAGCCCAGTACCGCTTGGTAACAGAGATACAGAAACAGACCATAGGGTTGGCTTTGCAAGGTAAAGATGTGCTTGGAGCTGCCAAAACTGGATCTGGCAAGACTTTGGCTTTTCTCGTTCCAGTAAGTACATTTATTTTGGATCAGAGCCTCTATTATATAATTTTATGCCATTCTATATAACTAGGAAACCAGTTATATAAACAGTTGTTTAATGTTGGAGTTCCTGGCCAGATAGGAGCCACATCTCTCTCGTTCTTTTCCTGCTCTCACTCTGAGCTCCCACCACAGGGCCCATGGAAGCACTCAGTAACTAATCGCAGTGATGAGTCAGTCTGCTTTTATAAACCATTGCATTCTGAAGGAGGCGGAGCTCCCACTGTGGCAGTTTAGAGTGGTCCTGCTCTGTCTTTGTGCTTTGCTTGCTTCATTTGTTATAATTCCCAGGAGACCTGGTGGAGAAAACTGTTGCCTGCCACTGGTATTTATATTTGCCACTTGTATAGGACAAGGCTGAAATATATTCATGTTGTGAGATTTCTTTCCCCAGGGAGATATACCACTCCTGCCTTGCAGACACCACCAAGGAAACACAGTATGGTCCCACTAAAGTCCAACTTTGGGAACCAGTAGTTTATTGGACTTGCTTCTAGAACATGAATGAGGGGTTACTTCAAGAGGATTAATAACTCCAAAGCAACTGCACCATTGGAAAGTGTCATCCCAGCTTGGGTTAGGATATCCCCATAGCTGCTCTGACAGCTTCCCTTCAGTTGGCCCACTGCCTCTGTATACACTAGCATGTCTAGCCATATAAATGAGTGTGGGGTGCATTATAGGAGGGGTGAGCAGAATCTCAGGTCAGGGTTCACTTGACCTTCCCACTCTCTGCTCACAGTTCTTCTGACTGAGATGGCAGCTGTTGAACTCGGGAGATTGTATCCTACAATAGCTCACTTCAACGGGATATGAGGGTTTGTTGAGACATTTCTAGAACATTGGTAGCTATCCTTTATAGTAGTAGGGTAGTAGAACTACTTAGGAATCCACTTACATCTCAGTTGCTTAGCTGGTTTCCTAATTTGGTTCCTAGAAAAAAACTGGCCCTGATAGAAAGAAAGTCATGATTTGTTTGAAATGCCTTAAAACTTGTTTTCTCTTAAATCCTAGTTCGTTATTATTTTTATAACATTGCCTTTCTACATATAGGAATTCAGTCACTATAAAAACTATAGGAGCCATACAGATTATGATGTGTTTTCTGTTTAGAAAATAATTTTTTTTTGTACCAGTTTTAGTGGTCTGTGGACTACACATACCCTTCCAGTAGCTGGTCTTTTTATTTTTTTCTGACATCAGATAAGTTGCCTTAGGGCTTCGCTTTCCTTCTTGAGTTAGGGTTGAATGCTTCTTTAATTGGAAAGAAAATATCTTGGAGATGTTTTCTTGGATTGGGTAAAACTTGTAAGAGGAATGCATTTTGTTTGATAGTGTCTTTGGTTTAGAGGAAAAGGTTGAGATTTGAGTCTCAGTGCAGACTTTTCTAAGAGATTACTGAATACAAATTTTCTCTTGTCTTTAAGGTGTTGGAAGCCTTATACCGCCTGCAATGGACTTCAGCAGATGGTTTGGGGGTTCTGATAATATCACCTACTCGAGAACTGGCCTATCAGACATTTGAGGTTCTACGCAAAGTAGGAAAGAATCATGACTTTTCAGCTGGTCTCATCATTGGTGGAAAGGTTTGTCTTTATCTGTCCCTTCCTTCAATAGCACTATGCAGATGACAGGGAAAAAGGAGATGGAGGCTCACTCATCTAAAAGGATTGGCTTTCTAGGTGGGGCCTCAGGGTGATCCCTGTCACCCAGCACCTAGGTCCAGAAAGTCTGTTCTTGTCAGCATCTGAGTTGATGAAGTTCTCAGACAGATGAACAGGTTAACTTGAGAAACCTATTTGTTTGTGTGCTTTGAGAAAGAGGCCATAACAGTATGTGGACATAGTACCTTTTAATAGGAAGTATAAGGGGCAGAGTAGTTAAAAACCTGCTGTGTCAGTACAACATGAAAGGGAGATAGATTGCTTTGAGGAATATTTATCTACATCATGGAAAAGCCTGGTCAACTTTGGTTGACTTTTTAGTACATCTGAGATGGTTATATCTGCTATGGTCACCTCTGAACCGTGAGCAGTAGTTCTGAATTTCTGTGCAAATGTGTACAAACACGGAAATGCAGCGTCACACATCTTATTCCTGTACCTGCTACTTGTTTGTCTTTAACATTTATTAGTGTCTGATGGTTCTTGTCTCAAGGCAAACTGTAAACTGATGCTTGCTTAGCTCCCCATCTGTAGGTTGTGGGGGCTGTATGGGAGAGCCTGTTCAGTGCCTCTAGTCCTGACTTAAAGAATGCGAGTGTTCCAGTTGTTAAGACAGTTTTACTGTCTTAACAGGAAATCAAGTCTTGGCGCAGTCATTTGTTAGTTTTTCTTAGGCTCAGAATCCTGGATATAGTGAAGGGTCTAGAAGAGCTCTGAACTTCTTGGGTCTTCCCTGAGGACTTTGATTTAATTTGCAAACGTGGGTGTGCTACAGAACTGGAAGGGAGAAGTGGTATTTGTTTCTAAGAATCTAAACTGCTCTGATGGAATTCCACATCCAAGTGGCTTTTATAGTTGTGGACAGGCTGCTGTGAGGCGTCTGTGTGTAATCAAGGAAACAACTCTTTGCAGGATTTGAAGCATGAAGCTGAGAGGATCAACAACATAAACATTCTTGTTTGCACACCAGGCCGACTTCTCCAGCACATGGATGAAACAATATGTTTCCACGCCACCAATCTTCAGATGTTAGGTGGGCCTAATGATTTCTCATAAAAAACAAAGCATCATTCCCCCCACAAAAACTCCCAGACCCCCCCAAACCAAAACCCCCTAAAAGCCAGCTCTTTGCCAAGAAAGCCCTCCTGAGGTATAATAGTGGAACTGTCTTATTGATAACATGATGAAAACAATCTTTTTATTTTGATGTTTGGGTTCTTAAGCTGAGAGAGTACAAGGTTGATCTCTTTCCTTTATTAATGAAAGAGAAAAGTGAATGGACTCCATGGATTTAACTCAGTACTTGAGTATGGTCACTTGGCAATGTTTTTCTTTGTCTTTCTGGCACATGTGCATGCGTGTGTTCACACCTGGGTGGGTGTGTATGGAGTCCAGAGGTTGATGTCTGATGTCTTTCTCTATTGCTTTCCACTTTACTTACCGAGTCAGGGTCTTCTGGTGAATTCAGAGTTCACCAGATGGGCAAGTGCAGCTGACCAGCTTGCCTGGGGATCCTATCTCTCAAGTGCTGGGACTTGGTTTCTCCTGTGGCTGGGTAGCTGAATTCTAGTCTTTATGTTTGCTGGCAAGTGCTTGTCCACTCAGCCACCTCCCCAGCCTCCTCTTTTTTCCTTTTTTTATTCTTTTCCTTTTAAGTAATACCTAATTTTGGAAGCTTAAAAAGTCAAATTATTTGTTTTAATGAACCTTTTTTTTTTGCATAGAGATGCTACTTATTGGCATTTTAGTAGCTTTTCATTTTGAGTGCTTCTGTACTTACAGAAAAGCTGCAGTGATAGGGTTTCTGTATTACCCTTTGTACATAACTATGATCGATATAGTGAGATTAACAAGGTACTATGTAAATTTAATACTAGGTTTCTTTGTTTAGCTCTTATCAGTTTTCCACTATATTATTATTTTGTTTTGAATTGGAATTCTGGGATTCGAACCCTGGACCTTTTACTTGTTAGGCAATTGCACTACCACTGAACTATATCCTTAGCTTAGCCAAGGTGTTTTTCTGCTTTAGGATTCCAAGCAGTGTATTAAATTGCATTTAGCATGATGTAGTCTTTAAATATTGTAGAGCAACTTGCATCTTTGTTTTTCAGTTCTTGATGAAGCAGATAGGATCTTGGACATGGGCTTTGCTGACACCATGAATGCTATTATTGAAAATCTTCCCAAGAAACGCCAGACTTTACTTTTCTCAGCCACACAGACCAAATCTGTAAAGGACCTTGCACGCTTGAGTTTGAAAGACCCTGAGTATGTTTGGGTTCATGAAAAAGCAAAATACAGGTAGGAACTCTTTCCTCCCTGAACCATCTTTTTAGTTCAAGAATTAATATTTAAAATTTTTATTTTGTATGGAATATGCTTGTTATTAGTTACACAGAACATTCTACTCATGTCTGTTAAAATTATTCAAATTCTGCATATATTTAACTATGAGAATATTTTAATGTAGCATTACTGAAAATGTGGTCGGGAGAGCAAACATTTTTTTATATGATGTTAGCAGGTTTTTTACCAGCTACCACTCCCACCATAAATGAGGGAGAGAGGATCAAGTTTTGGATGATAATAGCAGATACTGAGTTAAAGTCAAACATTGTTCTTGACAGAATTTCTCAGAACCCTTAATGTTTCTATGGACTTTGTGACTGTAGTGAGATGGATACAGTGTGCTAAATCTATTAAAATTGAGTTCAAAGTCACACTACAGTAGTAAAGCATTATAGAACATATCAAATATACTAATATTTACTAAAATGGTTTTTGTTTGGGATTGTTCTAGCCACTGTTGTTTTTATCTTTGACTTAATACATGTAGACTTTAGTATATATGTTTATGTGACAGTAAAGAGTATGTATGTTTGTGGAGTAATAATAGTTGGATTTTGTTTTAAATTATATTTAATACCTGATACGAGTCATCATAGAAAGTGAACATCCTGAAGATGCTTTTTTTTTTGGTTTTTTTGAGATAGGGTTTCTCTGTGACTTTGGTGCCTGCCCTGGAACTAGCTCTTGTGGGCTGGTCTTGAACTCACAGAAATCTGCTTGTCTTTGCCTCCCAAGTGCTAGGATTAAAGGTGTGTGCTACCACTGCCTGGCCTGAAGATGCATTTTACTATGGCAATAAGTTAGATACTTCAAAGATACTGATTTGTATTGAAGTTTGCTTTTGTTTCATCTTAAAAGTTTCATTCCCCCCCCCCCCCCCCCCATGGAGAAATGTCACTCTAAAGAAAGAAGTTTGGAAAAAGAACTCTTGCTGGGCCCTAATGTCTTCCTTGTGGGAGGGGATGAGAAGGCACAGTGTTAACATCTTAGACACTGAGAGTCATGTAGAAGGCATACAGAAGACTCGTTTATTTAATAATGGGGAAAAACTTATATACTCTCCCAGCACCCAGGCATTTTGATCCATTGACAGTTGACATCTTGTCCCTCACTGGTTGTCCTGACACAATCAGGACTTCTGACAGTGCTTGTTGCTAGGCCCTCAGGCAGCATCCCTTGGTCCCTCCTCATTGGCTAGGCATGATCAGGACCTCTGACAGCGCCAAGCAGACTCCAGGTTGGCTCCTTTTCGCCTGGTAGGTCTTAACTTCCTACAGAACTCTCTCTAATTTTGATTGAAAGTTTTTAAAATACAGTTCTTAAATATAAATATATACCCACTTTTATTTTGTTGACCAAATGCCTAAGGTTAAAGAAAAACATAAACTGGGGGATGGTAACTCATGCCTTTTATCCCAGCACTTAGGAGGCAGAGGCAGGCAGATCTTTGTGAGTTGGAGGCTAGACTGGTCTACAGAGCAAGTTACAGGACAGCCAGGGCTACACAAAGAAAACCTGTCTTGAACCCCTCCAACCCTACCCCCCAAAAAAGAACAACCTGGACTCCATGATTTCAGGTGATTATAATGGATCCATTTTGGAGGATATGAGTTCTGCTAGCTGTGGCTACATGGACATGGGAATGGGGTAGCAGGACGTACTAGTTGGATAGCTTTTCCTTGGCTTACTCTTGAGACTTTTCTTTTGACTTGTGTTTGAAGTATCTTATTATTTTTGTCAGGACAAACAATGTAGACGGTGTCTAGGTTAGTGTGAGTTGGTGAGATGACTGATTACTCACGTCTCTTGTTGATAGCAGAGGTGGTTATCTATAGATCATAAGATTCTAGAAAGATTTGAATGCAAATACTTCTCATTTCAAATAGCAAATGAGTTTTGAAGCATAGTTTGTGAAGCCCAGCATTTGTAAAGCTGTGGCTTTCAAATAAATTTAGAAGGCAGCTGTGTGGGCATACCACTCACCCAGCTGTGCCTTTGCAGTAATGACTCTAGGACTGTGATCCAAAATTCTGAAGCACTGAAGGAAGCAGGTGCTGGTGGGCTTTTGTGTCGTGTTTGTACGGACTTTCTCCTTTAATAGCTTCACTGTGATTAATAGTCTAAGAAAGATAAATATGACTGTCTTGCCCGGGCTACTGGTGCAGCTCTGTAACTCTAGTTATTTGGGAGGCTGAGGCAGGAGAATCATAAATTGAAGTCCTACCATAGTCACTTAGTGAATCTCTACCGTAAAATAAAAAGTAAAAGAGGCACAGCATATAAGTCAGTGGTTAAGTTTGTTCCTAACATTCACGAAACTCTAGATTCAGTCTTTAGTCTCAAGCCCAGACCTAGACCTAAACTCTAAGAACCATTGTATGTAGGTGATCTCAAATCTTGTGAAGGACCCAAAAATTAAGTTTAGGTTTTCTTAAAGATGAACAGCAGAGTGTGTTTATAACAAGTTCACTGGTGTTTCTTTTATATTACTACAGATGGATAAATGCCGCTTACAGTGGTTTTCAGGGAAATAGCGGTGTCCGTGCCGTGTAAATTTGTCATCTTTCTCAGTGACTGTGGGTGAAATTATGTGGAGAAGCAGGGAAGATTTCAGATTTTAGATAATGTTGTTGAGCTATTGTGTACACACAGAGTTAGTATTGCAGTATTCCATTTCTTATTACCATTGGTGACATTAATCCTTAAAAAAGTATCATCATTACTAAATATTGACCTTAATATCTACTTTAGTACTAGCTATTTGGGTCATCCAAGCTTTCTTTTCTTAGTTAATATTTCACTATCCTTTTACTCTGTCACCCTTCCCACCTTGTGCACACTAGGCAGGTGGCGTAGTACTGAGCTGCACTGCCAGCCTAGGTGGCACGCTCTCGGCTGCGATGTGAGACTGCTTTTGCCTCTGCTCATTCCTGTGGATTCCTACGGAAGCTGTCTGCGGTCATTGTCACACCTTTTCCTGTCACTCAGCTTAGGAACTGGCTTACCCTTTAGGGCAAATTGAAAAGTTTAGGTATAGTTTTTCTTCTTTGGAGATCTTGGGGCTAAAATGTTGATCTTGGGGCTTTGTATGTTTCTTGTCTTGGAAGCAAATGCTTTGGGTGGAAAATGAAGTTCCTATGTGGCCTGCCTCATATCTGTTTTTTCCTCAGTAAATCAAGTCTTGGCTGCCTTGGTTGCTTTTCAGGTGCCGTCAGTCTTTTGAAAAAAGTTTTTGTTTTGTGTTAAATCTAGCTAATGTGCTGGGTCAAAGGTTAAGCTCATACAGGCAGCTACTTTATGGTAGGAACCAATACCTTTAAAACTTTATAATTTTAGCAACTGATGATTACTGCCTTGCTCCATTATTTCATTAGGATTTGCAACATTATACTGTATCATTTGACTGGAATATTTTCTTTCCCCAGCTGTCCTGTAAACCATGTTAGGCTAAGGAACGGTTCTTAGAGGAAAGGGAGACTAATGGGTATGTGCTTTATTCTCTTTATCAGTGTTGAGGTTGAGTTGGTAGCTTACTTGATACTGTGACCAGTTTTTTTTTCTTTATACTAAGACTCAGATTTGATGATTAATGATAACTTTGATTAATGATCTTTAGTATATAGATTTATGTCTTTCATGCAACAGAAATGATTTTATTTAATATTTTTTTCTGGAGTTGTCCTGTACTTGTCTGAGAATGTGACATCCAGGCTGTTTCCTGAGCCAGTGTGACATGTCTGCCCTCGGTCCTTGGCTCATTGTTTTCTGGTGTTAGGTTCATTGTACATGTTTCTGGCTCTCATAAAATCTTTTGAAAAGGATATGTAATTTAAATATCATGATCTAAGTGCTGGTAGGATGGACTTTGTTAGAGGTTTTTCAGCAGACAAGCTTTTCAAGAGTCAATGCATTGCTTCTTACTGATACTTAGAAATCGAGTTTAGGGTTGGGGGCTAACTCAGCTTTATTTTTGAAAAGTATGTTCTTTGTACCACATCCCTTCGTTTCTGCAGACCTGTGGTTGTTACTAGTCATCATGCCTGCAATAGTTTGAGGGCATTACCGACACTTAGCAGCACTGTGATGCCTTAGATAAGTCTGAGGTTCCATTGCCTTTCTTTTTTGTTTGGCATTGTAAATAAGTACTTTGAAATAGTTTCTATGTTTTTGAATATTAGCTTATTTCCTTTTATTTTGCTCTGTTAACACATTCCTTTGTGGTTATGGCCAGTTTACTTTAATTTTAAATACTTCTGTTTGTTTGAGACAGGACCTCATGTATCCGAGACTGGCCTCATACTCACTCTAGGCTCTGCCCCTTGTATGTTGGGAGTACATGCCTGTTCCACCATACAGGGTTTTGTTCGACACTGAATATGGAATTTAAGGCCTCAGGTATGCTAGGTAAGCACTATGCCTGGTGAGCTACATTCCTATCTGTTTGAAGGGATCCTTTAGGCGGTTACAGAATTACAGCAAGCTTGAAAGGAAAGTACTGAGTTTCCGTATGCTCCCTTCTGCCACATAGTCTCTTCTGTTACCAATATTTGCTAAGAGAGTTGGACCTTTGCTGTATTGATGTAGTTACCTAGTGGAATCTTGTCACCCTAAGTATATAGTTTTTGTTAGGACTGGTTGTTTAGATATGGAATGTTCCCAGAGGCTCATATGTTGAAGGCTCGATCACTAGCCAGTAGTATTAGTTTGGGGAACTTTTAGGCTACAGTGTAGTTTGAAGTCATTAAAGGCTTGATATTGAAGCATATATGGAAACCCTAAAGTTCTTTTCCCATTCCTTTTGCTTTCTGGCTGCCCATGAGGTAAGATTTCCTCTGTCGCGTGCGGGATTCCGACAGCGCTGAATGAAGTTGTCAGCAGAGGTGGGCGTGGGCCACAGCTCCACACTGTTGTTGGTAGTGATCTGAGTTATTAGAGATGTGCACTTAGGCACACCCAGAATTCTTGACTTCGATGCAGAAAATAATTTCAGTACTAGATACTATGCATTTATTAAAAGAGATAGTAATATAATACAGATTTTCAGTATGAGGTTAAGAGAAAGAGGCACCCCAGAAAGGTAAGGCAAGTGTGTATGTGGGCGTCTTATAGGAGCACAGCACTTCAGTGTCTTTGTATAGGATTTTGGTGATTTTTGAAGTTGCTCTCTTCAAAGATTTGCTAAGGAATTTATTAACTGAGGTCACGTGGTCTTTTCTGAGGTGGCGTAGGTGGCGGGGACAGAGACTTAACTCCTCACGGTCACTGGCAGCAGTCAGAAGAGTTGCCTTTCCTATTAGGAACCTCCATTTGGGGATTGCTGAAAGGAATGTCAGGATAAGTCGGCACGATGTAGGGTTTTTTAAAAAATATTTTTAATGTCGTTCCTAAGCACATGAGTTAATAGGGAGGCAACCAGTGTGATCATAAGGAATACTCAGACAGGAATATGGGCTTCCAAAGGGAGAGCTATATCTTACTTTCAGTAGACTGGTTATATAGATCTGTGGCTTTCTAGGTTACATTGCTTATAGAGTATAATTTACAATAAGGTTTAAAGGATCATGTTTTTTTATATTTTTTATTTTAATTAATTTTAAAAAAATGATCTTTTCTCATTTTATATACCTTTCCCAGTTCCCATTCCCTACCCTCTTCCCCCTCCCCCTACCTTCCCTCACCACACTCCCCCCATCCACTCCTCAGAGAGGGTAGGGCTTCCCATGGGGAGTCAACAAAGTCTGGCACATCACTTTGAGGTAGGACCAAGGCTTTCCCTCCTATATTTAGGCTGAGCAAGGTATCTCTCCAAAAAGAAAGGGCCCCCAAGAGCCAGGTCAAGCACTAGGGATAAATCGTGGTCCCACTGCCCGTGGCCCTGCAGACTGCCTAAGCCACACAACTGTCACCCACATTCAGGGGGCCTAATTTGGTTCTATGTAGGTTCCCCTGCTATCAGTTTGGATTCAGGGAGCTCCTACTAGCTCAGGTCAGCCGTTTATGTGGCTATTTCCATCATGGTCTTAACCTCTTTGATCATCTTCAACTGGTCTCCAGAAGCTTGGCCCAATATTTAGCTGTGGATCTCTGCATCTGCTTCCATCAGTTGTTGGATGAAGATTTTATGATGACAATTAAGGTAGTTATCAGTCTGATTACAGGGGCAGGCCAGTTTAGACATCTTCACTGTTGATTGTAGTCTTAGCTGGGGTCATCCTTGTGGTTTCTTGGGAATTTCCCTGGTGCCAGGTTTCACAGTAGCCCCATAATGGCTCCCACAGTCAAGATAACTCTTTCCTTGCTCTTTCTGTCCTTCCCCCATCTCGACCATCATGTTGTTCCCTCATGTTCTCCTCCATCTACTTTCCCCTGCCCCTTCCCTTGTTCTCCCCCCACCCCCAGCTTTCCATCTTGTGGTGGGAGTACTATGGTTATAGATATTCTTCTGCTTATGTGGGTTCTGGTGATTTGAATTCAGGTTCTCATGCATATACTTGAATATGAATTTTAGCCATTGAATATTTCCCAGCCCTGAGGTATCTCTTATGAAATATTTATCATTTTAGTTCTAAGTAAGCAAGATTATTTTTTCCTTGACAAGGTAGCTTTAGGAAACATGTATTGTTCAGTAGGCCAGTTGGGCTTTATCGGTGGTGTCTGAAGGCTTTAAAATTTGTAGTGCTGAGAGCTGAACCGAGGGCCTTGTGTAAGCCTGCAAGTATTCTTCCACTGCGCTATACCCCAGTCCTGACATCTTTTTTCTACTGAAATGACTTTATTATCTTAGTGTAACATTTTATCCACTCTCTTATTTATAGAGCATCTAGATTGCTTCTAAGTTGTGGTGGTTGGGAATAAAATTGTTAGATGTCTGGTTGCAGGTTTTCTGTGTGGACTGAATTTTCAGTTCTTTTGGGTAAATGCCAAAGAGTATGATTGCTGGACTAGATGACAAGAATGGTTTGGGAAGAAAACTGTCTTCAAAAGTGGCTATATCATTTTCAAAATCTGATCCTGGAGGCTTGTAAGTATGTTGTGGAGTGTTTAGTGGTGTCTTGTTTTAAATTTGAATTTTCCTCATAAGTGATAAGTAAGAGGCATCTTATATGCTTATTGGTTGCGGAACATTTTATGTTCTTTTGTGATCTGACATTGCCTTTGGGCAGGTGACTGTTGAGAGATTTATTTATTTTTCTCCTAAATTGATTTGTGTTTTCATAAGCATTCTTTGTTTTATGAAGAACATTTTTTAATTGCATGTTTCGTTTGCAAATATTTTCTCACATCCTTGGGCTTTTCTTTTCCTTCTCTTAATATAAGAGTTTATCATGAATTAGAAAATTTAAATTTCAATACTATTTTATCATTTCTTTTGCTGTCTTAAAGTATTTGACTTTGTTTGTGGATTGTTTCCCGTCTCACAGTACCGGAGTACTGTCTTATTCTGTTACTTGTTTCTTTACTTAACGATGGATTCCAGAGGTCATTCCACAGTTTCTTGAGTTCTTTATATATTTTGGAGATCAGACCTTTGTCTGATGCGGGTTTGGTGAAGATCTTCTCGCATTCAGTAGGTAGCCTTTTTATCTTAATGACAGTGTTCTTTGTATTACAGAAGCTTCTCAGTTTCAGGAGGTCTTATTTATTTATTGTTGTTCTTATTGTCTGTGCTACTGGGGTTCTATGTGGGAAGTGGTCTCCTGTGCCCATGTGTTGTAGACTACTTCCCACTTTCTCTTCTATTAGGTTCAGTGTGGTCAGACTAATATTGATGTCTTTAATCCATTTGAACTTGAGTTTTGTGCATGGTGATAGATATGGATCTATTTTCATTCTTCTACAGGTTGACATCCAGTTATGCCAGTACCATTTGTTGAAGATGCTTTTCTCCTTCCATTGTATAATTTTAGCTCCGTTGTCGAAAATCAGGTGTTCATAGGTTTGTAGGTTAATATCCGGGTCTTCGATTTGGGTCAACATCTCTGTTTTTGTGCCAGTACCAAGCTGTTTTCATTACTGTAGCTCTGTAATAGAGTTTGAAGTCAGGGATGGTAATTTAGCCTCCGGAAGTACTTTTATTGTATAGAATTGTTTTGGCTATCCTGGGTTTTTTATTTTTTCATATAAAGTTGATTATTGTTCTCTCAAGGTCTGTGAATAATTTTGTTGGGATTTTGATGGGGATTGCATTGAATCTATAGATTGCATTTGGTAGAATTGCCGTTTTTATTATGTTGATTGTCCCAATCCAAGAGCAAGGGAGATCTTTCCATTTTCTGGTATCCTCCTCAATTTCTTTCTTCAGAGACTTAAAGTTCTTGTCAAATGGATCTTTCACTTCCTTGGTTATAGTTACCCCAAGATGCTTTTTGCTATTTGTGGCTATCATAAAAGGTGATGTTTCTCTGATTTTCCTCTCTGCTTCTTTGTTCTTTGTGTATAGGAGGGCAACTGATTTTTTGGAGTTGATCTTGTATCCTGTCACATTACTAAAGGTGTTTATCAGTGTAGGAGTTCTTTGGTAGAGTTTTTGGGGTCGCTTATGTACACTATCATATCATCTGCAAATAATGAAAGTTTGACTTCTTCCAATTCGAATCCCCTTGATCTCCTTATGCTGTCTTATTGCTATTGCTAGAACTTCAAGCACTATATTGAAGAGGTGTGGAGAAAGTGGACAGCCTTGTCTTGTTCCTGATTTTAGTGGAATGGCTTTGAGTTTCTCTCCATTTAATTTAATGTTAGCTGTTGGCTTGCTGTATATTGCTTTTATTATATTTAGGAATGAACTTTGTATCCCTAATCTCTCCAAGACCTTTATCGTAAAGGGGTGTTGAATTTTGTCAAATGCTTTTTCAGCATCTAATGAAATGATCATATGATTTTTTTCCTTCAGTTTATTTATATGATGGATTACATTGATAGATTTTCGTATGTTGAACCAGCCCTGCCTCCCTGGGATGAAGTCTACTTGATCATAATGTATAATTTCTTGGATGTGTTCTTGGATTCGGTTTGCCAGTTTTTTATTGAGACTTTTCAGACATTATGAATTTTTAAACATGTAACAAATTGAGACGTTTATAATACATTCCTTAAAAATTTCACATGTATACATGTATATACATATACAGCCACTACTTTTCCATTGATCTCTTGTGCCCTCCCCCCATTGAACCTCTGTTTCCTAATAAGCTCCCGTCCAACTCTCATGTCTACAATACAGCCTTATACCTGCTACATATGTACTTATTATCTACCAATGATTAACCATTTACTAGGAATTTCTTCATTTTTTTTTTTGTGTACTAACCCATTTTAATGTTGTGTGCCCGTAAATGCCTCGGCATACATGATCACTATTGTGACTTCAATGTTAATATATTCTTTGCCGGATTTACCGTGAAATATGCAGGTGTTAAGTCTGAATTGCTTAGATGAATGCTTATATTTCTTTAATCCCTAACCCAATAAAAGATGTTGACATTAGCCATCAGCCCAGCAAAGTCTCGTAAACTGCTTCTCGCAGACAGTGGTCTTTCCCTTCTTCCTGTGGTTGACACTTGTGCTGCTGTGTATCTTTTCACACAGCCTCTGGGGGACTCTCTGTGTAGCCTTGGTGACGACAGAGAAAAAAATGTTGGTGTGATAGAAACTGGTGAATTTCTTTTTTTAGTGTTGATTTCAAAGCAGCAATATGACATTGTTAAAATAATTTGTTTTTCTTGATTCTACAAGCACCCCTGCTACACTGGAACAGAACTATATAGTTTGTGAGCTGCAACAAAAAATCAGTGTGCTGTTCTCCTTTTTGAGAAGCCACCTAAAAAAGAAGAGTATTGTGTTTTTCTCCAGTTGCAAAGAGGTATCCTGACTTTTTCCTTTTGAATGTGATTGTGTTGGATCACTGTCTTTGAGCTGTCATATTTCAGTTAGACAAATCATTACTCAGTGTGCTATGCAATGCTAGGAAACAGATCTGTAAAGACTGATAATCCTGTATTTTTGTTGGAAAGGAAATCTGTTGTAGAATATTATTTTAAGGTGTGTTACTTTTGTTTATGCTTCATTTGTTTAACTTTGTGAAGCTGTGATTCTTTGCATGTCTAAAACATTGATGGTCTAATAAAGAGCTAAATGGCCACCAGTGAGGCAGGACAAAGGATAGGTGGGGCTGGCAGGCAGAGAGAAGAAATAGGAGGAGAACTCTGGAAGAGAAGGAGTAATGAGAGAACAAGGGGAGGAGGACGTCAGGGACCAGCTGCCCAGCCGCCCAGCCAGCCACAGGGTAAGAGTGAAAGTAAGATATACAGAGGCAAGAAAAGGAACAAAGCCGAGAGACAAAAGGTAGTTGGAATAATTTAAGTTAAGGAAAACTGCCAAGAAACAAGCCAAGCTAAGTCTAGGCATTTGTAAGTAAGATTAAGACTCTGTGATATTTATTTGGGAGCTGGGTGGTGGGTTCCCCCGAAAGCCAAAAGAACAAAGTATAAGAAACAACTTACAGAAATCATGAATGGAACTTGAAACCCATTGAAGGCAGACATTTAGCTGTCTTCTCTTCAGTACTGCTTTAGGTATTAGTGATTCTGGGAGCATAGTATTCTTCATCAAAAGCATTGGCAGAAGGAGTGGAGCCAGCTAGGTTAGTTGAGGCTTTTTGCAGTGTAGTAGTTCTTCTTCCCTCCAAGAGTGTGGAACTAAATGTTCCTTATGACCCGAGGCCCAAGTCCTTGATTATGGTCATCTACATACTTTTACCTTGCCCCTAGGTCAATAGCTGGTTCTTTAAAGGCAAATATGAATTGTTATACCTGAAAGTCCTTTTTAGGATCCTTTTAGGGTCATTTGTCCCTTTGAAAAATCTTTATGAAAAAAAATCTTTATAGAATATTTTGTCTATGTCCTTATTTAGTTAATAAATAATTGATGAATATCAGCCTTGTACTAGGAGTAAGGGATTCAGAGAAGTATATTTGTTCTCCCTTAAGGAGAAGAGCTCATGGTTCATTTATATACTACTTTTATTGTGATTTTGGCATTTTTGTAGTTCCAAAAGTCAAGTTTCCTTTGGATCCATTTTGTTTTTAATTTATGTGAACAAATTTTCTTAATAGGTGTTAAAAATAATATTGAATTCTGCTGCAGTCTAACAGTATCCAGTTAGTAGTAAGTATATAGTAAAGAAATAAAACTAATACAATAGTTAACTCCTTTAGACCTATACATTGAAATACATTTATAGTAAAATTTTATTTATGTTTAAGTTATTTATCACATCTTATCTTTTCAGGAAGGAGGGTCAACTCAGTGCTCAGTCAGAGGAGAGGGTTAGCACAGCCTGTTTGTATAAGAAACAGATATACAACTTGAGGACATTTTGTTGTAGAAATTTATGAATTACAAAGAACAATAAAAGGCTTCCAAGCTTAAAACCTAAGCTGCAGTTCTGTGAGGGTCCAGAGATGGAGAAGAAAGTCGCAGGAGGAACAGAAACCAGGCTTTCTTTTGTTCAGAGTTGCTCACGTTTTCTATAGCTTTACTGTGAGAATCTCCTGGGTATGTATATGATAACCATTTATTTTAAAATACAGTTTTGTAGAAGTTGTATTTTTGCAGCTGTTCAAAACTGGAAAGAATTTAGGTGACTAAAAAAATGTAAGAGCAATTTTTTTTTCAAATTTTATTTTTAGTGATTGAGATTTTTTTTAACTTTTTGACATCAAAATTGTTTTAGAAAACGTGTGAGCAAAAATGTTTCAAGACTTTAATTCTAGATTACGTTTCTTTTAAAAAACTGACAGTTGGTGAAATTTGTCCTCCATTCTGAGGATCAGACTTACTCTTCTGCTTGTGCCCAGGTTCAGTACCTGTATAGGGTGTTCTGTCGGCTGCGCCCAGGCATCTCTATCCTTGCTCTCCATGGTCGGCAGCAGCAGATGAGAAGAATGGAAGTCTACAACGAATTTGTCCGGAAGAGGGCTGCAGTGCTGTTTGCTACTGATATTGCAGCCAGAGGGTTGGGTAAGTGAGCTTGTTGAAGTACCATTTCTGTGGTCATACCAAATATATTTACTTATAAGGTGCTTTCCTGGAAATCTGAGTCTCAGATCTTGTGAGAAAGACTTTAGTAAATTGATAAGTTGGTGAACATGACAAATGACAGTGAAACTTTGTGTAGTATTTGCATCTCTGGTGAGCTTGGTTATAATTAAATCATAGTCCTGAGGAGCCTCTTGTAGTCATCAAAAGAGATGAAAGGTTTAAATTTTAAAGATAAGAAAATTCTTACAACTTTGAATACTGAAATTTAACAATAAAAATCAGTGAAATCCATTTTTTGACTAGTCACTTTGATTTTTTAACATCACTATATTTAGCATACTTTAATTTTACTTTCAGAAAGGTACAGTGGTGACTGTACCTTGTAGCCTTGTGGGGCAGGTAAGGTGGAGGAGAGTAGAGAGCTAGCAGCCTGAGTCCTTCAGTTACTCTGGCTGTGTAATTCATCCTAAACGTACATCAACAGTACGGAAGTGTGGTGCCCTATTTTAGCAGTTACTTTCTCTTGAGATAAGGTTTCACTGTGTAGATGTAACTGGTCTTGAACTAGCTTTGTAGACTAGATTGGCCTCAGAGTCACAGGAATCCTGAGTGCTGGGACTGAAAATCTGTTTTAACTGATTCTCTTTGTCATCTTGGCCTTCTTACAGCTGGTGGTAGAACATGCCTTTAATCCCAGTCTTGGGAGGCAGAGGCAGACTTATCTCTGTGAGTTCGAGGCCAGTCTTGTCTACAAAGTGAGTTCCATGACAGCCAGGGCTACACAGAGAAATTCTGTCTCAAACTGCCCCCCCCCCCAAAAAAAGGTCAGGCAAAAATGATTTTACTTATCATCTTTAGAAATCCTTGCAGCAAACCCTATAAGTGATTAGAGTTAGTTCTGTGAAATTGAGAGCGGGCTTCTTTGAAAATGAATATTTTCAGTATTGAATATTGTAGTATTCAGAAATATAGGGTGTATAATTGCTTACCAGTTTATTTGGAGTTAGGACTAGCAGAAAAAATAAAGTATAAATTTTTATTATTTTTAGATGTCTGTGTGTCTATGTATATGTTCATGTGTGTGCAAAGTGTATGGAGAATAGAGGCGATGTCTGTTGTCTTCTGTGCTTTCTACCTTGTTTTTTGGTTTGTAGTATCTCACTGAATTTGGAGTTCACAGAATTTGCTAAAATAGCCAGCAAACCCCAAATATCTTCTTATCCCTGCCTCCCCAGTGCTGGAGTTAAGAGGAAAGTGCTTCTGTACCTGACTTCAAATTTTTTTTTTCAATGAGTGCCGATAATCCAAACTAAGATCCTTATGCTGTGTGACAGGCACTTTACCAAACTGAACCATCTCCTCAGACCCAGAAACCAGTTTACTGGGACCCTAAGAAGAGTGATACTTTTAGGTTATTAAACATCAAGGTATGGACTGGAGGAATGGCTTGGTCATTAAAGGCTAGGCTCACAGCCAGAACATCAGGGTATGTCGCTATTGTCACACTGTCTCTTCTGTTTCAGAAAGAAGCAATTTTAATTCACTTTTTCAAAGTAGAAAAATATTTATAATTTCTTGGTTAATGCAATCAATTTTATTTTTAATAAAGTTTTGTTAGTGAGATGTGGTAGAAAGTCTTGGCACACGATACTGCAACATAAGTAGTACAGCAGGCTAGATATTGATTGTTTTTTTTCCCCCTTTGTTATTTCATCTGTGTAGATTTTCCAGCTGTGAATTGGGTTCTTCAGTTTGATTGTCCAGAGGATGCTAATACATATATTCACAGAGCTGGTAGAACTGCCAGGTAGGTGTGGCCCATTTCTTTGCTTTTCTACTGTTTAATAACAAAGCTTGCTAACTGGACTATGGAAGGCCAGCTCTGCGATCCGCTCCAGGGCAGTGAAAAAGAAGACCTCAAAGTAGCAAGGGTTAGGAAAAAGTTCTTATCTATCTGAAGGCTAGACTTTTTCTATGAGGGAAAAATAATGAAACACAGATACTTTCTGATGATAACTTTCTCTTTACTTTAACTTAAAAAATCTTTTCTGAGATTCCCTCCGTCTCCACATTGCTACATAGATTTTTACAGTTCCTAATTAGCCCACCATAGTCTCTACTACTTACAGTTCTGCCCTCCACTTCATTTTTTCTCTGTCCAGTTCTTTTTTCCAATCGCAATCTGGACAATGAACATGCTACGCTCTCAGGGCCTGACCCTTCTCATGACACAGGATAAGTCATGTAGTTTCCCTTAGACTAGGGAGTGTCATAATGACTGGCCAGAGAGCAAGGCCAGTGGTCTTAGACATAGTCCTTAAGTTGGTGAGGGTTCTCAAACGGTAAACAATTGACTGAGCCTGGAGCCTGACACTGGGACTACGTGCAAAAGTCAGTTACTGAGAGCATTATGTATAATCTAGTTTCTTCTGTTCTGGACTTTGAATCAGTAAAAACAACACCTGCAAAATTGTATTCATAAATATTAACTTAAGCAAAAAAGCACCTTTGACCTTCCACAGCTATCCGTGTGTCCTAATAATGGGATATATACGTGAGATAAACACAGGCTGCTGCGGGAGCTACTTTTGCTCCTTCAGCCAAGAGCCTTTGAGATACCAGCCCACTGGGGTGTGGTATCTTTCGCTTTAAAAATAAGCAGCGGCAGCCCTCTCGCTCTCTCTTGCTTGCTTCGGATTCCACTTCTGGCTATCAGACACTTTTCCTGATCCTGCAGGAGGCTGTTGTCTTGGACGGTGATCTGTAAGTTTTTTCCCTTTAAATAAAAAACCCTTTTATTAATCATAATTCCAAATTCACGTGGGATTGTTTTGTTATGTGACTTACTCCTTTAACAAGCAATATGAAAACACCCATATCAGTTCTTAGGGAAGAAATCAAGTTTTTAGGGAAGAAATGAAGTGACACATGAGAGAAATTACAGGCAGGAGCAACTGGTCATTTACAGTCAGTAAACTCCATGACTTTGCCAGATGGGGCTGACCATCAGGGAATTATACGACTGGTGGGTTCACTTGTTAAATGCTGGTTGTCACTACTGTATACTCCCACTGCCCTCTACAGTGTAGGTAAACAAAGACTGGAACAATTAGATATGTGAGTGCTAGTGTTTTGTTGTGAGTTAGTAACTCCAATAGGGCTAGGGAGATGGCTCAGTGGATAAAAGTGCTTGCCGTAAAAGCCTAACAACCTGAGTTTGATCCCTGGAACCCACTTAAAAAGGCCTAATACAGGGCTGTATTCCTGTGCTAGGATGCCTATCTGGTTTGGCCAGATGCTTGCAAGCCAGCTAGCGTGGAGTAACACTTCATCAACAGAAGCAAGAGAGCCACTTCCTTAGCAGGCAGGTGGTGAGAGCCACCTCCAAAATGTTGTCTTGTGACTTCCACAAAGACTGGCATGCTCGCTCTCCTTCTCACACTTTGATGCACAATAAACAGATTGAAAAAGTGTAGCCTGAAGGCTGTTGTTGAGAACAGTTCATGAAGTTTTATTGTTTTGGTTTAATTTACCCTTCTAAACTTCTCTAAAAACCACTTACTGAACATCAGCTCAATGAATCTTCATGACTTCTCTATTTTAAATGAAGAAGTCAAGTGTTTAAGCAGCAATACAATATGCTTGAAGATACAAAGAGCCAAGATTTGAACCAGGTGGTCTGACTTCTCTAGTCTAGGTCTTGTACTCTTAATTTCTGTGGTATAAGTTTAGTAAGGGACAGGGTTAATAGGAGTCATAGATTTCTTTTTCTGATTGAGATTTAAAGGCATTGGTGAAGGCCCCTCCTAGTGACTTTTTTCATTTGTTTGTTTGTTTGTTTCTTTTTTTGTATTTTAAGATGAAGCATCTTATACTGGCTAAAGAGCTGTGGGGAAAATGGGACATAAAACACAGTGACAGTTATTTTGAACTAAATTACAGATGGATCTAAGTGAATGAAAAGAATTATGTAATATGTTGTACTATTGAGATTATAGTGAAATTTGTAGGATTATAAATGGCTGACCTCTTTCTGGGTCACGTTTGGTAATGCTTCTCAAAAGCCTTAGAGTGCTTCCTTTGCCTTAGTACTTTGTGCAGACATTGATCTTAAGGAAGGAGAGAGATGAGATCTGGATGTGGTGGCTCCTGTAGGTGGATCTTAAAGGTCAAGGTTTGCCTGGGCTTTAGAGCAAGGCTAAGGCAATCTAGGCAATTTCGACCTTGCCTTAAAGGGAAGTTAGAAGAGGAAGAATTCGTGTCCTAGCACGTGTGAGCTCTAGAGTGCCTGCCATGCATGTATGAAGACCTGAATTTGAGTCGTTGGCACCCGTGTACAAACACTTGGGAAGTGACATGCCTCTGTAGTCCCAGGGCTGTGTGGTAGAGACGGGTAGATACTCAGAACTCATTGGCTACCTAGTCCAGCTGAGTAGATGAGGTCCAGGTTCAGTGAGAGACAGAGAGCAGGTGGGGAAGACATGAACAACGATGTCTGGGCTTCTCATGCACACTTGAAACATGCCATGTAACATGATGAGAACAATAGGAAGTGGAAAACAAATGAATATCAATTCAGTAAAATTGTAATAAGTATTTAAAAATGGTTAGGAATTGTAAATAACAAATATTAATTATATAAAGTCATGTTAATTGTGATTAGCTATAGGTGGACTATTCCTTTGGTTGGTGTAATTTGGTGCTTTCATGGAGCTTGGTGTTGACTTAACTGGACTAGCATCTGTCTCTGATTTCTGTGCTTTCCCAGGGATGATAGGATCTTTAGCCCTGAGGGCCAAAGACTGTTTCCCTCACTGGCTTCATCTTTCTACCTGATCTGTGCCCACTCCTTCCTAGCCTTCCTTCCTCTCTCCCATCTCTTCCCAACCTCTTTCCTCTATTTATTGCTCTCCTTCCTTCCTCCTACTCTTCCTTCATTGCAAACTTCCCTCCTTTTTCTTTTCACACTTTCTCTTCCTTTCCTCTCTTCCCTTTCTTTCACAGTCAGTTTTTAGCTAACTCTGAAGAAAATAATCGATATTTTTGTATGAAGAGACTTTTTCTTTTTCACCTGAAGCAAAAAGTTTTTCTGCAGCCTAATAAGAAATAGAGTGTCCTGTTTCCTAATATTCATAGACTGCTAAAGAGTGTTTTCTGATTGACTTGAATTTACACCATGGGTCGCCAGCAAACATGACTAATAAAAATGTACTCAAATGTCTTTCTTTTAAGAATAAAAGAAGGAAGATAATAGTATAATGGTAAACATATTTTAAAGTAGATTGATTTGCTAGAAGGTACAAAAGAAGTCTCTGAATTGGAATTAATGATATATTTTAAACATGAGGTAAGAGTTGAGACTGAGTTCTGTAGAAGATATCATTTCAGTGAAACAGACCAGCCTCTAAAATTTGTTGTCTCTTGACAGATAGAAAAAATGGAGCATAAAACTGTTCTGCTTATTATCATCATCATCATCATTATTATTATTATTACTATTACTATTATTATATTGTGTGTGTGTGTGTGTGTGTGTGTGTTTGTGTGTAAGTGCTTGATGTATGTGTGAGTACACATGACATGCCTGTGGAGGTCAGAGGACAACTTTGGAGTCAGTTTTCCTTTTCTGCATTCAGCTGAGCTCCAGGAACTGAGCTCAGGTTTCCAGGCTTTGATGATCGGCACCTTTCCCCACTTAAACCATCTTCCCATCCCTGTTTTCAGTTCTTACAGAGGTGCACCTTAATATTCTGGGTTCACATTTGGGTTATTTTTCACAGTGAGATCTTTTGAGAAGTCTTAGTGGAAGCTGGTGATAAAATCCTTTCACCCATGACTTAATTTCCTTTAGTAAACATGTAGTTTGTAAAAATTGGTGTATGCACCCATGGACGTTTACATTTTTGTGGATCTGTATGTCTT
Source organism: Myodes glareolus (assembly GCF_982192425.1). Taxonomy (NCBI): domain Eukaryota; kingdom Metazoa; phylum Chordata; class Mammalia; order Rodentia; family Cricetidae; genus Myodes; species Myodes glareolus. The sequence goes on along the minus strand of NC_142029.1, from coordinate 82,144,282 downwards.
TAGATAGGAATGGTTGATATAGTATCTCAAAAATATTAGACTAGACTCAGAGGTCTTTCACCTGTGCCAGTTGTGTGATGTAGAAGGTGGACACTGAGTCCTTCATATAGTATATTTAGCAGCATTTGGAAATCTACGTGAGATTAATGAGCATTTTAGTATATCAAATGATTAAAGAAAGATTTTTAATTTTGGAGAAGTTGGTGAAAATACAGTATAGTTGAACATTATGAGAACATTAAATTGGGTCTTGTTGGTTGTGGAGCTGAAGACTTAGGACAATACTGCACTACTGAGTCTGAAGAGAATACTACTTTCTTCTTCTACTTTAAAGAATATTTTAATGTATTTTTAACACAGTCATTAACTTTTAAAGTAGAAGTCTGACCCTTCATACATAAACAACACATTCTGAATTAACCATTTCAGTGAAGAGGTTAGCATATCTTCTGCTTACATTCTTCTCTGGTGTTTGAAAATGGCCATTAATGGATTTGGAGGTAATGAGAAAGCTTCGTGGGCCATGAGACTGAATAATTGAGTTGAATAAAGGCTAAATTAAAATTTGAAATTAATTAAAATCCTGTGTTAGGCTGTAATTAAAGCCAGGTTTCCGGAAAGTGTTTGCTTTTGGAATTGAACATTAATATATAAATATGAAAAGTGATTTTGTCAGAAAAACTGCTAAACTTGGAGAATATGGCTTCTTTACTTTTTGTGCCTTACCAAGGAGAAATAAAGGGTGATCCAGGTGTTATTTCCTCCAAACACTGTTTTACTGGATTCTTTGGATTTATGGCAAAGAAAAACTTTAGTCCACTTAACAAAATGATGTCCTCTTTGAGACAAGTGAGTGAAGATAGTTTGTTAGGATTTGTCCTGTAGTACATTTTGCCACTTCAAAGCAATTGTCTTTAAGACTTGAGGTTTTGGTTCTCAAAAGCCTGACTTATTTTAAGTAAAAAATTTGCAGTTGAAAGCACAGAAGGTTGGTTATTACAAAGTAGACACACACCAGACAAGCCTTTTGTTTGTGGATAGGAGGGAGACTAGAAGAGAATGTGGGAGTTTATATGTAACTTTTTCTGTTTTAGACTGCTGAGGAAAAATTTGTTTTTTTTTTTTTTATTAAATTATAAAAGTTTCCATTTCAGCCCCTCCTCCTACCACCTCCCCATCCCCCCACTCCCTCTCCTCCTCCCTCTCCATCCCCCCCAGAGCAGTCAGGGTTTCCTGCCCTGTGGGAAGCCCAAGCTCCTCCCCCCTCCCTCCAGGTCCAGGGAAGGTGAGAGTCCAAACAGACTGGAGCGCCAAAATCCAGTATATGCAGAGGAAGCAAGTCCCAGTGTCATTGTCAACGGCCCTTCAAAAAGGCTCCAATTCAGCCATTTTTACCTTTTTTGTAGTTCTCAAAATTTTGAGTTACTTTAGATAGTGAACTGTGACTCCACTAGGGGGCAGCAGAGCCAAGCGTTTGCATTTCCTAGTCTTTGGGATACCTCTAACAGCAAGCATGAAGTTGTAAACTAGTTAAAATTCCTAAATTAGGAAGGACTCATGGTTTGCAAAAAATGCTCTTATTTTAAGGAATCAATGAGAATTTTTTAAAAAGAATCCTTATCTTTTTGCAAACTGGAATAATAAAGACAATTTCCCTAAGAATTAAGCCTAATGTGAATTTACTAGGTATGTGGTAAGAACATTTTTTTCAAATGAAATTTTCTGTTCCTAAAAATTCACTTAGCTGGGAATTTTAAATTTCTACTGAGTCTGTTTCTCCCAGGAGGAAATTTCTTCCTTATACAGCTTTCTACTTCTGTCTGTTGATAACTGGACTTTAATAAAGGGCAGAATAAATCTTTTGTTTTGAAGCATTGAAGAGCTGAGATGAAATACAGCTGGTAGAGGCACAGAGGCGAGTAAGGGTCTGATTATCTTAGGAGTCAGCCAGTTCTCAGGTACTTCCTCTGCTCTTGTTCTCCTATGGTCTGCTCAATTCTGCAGACCAAGTGGTCTTTTAAAACATAAGTCAAATTCTCTGACTCCTATGAGGGCTTCCCAGTCAAGTCAGTGACAGCCCCACACACTTTCCTTATCTGTCTGTCTGTCTATCGTTTTTCTTTTTGTTTCAGGTCTTGCTGCTGCTTATAAATGTTAGACATGCTATTGCGTTAGGGCTTTTTATATTAGTTGTTTCTAATATACTGCTGTCCCAGTTCCCTGTGTGGCTTTCTGTTGTCCTCCTCAAGCCATTCCTTTGCCTCCTTCTCCTTTTCTGGAATTTTTATCACATTAGATATGTTAGAGCAGCTAGTTGGCTTTCTTTTTCTTGTTTACTTTCCTCATTACTAGATTGTATTATAAAGGCTTTTTCTAAATTGGTGGCCAGCAAGCCCAAGAGGTTCTCCTGTTTTCCCGTTCTTTCCAGCACTGAGTTCTGGCCCTGCATGATTATACCTAGCTGTTTACCGGATGTTGGGTGTCTGAACTCGGGTCGTACTCAAGCTTGTGGTGCTTTTTCTGAGTTCACTCATGGTGCCACCTCCTCAGCTTGTCTTCTGGCTTCTCTTTTGGGTTTGAGGCAGGGTTTCTTCGTGTTGCCCTGACTGTCCTAGAACTCAGATATCTGCCTGCTTTGCCTCCCAAGTGTGTACCACCACTGTCTGCTTGCCCTCTGACTTTTAGTCTGTCCTCAGAGAGCAGACACAGCAGTTGCAATGTCTGTCATCTATCTTAACTTGGTCAGGATGTGTCTTTATTTTATATGCTAATAACTTCTGCCATCATGTATGGTTTAGTCTAGTGGCTAAAGGGGAAAGTTTTGAATTCATACTTTTTTTGTAGTGTATGAAGATGAGTAACTTTGAATCATACAATTTTGCATTTAAACAATGAGAAAGGTATTTACAGCTAGCTTTTCAGTTCCAACAGATAATTAGATAAAGGAGTGCTTATATATTCATATTTCTGTTTATAAGAAAATTAAATAAGCATGAAGACAAAATATTCAAGTTTTCATTGATCTCTGAAATACTACCGTTTCCCTTGCAAAACTTGACTATCCTTCCCGTGTCTCTACAATTAATATTAGACTGGCTTCTGATTCTTCAAGGTTCATTTAAAGCTTCATTATTTCTGGACTTTTTCTTAATATCTGGACTATTAGGTAATATTCTCTGTCATACTCTTACAGCATCCTCTGTGTTACTAATCAAATCCTGTATTACTTTTTTTTTCCAGACAGGGTTTTTCTATGTAGCCTTGACTGTTCTAGAACTTACTTTGTAGACCAGGTTGGCCTTGAACTCGCAGAGATCCACCTGTCTCTGCCTCCTGAGTGCTGGAATTTATTGTTTTTTTTTTAAATATCGGTTCTTATAGATTTTCAATTTTTTAAATAGCCAGCATGATGTCTATTTTCTTTTTTAAAAATTTATTTATTTATTTATTAAAAATTTCCACCTCCTCCCCACCTCCCATTTCCCTTCCCCTACTCCTCTTCCCCCTCCCTCTTTAGTCCTAAGAGCAGTCAGGGTTTCCTGCCCCATGGGAAGTCCAAGGTTCTCCCCCCTCCATCCAGGTCTAGGAAGATGAGCATCCAAACAAACCAGGCTCCCACAAGGCCAGTCCATGCAGTAGAATCAAAACCCAGTGCCATTGTCCTTGACTTCTCAGTCAGCCCTCGTTGTCAGCCACATTCAGAGAGTCTGGTTTGATCACATGCTCCATCAGTCCCAGTCCAGCTGACCTTGGTGAGCTCCCATTCGATCAGTCCCACTGTCTCCATGGGTGGATGCACCCCTCGTGGTCCTGACTTCCTTGCTCATGTTCTCCTTCCTTCTGCTCCTCATTTGGACCTTGGGAGCTCAGTCCAGTGCTCCAATGTGGGTCTCTGTCTCTATCTCCATCCATTGCCAGATGAAGGTTCTATGGTGATATGTAAGATATTCATCAGTGTGGCTATGGGACAAGGCCAGTTCAGGTACCCTCTCCTCTTCCAGACATATTAATAAGATTAAAACAAAAACAAATTATCTATAAAAGATAGCTTAACATTTTGATATATTTTAATCTTTTTCAGTCTGTTCATACAAGGATATGTTTTTTCTTCATTAGAGTTGGATTTTAAAATTAATATGTAAGGTAAAAAACTTTCCTTTAGATTTCATAATAAAAGTACAGTACCATCTCTTAGTTAAGTTGCAGAAACCAATTTTTCTTTCAACATTAATGATAAAATATTATTTGCAGACAGTATTGTAGAATTTCTTGCAGAGGTATACAGGGCAGTACAAAATCAGGCTTGAGTGTGCCTTTTAACTCCTCTTCCCTGCTGTTCAGTTTTTCATTCCAGCTGTGAACTTTCCCTTTTTTTAGGCCTCTCTTTACTAAATCAGTCTTGCATTATTGTCTGATTTCTCCGCCATGACCCAGCATTCTCTTACAACACCGTGGGCCCCTTTGTGTCTGCCTTAAAGACCTGACTGAAGTCCATCTACTGTGTCATGTCTTTCCTTGGGCACTTGTGAATAGTTGTTCTCCACTTCTGAGTTGGTGGTGTTTGTTGCCTGTGACTGTCCTTTGTCCTTCTTTGATCATTGTCTGGACTCTTGTGCTTGTATGTGTTTGTTGCTTCTGCCTAGGAGTTTGTCATTTCAGTTTAGGATGAGTATTAGGGTGCTTGAAGACAGGGCCCTGTCTCTGTGTGCTTGGTTTATTCCTGAGTCATGGCTTCTTAGTAAGTAGTTACTTGGTTAGTTATAAGTATGTGCCCCTCAGATTTTATACCATGAGTATAGACTGCTTTGAGAATATGTTTTCTTCTGTAAAACGTTTTCCTAAATATCCCATTCGATTCTCTCTCGTTGCTCGTGTCCCGGTGGGCACTGTGGCGTTAGTTTACTGTTCGAGCAGCACAGGAGACGTCAGCACTTCAGGAAGCCTTAGCCTGTGTCAGTACGGATTCTGAAGGTATAAGTAAGGCTTGGCTTATGTGAGGGAAGAGCAGTTATAAGGTGTTTACCCGAGTAGGCCTATTTCTTAAATTGACCTGAAAAGTTTCATTTTAAAGGTATCAGTAAAATCCATAGGCAGATGAACTGATTTCTGTGTTTTGGTTCTGAGACAGAGTTTGCTGTTATCTCAACCCTGCCTTGACCCTGCAGCGGTTCTTCTGCCTTAACATCCTGTATTCAGAATTACAGGCATATGTGTCAGTATTCCCCAAAAACTGATTTCTTCGTTGTATTTGGTTGCCATGTTTAATAAGTAATTTGTCATAATACTCTTGTGGTTTGGGTGGAAGCAGTCTCCTTGATATATTTGTATGAACTTATTTTAAACTATCCCTTTGGGATTGGGCCTGTTGTTGCCTGAGGCTACATACAAAAGAAATGCCACCTTGGCTTACAAGATTGAGACCCCCATCTCAAAAGAGGAATTCTGTTTAATTGCTTCTTTTTTAGATGCTAGCTCTACTTTTGAAGTACAGCCTTAAAGGCAGTGGGAATTACAGCAAGTGATTGAAATTTGATGCAAGGCAGCTAGAGTCCTACTTTTCTGACATCATGGAAGATTAAAAGCGGTTTTTCTATCATTTACTAATTAAGTGATTTCATGTCACCTACTCATCTTGTCAAAATGTAAAATGAAGATTGTATTGATGCATTTGAAAATTTTTATTTTGTTTAGATACAAAGAAGATGGAGAAGCTTTACTAATTTTACTACCCTCGGAAGAACAAGGGATGGTGCAGCAGCTTCTCCAGAAAAAAGTACCTGTGAAGGAGATCAAGTAAGAGCTGGTTGTTCCTATGTCGCTGTTAGCAGTGAGAACATGACATCGTTGCCTGCACTTCCTTCTTCCTCCTAATCTATTCGACCATCTGGCTTCCGATTTAGAGGGGGAATAAACAGACTTTAAACAAGTCTTAGGAGAAGAAATTTGAGGCTGAGAGCAAAAGTGAGGAAAAGTACAATTGCTCCACATTCCCCACCTCACATGCCTGTCTCCTCTAGTGTCAGCACCCAGCACACTGTAGATTTGCTGCAGCTCAGGAGCCGTATTGACATATCAGTGTCACTCTGAGTCCCTAGCTCACAGGAAGTTTCTCTTGGTGTCCCTGTAATTAGTATCTGAGAGAGCCGCCTTAAAGGAAGGACTATTTTGGCTCACAGTTTCAGCGGTGGTGCTGTTAAGGAAGGAGGTGTGGCAGAGCAGAGCAGAGCAGGTCATCTGGTGGTGAGCTAGGGAGCAGAGGAAGAATGCCTGAGCATTGTTTCCGGTTCTACTGAAGTCTACTCTAGTGAATGGATTTGTTTCCGTGGATTAGCTTTTTAGTGCTGCATTTAATGTCCTTACCGTACGCGATCATCTAGATTTTCTCCTGTAGTCTTTGCTAGAAATTTTGTGTGTGTACCCTAGAGGCTGACGTCAGAATGCCTCTTTCAAATGCTTTCCTACCTTCTTTTCTGAGATGAGGCCTCTCTCACTGACCCTGACTGACTGGCAAGCTCCTGGGGTCTGTCTGTCTCTTCCCTGACTCCGCCCCTCAGGACAGTGCTGGGGCTTCAGGTGTGCATGGCTGTGTCTGTTTATCAAGTTGATGTTGGAGATCCAGATTCAGGTTTTCCTGCTTGTGTAATACTTGGCCCATTTAGCCATCTCCTGAGCCCTTTCTGCTTTATATTTATATCTATGATTCATGTTGAATTTTTTTTAAAGTATGTTCCAGGATTCATGTGTTTTACACGTCCAGTTCTAATATCATTTATTAGAAAGACTAATTTTGTTCCCTTATGTTGCTGTGGTTCTTTTGTCACATGTGACTGTATTTTGGAACTCAGTTCTCCTTGATTTGTTCTTTTGCCAATTACTGTACTGAACCTGGCAGCCCTGCAGCTTGTGTTTGGAGTCAGTTTATTGATACCCATAAAATAACTGGCTGGTATTTGTATTGGTATTACATTGAATCTGCAGATCAAGTGAGAAATAGATTGAAACCGTGACAAGATTGAATTTCCCTGAAACTGAAAAATCATGGTTATTTGATTTCTTTAATCATAGTTTTGTGGGCTTTTAAAAAAAATGTAGATATTGCTCAGACCTTCTTAGCCTTTGGTGTATTTGCATTCTAAAGCCTTGTTATACGTTTTAATAGTCCCAGGAACATTTGTTCCTTTTTTTTTAATTTTCCAAGTAGGTTGTCATTTCACTTTCAAACAGGTATAGTTTTATTTTTTTTCCCAATCAATATGCTTTTAGTATTTCTTCTTCTTCTTTTTCTCCTTCTTCTTCTTCTTCTTCTTCTTCTTCTTCTTCTTCTTCTTCTTCTTCTTCTTCTTCTTCTTCTTCTTCTTCTTCTTCTTCTTCTTCTCCCTCTTCCTCTTCCTCTTCCTCTTCCTATATTGAAAAGCAGAGTTCCTTGCTTTTTTTATTTCCTTTTCATTTTATGTGTATGGTTGTTTTGCTTTCATGTATGTCCTTTGTGCTGTATTTCTGGTGCTGGTGGGAGCCAAAAGAGGGTGTCAGATCATCTTGATCTGGAGCTACAGATAGTTGTGAGCTGCCATGCGGGTGTTGAGAATTGAACCCGGGTCCTCTGAAAGAGTGGCTATTGCTCTGTTAACTGCTGAGCCTTCTCTCCAGCACCCCCTGATTTGTTCTTAATTTTAGGGGGAAACTGGAAGATTCACACTCTGCTAAGGATGATGTTAAGTCTAACCTTTATTTTTTTAAGAGATATTATAAGTTTTTTATTTCCAGTTTATAAGTAACTTGTTTTTATTACTTACCTTTATATAAATATTGAAGTGATAGGTTATATTTTTTTCTATTGAATGTTGAAACAAACATAGTAATGGTAAAGAATTACTTATTGGTTAAATGATTACTTCATTGATTGAGATAGGGTCTCAATGTAGCCCAGGCTATACCTTCAAATGTACTGTGTGTGTAGCTTAGGTGGTCTCCACTTCCCAAATGCTGATATTATAGGCATTTACCACCACATCTGACTTTAGTTGCCTTCTTCTTGAAAATATTAAAAGATTCTGTTTGTGCTTGTGTTGTTAATGTTGTTTATGTGTGTAGTATACATGTGCATGTGTGCCTGTACATGTACCTCTGTCTCATGGAGACATGAGGTTCATTTGGGTGTCTTTCCTTGATCACCATACTCCATCTTTATTTTTGAGACAGGCTCTCACTCTGAACCTGAAGCTCATCACGCTGGCTAGTCTGGCAGCCTACTAATGAACGGCAGGGTTCTGCCTGTCCTCACCTTATCTCCATCCCCCTCCAAAGGGCTGAGGTTACAGACACATACTACAATGCCTCCGAGGAGCTGAACTTAGATCCTTATGCATATATGGCGGGCACTTTACCAGCCAAGTCATCTCCCCAGCTCTGACACCTTTAAAATACTATTTATGTTGAAACAATTTTGCAGAATGCAGCAGAGAAAAATAAGAGAAAGGAGAACTTCTTAGTTTCAAGGAGCATTGAAGATTGAAAGGGTAATACCTCTTGAATGAAATCATTTTGTGGGTGGTTCTTTCATTTCAAAGGAACATAATCTCCTTTCATTGAGGATGTGTACATTGGGCAAAGTGGAATCCATCAGAGTCTTACTTGTATTGGAGGCACTGAAAAATAGTTTGATTTGTCTAAAAGTAATTTGAACTGTTAGACAGTGAAAGAGATTCTGGTTGAGAATATAGAAGATAAAAATTGACCATGTATTAAGTTTTGAGGTGAGTAGCTTTGTGTGTTTTGAAAAATTTCTCTATTAGTAAAGGAAAAACAACTTCATCCACTCTTATTATTTCCCTGTTGCTACTCTAGTGTTAGAGAAATGTAATAATTCAGTTTGAAATTGGAAAAACAAAAGGTGTCTCTTGGTCTATAGTTGAGAAATAATATTAAACACTCAAGTCAAATTGAAAATGCTGTGTATTATTTTTGTTTTTAAAATTGAGATTTTTTTTTTAGTTTAACCGTTTTTATTTTTTTTTATTGAAAAGAATCAATCCAGAAAAACTTATTGATGTTCAGAAAAAACTAGAGTCATTTTTAGCCCAAGATCAAGATTTAAAAGAAAGAGCTCAAAGGGTAAGTCAACTTTGAATCCAGTGTTGGTTTTAGAAATGGATTTGCATAATCAGTGTTGCATGGTCATAGCAAACAGGTTTAAGCAGTGAAGTTTTTACTTTTTAATTCTTAAATTAATTCTTAAGTTTTAAAAGTGTTTCTTAAAATTTACCTTAATTTTAAAAAGTATTTTTTAAATTTACCTGTGTTTAATCTTATTAGAGACACAGGGGAAGTTCTAAGATGATTTTTAAGTTTGAAGCAGCCTGGTGTTAATAACTTAACTTATTTTTTCAATGAAATTATTATAAGTTCTGATTGCATTTTCTGGTGGAGAGATTAATATTGTCTTTACTAAGCTGAATTTCTTGGTGGCAAAGAATTTTTGCAAATTATCTCCAGCAATGAAATTTGAATCTATTAATATGGCTTACTATTCTTGAATAGCTTTTCTGAACTAAAAAAGTCTTAGTAAGAAATTGCCCACACTGACATTTTATTATGATGTACATCTGACATTTTGAAATGTGTGCACATTCTGGAATGGCCAAGTAAGACTAATCAATCTTCAGATCAGTTATTTGTGAGGAGAAATGTTAGGAATTAAAAACCACATGATGCTGAAAACGTTGATAGTGTTGTGATTTACTACATGACTGGCAGGTTATTTGTTTATTGGTTCAGGAGATAGAAAATGCTAAAATGATGTAGTTTCACTGGTTTAAGCATATGGAATATTAGCCATCTAGAACAAAAAATATAAATTAGCACACGGAAATAGACGATGTGACTTATTGGTGTCACACGTGGTTAAGCAGAGTGGCTGTTTTCCTAGCACCATCATGCTATCTGGTTTCAGAAAAATGACTTTCTAGCTTTTGATTAATCCTGATGGAACAAAACCTATAAGCACGTGGTATTATTTCTTGTGAGTTATTGCAGAGGAAAATACCTTTGAACCAGCACCATTCATTGTTAATGCCTTTGGAGACAGAAAATGGTTTGTTGGGAGATTAGTTGGGTAGAAAAGATTGGTGTAAATGTAGAGATATAGAAGAAAATATGAAGTTTAAGAAATATGGACAGAAGGATTAAATATACTTTATAAAATTTTTATATGTGTACTATATTCTTTGTGTGTATGTGTATGTGTAGGTGTGCATACATGTGTGTGGACATATGTGTGGAGGCCAGAGGTCAGTTATGGGTGTCTTCTTCTATCATTCTCTACCTTATTTTTTTGAGAAAAGGTCTCTTATTGTACCTGGAGCTATGCATCTGGCTAGACCTGTGCTCACTGGGCTGCACGTTACAGGGATCCTTCTGTTACTGGCTTCCCAGTGCTGGGATTACAGGCACATTCTGCATGCCCAGCTTTTTAGTGTGGATGCCGGGCATTCAAGTTCAAGTTCTCAAGCTTCGAGGGTCAGTACTTTACTGACTGTGCCATTTCTCCAGCCCTTCACAAATTATTTTTAAAGTAAAAGTACTTGCTGAGATGTATTTTATTATCTATTTGTTTTACGAACTGATAGGATCAGGATGACATAGCTGTGTCATGAGCATAGCTTTATTTAAAAAAAGTAGAAGTAAAATTTCCAGGATGATGGTAAATTATTTGAAATCACAATATAAAAGGGAAACAACCTTTCTGTCAAAATTTGACTCACTTATAGTGAAATTTTATTTTATTGAAAAAATTATTTTTTAACTATTACAGTAGTATTATCAACAAAAACATTTATATGCATCTGCTATATTTCAGAAGATATTCTGGGTGTCCTATATGGATTTCTCATTGTCATAACACTTAGTTATTACTGTTGTGTTTTTGATAGATGAGAAAATTTCTGACTTTAGAAAATTTAGAAAATGCTGATTTTTTGCTCAGTTAATAACATTTAATCAGTTCAGATACTCTGTATTATTCTATTGCCTGTGTTAGTTCATTGCACTTCATTGTAATTAAGTAGTTCTAATTAATATTCAGCAGCTTTTTGGGAAGTTGAGGATTTTCTCATTTGAAGTAAGATTTTATGTAGCCCTGGTTGGCCTTGAATTTCCAATGTCTATCTCTACCTCCCAAGTGATAGAATTGCAGGCAATGCACCACCATGCACAGCCAGGTAATATTTTGTATTGCGTTGGAATAAAATGCAAACTCTTTTCTAATATTACAGTTATAGCAGTTTATTTTTCTGTGTAGTAAATTAGAGTTTGTTGGTCTAGTTTGTATTTTTTCACTACTACTGAATTATCTCTTAGTTTTCTATTGGCTTAGGCTAATTCTTAATTTTTTATTTTACAGTGCTTTGTCTCCTACATACGTTCAGTATATCTTATGAAGGATAAAGAAGTATTTAATGTGAGCAAGTTACCTATCACTGACTATGCACTGTAAGTATTGATGACAGCTGTAATAAGCTAGAGGGATCGCTCTAGGGTTTCCTCTAAGAGTCTGCTCTTTACTTTAGAACAACAGTCTGTTGAAAATCTGCAGAGAGGTGTGTTAGATTAACTCTTGGAAAGTAACCAGTATTTTACTTCTTATTGTCAGGAGGTTCATATTTATAAGTTTTGTTTATCTTTTCAGTCTTTATTACTTATGGACACTTGCAGTTACTGTTGCAAGATGTTGCAAGATTTAGTGACTCAGGTTGCTGAATGTATGGAAGGACTAACTGGTTTTGTTGGAATAGTTGTGAGATTACAAAAACGAAAATAACCTTTTAACTCTTTGTTGGAGTCCTATCTATGGGAAATGCATTGACTAAATCTTTAGAAGTACCCTTGAGCTTTATTATACCTTAATGTTTATCTTAGGTTTCCAAGATAAATTATGCTTTAGGCAAAGTCTGAATGCTTGGCTTGTTTTCTAGGAATTTGAATGCCTTTACTTTTAAATTGAGTTTAACAAAGAAAATTTAAGAAATATTTTATTTGAGGATTTCATACATGAGAATATTTATATCCCTTTCATTTTCCCCTCATAACAAAAAGTTTGACTTAGGTAAGCTGCTGTTTTCTATTCTGTTAGATTCTACATTTAATATTATATGATCTGTTAGTTGTAAAGCCCTTTTGTTAGATAGCATTACTATTTTGGTATTGGATGGGAAAACATGCTTTTGTTTCCTTATGCTTATTTACTAGTTCCTAGTTTCATCATTTTTTAATATGATGCCAAGATTTGGATTTTTAGCTACTTTTGTATTTTATGTGAAGTTCAGTGTGTTTTTTCTGGTTGCTGCAATATTCACAAATGATGGCATAGGTTTTGAATACTGCAGGGTCATATATAGAAGCTATCTTGTTGTATCAAACTAGTAAATGTCCTGTTTGTTGTTGAGGTCTTGCTTTTGGTGATGTTTATACAAGGCAAATAGTTTTGTTAAGTCTAAGTTACCATTATAGTTTGACTATGCTTTTAGTTTATGTTGCTACTCAGATTTATAATTTTCTTGAGGTATAGGATTTCCTTTAGAATCCTATGATAACTAAAACATTTGCCATGTTTATAGGATAGAAGGTTAAAAATATACTAGGGAAATACTTTGAGTGGCCAATATATGGAGGTCATTTCACTCAATGATAAAATTGCATGTGCATATATACTCTTGTCTTCAAGGAATTCAGGTTTCAGTTTCTGAAAACCATGTCACTGTACTTATTAGAAGTCTTCTGGTGTATATAAACTCATTGTCTCACCCTTCATATCATGACAGCAGTAATGATAGAAATGGCTGCCACAGTTGCCTATTTACTATCTTCACTGTATTCATTTTATTAACTTTATCACAGCTCTATTAGGTGGGAATTCTCAATCATTATGTTTGGCAGATATGAAAACTATTTTGAGAGTCGAATATTCTTGAGATCATACAACTAGTAAGTGACAGAGCTGTGCATTTTGAGCCTTAGCTCTGTTTCTGAGTTTGTCATTTTCAATAATGAATTTTGCAGTTTCTATTATGAATTATATAGGGGGAAAACAGTGGATAAAGCTGCCATTTAATTATTTATTTGGAGGCTTTGTCTCACTATGGAGCCTTGGCAGACCCAGAACTGTCCTCTAACTCACAGAGATATGTCTGCCTCAGCCTCCTGAGTACTGGGATTAATAAGAGTAAAGGGGTATGCTACCATGCCTAACTTAACTTTTGCTTTTTGAAAGTTGTGTTTCTATCCACCATGGGAATTTAGTAAAAATTGTTAGTGTTGGTTCTGGAAGGAAACATGCCAAATTTTGATCTTAGGTAAACAAAACAAAACAAACAAACATACAAAACAAAAACAAAACACAATCCCAATATTTCCCCCTTTTAGCTTTTTTAAAAAGAAAAATATATTTTTGTAAGTAAGGATGACAGACGGTATATGTATTCTGCACAATTTTTTGAGAATATTTGTTTTGTTTTGTCATTCCTCAGCCATGCCTTTTACATTTTATATGGTAGCTTATGTTTTATAAATTACCTTTATACATTTATTTAATTGGGACTTCATGGCACCAGTGAGGTAGACCTGGCAGGTGTTATTATTATGTGTTGTGAGGAAGCTGAGAATTGAATTGAAAATTGAATCTAGAATGTGAGCTGTGACCATCTTATTTTTATTTCAGTGCTCTTTTTTTTTTCTTTTTTTAAATACCATATCAAGTCTCTTGAAACAAAGCTAGGTGTTTAAAATATTTTCTATACAAGTATTGTGGCTTTATTTTGAATTATTTAATCTGTCAGAATTGATGTGTCTTAGAGGAATATTAAAACAAAGCCATGGAAATAGACTTTAGCTGTGGAGAAACCTCCATAAATACCACAAACATACCATCACCATAATGAAATAATTACATTTGTTCTCTTCATTCCTGAAGGTCCCTTGGTCTTGCTGTCGCTCCACGGATAAGATTTCTTCAAAAAATGGAGAAGCAGCCCACCAAAGGAGTGGTAAGGAATCAAGTCACTGAAACAACTGAGCCCAGGGTTCCCTCCCTCAGCAATGACGAAGTAGAAGAATTTCGAGCTTATTTCAGTGAGAAAATGTCCATCCTTCACAAAAGTGGAAAGCACCTAGAAGAGACAGACTACAGATTGGCCAGTGGTGAGAGTGAAGAGCAGGATGAAGACACAGAAGATGAAGAAATGGAAGAGCAACCGGGAAAAGCAAGAGAGCCTCGTACTGAATCTGTTCTCAAAATTGAGGAGGAACAGGAGGATGCCAAGGAAGGTCCTATGCAGTTCTTAGGCAGAGATGATGATGAGGAAGATGGGCCTGATGCTGATTTCCTCACAGTGAAGCGGCGTGATGTGTTTGGGTTGGATCTTAAAGAGAATCAAGCATTGTCGGTAAGTTTACTCCAAATGGAGTCTTCTCTTGCCTCTTTCCTCTGTCTAATTGTAGCCTTTGCAAAGTCATGAGAAGAGCAACTAAGAGGAGCTTAGGGTGAGTGTCTTCGTTGTGTGCTCTTCATTTCTGTTCATGTTTAAATACAGGAGAAGTGTCAAAGAATTCTCATACTCTTCCTAACTTCAAAGCTTGAGGTTGTCAACTAAGTCTTTTTTAATGGTTTTCTACTGCCATGTTTTGAAAGTGGCTGTAGTAAAGATTGTGACATGAAGGGCAGTGAGGGTTATTGTCACATTGTGATAATCCTTTACTGTGAGTCACCATCCAGTCTCTCGATGGACCACGTTAGTATAAACAGCAATTGTAATTATGTGCACTTTAAAAAAATTATTTTCTTCATATGTAAGTCCATTTTTATTTTGATCAGATTTACCTCTTAATTGCTTCATGTTTATGCATGTATAATTATGGCCGCTCTCCATAATATAGCTGTGTGTGTGTGTGTGTGTGTGTGTGTGTGTGTGTGAATCTTTCTATTTATAGCTCCATCTGTAACACGAATAATAAAAGCCCAGAGATAGACTGGGGTTTAACCTGAAGATTAGAAAAGCAAAGCAGCCAAACCACTAGAGAGCTCTTACCTCTATGAAGTCTTCACACTGAAAGAGAGTGAGTTCCTGTCTCATCTTGCCTTATAGTCCTCTCTAGTGCTAGTATTAAAGGCATGCACCACCACCTCCAGGCCTCTATGACTAACTAGTGTGACTGCTGGAATTAAAGGTGTGTGTCAGCTCTGCCTGGCCTGTATGGCTGACTAGTGTGGTTGTTTTGCGTTCTGATCTTCAGGCAAGCTTTATTAAAATACAAATGAAATATCACTACATGCACCTGTGTCTTTTTTTTTGCATTCTAAGTTTGCATTTTTTTTGAGAAAGTAATTTTATTAAATTTTAAAAGTTTCCATTTCCGCCCCTCCTCCCAACACCCTCCCACTCCCCCCACAACCTGTGTCTATATCTATCTCCATGTCATCTGTTTCCTCCCTCTTACATATAACCGACCGCATCATTTTAGTGTTTCCTGCATGCTTGTGGGTGTTGAACTGTCCTCTAGAGCAAAGGCAACCTACCTGGGACCTTACTACTGTATTTAGCTGTTTTTCTCTCTCCAAGAGCTGTTGGCTATTAGTATTTGCATCTTTCTGAATTTGAAATGAATTAATTTGTTTAAAGATTACCTATTTTATGTGCATGAGTGTTTTGCCTGCATGTGTGTCAGCATTTCATGTATGCGGTAATTGTGGAAACCAGAAGAATTTGGAACTGGAGTCGGATGGTCGTTAGCCATTAGTTGATTGCTGGGAACTGAACTTGAGTTCCCTGTGAGGGTAACAAGTGTTCTTAGATACTGATTCTCTAGTCCCATGAAATTATCTACCTACCTACCTATCATCTACCTGTCTATTTTTATTTTATGTGCATTAGTGTTTGCCTGCATGTATGTCTATATCAGGGTGTTAGATCCCTTGGAACTGGAGTTGCAGACAGTTGTGAGCTGCCATTGAACCTGGATCCCCTGGAAGAGCAGCCAGTGCTCATAATCACTGAGCCATTTCCCCAGTCCATGAAACTTATTTTTAATGAGATACTTGCTTTTGAGAACCAAGTTAGTATCTTAAGTAGAAATTTCTCATTACTTTTGGTGAGCTCCTGAAAGAATTGAAAAATTCAGCTTGACTCTTATTCATCATAGAGCTCATCATAGAGTGTTTCTAAAATCACAGTTACAGCTAGTACCTGATTTTGAACCAGGAAACTTTGGAAAGTGTTTCCTAAAGTAACTAGAGATACAAAGTGTCTGATAGGCTTATTGAGCCTGACTTATTGGGAGGGATGGTTTATAAAAAGCATGTCATTTATTTTCTGAATACCCTGTGAAGTAGGTGCTGTTTATATAGTGTGGAGCAAAATCCCATACTGACATATTCTGCTTTAAATTAAGCTATTTAAAGTTTGTGATTACTTTAAGTAAATGAAATAAGAATAAGGCACTAGATTTTATTCTAATCTATTAGGTCAGTGTGATAATTGATGTTGATTGTCAGCTTGACTGGATTGAGAATCATCAGAAAGATTTGTACAGCACACTGTCTATAAAACACCTTTCTAAAAAGGTAAATCTGTGTAACAGTAAAAAAAATCTCTTACGGACTACATTTTGGCTTGAAAAAAGATTTTAATAATTTTCATAATCCAGAGTGAAACTGTTGATCATTAAAACATTGCGTCATCCCCTTTGTATTAAGTTACTGCATTCTGTTCCTAACCACTGATTTAACTTTGCTCCTGTGGTTTTGTAGTTTTCATGATGACATTAGATAGAACATAGAGTTGTAGGATTGTGTGGTGACTCTGCTGTGTACTGACTTTTCTGCAGTCACCAGTCACTTGCCCCTTTAGCTGCTGAGTTCTACTTCATAGTGTGAGGATTTGCAAGGTGTTTGTCAGTAGGCTTTGTTCACAATTTTTGGTGATTATGACAAAAGCTATGTTTGCACAATCTTTTTTTTCATTTCCTTGGGATGTATGTAAACTAGTGGGGTACATACACATCAGGATGTAAGGCAAGTAAGTATGTGTTTTTCTTTGAGAGAAGCTCTACAGTTATTTACCAGATGGGCATGTTTGAACATTCGCGAGTCTTTAAAACTCTCAATATTGCTTGTTTTTAAATTCAGCTACATAGCCAAGTCTATTAAATTTTTATGACATTTCCCTTGTGACGACTAATGGTGGACATCCTCTCACCCTGTATTTGCTGTCTGTATATTTTGTGTGGTTAAATACCTTTTACTTTTTAAGAAATTGTATTGCTTATTTGACTGAGTTGTTTATGTATTTTAGATACATATCCCTCATAGATGTGTTTTGCTAGTATTTTCTTTCAGTTATGTCTTATAGAGAGCAGAAGTGTTAAAGTTTGAAGATTTATTATCTTTTATAATTTAAAAGTATCATATCTGTTAAGTTTGTGGTCAATAGAATGTTATGAAAATCTTGTACTATATTTTCTCTCAGAACTGTTAGAGATTTTTTTATTAAGAACTAAAATTTATTTCAACTTAAGTTTTTGTGAATGGGTCTAAGTCAGGGGCCAACTTAAACTTTTTGGTTCTTGTTTATTGGTATTCAGTAGATTCCTTACCGTTCATAGAAAAGATGATGCTTTTTTCCCCATTGAATTACCTTGACTCCTTATTGAAGTCAGTTGAAAGACACTGTGTGTGTGTGTGTGTGTGTGTGTGTGTGTGTGTGTGGTGATTTCTTCTGTGTTTGTATTTTGACCTATGACATCTGTCATGATTGCAGTAGCTTTATGGTAAACCTGAGATCAAATTACTTTCAGTTTTCCAATTTGGTATCCTTTTTTCCACTATACATTGTAGATGGATGTTTTTTGTTATGCCTGGTCTCACAACCATTCAGTCCCAAATAAACACACAGTGGCTTATGTTAATTATAAACTGTCTGGCCTATTGTTCAGGCTTATTACTAGCTACCTCTTACAACTTAAATTGACCCATAATTCTTACCTATGTTTAGCTACGTGGCTTGGTACCTTTTCTCAGTAAGGCATTCTCTTTTGCTTCCTTTGCCTCTGGATGATGACTGTGTGTCTGCCTTTTTCTCTTCTTAGAATTCTCCTAGTCTGGTTGCCCCACCTATACTTCCTGCCTAGCTACTGACCAATCAGTATTACACCAATACAAGTGACAAATCTTTACAGTGTACAAGAGCATTAATCCATAGAAATACATGTTGGCTCTTTTGGTGCCATTACATTTTCATAGGATTTAAAATTAGCTATTTGATTTATACACAAAGCCTGCTGGTGTCTTCATTTAACACTGCATTGAGGTTTTAAATCTGTTTGGAGCCAATTGACACCTCAATTCTGAGTCTTTTGATTCTATGAATATGATAATCTTTACTTATTTTTAGGTCTCCCTTACTACCTTTCAGCATTGCTTACACACACCACACACGTATTTTCTTAGATTAGTCTGTTATTATTAATGGTATTTTCTGTGCTATTTTACATGAAACTTAAAAAATTTCAGTTTGTGATTTTTTTTTTTCTGGCCACCATACAGAAATACAGTTTGGTTTTGTGTATCAGTTATTTTAAACTGACCTATTCTGGTGACATTTTTTTCCCCTTGGGAGTTCTTTGAAGGCATCTTTGTAATTGGTTTGATCCCCTTTATTTGTGAACACCAAAATAATAATAATAATTTTACCTTCTGTACATTCAGATTTAACCCTTGTATCTGATGTTAGCTTCCAATTGTTTTGTTTTATGGGAAAGTTCCATTTGATTCCTAGTCCAATAATAATTTTTTTTACCATAAATGGATGACAAATTTTGTTTTTTTTTTGTGATTATTATTAAGAGTCACATGATGATTCTCATCTATTGATAACAATATATTGACTCTTTTCTACCCTAGTATAACCCAGTTTAAATCCTGTGGAAAAGCCTTCACATAAGCATGGTTTCTTTTCCTTTGTTAGAGTGCTGGATTCTAGTTAATAATAGACATTTTGTTAGGGACCTTTGTTTCTGCTGTCACAAAGAAAATTTATTTTCTTTCTTGACCTGTCTGAATACTATATATTTTAAAGGCTTTTGTTTTATTTTGTCAAATAATCTAACAGAATAGTCATGTTGATTATTGTCATGCTCTCTTTGTCATTGTCATTGCCTACCGCTATTGAATAGTAACAGATTGTTTTTTAGGTTATTTGTAGAAAATTGACGTTTTGAAGCTGTATAAGAATTATTTCGTTGAAAGACATTATTGAACTTTTGTAACCAGGAGCATAAATGATTTACTATTAATAATTCGAAATGATAGAGCAGGCCCAGCTTTTTGATTTAGGTAATAGTTTATGGTTTCTAATTATGATAAAAAATTCTGCTTCTATCATACTGTAAAATACAAGCTTTCCATCGCCAGATATGGCCCCCTCTTTACTCTGGGCCAGGATAGTATACATGCGTGCTCATGCTTCTGTGAGCACATGGGTGTGTGGGTGTCCATGGAGGCCAGAAGAGGTCATTGGTTCCCCTGGAACTAGAATAATGGGTGGTTTTGAGTTACATTGTGAGTGCTGGGTCTAAGCTTGGAGCCTCTAGAAGAACAAATCTTAACTACTGACACATTTCTCTAGTCCCTAAAACACTAACATTTTAAGCTATGATTTTGAAATATTATGGCATCTTTATCAGGCATGACAAGCATTTTGGGGCCATTGATGAGGCACTAATCAAGGCAAATTTTTTCTATTCCTTCATGTTGCCTAGTATTATATACAAACAGGGGTTGAAATTAATGATTCTTTAACTAAAATAGAAGTAGTTGACTTTCCCCCTCCTTTACTTTGTCCTTGAACTTTTAAAATGAGCATTTTTGGGGTTCATGTTAATATATTTTTTATTCTTTATCATCTTTTGAAGGCAGTTGGCTTTGAATGTGTCTTTAGCTCTGCAATTTTAATCAACTTTTCATGTATTCCAGCCATTACTTAGTGGAAATTGCTTTTTTATTTTTTGGTTTTTGGGATATAGAATAGGAAATAATATTATTGCTTAAATGTCTAAGTGATCATATTCCCTGTGGGAGATTGAGTGCTTCTGTCAAGTATGATTGCAGAATTTTGTTTGTAGATACCGTACCAGACATGTTAGAGATTGCTTTCATTACTTATAGTCTAAACTTTTCAATTTTTTTTCTTCTGTCTTTTTGGGAAAAAAAAAGTATATTTGCCAAACTAATTGAAGTTTGGAGTCAGTGGAAATAGATAGGAATGCAGAAAACATGGAATTTGTCTAGTGATCTTATCACTGATACTATAACAATAGTTATTTGACATTGTATGCCAAATACCTTCGTTATAAACTCTCAGTTTTAATGATTTTTTTTTTTTTTTGAGATGGGGTCTTGTTGTCTAGACTTGATTTGAAATCCTGGGCTCAAGGAATCACCCTGTTTCAGCCATAACTACCACATCTAACAAGTAGATGATGTTATCTAAAATTTCACAGAAACAGGAATAAAAATCAAAACAAAAGGAAAACTTCTAATGACACGCGAAAGGTCACAGGGAAAGACAGTGTCCGGTAGACTTGCCTGCAGGCTGATGGACTCTTACTGACTGAAAAGTCAGCTAGCCTTGCTGAGCAGTGAGCTTCTTGAATCCTGCTCTTCTGCCCCCAGGATCCAGGTCACAGATGTACACTGCTGCTCTTGGCATTTACGTAGATTCTGGGGTTTTGAACTTAGGTTCTCATGCTTGTCACCGAGCCTCTTTCCTAACCTTCTCTGCGTTGTCTTTTACCAGTGCTAATTTGTAGCATGAGACCATTTTCTTTCCTTTTTTAAAAAGTGACTTTTACTTTTATTATTTTTTATTTTATGTGCATTAGTATTTTGCCTGCATGTATGTCTGTGTGAGAGTATCATATTTCCTGGGGAAGGATTTATAGGCAATTGAGAAATGCCATTTGGGTGCTGGGAATTGAACCTATGTAGGCGTATTTAAATAGGTCCACAAGCGACCAGAAAAAAAACGATAAAAGTATTTATTTATTTATTTATTTGGAAAAAGCTCACAATAGAGCCACTATCCTCTGTGGGCACTGGAAGCTGCAAACTGAATTCCGACCACCAACCAAGAGAGAGCTTGCATATTTTCTGTCTGCACTTATAGTACCTCAAACCACACCCTAATGGGCCGGTTCACAAATGGCTATTGGCTGAATGAATTCTCACAGCAAACCTAGGTCCTCCGGAAGAACAACCAGTGTTCCTAACCACTGAGCTGTCTCTCCAGCTCCCTGAGGTCATTTACTTAAATGATCTCTCATGTTTTTTGTTGTACTTTGTTTTGTCCCTAGTGTCAAAAAGGGGGAAAAGATAAGTGTAGTTTTCTTCTTTTTTGTCAGCATATTATTTGAACCATCTATCATTTAGTTTTCAAAAAATGAATTTATTCTTTATTTACCTTTTTTTCTATTTTTTACATTTACAAGCCAAGAATGTTTTCTTTTCAACAGAAAAACATTTCATCTTTATTAAGTAGGTAACAGATCATGATCATATCTGAGCATCTCCCCTTGCCTCCCAAAAAACTGTTGCCATTTTTCCCCCCTTCTTTTAGCATTGCCTGCTGCCTGTTAGAACAGAGGCAACAGACAGTGTTGATATACTGTTGAGAATAGAATCTACTGTTTTTTATTTGTTGTAATAAATACTTGAAAACAATGCTGTTTTACTACAGTTCTGATAATGTAGGAATTATTATGCTACATAAATTAAGCTTCAGAAACATATGTTAGTAAAGTGGTACTGTAATGGGCCTAGAGTATAGAAAGAAATTCTTAAGAATTAGATGTCTGTGAGATATGAGTCATTTACTATAACTTTATTTGTTCAAGTCCAGCCAAAGTTATGTCTGTTCATGGTGGTGTATTTCCTGCCTCTTCATGAATTAATTACTAGGGTTTGTGAATCACTTCTCAGTGACAGTCACTTTAAGACCTTCTTAAGATTGCTTTCTAGAGTAAAATAGCTTATTTCCTATTACATCTTCTGGGTGATCATGATTAGAATAATTATTCTACCTGATACATTATATCAATTGACTTTTGTCACGAGGACAAGAGAACAAGAGTATTTTATTTTCTACTTTGGTGTGGTACTAATTTTGGAGGGTATATGAATTAAAAATATTTGTAGGAAATGGTTTGATATTCCATGAATACTTAGCAAAAACTTACTAAATAGTGCACTCCTGATTTTGAAGAGTATTATTTTCTTTAGATCTTTCTAAATTGCCATCGTTCTGATATCTTACTTAAATAGAAGTTTGAAAATCAAAGTGTTTAAAATTTAAACTATCTCTACTCCCAACTAAAATTTTGAGGTACTTTTCTCTCTTCCTCATGAAAGGAAAGAAGAGGTATTTCATTGCCTAAAATATGTTCTCAGAATTTTTGGAGCCGACTCATCTAGTTTTTACCCTATCTACTAGAATCATTGTAGCTATCTGAATTTATATTGTGTTAATCACACAGTTAACTGATTATACTAGTTTACTTTTTCTTCCTGCGCATGCTTTCCTTTTATTAATTAACCCTATTTTATGACAGATAGTGCAGATGCATCTAGCTTTTCTTATTTCTTTATGAAGAGAGATAATGTTTGTAAGTTTTTAGGACTATTAAGAGTCTCCCCTACTTGGAAGCTCACAATTTAGCCTACTGTAGTTTTTGGTATGCTGCTGGACAGTTGCTCCTCAGACTTGTTACGGCGTATTTGTGCACTGTGTGAGGATGTGCTACTGTGATTGGTGTAGTGAAAGACAGAATGGCCAGTAACTAGGTAAGAGAGAATAGGTGGGACTCCAGGACAGAGAGAAGAGGGAGTCAGAGGGGTGAGTCTAGGTTCCAGGAGACATCAGCAGCATGAGGAACAAGTTGGACATATGGAATAGAGAATTTTCCAGTCACTTTCATTTCTATCCTTTCCTGTCTATTTAAAAGATGTTTAACCTCCTAAGATTCATGTTTGATATCAGAACAACTGATTTATAAAAATGCAGTTGCTCCTCTAGCTATTTGTGTAAATTATATGTATTAATTACAATTTTATGCAATTATTTGTTTAAAATATACTAGTAACTATTTTTTTCAGTTTGAGGTTATTCTTGGGGATTTGGTAGCAGATATATGTTTGGAACGTTTCATTATGATAATTTTCATATTTGTCAAGGTTCTAGGTCCAATTGCCAATAGTTTTGTGACAAAGTGTGCCCCTCAAGGATTTTTGTCTAAAAGGGTGTTTAGCTTTATCAGTACCAACATTTTTGCTGTCTTGGGGCTGGAGAGATGGCACAGCAGTTAAGAATGCTTCCTGCTTTCCTAGAGGACCCGAGTTTAGTTCACAGCACCCATGTCAGACTGATCACAACTGCCGGTAACTCTAGCGCCCAGGGATCTGGTGAGCCCAGGGATCTGGTGAGCATGGTACTCACACATGCACGCACACACACACACACACACACACACACACACACAGCAGATTCATACACACATAAAATAAATAAGATTATTAAACAAAATAACATTTAGCTGCCTTAATAATGAAGTTTCTCTTAATTGTCTTGTGATTCTGTTTAGATTTGCCCAAACTCATTAACTCTACTCCCAGACTGTCAGCTTAGAAACTGTTTTTCTCCCTCATTTTAATTTTTTTGTTCTTGATACATCTTATTGCCATGAAGAAACTATTATTTTATAAGAAACCATAGTTAACATATAATTGCATCTTTGTAGGGCATAATTAAATATTTCAATACATGTATCTAACATATATACATGTTAGACGTGTAGTAAACCATGGTAGTTTTATTTTACCACCTGAATGTTTCTCTGGCCCTAATTTATTTGTTTTCTGACCCTATAATTAGTTATTCTCCATTTGTTTCATGACATTTTCCTGATCATCTGTTAGCTTCAACCTTTTTCCTGTCTTCTGTCTTCTCTCTGTGTATATAATTCTTCAGCAATTAGACATTTAGTTACATTGTGTTTTTGCCTTTCCACACTATCTACTTGGCAAGGTTCAAACTAGATTTAATTTGGGTCCAACTTCCCTATTTATGCCTGGGTACTACAGCAACCTTGGCTGTGCCCCTCATGGTTGCATTTTAAACCATGGTGATAGCATCAAATTTCCATTGTTTCTTAGCTTCCTGAACCATCATTCCTTGTTTACCTTATTCTTATGATTGCTAGGAGGAAATGTATATCATTTAATACCAAACTAGATTCTTGGTGGTAAATAAACAGACATGAAGTGCAAATTCATGTCCATGAGTAGTCAAGATCTTTAATAATGTGTGTTTCATTTAAAATCTATATTATCAATTTACAAGGGATTTAAAATACCATACGTAAATGCATATCAAATGTTAAAACAAACTTAAATAAAGCTTTTGGTTTTGTAAAATATTAGGATGGGGAAAGTGCTGTAATAGGAGTATATTTGCTTTCTGTAGTACACTGTTACAAATAGTGACATTGAAATATGAACTTATTATTTCACTTTTCCTAAGTCAGAAGTGTTAAACCCACTTGGCTAAAAGCAAAGAATAAGCAGCACTGAGCTTCTTCCTGTGGGGAAGGGGTGAGCCGTTGTCCTTTTCAGCCATCAGAGGTTATCTGTGCTGGGCTGTTTCACAGGCATGCCCGGAGGCGCATGTTCCAGATAGTTAACAGCTAACATTATCCATCACAGAGTTCTAAGCTTTATTTTAGTCATTGCTGTATAGGTATAGTTCTTCTTTAATGGGCAGAGCCATTCACTAAATATGTTGAAAAAATTATTAGGAGTAGAAAATTGAATAAACAAAATAATTTACTAAGCCTGTGTTATACTTCTAGCTATGTAACAAACCCTAATTTTTATATGTGCTGCCTGCCGCAGTATGTGTTTAATTAAACAAATGGCACAAATACAAGGTATGAATGAAAAGTTTTCAAACGTTTTCCATTTCATTTTATTATGGCATATGATACAATCTCATAGAACTTGGTTAGTCTTTTGTATTCTCTTTTTATAATTAGGGGATGGGCTGAGCAGTTTTCAAAGAGTGAGCCACAAATCTCTGTTCAACTTTATTGAGTTATTGGGTACT
The DNA here is from genome assembly GCF_982192425.1 of Myodes glareolus. Lineage (NCBI taxonomy): Eukaryota > Metazoa > Chordata > Mammalia > Rodentia > Cricetidae > Myodes > Myodes glareolus. Next base: position 82,119,083 of record NC_142029.1, on the reverse strand, counting down.
AAAAGCAGGGATGTCTTTCAGGAAGACTGTTTTAAATCTATTATGAAAATAATTCTGTTCTGTACACACCTTTCTCTTTATTTTGGAGAACAAGCAATAGTCTGGAGGTTACACTTCTCTCTCTCTCTCTCTCTCTCTCTCTCTCTCTCTCTCTCTCTCTGTGTGTGTGTGTGTGTGTGTGTGTGTGTGTGTGTGGTCTGAGACAGTTTATTTTTCTGGGTAGTGACTATTAGAACTGGAATATTTTTTGGTCCTCTGATTCTAATCTTTCTAAGTATTTGTTAATGTCAACTTTAAAAATGTTTTGGACTCAAAATACCTTGTAGTAAATTTCTTGCTTGGTGAGCCGACCTCTGTACTGTTGTGTTGCTCTTAGTGATTTGTTTCTGGCGAGAGCTCCTTGTTAGAGGGAACACTTGGAAAAACCATGGCCCGTGAACTGTAGGATTGTAGAGAAAGGGCTTAGACTTGTCTTTGTAAAGCATTTCAGCAGCTCTAGTGGGACTGTTCCTGCTTCAAGTTAGGGACCTTTGACTTCTGCTTTTTGGGGTAGATATAAGATGGGTGCAACAGTGTTACAGAAGTAATAAAACACTGATGGCATGGAGATCTATACATGCAGATTCCCTGCAACATATATTTGGTAAAAGCATAATGTAGAAGCCACGAGAAATATTCTATGAATAAGAAATAAAGTTAATACTTCATTAAGTAAATGTAGATGACATTTTCAACAATAATATATTAAAAATCATAGTTTGAGTTTGTACTTTTTATTAAAAGTGATCATTATTGATACTTATTCACTGGTACTTCTGAGTTGCCTTTCTGGCAGTTGGATTAGAATAATAGTTCTTTTGGATCGAACTTGCTGTCTTCATCTTCTTAAATTATTAAAAAATGAAGGTCTGCACAACTAAGCTGAAAATTATTAGCAAGTCTTAGCTGTCAGTACTTTTGACAGTCCCAGTAGTATACATGGGTAATGGTTCATTTACTCAGTCTGAGCAATTTATTGACTCTCTAACTATTGAGAGCATTAATGTTGCAGCCTACCAGGTGTGACTCAGAGGTAACCTTTCTTTAACCATTTGTTCCAAACTCTAATGATTTGCCATAATCACTGTATAGAAGACATTATAAAGCTCTACTGGAGAGCAAATACCTTGACCTTATTTTAAACATTAGATATATTCTTCCAAAGTTAAAGAAAAGAACATTTTGTGCAGTGAAAACATTTCACTGTTGACTTTTATTACAAGTGGTGTAATAATAGGAAAAGTTTTCACCTGGTACCTACTACAATCAATCTTAATCTTAATTTGTTCACTTCAGGGGGTTTTAATGGTGTGAAATATGTGGGCATTTAATTCTCCAATAATCCTTTAAAGAAATTATTTTAATGGGAGTCTTTCTTGATCTACCTAGAAAAATGCTCAAATATGTCAAAATGAAAGTTAATTATTAGTGACCTCTTACTTCTTAACTAATTTCAAATAAACTAAAATAGTTTGATTGGTTGATGTATTACTCCAAGAGTAATTTTCTAGATATGCATCAAACATGGATTAAGAAAAATTTCACCTCTTTTTAATACATTGTTTGTCTCTTTACATCTTTAACTAAAATAATGAAGAGTTAAATTTTTTTATATTTATATAATTTTTTCTTGTTTTTTTTGTTTATTTATTTATTTACTTATAAAAATTTCCACTTCCTCCCCTCCTCCCAATACCCTCCCGCTCCCCCCACTCCCTCTCCTCCTCCCTCTCCAGTCCTAAGAGCAGTCAGGGTTTCCTGCCCTGTGGGAAGTCCAAGTTCCTCTCCCCTCCCTACAGGTCTAGGAAGGTGAGCATCCAAACAGACTAGGATCCCAAAAGACCAGTACATGCAGAAGAAACAAGTCCCAGTGCCATTGTCAATGGCTTCTCAGTCAGCCCCCATGTCAGCCACAGAATCCGGTTTGATCACATGTTCGTTCAGTCCCAGTCCAGCTGGCCTTGGTGAGCTCTTATTAGATCAGTCCCCTTGTATCAGTGGGTGAACGCACCCCTCGTGTTCCTTACTTCCTTGTTCATGTTCTCCCTCTTTCTGCTCCTCATTTGGACCTTGGGGGCTCAGTCCAGTGCTCCAATGTGGGTCTCTGTCGCTATCTCCGTCCATCACCAGATGAGGGTTCTATGGCGATATGCAAAATATTCATCAGTATGGTTATGGGACAAGGCCAGTTCAGGCACCCTCTCCTCTGCTGCCCAAGGAACAATCTGGCGACCTCTCCTTGGTCCTGGGAACCCCTCTAGAATCAAGTCTCTTGCAAACCCTAAAATGGCTCCCTTAGTTGAAATATATACTTCCCTGCTCCCATATCCATCCTTCCTCCCTCCCCCCATCCCATTCCCTCAAGCTATCCCGAATCCTCCCCTTCTCCCTTCTCTCTAACCATCTCCCCTTACATCCATCCCCCACCCCCTTGCACCCAAGTTTGCCTGGCAATCTTGTCTACTTCCAATATCCAGGAGGATAACTATATGATTTTCTTCAGGTTCACCTTCTTATTTTACTTCTCTAGGATCACGAATTATAGGCTCAAAGACCTTTAATTATGGCTAGAATCCACTTATGAGTGAGTACATACCATATTCCTCTTTTTGGGTCTGGGTTACCTCACTCAGTAATGCGTTTTTGCATGCAAAATTCAAGATGTCATTGTTTTTTTTACCGCTGAGTAAAACTCTAATGTGTATATGTTCCACACCTTCTTTAACCATTCTTCTATTGAGGGACACCTAGGTTGTTTCCAGGTTCTGGCTACTACAAATAGTGCTGCTATGAACATAGTTGAACAAATGCTTTTGTAGTATGATAGGGCACCTCTTGGGTATATTCCCAAGAGTGGAATTACTGGGTCCTGAGGGAGGTTGACTCCCAGTTTCCTGAGAAACCGCCACACTGATTTCCACAGTGGCTGCACAAGTTTGCATTCCCACCAACAATGGATGAGTGTTCCCCTCACTCCACATCCTCTCCAGCATAGGCTATCATTGGTGTTTTTGAGTTTAGCTATTCTGACAGGTGTAACATGGTATCTCAAAGTGGTTTTGATTTGCATTTCCCTGATTGCCAAGGAGGTTGAGCATGAATGACCTTAAGTGTCTTTTGGCCATTCGAAGTTCTTCTGTTGAGAATTCTCTGTTCAGTTCAGTACCCCATTTTTTAATTGGGTTAATTAGAGTTTTAGTGTCTAGTTTCTTGAGTTCTTTGTATATTTTGAAGATCAGACCTTTGTCTGATGAGGGGTTGGTGAAGATCTTCTCCCAGTCAGAAGGTAGCCTTTTTGTCTTACTGACAGTGTCCTTTGCTTTACAGAAGTTTCTCAGTTTCTGGAAGTCCCATTTATTTATTGTTTCTCTTATTGTCTGTGCTACTGGGGTTCTACGTGGGAAGTGGTCTCCTGTGCCCATGTGTTGTAGACTACTTCCCACTTTCTCTTCTATCAGGTTCAGTGTGGTCAGATTAATGTTGAGGTCTTTAATCCATTTGGACTTTTTTGTGCATGGTGATAGATATGGATCTACTTTTATTCTTCTACAGGTTGACATCTAGTTATGCCAGCACCATTTGTTAAAGATGCTTTCCTTCTTCCATTGTATACTTTTAGCTCCCTTGTCAAAAATCAGGTGTTCATAGGTTTGTGGGTTAATACCCGGGTCTTCTATTCGATTCCATAGGTCGGCTTCTCTGTTCTTATGCCAATGCCAAGCTGTTTTCATTACTGTAGCTCTGTAATAGAGTTTGCAGTCAGGGATGGTAATGCCTCCAGAAGTTTTTTATGGTATAAGATTATTTTGGCTATTCTGGGTTTTTTGTTTTTCCGTATAAAGTTGATTATTGTTCTCTCAAGGTCTGTGAAGAATTTTGATGGGATTTTGATGGGGATTGCATTGAATCTATAGATTGCTTTTTGTAGAATTACCATTTTTACTATGTTGATCCTCCCGACCCAAGAGCGTGGGAGACCCTTCCATTTTCTGGTATCTTCTTCAACTTCTTTCTTCAGAGACTTAAAGTTCTTGTCAAATAGGTCTTTCACTTCCTTGGTTAGAGTTACCCCAAGATACTTTATGCTATTTGTGGCTATCGTGAAAGGTGAAGTTTCTCTGATTTCCCTCTCTGCTCCTTTATCCTTTGTGTATAGAAGGGCAACTGATTTTTTGGAGTTGATCTTGTATCCTGTCACATTACTAAAGGTGTTTATCAGCTGTAGGAGTTCTTTGGTAGAGTTTTTGGGGTCGCTTATGTACACTATCATATCATCTGCAAATAACATGAGTTTAACTTCTTCCTTTCCAATTCGAATCCCCTTGGTCCCCTTATGTTGTCATTGCTATTGCTAGAACTTCAAGCACTATATTGAAGAGGTATGGAGAGAGTGGACAGCCTTGTCATGTTCCTGATTTTAGTGGGATGGCTTTGAGTTTCTCTCCATTCAGTTTGATGTTAGCTGTCGGCTTGATGTAAGTAGCTTTTATTATATTTAGGTATGATCCTTGTATTCCCAATCTCTCCAACACCTTTATCATAAAGGGGTGTTGAATTTTGTCAAATGCTTTTTCAGCATCCAATGAAATGATCATATGGTTTTTTTTCTTTCGGTTTATTTATATGATGGATTACATTGATAGATTTTCGTATGTTGAACCAGCCCTGCCTCTCTGGGATGAAGCCTACTTAATCATAATGAATAATTTTTCTAATGTATTCTTGGATTCGGTTTGCCAGTATTTTGTTGAGAATTTTTGTGTCGATGTTCATGAGTGAGATTGGCTTGTAATTTTCTTTCTTGGTTGTGTCCTTGTGTGGTTTTGGTATTAGGGTAACTGTACCTTCATAAAAAGAATTTGGTAATGACTCTTCTGTTTCTATATTGTGAAATACCTTAAGGAGTATAGGTATTAGCTCTTCCTGGAAGTTCTGGTAGAATTCTGCATTGAAACCATCTGGTCCTGGGCTTTTTTTGGTAGGGAGGTTTTTGATAACAGCTTCTATTTCTTCGCTACTAACAGGTCTGTTTAGATTGTTCACCTGGTCTTGATTTAACTTTGGTAAATGGTACTTATCTAAAAACAAGTCCATTTCTTGTACATTTTCCAACTTTGTGGCATATAAGCTTTTGTAGTAAGATCTAATGATGCTCTGAATTTCCTCTGTGTTTGTGGTTATGTCCCCCTTTTCATTTCTGATCTTATTAATTTGCGTGTTCTCTCTCTGCCGTTGGTTTAGTTTGGCTAGGGGTTTGTCAATCTTATTGATTTTCTCCAAGAACCAGCTTTTTGTTTCATTGATTCCTTGGATTGTTTTCTGTGTTTCTATTTTGTTGATTTCAGCCCTCAGTTTGATTATTTCCAGTCTTCTACTCCTCCTGGGTGAATCAGCTTCTTTTTTTCCCAGAGCTTTCAGGTGTACTGTTAAGTCTCCAATGTGTGCTTTCTCTGTTTTCTTTAATTGGGCACTTAGTAGGGTGGCGCCGCCCCTGCAGAGTGACCAGGGAGTCAAGGGGGTCGGGGAATGTCTGAGATCCTCCTTGCCCGGCTTCTGCTGTGGGTCAGGAGCAAACTCACCCCTCTGATGGGTCTTCTGCTGCAGGATCAGTGCCCCTTGCTGGCCAGGAATCTGCTGAAGAGTTAAATTTGGTGTCACAGAATTGTACGCTTGGATCCTTGACACAGCAATGGAAACAGTCGTAGTTACTGAATAATTTAAGATTTCAAAAAATGCTAAGGCCTTAGGGAAAAAAAGGCCATGTATGTACTTTTTTTTTTTTAAAATAAAAGGTATAGCCTTAAATTCTGACAATGAGATCTGTCAAGCTAGCTTTGATCTTTGATAAAATTTCTAGAGTTGTGAAATAGTTGTGATCATCATGGGGTGAGAAAAAGGAGTGGACACTAGGACCCAGTGTATGCTACTTTACATCTCCATCTTTTCACTTTCTTAACAGGGTTGCCAGATTAGGAATTTCCAGAAGTTATATGAAATGTTCTCCATGTTCTGCTTTTAACAGATACTTTCAGTGCATTTTTTGGCAGTAGAATGAAAAAAATACAGGAATTCTAGAAGCAGTGTTTGTTTTCCTCTAAACCTGTATTTAAAAAAAAAATCTGCAGAAAAGTAGTTCATACACCTTTATTAGATCTTGATCAGTTTTTCTTTTTTGGACAAAGCCTGCCCATGTAGCCCAAGCTGGCCTCGAACTCAGGGTCCTCATGCCTCAACTTCAGGAGTGCTGGAATTACATACATACACACAACCAACAGACACACACACACACACACACACACACACACACACACACACTGTCCAATTTGTGCCATCCATATACTCCTGGGTGTGGGGTCATTCATTTGATCATGGTTGATCTATCACGGGTCACACCCTTAAAGAAAACCGACTCTGTCCCTCTAGGAAACTATCAACTTTCTATAGCTGTTTTGTAGGGATGGAGGCTTCTGAGCTCTGCCTCCATGCTAGAATGTTGATTGACATGATCTTGTAAAGGCAACATAGGTACTGTCACTTTTTGAGTGTGGTAATCTTGTGATGGTCACGAGACACTATTTTGCTTCAGTTCTCCTAGCTTCTGACTCTTAATTCCTCCTTTCTCCCTTCCACTGTATTTCCTGAGCTTTGAGGAAGGGGCTTATATAGATGTCACTTTCGTGGTTGAACATTTCCCTCCTATTGAGTGGACCTTGAGTCCAATTAGCTGGTGTTTGTTACCACTAGGATAGGTGTACCACTTTGTACCTTTAGGGCTGTCTTTCTGTCCTGGTCATTGTTGTAGTTTATTGATATCACAGCTGAATAGGACTATTGATTGCTTTATTCCCTTGGCAGCTTACATAGTACATTTTGGTATTATGAAAGCAGACTGAAGAAAGGAGACTTTCTGGATTTTGAATCTATTATTTTTTTCTACTGTCTAAAAGATGCTTCTAAAATAATTGAGTTATCAGATAAGACAGCTGCAATCTTCCATGTCCTGTATCTGAAGTGTGCAGTTTTTTTCAGGGTTGCCTTTCACCAGTTGAAGATAAGTGCCTGCCTATTGCTGGACAAATAAAAGTTATTTTCATATATGTAGAATGATATGCATTTCTGCCTTCATGTTACATAATAAATATTTTGTTGTTTTCTTGAAGAATATTTGCTGATATGGTTCACAGTAAGGTTCCCTTTTCCTTCCTTTTTTAGAGAACTGACATTGTTTAAAGTGTTCCTGAAGTACTGTCAGAAGGCTCCGCTGGTTTTTTCCTCCTTGTAGACAGAATAATTCCCATCGGTAGACTATCTTTGATTCATGCCTCAAAGTCATTCTAGTCACTAAACAACTGGTACATATGAATCTCTTTTTCTTCAGCTTGTTGATTGTTTTTCTTTTTTTAGCTTTGTTTTGTTTTAAAAGTCAGCACATAATAGTTGTCCTAATTACTTTAAAACAGAATTCTTTGTAGTACATGCCTGTATGCAGAGCACAACTTGAGTGAGCTTTTGTTTCACTGTGGCTTGCAGAGTGCTTGATGAGTTCATGGATACAAAGTAAGATCTGTATTTCTTTCTGTTTCATTTTGTTGCATCCAGTTTCGGATGGGCACTGTCGAAGTGGTACTGGGAGGTTGATGCTATCTGGGGAAAAGTGCTACTGCTGTCTTAATTTCCTGGGCTTCTTAAACTCTGATTTGGGTCTTCTTCTGTTTACTCTCTAGGGAGAATTGTCAGGAGAATTCATAGTGCATAAACATTTTTTTTTTCAAACTCTAAAAAGATACCTCGAAAATAATCAAGTTATCACATAAGAAATCTCTGGTCACAGAGATGTTGGGAATGACAACATCGGAAGGTTATTAGTATTAAGGATGTAGTATATCACCAAGTACCATGCTCTTTCATGTTGACTGTTTTAGGCATCTTTTAAATGGGCTAGGAAACTTTATGTTTTAAAACTTTTTTATACTTGTGCTAAGCTGTATGATAACTAAACTCATTTGCTAAAGGAGAGGAAAATTTTGTAACTAAACCAGGGTATTATATGTATTTTTATTAGGGTGCTAAAGAGAAAAAAAATTGAATTTGCTCAAATGTAGGGGTAAAAGCTATTACTGTTTCAAGTAAACATTCTATACCTAGGAATACAATAAGCAGTTCGGGTTTAATATTTGACAAAATAGCTATTATTCAAAGAGAAAATGTTATGCTTTCATAAGTTTTAAGTTATTTATAGAAAATATAAATTAAAAAGGTTAACTACCGCTTGTTGGCTAGTCTTTATCAATTTGATAGAATCTAGAGCCTCTGGGAAGATAGGACCTCAGTTGAGAGAGTGCTTCAGTTAGCATGGCTGTAGGCAAACCTGTGGGAGCATTTTTTTTTTTAAATTATTGTGGGAGGGACCAGCAATTGTGGGCAGTGCTGCACTTGGACAGGTAGTCTGCTGAATATAAGAAAGCAGACTGAGCAAGCCCTGGGAAGCAAGCCAGTAAAGCAACATTTCCTTCATGGTCTCTACTTCAATTTCTGCCTTGAGTTCTTGCTCTAGTCCCCTTGAATTATGGATGGTGATATGAAAGTGTAGCCTAATGAATCCTTTCCTCTCCAGATGGCTTTTGGTCAGAGTGTTTTTTATCACAGCAACAGAACATATCCCAAGCATGGGATTTTCATTTTATTGGCTGTCTGCAATGAAGAAAATTTCAAAATTCTTAGACTTGGACAAATAGATCATGTTTTGTTTCAAAAGCAGAACATTAAAAATCCTTTCATAGATTCTAGAATGTAAACCTTTATATTTTATTATATTTATACAACATAGATTCATGTTCTCTGTAGATAACTGTGTTAGATTAGTAGCAAAACAAAATGAGCTCTCATTAAATAAAAAGGTTCCTCCCATGTTGAGTGTGGTGTGCCACACCTGTAGTCTCAGTGCTCAGGAATTACACAGTTGTTAGCCACCATTTGGGTGCTGGGATTAAAATCCAGGTCGTCTGCAAGAGTAGCAAGTACTCTCAACCACTGAACCATCTCTCCAGCCCCTAAAAATACATCTTTAAAACAAAAACATAAACAAAACCCATAACGATCTAAAAAGCTAATAATAGAAAATGAGAAAGTATTTCCATAAAGTGACTTTGAACTGTCATCTATAAAGATTATGGCATAAATTATGATACTATATTAAAACATGGGGATAAAACCCTTTTTCTTTATAATTACTTTCGTTTTTGCATCTTAATTTATTACTATTTACATCCTGATCATTTTTTTTTCCCTCCTTCCTCTCATCCTAGTTTCTCTCCTCTAATCTCTCCCTCGTCCCCTTTTGGATATGAATTAGTCATAGAATAGTCAGGTGCAGTAAGATTAGGCAGCTCTCCTCATATTAAGGTGGATAAGGCAACCCAAGGAATAGGGTTCCAAGAGCTGGAGATAGCTGCTGTTCCTACTGTTAGGAGTCTCACAATAAGACTAACCTACACAACTGTGGGTCTAGGTCCCATGTAGGCTCCCTAGTTGTCGGTTCAGTCTCTGTGAACCCCTATGAACCCAGGCTAGTTGATTCTGTGAGTTTTCATGTGGTCTCCTTGTCCCTTTGCCTCCTACAATCTTTCCTCTCCTCTTCTGATGGATTCCCTGCATCCACTCAATGTTTGGGTGCGGGTGTCTACATCTACTCCCCCATCAGTTGCTGGATAGCGCCTCTCTGACGGTCTAAGCATCAACCTAGAGTATAACAGAATGTCACTAGGCATCATTACACTGACTTTCTGTATATAAATAAATGTGATTTGCTTTATTAATCCAAAGTTTCAGTTAGTGATTTAATTGCCTACAGTATGCTTTATATATGATTTGGTGAAGTGAGAAACTATTAACTAATATGGAAGATGGATGTAGGTATTGATGTAAAAAGCCCTAAGTTGTTGAAGTTTTGACATTTTAAGTAACTTTAAAGTTGGTATTTGTATGTTAAGTATTGAACCATAATAGGAATCTGCAAAACTAAGTTACTGTGGTCATGACAGCCGAATTCCAGACTTTGGTCAATCCTTATTGAAACTCACTGATTCTACGTTACTTTTGTTTGTTTTTTAAATTTGACTATGTCTTATATTATAGCTTTGGTTAGCCTGAAACTCACTATGTGGACCAGGCTAACTTCAACTCACAGATATCTGTCCCCCTCTCATGTGCTAGGATTACAGATGTGTGTCACCACGCTTGGTTATTCTTAATAATACTTGAAGAGATTATTTTTGAATTTGGTGTTTTCCCCAGTTCATACATATCGTTACATTTATTGTTCTAATCATGCTTGTCTTTCATTGTGGTTTATGCTGTCTTTCTTCTCCACTGTAATAAACTTAGACGAACAGAACTATTGCTTCCCTCAGAACTCCACCATTTTCTTTAGGAATTATTAATAATGTGGGTACAAACTCATTCTTTATTATTAATGTTAATGTTCTCAATCCTTCCTACCTAACATCTGTTTCTATTTTGTGATGAGACTCTAATAGTATAGGATTAATTTTTTTTTTAGTCAAGTATGTGTTCATTCATTTGTTTTTTATTTTTATTTTTTTTAAGTTCTGGGTATCAGATCTAGGGCCTTGAGCATGCCAGGGATGCACTTTTACCACTGAGTTATACCCTGATTCTGTAGTCATCTTTTTAAGAGTGAGTCTTTACACTTGAGATTTTGAAGACTATGATTTGAAATCCATTGTAAGCTGATTTTTATATTTCTTTAAAAAATCACATTGATTTAATATATATTTGCATCTACTGTGGAGAATGTGTTTATTTTCCCATTGTGATTATTTAACTTTAGAGCAAACTTGTATTATAATAATTAGGGTATGAGTTTTATTTGTGACTTTAAGAATTAGAAAACACTGTGGATGAAATCATACTCTAATGAACGTCAAGGTTCTTGATTAAAATTAATAAGCTAGTAAAATATAATAGGCCATGCCATACTGGGCAGGAACATTATTTTCCTGAAGTCCCTTCTTCACCAGTACCTCAATTTGGTTAACATGCTTCAGGTATTTGCTGATAGGGTGAATAAATATATTTAATTGCTCAGGATTGGTAGAGAGTAATTAACTAGGCAGATTTTGGTCTAATGATCATGATTTAAGTGTTGATAACCTTCTGATTGACTTTAAGGATATGGAAAACTGTGATTCATTTGAGAATTTATTTATTTAAAAGAAACTATTTTCTCATTTTACATACCAATCCCAGTTCCCACTCCCTACCCTCCTCCACACACTCCCTCTCCTTTTCCCCCATCCACTTTTCAGAGAGGGTAAGGCTTCTCATGGGGGAATAAACAAAGTCTAGCACATTTCTTTGAAACAGTACCAAGGCCCTCCCCACTAGATCTAGGCTGAGCAAGGTATCCCTAAGTCTTAAGTGATTGTAGGGGCTATTGACTCGTCCACATTGGAGGTGGCAGTTATTTCAATACTGACATTGGAGAGTGAGTCAAAGACAGTGAGCAGTGTAGGTGTCCTGCTTTGTCTCATCTGCTGCCAGTAGATAATTCATCTGTGAAATTATCTTACTGTTTATTGGAAGTCAAGGTAATGATTACTTGTTCTGTACTGCCAAAGCATTTTCAGAAAAAGCATTATAAAAGTGTGTATGTGCTGAGGAAATTTATTTTCCTCAGTAAAGTGGAAGTCAGGTTTCATGTTCCTTTGGGTTCAAACAATAAAACCTGTCTGCTTTCATTTCAGGCAGATCTGTCTAGGCGCCTGAAACTTGATAGCATATATAGACTATAGGGCACTGACGACTATGTAAAGTAACCTCTCTAGGACGGAGGAAACATTTATTATACTGCCTCCCTGAGGTACATGTGTAGCAGGAGCACCTATGGTAGAGAAGGGTGTGATGCATAGTTTTAGAAGGAAATGCAGAGAAGAGTGCAGAGAAGAGTGCAGAGAAGCCCTGCTATCACACAGCTGCCCATTTCAGACTGTTCTTAGCTTCCTCACACAGATCATCTTGTCTATGCTTTAGGTTTGCTCATGCTGTCACGTCTGTTTGGAACACATCCGATTAGCTTCTGCTGTCCGTAATTCCTCATTGCTCATGAGAGTGAAGGTCTTTTTGTCTGGAGAGCCAACTTAGAATCCCTAGCATGTGCTGATTTAGTTCTCTAGCTAAACAGAGCTAAGAACAGTGACATTGTAATAAAACTTTGTGAGTTTAATCTGCTGTAACATGGTTTGCTGAAGGATATTAAGAAAATCTGGTTTCACACAGATTTGTTGTTGGGAAGGGTAGAATGTATTAGATCTTTGATAATTATGCATATTCGTTCTTTTAAAATATTTATTTGTATTTTATATGTTTAATTGCCTGTCCATATATTAATGAGTGCCTGGTGCTTGAGGAGGTCAGAAGGTGTTGCATGTCCATTTTCTCTTATAATGCCCCAGAGCTCACCCAGTGACAATTTAAGAAGATTAGTTGCAGGGCAGATCATTAAACCTTGTCAGTGAAGCTTTTCCTTTGTGTTAGTAAGATCCATTGGCTTTCTACTTGACAGTTTGCCCAAATGCCTACTCAAACTTGTTTAGTTTCATGTTCTATGAATGAAATATTTGTTCTATGAATTATTCTGATATTCCAGATATTAACATGCATTTCATTTTATAGTTCAAAACCACACTTGTTATTATTATTACCAATGTCTCACTGGCAAGAAAACCATCTTTGGAACATAGTAACCAGAGCCTAGATGTTCACCAACAGATGAAATGGATAATTGAAAATGTGGAATACACACACATACACACACACACACACACACAGAGAGAGAGAGAGAGAGAGAGAGAGAGAGAGAGAGAGACATACCACATTTTATATATATGGGGGAGGATTACTCAGCTGTAAAAATGAAACCATGAAATTTGTAGGAAAATAAATAGATCTGGAAACTATATATTAAATGAGTGACTCAGAAAGATAAAATTGCATGTTCTCTCTCATGTTGATCATAACTTTTAATATTTGTTATGTAAGTAAATAATATGAAACTAGATAGGAAACCAGCAAAACTAGGGGTGCTGAGAAGGGGATGCGGTGGGGTTGGGGTGGAGGTAGAACACAAAGGAATACATGCCTTAAGTCTCAAGGTACAAAGGAGGAAGGACAAGAGGGAAAAATGAAAAGCAAAATTTTGTTTGAAAAATGCCATAATGAAACCGAATATTTTTATGTTAATAGAAACCAAAACCTTAACAAAAACTCTATAAGTATTTATATACCATACATCAAAATTTTCTAATATGACATTTTTCTTTAAAAATATTTATTGAGAAAGTTCTTGTTGGATAACTCATACTATCATGGAACTTACTACTTAGCTCAGGCCAACCTCAAACTTGTGCTCTTCCTGTCATGGCCTCGTTTGTGCTGTAGTTACAGGTAAAGGCCACTGTGCCTGCATCTGTGCATTTCTTCTGAAGTCATCAACTTTAGTATTGGCAAATACATTCTGATAGCTGTTTGCTTTGATGTAACAGACTACATTTTTGAAGAAATGATTACAAAAACCCAAAGCTGAAAAACTGTTGTTAAAACCCCCTAGTCAAAAACAAACAAGCAAAAAAGCAGGCACCATTGGACAGATTGGTTGAATGACATGTTATGGAGAGACAGGATGTGCAGCGTGCAGAACTGTGAACATTTCAGTAAGAACTTGGGCTTGTCTTAGATGATTCCCTTTTAAGTGTGGAAAGAAAGGGGATTTTGTTCTGAATTAGATGTTGTGAGGCAGTAGGGAATGGCTTCTCTTGCTGGTCATTTTAGTTAGCCTAACAGTTGAAAGTCAAAATTAACTAGGAAGGAGGATGTTTGGTCATTTTTGTCATTTAAAATGATGTTGGTGTTTTTTTTTTTTTTAAATTAATGGTTTTGATACATTGTGTTTTGTGGTTTGGTGCTGTTAGTGTTCTGCTTAGGCAGCTCCGGCCTCCCCAGCTTCAAGGCAGTCCTTCACAACTGATTTTATCTTTTCATTATGGTTTGCCTGTCGGCTCCTTCAAGGAATATGGTGCCCAGTCTCATGAATACCTTTTCTCAAGATAAATATTGTACTTCAGAAAAGTATAATTAATAAATAAAACAGAAGGATGGCATGCATATTTGCAGTTTGAATACAAAGAATATTAAAAACAAACACTCGGTAGTCGGTTAAATAACCTTCCAAAATTGGTCCATGTTTTAATCTTTGTAACTTACAACTATTATTTGGAACAGGGTGTTTACATATCTAAAGATCATCCACGTAGGTTCTAAATCCAATGACAAATTTCTAATAAGGGAGAGACAGAGACAGAAGACAGAGAAGAGAACGAAGTGAGGCAGTGTGATCGTAGGGACAGAGACTGGAGTGATATGCCTGAAAAACACGGAGTGTGTGGAGCCAGGGAGAGCTGATGGAGGAAAAGGGGGATTCTGCTCCAGCCGTTGTAGGTAGTGTGTGGCCAGGAGAATTTATGCCTGCTGACCAGGGATGGAGATGACCCAAGCAGTAAAAGGATGTAGAAAGTTGTTTTTCTAGTCCTCCTTCTGTCACGGATTTATTGTCTTGTGTGATGGATAAATGCATAAAATATGTTTGATATTGAAAGTGAAAAATTAAACTGGGCGGTGGTGGTGCACGCCTTTAGTCCCAACACTCAGGAGGCAAATCTCTGTGAATTTTGAGGCCAGCCTGGTCTACAAGAGCTAGTTCCAGGACAGGTTTCAAAGCTACAGAGAAACCCCGTCTTGAGGGGGAAAAGTGTAAAATTATGTGAAACTCTATAGCTCCTATTTCAAATGCCTACTCAAACTGTAGAGAAATTTATTGGGTTCTTTGCATAGACTTTGTGCCGAGTTATTTTGGTTTGTGGTATTTTTATTTGTTTGTAAGCTTTTTTGTATAATAAAATTTATAAAATTAAGAAGGTCTGAAGTATGTGCAGATTTGCTATGGAAGTTTCAGAAGCCCGTTTGTGCTGAAGTGAAGATTTAATGAGGTTCATTCTAAGGTTTATATGAGTGATGTTAAAGTAAGACTGGTCTCTCTCATATAGGAAGTATGTGTGGGCGGACCATGTCTAATGAGCGCAGTCTGTTGCAGGTGTTGTCATTTGTGTCCATTTACCCACAGTTTACCCACTATTGCTTAAAAAAAGCCTAGAAATAGCAATATGCTAAAATAACAGTATTATTCTAAATATGTTTTTGAATTTGCACACTTGCAAATACTTATCTTGAAAGGATACTTTGATGGGGGCCAGACTGCTCACTTTGGCAGCACATATACTAAAACCGGTGGTGGCCAGGGATCTGTGGACCACATTTTGAGAACCAGTGGCTCAGAGGATTTGATTTAGTTACAAAATTAAGATAGAGCTTTTAGTCTCTCTGTTGGGGTACCCCTTATAGTAAATACAGCTACTCCTCACTGCCTACCCATATATTATAGCATAGTGCCTTATGTGAGTTCAATACGTGTTGAATTACTTACAACTTGTATTATAAATCTTATGAAACTTCTATCTTCATGTGAGATAATACTTTTAAGTTTCCCTCCCTCCCTCCCTCCCTCCCTCCCTCCCTCCCTCCCTCCCTCCCTTCCTTCCTTTCTTTTTGTGCTAAAAGTTAAAAGTTCAACCCAACCCTAATCTCTGTTCATTAAAGATCATATGGATTATATAACATGATTAATAAAAACCCAGAGACAGAAATTGGGGTTCAGCCTTAAGATCAGAAAAGCAAAACAGCCAGCCACTAGCTCTCTTACCTCTGCCTTAGTCCGAAATGGTGATCCTGCTTCCAGGAATATCAGAATGAGACCTTGTGTGAGAGCTGTTTCCTCCTGTTTTACATTTCTCACTAGTGCTGGGTTTAAAGGTGTGCACCAGTATTGCCTGGTTCCTATGGCAACCTAGTGTGACTACTGGGATTAAAGGTGTGTGCCACCACTGCCTGGTCTGCAAGGCTGATCAGCGCAGCTGTTTTACTCTCTGAACTTCAGGCAAGCTTTGTTTATTAAAATAAAAATGAAATGTCACTACAGGGTTGTTTTGTAAAACCTTATCAAGCATAGGAGTGCTGAACTTTGTAAAGCTTATCTTGGGCTGCTGAGATGACTAAGTGGCTAAAAGCACATACAGCTCTCCCTGAGGCCTGGACCTGAAAATTCTCAATTCTCAGCACCCATGTCAGGCAGCTCACAATCATTTCTAATTCCAGCACCCAGGGGTATTTGACCTCTACAGGCACGTGCGCGCGCGCGCGCGCACACACACACACACACACACACACACACACACACACACACACACAATTGGTAGTAGTAATAGTAATAATAATAATACCTCAAAAAATCACGTTAAGTTGTTACGTAATGTGTCATTATGTTGAGAAGATAAATCCAACTCTGGAACTTACGCTAGGCAGAAGAGAATATCAAAAGAAGATACTTTATACTTGACAAGGTAAAAAGTACTGATTCTCAGATAAATGTAAAGCTTGGTTGTTCTTGAAGGTGTAAGGCTGCATACCAGAACATTTAGTAGATGACTGGTATAAATGTGTTCTCATAGCAAACTCTAATGACAGAGGCAAACTGTTAGTAAAACCACTGATATGTAAGAAATTACAGAAAGTACTTACCACAGTTATCTAGTTTGTTACCGTTGCTCAGCAAACCAAATAGGAAATTTCCAGAAATAAACAAATTATAACTTTAACTAGCTTTTACTATAACGTGTGATTAGTCAATGTTGTTTTCTTACTATGTCTAATTCATAAACTCTGTCACAGTCACGTGCATATATATGTATATATGAAAAAGTTCAGGCTCCACATTACCAGTAACTCTAGGCATCCACTGAGGAGGGGTCTGTCTAGGAATGTGTTTTTTAAGGAAAGGAAAAATCATGAATACTAGCTTCTCCTGTCCCACCTCCTGTGCTTGAAGCTATTTGAGAACCAGAAAAAACGAAAAGACAAAACAAAAAGGCATTTTGTTGTTGTTGTTGTTGTTAGTGGTGTGGAGGTGGTCAATCCATGATGTATTCTGATGTGATAGACTTTGGCGTGACTTGATTTACCTCGAGGTAAGACTCATTTGTTTGTTGGTATTTGAGAGTCCTGGATCATATGGGTATTCTCCTGTTTAGATACTTTTCACATTGCGAGTTTTCCATCTTTATTAATCACTCCTAACACAATATAATTAAACCTAATACAGGTTACACCAGAGAACATTATTTTATGTTTGTCCTCTCTCTAAATATATACTTCCTTTAGTATTTGTTATCCTGTGTTCTATTTCCTCAGAAAAGAAGATTTTGTGCCTTTTAAAATAGCAGATATTATGGAAAAATACATAGATTATAAATATGCTGTTTCATGCTTGGTGTGCTGAGTTTGGATTTGGGTATGCAGTCCCTTCTCCATAGGACATTGCCTCTGTGCTGACTGATACATAACTTGATAGAGTTAGAAGAGACAATAGTTTATATTCTTTAAGATACAATTATATTTAATTTCCTTTGCTAATTAAAACTTTGGTCAGTCTGCTCGCCCTGCACCCCGTAAGTAACAGGTGGCTTTGAGGGATAGAGAGTGTAGTGAAACCTTTAGGAACCTATTTGGAATTGCACACTGGCTCATTTTAATAGTTGGTATTGCCAGGTATATCCAGCTTTGAAAGAAGTTATATAAATGTCTTTAGGTCATTGGCAGTATGACCTTTGACCTTTGTAACTATGAGGGTAAGTTGTCACAGGAAATAGAATGGAAATGGAAGTGACTAATCTTAAATTTATTTTCTTTGTGTTGTGAAGACTTTTGAATGTGAAAGATTTCATTGACAGATTTATGTACACTTTGCCTTACAAGGAAGCATAGTATAGTTCACTGGACAGAATACATAGAAACAAATGAATGAGATATTGTCTGTTTAATCCAGGAATTAAAGACCAATTGATTGAAGAGTAAGAGAATTTCATGTTAAGCTTTGGTATCTTGTGGTGTCTATTCAGTTAACGCTAGTCATTTCTTCCTGTAGCTTATAGTAGAAAGGAGTATGTTGACTTTCTCACTTTTCTTCCTAGATACTATTTAAAATTTAGATATGTAACAGTGTTATTGTACAAAAATTGTGACCTTAGAATTATATTTATACTATATTTTGTTTTCTCACTTTCTTTGTGTGTTTGAAGCTTTAATATATTTTCCTTTTATATTTTGAAACATAAATGCAAGATAGGTATGGATTTTAAGTGAGTTTTCCTTTCTCCCTTTCTAGGCCTGACTTTCCTCTGAAAGTACCACATTAGAATCTCACTTATTATAGCTTGACTTTGTCTGTTCAAGGACTTTACAGTCACTGAGTTTGGACTCTTTTTGGTTTCTTTTGCTCAACACAGTCTTAAAATTCATGTTGCTGGGCATATCATTAATTACTTCATTTTTCAATTTTTTTAACATTAATTTTATGTATGCATGTATGCTCTTGTATGTGTGTAGAGGTCAGGGAACAACTTGTGGGATCAATTCTCTCCCTCCACCACATGAATTGGGGGATTGAGCTTAGATTGTCAGGCTTGGTAGCAAGCACCTTTATATTCTGAGCTATCTTGTTTAACTTTTATTCCCTTTTACTGCTCATTTGTATTCTATTATGTAAATATAAATCATCTTATTTACTTACAGTTGAATATTTGGGTTGTTCTAATATTTTGACTAGTTGTTGCATGACTTTTCTTGGGGACCAGGGAACATATATTTATTTTCTTTAGTCATGGTACTGATGGAAGACCAAAGACACCACCCTACCCTTGTCTAACTAACTTGGTGAACAGGTAGGCCTATTGTGCTTGCTTGCAGGAACATCTGTAGCTTAAATCAGTCGCATCAAGATTTCCGTCACTGTGTGTGTGATGCCTAACGAAAGGTAGGCTCCTAGAGCCCCTGCTCAGCTTGTAGGCTTGCAGGCGGTGCCACTGAAGAAAACAGTCTCCTCTTTTCCAGCCACTGTTCAGTGCATATATTCTCTCGGAGGGGGCCTTGTCAGTTTTAGCTTTCTGAGCTTCTTCAGTAGTTGCTTATATAGTGAAGGCCTGATATTTCTGCTTATCCAATTATTCTCCAATATTGGGTATTGAGAGAGTGTACAGATATAGTTGATTCATTTGTTTCCAATCTATTTCTAGTTGTGCCCTCTCTACAAATGAATTGGGACAGAAAAAGCTGGACAAATGAGAAATTTCTTAATTCCTGATTAACTGCTTTAAAGGAGAAAACTAGATGGGGAGGTTAGAGGACAGCTTTTGTAGTTCATTCTCTCCTGCCTTGTGGGTGTCCAGCTCAGGCTGGCAAAGTGCCTTTAATCCTCTGTCTATTTTCATTGACCTTACTTTGTTCTTTTTTCTGATTGTTTTTTTTAAATTTTTTTATTGTTTTTATTGAGCTATATATTTTTCTTTGCTTTCCTCCCTTCCTCCTCCTCTCCTTCAGTTCTCTCCTATGGTCCTCAGGCTCCCAAATTACTTAGGAGATCTTGTCTTTTTCTATTTTCCATGTAGATTAGATCCATGTGTGTCTCTCTTAGGGTCCTTATTATTGTCTATGTTTTCTGGGATTGTGAATTTTAGGCTGGTTTTGTTTTGCTTTATGTCTAAAAACCACTTGTGAGCGAGTACATATGATATTTGTCTTTCTGCGTCTGGGTTATCTCACTCAATGTGATTGTTTTCTAGATCCATTCATTTGCCCGCAAATTTCAAGATGTCATTGTTTGTTTGTTTGTTTTCTGTTGTTTTTTTCCATTGTGTAAAATGTACCACATTTTCCATATCCATTCTTCAGTCGAGGGGCATTTAGGATATTTCCAGGTTCTGGTTATGACAAACAGTGCTGCTATGAACATAGTAGAACACATGTCCTTGTGGTATGACTGAACATCCTTTGGGTGTATACCCAAAAGTAGTATTGCTGCGTCTTGAGGTAGGTTGTTTTCTAATGTTCTGGGAAATTGCTATACTGATATCCAAAGGAGCTGTACCAGCTTGCACTCCCACCAGCAATGCAGGAGTGTTCTCTTTACATCACTTCGTCTCCAGCATAAGTTGTCATCAGTGTTTTTGGTCTTGGCCATTCTTACAGATGTAAGATGGAATCTCAATAGACTTCAAACTAAAATCAATCAAAAGAGACAAAGAAGGACATTTCATATTAATCACAGGAAAAATCCATCAAGAGGAAATCTCAATACCTCAAATACAAGGGCACCCTTTATGCCCCAAATACAAGGGCACCCTCATATGTCGAAAAAACACTTCTGAAGCTTAAATCATACATTAAACCACACACACTAATAGTGGGAGACTTCTCACCACTGGACAGGTCAGTCAAACAAAAAATGAACAGAGAAATAAGAGAACCAACAGATGTTAAGACTCAGATGGACTTAGCAGACATCTATAGAATATTCCATCCAAACAAAATAGGATATACCTTCTTAGTACCTCATGGAACCTTCTCAAAAATTGACCACATACTCGGTAACAAAACAAACCTCAACAAATACAAAATAATTGGAATAACCCCATGTATCTTATCAGATCATCATGGTTTAAAACTAGAAATCAACAGCAATACTAATTCCAGAAGACCCACAAACACATGGAAATTAAACAATGCTCACCTGAGTCATCACTGGGTCAAGGAAGAAATAAAGAGAGAAATTAAGTATTTCCCAAATTTCTGGGACACAATGAAAGTAGTGTTAAGAGGAAAGTTACTAAACACCTACATAAAAAAGCTGGAAAAATCCCACACTAGTGAATTAACAGAACGTTTGAAAACCACAAATTACTTCTGCCCAGGGTATGACACTTCCCTTGAGACTGGTTCTGATGCATTTCTATTACTTTCCTTTAGTAAGTTTCCAAAATTTTAGTCTTGATGGGATTTCATTTTCTGAAGCAAGCAGATCCCCCTCCCCCCAACAAAACAAAAAGATTTATGGAGCCATTTACATTGGGTAGAAAGATACATATGTATATATTTAGAATGTTCTCTTTAGTAAAAATCTACTCCATCTGTTCACATAGGTTTTGAATGACAGTCTGTAATTGGACAGTTGCCCCATGAATGTATCTTTTTATGTTTGACCAAAACCAATTTTGTATGTGCTAGATATATTCAATTGTTTTCAGTCCTTCAGCTTAGATATAAATACAGCATTTAAATAGGATCATGCCTTCACCTGTTGTTATAATACAGCATAGCAGACAACACATCATTGTCCCAGGAGTAATAACCAGATGATTCTGTGGACTTGATAGTCAGAGATCTGTGCTCTCACAACTTCTCCAGCAATGCTTTCTTAATTTCCTTGTTTTTTTGTTTTCTAATAGATTTTTTTTTTCTTGCCAGCAGCCCTTTCCCCCAGTGTATTAGACTTGATTCAGTGTTGCAAGTTTCTGCTACGTTTGTTACTCAGGGTCTGTCCTTTGCTGGATGAGCAGTATTTATCAGGAGCATTGTTTTAGAACATTGCTGCCCTCAAGAATTTTTGTTTTAATCATTGCCATTTTCACATTTCAAAGGCACATATTATGTATTTCTTCTTGAGTTCACATAAGATATAATTAATATGTAGTTTTAAATTCGTGTGTGTGTGTGTGTGTGTGTGTGTGTGTGTGTACCAGAAGTCTATGCTATCACTTTGAGCCTGATTTTTGAGACAGGGTCTCTTACTGAACTTTTGCTCACTGATTCTGGCAAACTTGCTTTCACCAGCTTGTCCCAGGGATCATCCTGCCTGTGCTTCCCCAGTGCTGGGTTACAGACCCACAGTGGCCTAAAAACATCTTTTATTTAATTTGACAATCTCATACACATGTACAATGTTCCTTGATCTTACCTTTTATCAACTGTTCCTGGAGACTCCCAAACCCCCTTTCCTGCCTTCATGACAACTACTCCCCCCCCCCCGCCCCCAACCCAAGTTCACTGAGTCCGGTTAGTGCTGTTGGAGTGCTGATTGTTCCTGTTGGCCTGGTCTGGTGTGGATTCCTGGGCACTGTGACCATCGTGTCTGGTGAAGGCAGTATTTCACAGTACCCTACTGTCCCCTTGCACTCTGTCCACCCTCCTTCTGTGATAGCCCCAAACCTGGGGTGGTAATGGTGGTGATATAAAGGCTTTGTTTAGGACTAAGCGCCCAACACCCATTCTCAGCATCTCGATCAGTTTAGTCTGTTTTAACTGTTGTTCACTGTAGAGAAAAGCCCCTCTGGCCAAGATTGCATACAACACTAATTGATGGGTATAAACACAAATGTTTAGAACACAGTTTGACCACATGTCTATTTAGGAAGTCTACAGTGGTAAGTTCCCTTGTAGGGCCTAGGATCTCATAAACCAACTCACCCCTGCCACACACAAAGAAAAAGAAAACCAGATTCTGGAGATCTGAACTCTGATCCTCAGCACTTCACTGATTGAGCTATCTCACTGGCTCCCTCATTTAAAAAATGATGGGCGAATTTCATATTACTTTTAGTAGAAAACTTGACTTCTAAACAATGTTCATAAAACTTACCCTTTAGTAAGCTCAGGGAATCTGGACAGTAGAACAAGTGCTCAAGTGGGGAAGTAGCCATCTTTGTTCACTGCCTCTGAATGGTCCCTTTTCCAGTTTGTGAGGGTTGTGTGAGTTCTTACTCCTCTGACGTTTAGGTCTTATACCTTAGTCCTTTGTAGAACATTACACTCATGGTGGCTTTGTTTTGAAGCTAGTTTATGGTGGCTCTGTTTTTATTTTTGCTTGGTTTTAAGATTTGTGACTAAAATATAAATGGATCATAAATATCTGTCCGTTATAGTTAACTTGGAGGGTATTACATATTATATTAGTCCAGATATACAGAAGAAATTAGAATTGAACTAGAGAATTATTCAAAGATATATATTAGTTTCATATTGTGCTTTATATTATCATCACAAACTTAGCATTAATAACATGTTTAGAGCCTGATAAATGTCTCAGCAGTTAAAACCATTTGCAGTCAAACCTGATGACCTGAGTTTCATCCTTGTGACCTACAAGGTGGAAGGAGGAAACTGCCTCCTACAAGTAGTAGTCATTTGACCTCTGCATATGCATCCTTATAGGTGGTGTACATACATGCAGCCACACGTGCGCTCTCTCTCTCTCTCTCTCTCTCTCTCTCTCTGTGTGTGTGTGTGTGTGTATGCACACATCTATTCTCCCTCCCCCCCCCCTTTAATGTAGGCAGACACCTATACATGCATACACTCTCCCTCTCATTCTTTGTCCCTCTCTCCCTTACTCTCCCACCCTCTCCCCCTCACACCACATAATAAATAGATGAATAAAATGGAATAGTTAAAAACAGCATGTTTTTAACGTTTCATGTTTTCTATGGCCAGACCTTTGAGCATGGGTTAATTGGATCTTCTATTCATGATCTTTTGACGAACTTGCTATCAAGCATTTGCCAGTTTACTTTTTCATTTTGGGGCTCAATTGGCATAGAACGCACTTTTGGTGCTGTTTGGCGTCAGTATAACTGAGCATTTTACTGGCTGGTGGCTGCAGGTTGCATATTGTGGACTGAATGTCCATATTAGAATATATCAAGAAAGCCTCTCTCTGCAAAGAACATTGAGGATCTTCACAAGGAATTGCATTTCTCATAACCTTGCTCTCATAGTCCTTCCAATTTTGTTGTGTGAGCCTAGCTTTAACAGCTGAGATGTTTCTCCATCCCAGTCTCATATTTATTACCTTAGATATGTGCAAATTAACTTTCTGTTGTTTTAACATCCTAGTATGTAATAGTCTTTTTATTGTTCCAAGATAGCTATCTTTAGCTGCTAAAGATTGGCTTTTGATATATGGATTACTCCATCGTGGCTTTTGATATTAAGTCTGTAGGGGAATCTGTATCTCTCACATGCTAGCCAAATAGAGTTCTATGTGGCATAATACAATCACAAGAATGATCCATATCACTTTTGTTATATAATTAGTGATGTCTTGTAATTATTGACATATTGCATTGAAGAGAATAAAGTTATTAGCTGTGCTCACCTGGAAGGTAAGGTGATTGATTACACAAGCTTACTAATAAAAGGCAAAGTTATTGGGGTGTCACCTTTGGCTCTTTTTGCTGTAGACAAGATATAAATAAACCTCTAGTGATTAAAGTGGCATATTTCATTGCTTATGAATTGTTTTTATGCCAGGACCAAGCTGTACAGTATGTTGAAGCATGCTTCTATTTAAACTGGACTTTATACAAGCTAACGAGGAAGTCTCCTACATTGTACCTGTCCTCTAATGAGAGACCTGTGCCTGTTGCAGTCAGTCCCACCTCCTCCCCAGATTGTATTCATTAAAATTTTGTGAGCTCGGTCCTGCCTCAGCCTGATGTGTCATGCTTTGTTCAAGCCCATGGGAGGCCTGCACTTTGTGAGTGGAGACTGAGGAGGAGTGGATGTGGACGGGGGGGTAGATGGTAGGTGGGGGGCTGAGAGGAGAGGAGGGAGGGGAAACTATGGTCAGTATGTAAAATAAATGGAAAAATGTTAATTAAGAAAAGAAGAGTAATAAGTAAAATTATTTCACTATGAATATTAATTGTAAAACCCTATCTTAAGTAATAAATATCATATAACTTACTATAATTTTTTTACAAAACTATTAATTATATTGTAGTTACTTTTGCTGAAAGTCGCAAGCATAATATAGACATCAAAGATATATTTCTAGTTTAAATGTAGGTTTCATTTAGAGAATAGTTTTGGAAGAAGATAGTTTCCACACTTACTTGCTCTTAGCAGTGTTATATTTTTAGATTTTACAGTAACATAATTTTTTGTTTTTTAGACTTGTTTGTGAAGGCACTACATTTTCTTTCCATGGAATAGCTTCATCTCTTTGATTTCCTCATGTTTAATGCTAGTCTTCCAATTAATAAATGATTAGACTCTATGTTAGTTGCATTCCTGACTTGTTCTTATATGGAAAGATCTTCATGTTTGTTGATGTTCTTTAACTATAGAAATGACTATTTTATCTGGTGCTTCTTATGTGTAAGCGTGCTACTCTATTCCTGTTTTTCTTTTATGGAAGTGACTGCATATTTTGCTCTAATGGCCCATAACCAGCTTGCTCATTAATTTCCCTGTGGCTGTTGCCTGTAGACTTTGCCTAATATCCTAGACACTATTTGTGGAATAGGCAAGAAAATCAATAACTAAGATTTTAAGACAAATCTAGTTATTTTCCAGGGTTTGTTAAATCATTACACACTGCTACTATGCCTTTGCATTGCTACAATGCCTTTGAAATAAGCTTAATTTTTGCCATGGTGTACCAGCAAACTCTTCTGTAATTGGAATCATTTACATTTAACAAATAAGCTATCTTTACTTTCAGATGACTGTTGTTTTTCTGAATATCCCTTTTAAAATAGAGTTGTATATCTCGAAAAGTTGCACTTGAAGGAGAATATTAGTATTTCATAGATTTTTTTTGGTGAAATAATAGGTGTGTTAGCTCATTACCTGCATTGATTTATAAGTACATTTATGTTATAATCAACACAGTGATAATTTGATAGTCTTAGATATTACTCCGTTGTTTATGCTCTTCAAAAATCTATCCACTAAGTGCATTGTAGCATATTTTAAAAAATACAAATGGTAATATCTAAATTGTAACAGTAAAATAGCATTCCTAAAATATAACCATTTATTGTTTATAAACAGATTTTATAACTCATAAGACTGACTTAAAATGCAAAATATATGCTTTTAAAAACAGCCAACAATCAAAATTGTATGCATTTTTGAGATAATGGATAAATTTAAGAGCACATATTTCTCTGTACTTAAAAAAGTAAAGCAAGTCAATTTTTTCATTAGTTTGTTATATTTAAAATTTAGCAAATTGAAATTCTTTTAAAATATCCATGCACATGCTGATTGCCTAAGTCTTACTTGAGCTGTACTAAATGATTATATTATCATGGATGTGTTTGTATAATCTCAAGTTACTTTCTACTCATCCATATGTAATACCAAAATTAAATTGTCCTTTAAAATGTGTGTGTTCCCATCTCTATCTGTCCTATTTTCCCGATTGTGTTGCTGTAATTAAATAACTATGAACTAAAGAAACTTGGGGCAAGAAAGTTTATTTGCCTTAAGCTTCTGGGTTGTGTTCTGTCGCTGAGAGATGTCAGGGCAGGAACTCTGGAGGATTGAAGCTTACTGAATCACACTCTGGCTAGCTCCCAGGCTCATGTTTAGCCAACTTTCTTCTATAACCTGGACTGCCTGTCTAGGAAAGGTATTGTCCAGGGTGGGCTATATCCTTTTATCTCAATTAAGATAGTCAGGCTAATCCCTCACAAACAGTCTACTGACCAATCTGATAAAGATAGTTCCTTACTTGAGACTTTGTTCAGAAATTCAAGGCTATATCAAGCCAGTTGATGCTGACTAGAACTAACACTCTCCCTCCCTTCTTCCTTCCCTCCCTCCCTGTGGATAGTTAGGAGATCTTGAAGGAGTTGGTTCTTTCCTTCCATCATTCCCAGGATTGAGCTCAGGATTGGTAAAATTTAGTGGCACTGCCTTTCCTGATGAGCTATCTTGCAGGCCTCCAACTGTGATTTTGATCCAGGGTCTCTGACTGAACCTGGAGTTTCCCCATTTTTGGTAAATTAGCTGGCTAAGAATCCCTCAGGCATGCATGTACCCCACCTCCCCAGTAAGCTTATATTTGTCTGGCTGTTAAGATAGAACAAACAAAGAATATGAAATGGTGGTCTTTTCTTTATATCATACATGAAATATAGCCCCATCTGCTTTTTGCTTTTTACTTTTTGGAGATGGGTACTAGAGACTGAACCCAAGGCATTGTGCATGCTAAGCAGTCACTACCATAGGTAAGGCTATATCTGTAACCCTCATTTGATAAAAATTTTAATATGTTTTATATATAATGTATATAAATGCATGTACATATGTTTGCGAGTGAATGTATAGTGAAAGTTAGAGGACAACCTCAAGTGTTGTTACCTACCTTGTTTGAAGCAGGGTCTCTAGTTGTTCTGTGTACTTCAAGCTAGGTAGTTTGCAGGTTTCCAGGGATTCTCCTGTCTTTCTGTAGGTGGCTGGGACTACAGTTGAACGTTGCTACATTAGAATTAAGTAGGTTCTGGGGATCTGAACTTGGCTCCTCATACTTCATGGCAAGTACTTTATTAACTGAAGTACCTCCCTAGCCCCTCCCTCTTATTTTTAATTTTAATTCTAATATAAAGACTATCTTCAGGATTATCTAGAGGGTACCTTTTTATTTTTTTTTGTGTGTATCAGTATAAACATGTCAGTTGTTCATTTTATAATGAATGAGATTTGTGAATTGTTGAACTTTGCTTATGGCCAAAATCAGATGTTACTATTATGTATCCCCGAAGCTTAGCAGATCTCAAGAGGCACAGAATTCATTCTGAGCTCTGATCTCTAGTAGTTTAGGACATGTCATCACATCATGATACATATCTTTTTAATGCATTGAAAATTACCAAAGAACAGTGACATAATAAATTTAAATTGTTTTGATAAGTATTAATAGAGCATCAAATTTTCTAACTCATAAAATATTAACTGAAATTCTTTAATATTGAGGTGTAAAAAATTCTCATAAAATTTGGCGTGATTCTTCAAACTCAAGGTTAAAAGAAGAAATGATCTCTTGGAATCTGTTAATGACCATGGAGGGGAAAAATATCATGCAGTCAGTGAATTTGTTGTAGAAATGAATATAATCGATTAATGATTACATAATGTGCTCAACTTATTTATTTTAATATCTTTGATCAGTTTGGTGACTTATAAGCCCCAAGAGACAAGCAGCTTCATGATGCCATGTCTCAGAGCAAAGTACATGTCCTTTACCGTCCTGTATTGATGAGGAAACAGAAGGGACTTTGGTGTTGTTAGGGTTAGCTTAAGATAGGTGGAATTTTGTTTGTTTGCTTGCTTTTTGTTGTCTTTTGAAACAGAGTTTCTCAGTGTAACAGTCCTAGCTGTCTTGGAACTCGCTCTGTAGACCAGGCTGGTCAGGAACTCACAAAGATTCGCCTGCCTCTGCCTCCTATTATAGATTTGGAATTAATCAGATTATGAGTTTCATAGTGTTGCTTGAGGTATCTCAATATATTAGTAAAGAGTTAATTTTATTTTGATAGATTATATATCAGTTCATCTTGTTTATTTGCTTAAGCTTGAATGTCTTCAAAATTAGTTTCAGATAAGTTTTTCATTAGGAATATTGTTATTTAATATTTTTATTTATTAATGAGTCCGAAATCTGTCAGACTACTAAATGGCTTAAATAATTGAAGAATTTGGGAAAGAAACAGTCTAGAGCAAATTGTCAACAGTCATGATCAGTGGGTTCATTTGTGTTACACTATTCCTTTTTTTCGATTTAGTACTCTTAGTATTGTATCTCAAATATTACTTATAGAGAAGGTATTTGGGGAGGTGGATGGTAATTATTTTGCATCCTGCTAATATCTGTTTAAGACATTTTCATTTTTCCATTACTGGCTTAATTTCTTTTCTTGAACTTGAGATGACAGTTTGGAAGTCTGTTGGGGTGAAGTCCTAGACAGTATGAATAGAGGCGGAACAGTGGCTTTGCAGCACACATTTAGTCAGGAGAGGGCTTTGTTTTCACAGAGCTTCTTTTCTCTTCTCCCTTGTTCCATCCTTTCTTGTGATTTTCTTTTCACTTGTCTCCTTTTATCCCTGTAACTGTCTTAAGTCTATTTTGTTCTTGTGTGCTGTCTCTTGACTTGTAGTTGTATTGGAAACCAATTAGGTTTCCTGTCTCTTACTGCTGTTCTTTCCTCAAGTGACACAAGAAAATTCAACCTCTCTCTCTCTCTCTCTCTCTCTCTCTCTCTCTCTCTCTTGTTTTTGTGCTAGGATAGATCTTTTAAGGGCAATAGTAGATCTTGAAAAATTCATTTAGATTGGGATTTTGGTCAATGCTATTTGCTTTTTATTTGGAATGACATATAATTCCCACCTTTTGTAAAAAGAATATTTTCTATTGATATAATACTGTCATATATACAATGAAGATAGAAATATATATCCTGGCCAACATGTTTTCTCTTTTTGGTGAATTCTCTATTGAAAACCATATGCCTGTGTTCCTGTGTTGTAAAAGGGGAGCTGGCTGCTTTCCGTCCCACCTGGCTCCCAGCCACCCGGCTAGCTTTACCCGAAATAATTACACGGAAACTGTATTTATTTAAACACTGCTTGGCCCATTATATCTAGCCTCTTCTTGGCTAACTCTCACATATTAGTTTAACCCATTTCTATTAATGTGTATTACCACTTGACTGTGGCTTACCGGCATGAGTCTAACCAGTGTCCTTCTCAGAGAGAAGAGCCATGGCGTCTGCCTAACTCTGCATTCTTTCTCCCAGCATTCTGTTCAGTCTACTCCATCTATCTAAATTCTGCCCTATCAAAAAGCCAAGGCAGTTTCTTTATTTGACCAATGAAGGCAACACATAGAAAGAAGACCCTCTACACCATGCCTGTCTCTGAGGAAGATTCTAGGCATTAGTGTTTATGATGTAGACTAAATCTTCCTATAATAAATATTCCTGGAATTTACTTATATCAGTAGAATGGTGAACTCAAGAAAGAAACATAAACTTCCAAGTTTGATTGCACAAATTTGGTGTTTGTTGTACTTCTGTCCGTTCTAGAAGGAGTCTAGTGATAGTTGGAAGAGGCCTGTGATAAAGCATTGTGAGGAAAAGTGTGTGGGAATTCTGAGTAGGTTGAAGGAAGAGGAACTTAATTACTCCGCGTGTTTGTGGCGGGTTTACACACACCTTATCTGGGTAAACAAGGCCACTGCTTTAGTGTCTTTCAGTTTAGTTTTTCTTCCATCTTATCACTCCCTGAAGTAAGATAGAAAATGAGGATGATAATATTTACAGAGAAGATACATATATATTTTAGAGGTAGTGGCAGAGAGGAGGAGGAGTAAGCACAGCAGTTAAAGCCTTCATGCCACCAGTTGGAAATGTCCACAGAGTTACAGGAAGGGCTGAAGAATAGTGTTTGTCCCTAAGAAAAAATAATTTTAGAAATCTTTTCATAAAAATCTTTTTGGTAGATTGTAGCATAAATATTAATGTCTATCTGATAAGCAAATCTTCTCATAAGCCATATATGAATTAAATGTTAGTAGCTTACTAAACATAAATTGACGTTTTTTGTGAGAGAAGTAATATAATTAAATGCTATAGATTGTACAAATCAAGAATAAGAAATATAAAGTGTTATTAGCAATATATATCAGAAGCATCAGCGTCAACTTTCTGGTACTTAAATCATAATTTTATTGTATGCATTATCTGATTTACATTAACTTAGGATTATCTTGCTGTGATAAGCACCATGGGGAGGAAAGAGTTTATTTCATCTTACACCCTGTAGTCCAGGGAGAGCAGGGCAGGAACTCAAGGCAGGAGCCTAGAAGCAGAAGAGCTGTTGCAGAGGCCATGGAGGAACATTGATTGCGGGTAACTCATGGCTTGCTCATCCTGCTTTCTTCTAGCACCCAGTATCATCAGCCCAGTGGTGGCATCACCCACAGTGACCTTGACCCTCACACTTCAATTTTGAGAATTTTCTCAATTGAAAGACTCTCTTCTCAGATGATTGTAGATTGTGCGAAGTTGTCATAAAACTATCCAAGATAATAAAAACATGAAAAAATATCTAAAAATATATTAATAATGTATTTTAAACTGTCTTAATAAGTTGGTTGTTTTTAATTTAGGGTGTTTAATTTTAATTTATTCAACATAGATGATATCTACTTAAGTATATTATCATAATGTCATAGTTGTGCATCTTCCCAAAACCTGATGATTCTTATTTTATTCTTCTTTTTTCCTTTGCTGAGTGCTTCACTGTAGTACAGAAGTGAAAACTAAGAAGCCCATGGTCTAGTATACTGTGAAATAATCCTGTATCAAATCGACATGAACTTATTACACAGCATGTTTCCTTTTATTTATTGCTTAACCTTCTCACAATCTGTGAGAAAGTAATAAGACATTAGTATCCTCAATTTATAGAGGATAGTTAATCTTCACATGGTTCATAATTGCAGAGTTTACCACAAATTTTCTTGACTACTATGTCAAAGACTTTTTAAAAATTTTTTAGTGTTTTAAACTCTATGAATGTGTGTGTATGTACAATTATGTGCTGGTACCCTTGGAGTTCAGAGGCTTCAGTCCCATGGAGCTGAAGTTAGAGACAGTTGTGAGCCTCATAACGTGAATGTTGGAACTGAACTCTGGTCCTGTAGAAGACCAGATTTCATTCTTAGCTGCTGAGCAAACTCTAGTCTTATATCAAAGGCTTCTTTTTCTGTCTATTCATGTAATAGAAGCTGCACTGTATTAGTCAAGTATTGCCAATTGCTACTACTGGCCTTAGCCCATGGAGAGTTACCCAACATTTCAAAAGCATGATTTATTTACTGTTACTCATCACAGAAGCCATGCCATGGTCTTTCACATTCCTTTTCTCAGTGACTCACTCAGTGTTCACTAGTATAAGTAAGCAGTAGTGTTGAACTTTTAGTATGATGCTATAGTGTTAAAGGTCTATCAAAGTACTATTAGGTCTGTTAAACTATATAGGTCTGTTAAAGTACTATTAATTCATCTTGTCTTTGAACTCAGTTTTTCATAGGATATTTTTCTGCATTTTAAATTTATGTACATTGGTGTTTTACCTGCATATGTTTCTGTATGAGGGTTGTTTGATTCCTTTGAATTGGAATTACAGACAGTTGTGAGATGCCATGTGGGTGCTAGGATTTGAACTCAGGTCCTCTGGGAAAGCAGTCAGTGCTCTTTTCTGCTGAGCCATCTCTCCAACCCCTAGAATAAATTCTTATAGCTGTTAGAAGGATATTGAATTGTAAACACTGTATTAGTCACTTTGCTCTAAGTTTATATATTCCTAGTCTAGACATTTAAATTTGCATTTGTTAATTTAGTAATAGCTTATGCTTTACCTAGGAAACAGCTTCATCTTAATGACTGTTTCTTGCTTTATCCTGTTGTTTCTGATGCTTCAGCATTTTAAATAGCACAGTTTTAGCAACAGAGCAAAATGAAAGGTTTTGCCTAGTGCCTTTCTTGTTCACATGTAAAGCCCCGTTAGTCTTGAGGGAGCTGTTAGTTAAAAATACCAGTAGTTCAGTTTCTGAACAGTGTTTTAGGTGCTTGTGATTGCCAGTGAGAATAGAATGTATAGTCATGATTTGGAAAATTTATTGCTGTATTGCAACCACTTTTCTAAATC
Organism: Myodes glareolus; assembly: GCF_982192425.1. Lineage (NCBI taxonomy): Eukaryota > Metazoa > Chordata > Mammalia > Rodentia > Cricetidae > Myodes > Myodes glareolus. Next base: position 82,086,527 of record NC_142029.1, on the reverse strand, counting down.
TTCTTTTTTCTTCCTTAAGCAGAAAAAGGAACCTTCTAAATCCAGTGTCAAGAAAAAATTAACCAAAGTTGCAGAAGCAAAAAAAGTAATGAAGAGAAATTTTAAAGTCAATAAGAAAATAACATTTACTGATGAAGGGGAGGTAAGATTCTGTAAATGTGTTATTTCTGAACTGTGTCTTAGGGAATGTGGAGCTTGGCTTTCCTGCTGACTGGCCATTTATTATTTGAAAACAAGTGTCTCCAGAGCACGCTGGCCACTTCTTTTCCCTGTTTCTGTAGGCCTTTCATCAGCTGTGTGGTGTGGGCAAGGATTTTCGTATGCAGTAAGCTGAAGTCCTTCCTGATGATACCAGCAGTGAGATGCTGTTAAATTCCATTCTTTATAGGGAAGATTTTCCCATCAATATTCATCAGAGTGTTTCCTGGGAACAAGCACAAGAATACTAACACAGTTACTTAGATGCTCTCATCTTAGCATGACTCTGTAAACTGCCCGATTTGCACTTCCTCAGTTATATATGCTGTGTGTGCATGTTCATTGCTGGCTGGCCCATGGAGGAAATTCTCTGCCTTTTACTTAGATTTCAGACGTAGGTGCCTCCGTCTCATATTTCCTTTATCTGGGTCTGATTCTAAATGTATCTTATCTATTCTTATTCTATCTTATTCTCAAAGAGGTCATTATTTTAAGAATTACTGTTTTGCTTTCAAATGGTCAAGTAAACCTAGGACATCAAGTAAATTACCCAAAGGATGAAAACTAGTTCCTGGCATAGCAAGGTCTTTGGATTTTCATTTCATGACGCCATTCTCACCAGCCTACAAGTTTCCTGACCATTCTAAAATATCACACAGTACTGTTAAAATCTCATTGCTTTTTGCCTTCCTCCCTCCCTCCTTTCCTTCCTTTCTGGAAATTATTATTATTATTATTATTATTATTATTATATAACCTCACAGTCTTATTTGATGATTTTAACTTTCTTTTGTACTTATCTACAAAGAAAGGTATTTTGTTTGCTGTTGGATTCCTAGCACAGGGCATAGAACCTAACATGTATTAAACACTCAGAATAATGCTTAGTAATCCATTACTATAGTAAAATATAAATTTTCCATATTGATTAAAGAATCATATCATATATTTCATCATTATGGAAATGTTGCTGAAATAGCCTCTATCCACAGGGTTTATTTTCCTTTTTCGTTTTGAATTTAAAGAATTTGGTGTTATTTGGAGGTATAGGAATGAGCTGAGAAATAACAAGTAGCAGTGTGATTCAGAGTTGCCAGAAGTGGAAGATGAAGCCATTAAAAATAAAGCAAAATATTTGTTATAAAACCACTGTAGAGAACTGCGCACCTAAGAAGTGAGCTAAAGGAGAATGCAGTCATGTCTAAACCCCTTTAAAATTAGTGCTCTTACCCTAATGAGCTTACTGTGCTACAGAGTTCAGCTGCACAGATTACAGTAATTAGCTCCAAGATGATTATAAATCTCTCAATTGTACATTGCTGCAATGTACACTTGTTACTAAGAGGAACTGTTTGTGGCTATGCATGATATTGAAACTTCTGAGCCTCTAAAAGATGGGCTGTGATTTGTTTAACCCACAGAAAGGTATACTATATTAATTTTCCTGTGAGTTGGCTTGGATGAGATGTCTGAGTGTTGATGTTATCTCACCATGAATCCCGTTCACAACGTTGGGGCCCAGTGATTACTGACATAGTTTGCCATGCAGTTCCTTTGCTACCACCATTGGCTGCCAAAAGAATAAGATTATGGAAATCTCACCTTGAACGGCGTCAGTACCGAGGATGTATGAGTAGCTGTGAGAGGTTTATCTGAAAATTTATGTTTGTCTGACGATTATTTAGCATACTTTCAAGTTAGAAGTACAGGCTTTAGATGCTCTGGCAACCAGTTTTTAATTTAAAACTTTTAAGTTAAGGGAATAACTTTGTCTAAATTGTTTAGAGCTTGTACTTTATAGTGTGAGACAAAGGAAATTATTGAGTTGCTTCCCTTTTTTTTTTTAGATCTAGAAGGGGCACAAGTGTCCAGAGAATAATAAATTTACTTAGCATGACACACTAAACTAGTGAAAAAGTTTGAACACTCAGCCAAGTCTCCTTTTGGATCCATTTGCTTGTCACTTTGTTCTTATCCATAAATTGCGGTGTGGAATTATGAGCAGTCTCTGAAACCCAAGCCAGTTTTCTCCTTTATAGTTAGTTACTTCACTCTGTAATATTACTTGATATATGCATGACTCATTGGTGAGTTTTAATTATCACATATTGTTATGGTCTCTGAGGATGAATGAGAAAACTATATAATAAGTACTCATAAGGATATTAGATTTACCAAAAGAAACAGGAATGTAGAACAATACATTTTGATGAGCCATGTAAGAGGCTTAACTAGGTACCTGGGTGTAGCTCAAAGGACATACAGTGTCACCCAGTTTTCTGCTCTGTGCAGATGGTTTCGAGCTTAGTTGCAGGAGGACAGAGTATTAACAACTGTCTTGGGAAGTGTTTTTATTCTGTAATCACCTTGACCAAATACTTGTGTGAAATTGTTTTTAATCGTGTGCTCACAGTATAATGGCAGTATTGCCTGGGCTGTGAAGGCCTTTCTTTGGTATCTTACTTTAATTATGAAGTTGATGAGAAGGTTTAATAACACATTTAAGGTGGGCCATATGCCTCATTTTAAATGGATATTCAAAAGCAGACTGTTTCTGTAGACACCCCGTCCATTGTACCCTATACTTAACTTTTCCTGTCTTTAGCTGGTTCAGCAGTGGCCACAGATTCAGAAATCTGCTTCTAAAGATGAGGAGGAAGAAGATGATACTGGTGGTATCAACTTAGACAAAGCAAAGGAAAGGCTTCAGGAAGAGGACAAATTCGACAAAGAAGAATACAGGAAGAAAATTAAAGCAAAGCATCGGGTAAGCTTCATTTTGAATTACAGCTGAGTCCCTACTGTGTCTCGCCTCTCATTCATTGGAAGTGCATTGTTAGCATGACTTTAGTTGCTGTTCTCACCGACACTGTCTCTGTGGCTGATTAGGCACTGTATTCGTTCCTTTTGTTCTTCTGGAGACTGTGCGATACTGAGTTGCCACTGAAATCAGCTTTTGTTTATGTGACTCAGATAGTATTACTGTGTTTTAAAGGTACAGTTTGTGTGCTAATTAGTAATGTCCTTATCAACCACGTAGTTGAGGGTGGCTACTTAAGGTTGTATTGTATGGTTATGTTTTAACCCTTTTGTTTGTGAATGTACTGTATGATGTGCGACAACAATGAAATCATCGACTCTTGACTGTATAATTGAAATTCTTAGTTTGAGATTATTGGCGTTTCACATGTAATTGTAGGAAGTACTACAGAGACATCCCATGTTCTCCATTTCTAGAATTTTATTATTCCCAGAATATTTTAATAAGTGAAACCAGATATAGCCTTTTGGGATTGTTGTTTTGCATTTAACATTATTTCATAGAAATTCATCAAATTGGTGCATATCAAGACATTTTCTTTAAAAGATGTTTAAAAGATTTATATTTATTTTATGTGTGTATTTGCTTGAATATATGTATGTACACCATGCGTATGAGTAGTTCCTGAATTGGCCAGAAGGGGGCATTAGATACCCTGAAGCCCTGGAGCTAAGTTACTGTTGTGAGCTGCCAATAGGGTGCTGGAAACCAAATCTGTGTCCTCTGAAGGAGTTCCAAATGTTTTTAACTATTGAACCATCTCCAGCCCTCTATATTATCTTTTTCATACTGTATTTATCTATTGTTTGGATGAACTTGGGCTTGATTCATTAATCACTCACCGAAGGACATTGGTATTGTTTCCAGACTTATTTTATTAGCTAAATTTCTTTTCATACTGATTGCTTTATTATATCTTGTAAAAGGGACTATTTCTGTATGTATAAGGTTCTGGTGACCTTAAAGTTCAGTTCTCTGTTATATTTGTGGGGGACATAGGTATTACTGTTCTGTCATACAATGTAATTCCCCCAAAGTGGGATTAACCACTAGATTAATGAGTCAATTAATGAGATAAAGCGTATGTTCATTTTAAAATATCTTTTTGAAACATGCCTCTAAAACAGCGAATGACTTCAGAATGGTACAATATAATATTTGAGAATCCTTGCCATATTATTAAATTTTATTTTCAAAACCTCTCATACTTTTGGATAGGAATATTATTGATATAACCTTGAAAAGGATTCTTGTAGATTTTTTTTGCTTTTTTTTTTTTACCTTGTAACTACTTAATGGTCTAGATCATACTCTCCTCTTATAAAGATTATGATTTTTAAAGACTTAATGCATCTTTACTTTAAGTATCATTTGACAGAACCAAAGAAAAAAGTGTATATTGAAGATTATAGAAGTATCGAAATGAGTGTTGCCAAAGCATTTTATACTGTGGAACACAAATAGAAGTGATTGAGATTGGGCATTTGTGTTATTGAGAGAAACAAATATTTCTTGAATTACTTCCTTTAGTACAGTATGTGAATTGAAATTTGATATTATATGTTAAGATCTTTAGAAGTGCTAAACGTACCAACAGCTTACTTGCCATAGTTTAGTTTACAGTCTGCTATGAGTGTTTATCTAGGAGTTAGGTTGAGTATAAAGAAATATGAAGAAATGTGAAGAATTTGCATAAAACAAGATTTTCCTTCTCTTTTCTCCCATGTATAACAACTGTCTATAGAATGTCAATACTAAAACTTTTAGAGAGTAAATTTAAACTGGACTATTTATCCATGTATTCACAATGTGCAGCTAGAACACTGAGAATACATGATCCTCAGCCCCCAGGAAAACGGTTTGAGTGATAATTAGCTGAGAACATGTTTGCATTGAACAAAATGTCTTTTTCCATTTTTTTCTTTTTGAATGAGTGATATAACGACTTGGTCTTGAAATCAGATGATGAAAATGGCCAAATACCCTGCCCTCACTGTTCTTCTATCCTGCTAGCTGCTTACCTTAGTTACTTTTGTCTGGTTGAGACAAGTTCTCACCAGTTCTGCAGGCTGACCCACAACTTGCTGTGTAGTCCAGTGTTGCCTTCAGCTCCTTATCCCTCTGCTTCAGCCTTTTGAGTACAGGTATTGCTGCTTTGCATCAGCATGTAGGCTGCTTTAACTTTTAGTGCACCACTATTAAGCAAGGTAGTAGAAAGTCAAATATGTATTTTAAATATTTTTATTCATTTTTATCAAATACGAGAATGTTAAACACTAAAGATTGAGTAAAATTTGAAAAGAAAAACCACCATGAAATATGGGGTGTGACTGAATAAAATTTTATGTGGGAGGAAGAAACACCATGAAACTGATCACATGCTTCTGCATTTGGCTTATTTATAAATAGATGTCATTTGTGAGTTTCATAAGTTCCAGAATTTTTAAATGCATGTTTAAAATATTCTAGGATGATAATTTCATGTTAAGCGATAATTCCTTAAGTGAGTGTAGTCTTAATGATTTAGTAGTGCTTCCTCTTATGAACTAATGACTGCTTTTGGGTCTGGAGAGGTGGCTCAGCAGTTTAGAACACTTGCTGCTCTTTCAGAAAAATGAGTTTGATTCCCAGAACCAAGAACCCTCTTGGTGGCTCACAACCACTTATAACTCTTTCCCAAAATATCTGCTGATCTCTGCTTGCACAAAGCATGCACGTGGCAACACTCATATTCAGCCAAAAAGCTCACACACATTAAGTAAATAACAAACAAATAAATAAATTTAAGAAAATGCGTGGTGCATGTTTTGAATGTCCTCAGCTATTGTTCCGCAGGTCTCAGGTCCTTACGCTGGTCCAGTTCTTCATTCTCTGTCCTAATACACCTGTCATTGACTCATGCTTTTGTCTACTAGCCACTGGAAGCTATAAAATTCCATCTGTGACAGAGGTATTGATCCTTTTAAAAAGGGTTTAGAATACTGAGATATAAAGGTCTTTTTATTTAATTCTTTTGTAACTTAAGTTTTCTTATATTTTTATATTTTAATTTGTATTTAAAAATTAAAAAGAAAGGCTATTTTGTCCATATGTATGTCTGTGAACCATGTGTGTACAGTGCTGGTAGAGGCATTGGATTCTCTGGAACTGGAGTTTCAGATGTTTGTGAGCCTTTGTGTTGGTACTGGTAACTGAATTGAGGTCCTTTGGAAAATCATCAGTTGCCCTTAACAACTGAACTCTCTCTCCAGTCCCCAACTGTATTTTGATATGAATAGTTTTACATATTTAGAGGCACAGTGTGATGTTTTGTTGTATTATACATTGGAGAATGATTAACTTTGGCTAACATATCAATCCCTTCAACTCATTCTTTCTGGTGTGAACATTTAGAATCCTTACTTCTGTCTAGCTACTTTGAATATATAGAAGTTTATTTATTTATTTATTTTTGCTATAGCCACCACTCTATGTAAAAGATTCCTAGAACTTACTATGTCTGAATGAAATTTTGTGTTTTTTGACTAAGAGACCTCCCCCACTCTATTTTATATTTCTGTCTGTTTAGGTTTTTTATTCCACACCAGTGATACTGTTTTTCTGTGCATGCCTAACTCACTCGTCATTATGTCTACAGATTCTCACAAATGGCAGACTGTCCTGCTTCTTGAAGGTTGAATAGTTTTCTATTCTTTACACACATTAAAAAATCCATTTGTTCATTGATGTCACTTTATATGAGTATCAAGATTTTAATTTTTTATTATGGGTAAAAGACTTATAGTATGATGGTATCATTGAGAGTAGAGCAGAGCTGTTCTGTGCAGAAACATAACCGACCCCAGCCTTTTGGTGCTTTCTGTAACTGTTTAGGTTATTTAGCAATTTTATTTTATTTTATTTTATGAGCTTTCACTGAAATATTAAACACTGTTTTATTTCTGAGTCTTACTGGTAGCTGTGGTCAACATCTACAGAACATCTTGAAATGTTCATCAGAAATAAAGATATAGCAAATGTTATACTCTGACACAGAGACAAAGATTTTATGATACCAGCCAAAGCTGTTCTTACTCTAATGGGCTGGACATTTGCTCTATGCTGTGATGCCGTTTCAGCTCTGCAAAATTACTTGTGTTTTCCTTGATCTCTGCTGTTACAGCTGGGGATACAGAGAAATGACCTCAAAGAAGGCCTCGTTCTCGTGGAGTGCTCTGTGAAAGCTTTATTCATGTTAGATTGTGATTTAAAGAGGACGGTCATGTCAGGAAATGGTTCTGGATCGCTTGTGACAGTGGTGCACATTTGACTTTGTTTCCACTTAGTTATGAACTTTAGAAAAATAGGGAAGAATTAAAGGGACATTTTAGAAAATTTGATTTGTCACTGGTACAGAAATGATTTGATATAGAATCTGAGTGGCTACATTTTAAACCATATGTAATAAGACAAGAAGTAGGGAAGCTGTAATAAACCATTTTAGAAATTGTACCAAGACTAGTAACAGTAATAACTGGGCTCTGTATTAGTGCTTTATATGTATCCTGCCATTTCATGCTCACAATTAACTTCTGAAATAAGAGGGCCAGCCTCCTTCTAGAGTATAAAATTAAGCCTTAGAAGGGTCAAGTGGTGTGTACAAGTTTCACCTCTTAACAAATGGAGCCTTTACCAAGGTCCCTGCTACTCTCTTGACCTCGAGCTGTTTAGCTCAAACCATGACACATTGTCTTACACAGCAGGGCAGTTCTGAAGCAAAATAAAAATGTAGTAAGTGATAGAAGTGGGCCTTGGATTTTGGAAAAGCAATGGTGACAAATGCTAGAAGCTATATTTCCAAAGAGAGGTATAATTAATCTCAAATAAATTCAAAGACAAAATAGACATTGTAGTTAGTCATACAGTTTAGGGCCCCATGCTAGTACTTTTTCCTAAACGATCATTGCATAACAATGTATGTAGTAGTGTTCGATGCTAGTTCTCAGGGACTGTTGCATTTAAAAGCCTAGGCAGTGCTGGAGCCTACAGGCCTGATGACAGAGTTATAAGAAACTTTTCTAAGGTTAAAAATTACATCATGAGAGCAAGGGACTGCTAAGCATTTGGTATTTAACAGGCATAAATGATGCTTATTTACATAAGAATTCTCTTTTAGTTCATCAGTTCTGAATATTTGAGGTATTTCTTATCTTCCATTTTTATTTGTTATTTTATAGATTAAAAATATTATAAATGCCATGCAGTAGTTGTGTGATAGTTGATTAGCGTGGAGAATAGTTGGAGACTGGAGTTGAAGAGCAGGGAGCAGAGGTTTCTATTCTGCTCCTTTCTCTATATCTAGAACCCACCGTAAGGGCTGGCTCATAGGAGCTCAGTAAAGCTCGAAGCCATTAACTGTGAAGAGAGTGCTTTGTATGCATGCTCTTGTTCCTGTTGTTCCAGACTTCTGTATGGAGCCCTGTCCTCTTCATGTTGTTTAGACAGAGCGCCATGGAATATGTATACACTGAGGAGGTCCTGAGAGGGTTGCACATTTACAGGGTTTTTGTTCTTAGAGAACAGGGGTTATCTTCATAAAGTTTTATAACCACTCTTGAACATTCTTTCTGCTTTTAAATTGAAAATAGTTTGTTCTCTCATACAGTACATCCAACCAGTTTCCCCACTTTCCGTTCCCCTAACTCCACCACCTTTTCTCTTGCCCAGATCCACACCTCTCTCCCTCCACCCCGCCTCCGCCCCCACCCCCCACCCCGCTTCCTCCACAGAAGAGAACAGGCCAAAAGATGACAGCTACTGAGGACAGGACAATATACAGTAAGACAAGGCATAAGCTTGAGACTGGACAAGGTAACCCAATAGGAGAAAAATAGTCTCAAGAGCAGGCAGAGATATACCCGCTCCCTCTGTTAGGAGTCTCGCAAAACACAAACCTAACAGCCATAACATACACAGAGGACCTGGTGTAGAACCAGGCAAGCTCCTTGCTTGCCCCTTTAGTCTCTGTGAGTCCACATGTGTCCAGCTGAGATGATTCAGTGGATCATATTCTCCTCTGTGTTCCTCGATCTCTGAGGGAAGGGACTTGATGGAGACCTCCAGTTTAGTCTCTGTCCGCATGCTGTCTGATTGTGGGTCTCTGTACCCACTCTGAGTGTGGCCAGAAGAAGTCATTCTGATGATGACTGGACAAGGCACTGATAGCCAAGTCTCTGGGCCCTCAAGGCGTATAGGGCATGGCTCTCTCTCTCTGAGGGTCTCAAGTTGAAACAAACATTAATTGGCCATACCCACAAATTGTGTGACACCATTGCCCCAGCACATCTTTCAGACAGGACGTACTGTAGGTGGAGGGTTTTGTGGCTGCATTAGTGTCCAGGTTTTTCTTTTTGTAGCCTGCAGAATACCTTCTTATGCCAAAAAGATTAGAGTGTAGGAATGAAGGCTCTATGCAGGGACCAGCTCGACCTCTCCATGTTCAAAGAAATGTGTAAATGTTGTCTGTGGCAGTGACCCCACCCCGCGGTCACTCTTTGGAGAGTGATCGTCTGTCTTAGTGTCAGCCTGGGTTGTTAGGGATCTCCATGGGACCCCCTTGGCTAACAGCTCAACCAAATGTAACCAAGTTCCACTGCTGGAAACTTGCCTGGCTACAAAGACGGCCAGTTTAGACTCTGTCCTCCAGTACTAGGAGTCCTCACTAGGGTCACATAGATTCCAGGACGTTTCCACTACACTGGGTTTCACCTCTACCCCTCCAATGCTCCCCGCTTCCAGCCATCTCTTTCCACACTTTTTCCTGCCCACTGGATCCCTCCTGTTCTTGTCACCACCCCACCCACAGTCCACCTGCAGAATCTGTTCTGTTTCCCCTTTCCATGGAGAGCCATGATCCCCTGTCGCCACAGCCCTTCTATTTACCTATCCTCTTTGGATTTTGGGTTATAGCTTTATTATCATTTACCTAACCACTAATTGTCCAGTTGTAAGTGAATTATATACCATATTTTATCTTTCTGGGTCCGTGTTACCTCACTCAGGATAATTTCTTTTTCTACTTCCCATCCCTGCAAATTTCATGTCTTCTTTTTTTAAACCTCTGAGAAACACTCCCTTGTGTAAATATACCCCATCCCATTCCCTTCCTTTCCCTCTTCTCCTCTCCCCTCCCCTCCCTTTTCCTTTTTTTTTTTTTTTTTTTTTTTTTTTTTTTTGAGACAAGGTTTCTCTGTAACAGCCCTAGCTGTTCTAGACCGCGTTTTTTAGACCAGGCTGGCCTGCGCTCACGGAGATCTGCCTGCAGGTGGGCCATGGTGGCACATGCCTTTAATCCCAGCACTGGGGAGGCAGAGGTAGGTGGATTTCTGTGAGTTCAAGGCCAACCTCACCTAGGAGAGCTAGTTCCAGGACAGGCTCCAAAGCTATAGTAAAACCCAGTCTTGAAAAATAAAGCAAAACAAAAATGATCTCAAAGTAGTTTTGATTTGCATTTCTCTGATGGCTAAGGAGGCTGAACATTTTCTTAAGTGTTTCTCAGCCATTTGAGATTCCTCTATTGAAAATTCTGTTTAGATCTGTGTCCCAGTTTTTTTTTAATTGGATTATTTGGTTTTTTAATGTCTAGTTTCTTGAGTTCTTTATATATTTTGGATATTAGCCCTCTATTGGGAGGAGTTGGTAAAAATCTTTTCTCCATTCTTTAGGTAGCTGTTTGGTCCTATTGACAGTGTCCTTTGCCTTATAGAACCTTTTCAGTTTCTTGAAGTCCCATTTATTGTTGATCTTAGTGCCTGAGTTATTGGTGTTCTGTTCATAAAGTGTGCTCATGTGTTGAATATACTTTCACTGAGCTGGGTTCCCCCTCATACCCTCGAAAAAGAGATGACTGTAATAGTGAGGTGGCGGTAGATACTCCTTCTGGTTCCATGCGATAGCTGGGATCTCTGTTCTGCACCAAACTGCCAGGGTTGACTGATATCCATTCAAATGGTTTGTGCTCCCTTCATGTGCTGAAAAACGAGATTCATTTCTAAATCTCAAAATCCCTGTATATGACCAGAGAGCGAAAAACATGAATGCTTTGCTCTGACTGCTGACTGGATTAATATTTCATGGTACCTGCTTTTTATGCAAGGTAACGGCCCAAAGTTTCTGAGATGTCAAAGAGGGATAGTAGTTATAAAGTGAGTATTTTGTACCTTGAATTTTCTGTTTTCTTCTCCTTGTGAATTTTACTTTTATTATTGAATTTCATGCCTTCCTTTTACTTAATCACTTGTAGCACGACAGAACTAAAGATAAAATTCTTTTTGCATGGTATAAAATGGTTTTTTTTTTGGTATCAGTATGTTCTCAAAAATGATATTAGAAAGGGAATTTATTAAACTATATAAACTACATTAAATTAAGGGAGACCTCAGTTATTGAATATAACACAGTTCATTATCACTTGTACCTAGTCTAGCCGTTTGTCTTTGGTGTCACCGCCAACTCTTAAGTTACGGTTCTTTCCTGTTTCAGGAAAGGGAACAGGCGCTTCTTGTGCCCATTTCCAAGTCCTGGATTACTGTGATTCTAATTCCTGTCCTGCTTTTCAGTTTGAAGGCCATTTCCTTTTGCTAGAATACTAATAGCTTTTTATAATAGAGGATCTCCAGGTAGGAGAATAGCAGAATGTGAGTGATACAAAGTTTTCTAATAAGTTATTTTAAATTGTTTTTCCTTTGTTTTGCCCAAATATTGAAGGATAATTGTTTTTTAATGTGTTTCCCAATACCCCCTGCACGCGCTTTTATGTCTTGGTGTTATGACTTCACTTCCATTATGTGGATCTCTCTTTTCTCTCTGATGTTAGTAGAGGGAAATGTCAAAGGAAATACTGGGTTTGCATGTGCATTGAATTTTAATAGCTCACCAGCCTAAACTTTTTCCAATTATGTTATCTGTGCCTGTATGTGCTCACACAAGTGCATTATGGGGTGGGGAGCACGCACCCATGACCTATTTGTTGAGATCAGAGGACAGCTTTGTGGAGTAGGTTCTGTCCTTCCATCCTTTTATGTATTCTGGGAATTGAACTCAGACCACCAAGCTTATCTAGTAAATACTTTTGTGTTCCCCACCCTGACCTTTAAAATGCCATTTAGAGGTTGGTGAGATGGGTTAGCAGCTAAGAACACATACTGCTCTTGTAAGGACTTGAGTTTTTTCTTCAGTGGCTCATACCAGGTGATACACTGTCGTCTTAAATTCTAGGTGCAGGGATTAGATCTCCTCTTCTGGGTTCTTTCTCTAGGCTCCTTGACTAACGTGTGCACCTACCCTCCAACCCAACACGTTCATGTACACATAATTAAAAGCAAACCAAATATTAATAAAATAGAATAACATCTAGAAAAAGTAATGGAATAATTTTTTGAGATTTGCTGACAGTACATATTTTTCTGTTATAGATAATATAGCTTGATCAAAGGCCCAATGATCAGGGTTTTTCTCATGCAAACACATCAGTGCAATTTTGAAGTTCATTTTCAGGTCCTTTTTTTTTTTTTTTTGAGACTGGGTTTCTCTGTGTAGTCCTGACTGTCCTGGAACTTGCTCTCTGTATACCAGACCTGCCTCGAACTCAGAGATCTTCCTGCCTCTGCCTCCCAAGTGCTGAGATTAAAGGTGTATGCCACTACCACCTGGTCCATTTTTCAGATAGGGAAAGGCAGATTATTGATAATTACGATAAAAATTTGTGTGATCGTAATTGTAAATTATTTGTTTCTTTTGAATAAAGGGCCTGACAAAAATTAAGTACATAAAATATTGTCAGGAGAAAATAACATTGAAATGAAAAACTTGATTATTAATGAAACAGTACCATTTGTACATAACGGTAAGAAAAGACATGGTATATGGCCCTACAAGGTAAATACTGTAGGAGTGTGGAACAGTGATGTGCCAGAAATTGACACAGGTTTTCACAGATGCAGGAGAGGCTGAGGCACTATGTTTATGTCTTAAATCAAGTGACCTAATTATATTGATTGCCCATCTTCTCACCTATAAAATTGGGAGGGAATTTAGCTCACAAGTCCTGATGCACCATTTAAAAGTGACATATACAAATTTGTATATTGCCTAGCACATTCGGATAATTTAGAGTTACTACTTTTGTCAAGAAAATAACAGTAATAGTAACATGCAAATAGACAGACATTTTTGTGAAAATATAATAGTTTTTGTTCACTCTGTAGTTATTGATGTCTAATGTAGCTATAGGGTTAATATTAAGTTAAGCAGAGAAACTTAAACTATTTTGATTGTTACTGAATATTATAAAGTATATTGTTATTTTAATGTTCTTTAGGTTAGGAATACTTTTTGGGTAGCTAATAATATTAAATTGTCCTGTTATTTAGGGAGGGAAAAAAAAGACAAAATTACAGATCATACAAGCTACAAGCTAAGACAGCTCACAAAACTAGAAATATCAGGAAATTTTAAATTTTTTCTTTAATATTACTTTGCTTCACTCTGTTGTCTTTTAGTCCCCTGCTGGTCAAAGAATTAGTAACTGGTACTAGCTGTATAAAAGTTTTGGTATAAGATGTTTAGAAACTGTATCTGTTTCCCTTTTCTCCCTCTGCAAACCCCTAGAAACATTGATGTTCCTTGTATTCCCACTAGGAAGCAGGTCAGTGACAGCTGTGTGCTTGTGTGTGTGTGTGGAGGGGGGGCTGGGTGTGCTTTTCTGAGATGGCTGTGTATAGGAAGGCTGGACTAGACTTTGTGTCTGCTGCTGAGTCATCTCTGCTGAGCTCACAGACACCAGTCACCGTTTGCTGTTTAAAGGTAGAATTTGATATGAGCTAGTGCTTCGGTTGGGTGTCTTCAAAAATTGTGTTTTCTTTTGATATTAAAATCATATCTTTAAATTCTTCAAATATTTTTATTTTTGTTTTTAATTAGGACATGTAGGAAAACTCTTAAGACTTGGCAAACAAAAACCATTGTTGAGATCAATCTGTTTATAACTGTGAACTTGTGATAATATGCAAATCAAAATCTTTCTGAGTTTTTATTTCTTCATCTCTCCGCTTTGTTCCTTTGACTTTGATTTCTAGAGGTTCCAAATAATCTAGAATGTTCTTTTATAATTGTAGTGATCTTGCTAATTATAGTTGTGTGTGTAGGTCAGAGAAGCAAAAGAGTAATCACAGGAGCGGTGGCACGGTGGCCGGCATGAGCGATCTGACCATGCCTAGTAACTGTGTGGTTTTGAGGTTTTATAGTTTCCCTTAGAAACTAGTTTCCTCAGTTTTTGTTTTCTAGTAGATTTTATCTGTTGTTTTGGTATAAGGTGTTTAGAAACTGTATCTGTTTCTCTTTTCTCCCTCTGCAAACCCCTAGAAACATTGATATTCCTTGTATTCCCACTAGGAAGCAGGTCAGTGACAGCTGTGTTGTCAATTAGAAACTATTTAAACTGCATCTAAATGCTCCATGAACTCCCTTTTGGTTCTAATTAGTATTTATTATCAATTTAGAACATAGTCTTCCTCCACCCTTTATCATAAAGAATTCTATAAGCCTTGTCAAGGTATATATGGAATTCCATTATCCATTATCAGACTATGTCCCTGAGGACAAGTACAACAATCATGAGTCTATTTTTCTTTCCTTTTGTTCTAGTAGGTAGCATTAGTTGTACACAAGTCATGTATTAGACCTTGTACTTACAACCTGTATGTAATTATATTAGGCAATGTATATTATTATACATTATTATAATAATAATGTATATTATTCAGTACATGCTTCATTTTTCTCCCTTTTACTCCAAGCATGAAATTGTAAATAACTAAAAATTATGTTGTGTGTAATGATGGAATTGATGCATGATTCCTGATGTATGATTCCTGTTTACTAATTAAGAATTATTCTACCAGTTCCATTGTAGGTATTCTGTAAATATTTATTGAAAAAGAAATGTGAAGTATTGCCTTCAGTTTGCTTTACCAAGTAAAATTGAAGACTGTGTGTGCTGCTTAACACTTAATATCTAGGAGTTATGCCTCTAATTTAATTTCTCTTCCTGTAGGAAAGACGGTTAAAAGAAAGAGAAGCCAGAAGAGAAGCCAACAAAAGACAAATAAAGGTAAGGAGGTGTGTTTGTGTGTTTAAATTAGGATCTTCATATCTTTATTTTGTTTTTGTTTTTTAAAAAGCAGGTCAGCTAAGGTATTTGACAAAGAGAATTTACAATCTTTTGTAATATTGAAATTAATTTAAATCCTTATTTTCCATTTCCATTTATTTTTTATGTTCATTTTTATATCAGGGTATTCAGATCTAATTGGATTTGAGCCCTTGTGGCCTATTGTTTACTTTCTCATTTATTTGTTTTTCTTTATAAAATATTAAAAATGCCAGTTTGCAATCTGGATTGCTTGACTCCTGACCTCCTTAAATACAGAAGACAATTGACTTTGAGGGCCAACTCTGGCAAGATTTGCATATCTGTCATTTTTAGACTAAAAATATGGCTTGTTTGTGCTCAGTTGGATAATTGGATAGTAGATTACTGTGAGAACATGGTTGCTTCGCTTCACCTTTGAAGATCTAGGTGAACCATTCTATAAGCTTTAATGTACCCCACAAGCATGTATAGTTTCCCTGGAAGATGTATGTAAAGTTATAAGTGCCATCCATATACAGCTATGATCTTTAATCTGGCATGCTTAACACTGAGACGATTTCAGTCCTGCCTTCTGAGGACATTTAATAGAAATGATTTCCTAGACCCATACTCTTGCTGTATGTGCTATGTCTGAATAGCCATGATTTTTTTTTTCTTGGCAGTTAACAAAGATCTGATTCTCTTAAATAAACCCATAACACAATGTTCTTTGTCCCGCTCCCCTCCCATACTGGTCATAACACTTAGAAAGCCAGTGAGAGATGATCACTCTAGTTGTAGTTTTGAAGTGGGAAGCAGCTACACTATAGTGTAAGCGGAAAACACTATTAAAGAGCACTCTCTGCAGAAGTGTCTGAAATGAAAGCTCTAGGATGTGCAGCCTGACTGGTCAGGCTTCTGCATATATTTATCATGCAAGGTTGAAGTGTCATGGCCTGAAAACTGGATCATTGGAACTGTACTGGATAAATATAAGGAAAAAAGAAAATCTTACCCTTCATGAAAACAGTTGACATTATGTATATTTCATGTTCAGTGTTAAAATAAACCCATTTTGTTTTACTAAGAAGCTTTTATTTCCACATAGGAAAGAAAGTCATGTTACTTCACTTCCTTTGTTTCTTACCTTTGTGTGTAGAGTCCACCTTTGTATTGTGGGCTCCGTATATATAGAGTTTTCTATTTATAGACCAGAGTGTAATTAATCCTGCTTCTGTAATGAATGTGTACAGATTTTTTTGCATTAGTGTTTTAAGATTTTATTTTTGTTGAGTATTGTTTGTGGTGCTGTCCTGGGATGTGCATGTCCGTGCAGGTGTTTGGGGAGGTCAGGTCTCCTGGAGTTGGAGCCACCTGATGTGGGCGCTGAGAACTGTATCGGGTTCCATGGCAGAGTAAAGTCTTATAACCACTGGCCATCTCTTCAGCCTTTGCCATTGTTTTTGCAAAAAGAATTTCAAAATTAAATACCGCTTACATAGTACTACTGGGCATTATAACTCTGGTATGATTTAAAGTATAGGAACTTGGACATTTTCAGGTTTGGGTATTGAGGGTGGATAAGGTTCTTGTCTTGGAAATAATTTCCCTCAAGTCTTGAGAGAAGACTACTTAGTATGGGTGTGTATATATATATATTGATGCTGTGTTCTTGGCTTTTCATAACCGATTAAGTTTTCAGGAGTTGTTTTCACTTATTAGCATGCTTCTGGATTCTTTTTCTTTAAATCCCTCTATAGATGTTGTCTGCGTTTTGTTTTTATCCTATTTCTGTTGTGGGAGTCAACTTATAGCCTGCTGTTAAGATTTTCTTTTAAAGCTGATCTCAAATGTGAACTTTGTGGCGAAAACCTTCCTCCCTCCTTTTTCATGTTTTTCCTGTGTTTTTTCCTTTGTTTGTTTTTTGTTTTGTTTTGTTTTTTTTTTTTTTTTTGACAACCAGGAAAGGAGAGGGCTTTCTTGTCAGGAGAAGACTTTTTACTGCATAGGCATGAGGACTGTGCTGAGTGAGCATAAGTAAAAGGGGGAAGGCTGTGCCAGTGACGAGTTCTTCTGAGCCAGGACCCTTAGTAGCCACTTACAGTCCCTGTGAATAGCTGAGAAACCTCCAGACCACAGCCCTCTTCTGGGGGTGAGGAGATGAGAGCTCTCTCCTTTGAGTGGTGCTTCTGTAGGGCTGAATGGCGCTTTATAACCAGGTTTCTGACATTCCCCAGTATACTCTGGTAAAATAAAAGTATAATGAATCTCTCAGAGACTTGATAATATTATTTTGAACAAGTTTTTTTTTATCTATGGTCTGTTGAAAGAAGAATATGAGAGCGAAGTTTTCATGATGAATTCCCGAATACCCAATAGTTAGTGATTTGGGAGATGCAGATTTTTAAAATTACATCTATATTTATTTTATTTGTATCTGTATGCGTGTGTGTGCACACACATGTGAAGGTCAGAGGACAAGTTGCTGGCATTCTCTCCTTCTACCACATGGGTTCTGGGATTGAACCAGACTGTCAAACTTGTCAAACACATTTACCCATTGAGCATTTACTGACCCAAGATGTAGATCTTTTACGTATGAAAAGTTTCCTTATAAAGAAGTACTGAACAACAGGATGCTTCTGTTTTATCTAACGAAATGATATATAGTTGTTGTGGTGATCAACAGAGTAGTACATCAGTTCTGGAGTTACGAGCAGCTATATGGGAAATACAGCCCTATCTCATTGTTTAGCTAGGTTTCCTGTTGCTCTGGTGGCTGCTCACATGTGATAACTAATATCTGGAAGGAGTTTACTTTTATGTAAAGAAAAAAAACAAGCAGTGTGAAAACTTGAGATGCATCTTCATATTTCTCAGGGCTCTGGTAGTTTTTAAAAAGAAGTAGGATTTCTTAAGTACAAGTGTGATGCCGATGAAATAGGATTGGTGATAAAGAAACAAAGAGCAGCTTAGACGGAAACACGGGAAGTAACATGTTCAAATTTAAAACAGTTCATACATTTTGAGGTTGAAGTTCTATAAGCATTATAAATCTTTCTAGTTTTGTTGCTGAGATGCTTAGTTTACTTGACGATGTTTTGTTTTGTTTTGTTTTCCCCAAGACAGAATTTCTCTGTAGCTTTGGAGCTTGTCCTAGAACTAGCTCTTGTAGACCAGGCTGGCCTCGAACTCAACAGAGACCTGGGATTAAAGACATGTGCCACCACCTTCTGGCTGACAATAGTGGTCTTAAGAATAGTTTATCCAGCAGGTAAAGTGAAATAAAAGCAGGAAATAGAGGAGGAAAAAGGTTAAATAAAAGGCAGGGATAGAGAAGAATATTATGGAAGGAAAAAAAGCAGAAAGAGCTGAGGAGAAAGAAAAAGATTTACTAAGAATGAGAAAGTGTATGCAGCAGCAGACTCAGCTCAGACACAAAGTACATAGGGAAAAGTTTCTCCACACTCAAGCAGAGCTCAACTGACTGTAGCAGTCAAGAGATGGGCCTGAGCCCGAACTCAGAGACCAACCATTGCAGCCTGTATCTTCTTTTGACTCTGAAGCTCCAGCCACCTGTGTTTCATTCACAGGACTGTCACTCTGGCAGCATGATTAATACTTGAAAAGTATTGAAAAGTCTTGAAAGTGTGAAAAAAAGGCCTTGTACCTGTACACATCTGAGTGCTTGTGTTTGCTTCCTATATTCCCAACACACTTGGGAAACACCCTCAGTTTGAACAGTAGCCACCGCAGGAATTATGAGTTTGTGAGTTTGGGGAGGATGAGTTAACCTGTCTAGCCCACAGACTGCAAATCTAAGTATGGCCACCAGAGGCCCCTGATATATCAGAGAAACTATTAACATGAAAATTGACTGACATTATAGCACCTATCAAATGCAAACACCAGCATATGCTATAGAAAAGAGTTGATCTCTTAGTTCAGTTTCTGCTGCTGTGATGGAGGCCATGACTAAAAGCAACTTGGGAAGGAAAGGGTTTATTGCAGCTTACAGTTGTAGGGCATTTTGAAGGAAGTCAGGGCAGAAACCTTGAGACAAAACTGATGCAAATGCCATGGAGGAACACTGCTTACTGGTTTACTCCTAATGGTCTACCTGCCTTTTATACAACCCAGGATCACCTACCCAGAAGTTGTCCCACCCAGAATGATCTGGCCCTCCCATATCGTCATTAATCAAGACAATACCCCACAGACTTGCCAAACAGGCCAATATTATAGAGGCATTTTCCTCAGTGAAGATCCCTTTCCAGGTATCTAGGTCTGTCAGGCTGACAAAAACCAACCAACAGAACTGGCATATTCAGATTTACACCCTCCAACCCCCACAATATATATGATTGGCTAGCAGTTTCCAATTTTCAAAGACCCAGAAAGAAACTTCTCTAAAGTGTAATCAGTGTGTGTGTGTGTGGGGGGGGGGATTATGATGCTTCCTTTTTTTTTTTTTTCAAGATTTTAGAGCAGTTCACTTAGAAATCAAATGACTCATTTTAAGGTACTGTCTATTAGTAACTGAGTATATTGGAATGAGGTATTTTTGCTTCCCTAAATGACAAAGTAGTTTTACTGTTATCACTTTTTTTTTTTTTTTTTTTTTTTTTTTTTTTTTTGCTTTCAGGGGTAGTCTGCTCAGTCAGTAAATTTCCCAAAGAGATGAATGTTGTTGTGAATGCCTTTAATTCCAGTAGTGTTGGGAGAATCAGGAGTTCAGAGTCATTCTCAGCTACATAATGAATTTGAGATCAACCTGACTACACAAGACCTTTTTTTAAAATGTTCCCTAAATAAAGTGATAAGAAATATCCAAGCCAACAGTTGTGCAGATTTACTGTAGAAACAAAAGCATGAACAGCAAAGCAACATGACTTCTGCAAAATACCATAGCTTTTCAACTTCGTAATTCAAAGGTACTGAAAGAAGTAGTGCTGGGTAAAGATTGCAAGTTTCCAATTAAGAATGATCAGCGAATTACTTCAAAATAGATACAGGCGAATAGATACTCAACAACAGAAGAAAAAGCAGAAAAAAAAATGGAGCTTCAGCAATATGAATTAAAATAGTTACAACTATGGAAGGAAAAAAATTCATCAAGGAAACTGAAATGAAAAACCAAAAAAAAAAAGTAGGAAATGGGGCCTGAAGAGATGGCTCCTTAAGAGCACTTCTCACAGAGGCCTCGGGTTCTGTTTTCTCCCCACATGGCAGCTTACAGACCGTCTGTAGCTACAGTCTCGGAGGTATGAGGTCTTCTGGCTTCCATAGGCACCAGGCTTAATACATTGTACACATACATATATCAAGAGACAAAACACTCATACACATAAAATAATCTGAAAATAAATTAAAACTAAAAAAGAACTGTTGGAAACAATCTCAGTGAATTAAACAAAAAGTCCAGTGGAAAACATCTCCAGTAGATTCACCAAAGCCGAAGGAAGAATATGAGGGAAGGAATCAAAGGTATGTTAGACTCCATAAGGAAGTGAAATGAACGCACAAACAGGCATGGTCACATGTCCACATCTTTGTGATAATAGCGAGAGATATGCCTAAATGCTATAAAAGGAGTGGTGATAAAAACTAAAGACATAGGGAATCATTCAAGGAATTCTTACCCCTAGTCAAGTTTTAAAAAATACAAAATAAAGAAATAATTTTTAAAACTTTAGTGAAAAAAAAGCAGTTTACCCAACAAAGACAGATCAGAATAACATCAAATCCCTTATCAGCAATTCAAAGAGCATGGAAAGAATGAAAGATTTTATTTTAAACATTAAAAGTAATTAATTGGTATCCAAAAGTGCCATATTTATTTAATCTGTCTTAATTAATGATAAAATATAAGCATTCAAATAGCATAGACTAAGCAGTTCTTGACCAAACCAAGCCAGTATTCCAGAAAATAGTAAACCTAAAAGAATAGTACACACAGAGCAGGTAAACAGTTTTAAGTGTGAGAAAACAAGAAAGTGTAAAATTAATAGAAGAAATAGATAAGGGAGAGTTAGAAAGAACTCTGTCTTGTCTAACTCAGTAAAATAGCAAATCCCTAATATTAGTAGGGGTGAAAGAACAGAGCACATACTGATCAAACAACCAGAGATATAGCCTGTAAGACCAAAGAAATTAGTAATTCTCTCCTAGGATCAACCTTAATTATAGTAACCGTTTCAGCTGACCCACATGTGGCACATATACTGGTTGACTGGATCATAAAACTAGACCCAACTATCTGCTTTCTCCCAAAAAACACCAACAGAAATGTGGTGAAAGTGCAGAAAACAGTGAGTCAAGACAATGGAAACTGAAAACAAAGCTGGCCTGGCTATTCTGATATTTGATAAATTTCAAAGCAAAATTACTCGTGTTTTATTCAGCAAGATATTACATGTGCTCTGAATAGTGAATATTTCATAAAACAAACATTAATGAGTGTATAAAAGGTCTGATATAGTTCTTGATATAGTAATAGTGGGTGACTTCAGTATTCGACTCTTATTTTTATAGGTAGGTCATCCAAACCTAAAACCAATAACAAAATGTAGCCCTCCAAAATCAAACCATAGAATATCTCAAATGAACCTATAGATATCTGCAGAATGTTTTATCTGGTCAGAAACAATCACCCAGTGATGTTAAATGACACCTGAGTGTACTGGACTTTGGGCTTATTGACAGACAGTTAAAATGCAAGAATAGTTTTTAGTATTCAGTACAAAGCTTACAGTTATATGGTATATAAACAGAAGCATCTGTATTCCTAATAAAATCCAAGAGACAGAGAGAGAGAGAGAGAAAGAGAGAGAGAGAGAGAGAGAGAGAAAGAGAGAGAGACAACTGATCTCTCATCAAAAGAAGTGAAGGTTCTGCCTTTTGTCTTTAAAACAGGAAGGAGTTCAGTGGAAAGGGTGATAAAGGTAAATGATTTCCTATTTTTAAGAATTTATGGGATCAACTGCAGGTTTGTGGAAAAGACATTTGGGGATACATTTTTTTGCTCTTTGTTACATGTGGGCTATAGAGTGACAAAGCTTCCTTGTTTCTTCTTTGTAAGCCATAAAGACTTTTGTAGGAGAGCACCATAAACTAGTACCCCAAAGACTCTAAAGTTAGTAACTGGAGATTTCTCCCTGCGAGTAATCATGTCTCTAAGAAGAATTCGTTTTTTCTTTCTGACATGGTATTTTGTGT
Organism: Myodes glareolus; assembly: GCF_982192425.1. Classification (NCBI taxonomy): domain Eukaryota; kingdom Metazoa; phylum Chordata; class Mammalia; order Rodentia; family Cricetidae; genus Myodes; species Myodes glareolus. The sequence continues at coordinate 82,064,121 of NC_142029.1, read as the reverse complement.
ATTTGTTTGTTCTCTATGATTTTTTTCTTTTTGACCTTCTAAGAAGTTATAGATAAAAATGCTTAGAAACTAAAGTTTTATTGCTGTTATTATTATCAACTATAAATGATTCATCTTTGGTCTATTTTCTTGCTTTGGGGAAAAGATATTGCCAGGTATCAGTAATGTTTTATGAAGAAAGATTTTTTTTCTTTTCCATGTTTTTTGTTATTGGTCTGTTTCAGGATTGAAAGGATTGAAAGGTTTCTTTACTTGAAGAGAACTCTTGAATGTGTTATTTGTATGACATGTTGCTATAGATGTTTTACATCAACTGGAGTGTTTTAGCCTTTCAAACACTTTCATCAAGATTATCTTACATGAACAATAAGCTTATGAAAGAAGTGGAATATTACAGTTCTTCAGCTGTTGAAGTTTGAATCGAAAAGTCTAATTATCTGACTTGGACTAGATTACATTTAATTGGTGGGATGAAATATCTTAGGACTCAACAGAGGGCTTTTTGGCTTGTTTAGGAGTTTAATCTGTTTTGTCTTTTGAGTTTTTACTTTAACAAATCCTACTTGTATTGCCTTGGGCAGTATCCAGAGTGCTTAGGAAGGAATTGTCGAATGAGTCCCTGAGTTTACCTCTTGTTCTTCTAAACCATTGACGATTTACATGCCAAATGGCTCTAGTTCCCTGAACTTTAGTTTTCCTTATTAATGCAATCATTCTGGAGAAATGTTGGTAGTTTCTGGTAAGGTGAATGTTTGACTATACAGTATGCCACACTTTCTGACTAGACATGGAACTAAAAAAATGCATACATGCTTATAACAAAAACTATCACATAGCAACACTAGTTACAACCATCAAATGTTGGAAGTTACCCAAATTATAGAGTAGGTAAATTGTAGTGTCATCATACACTGAGATAGTACATATCTATCATTGCTGTACAGTAACAGGATTTCACAAATATAAATTGAGCAAAATAAGTCAGAGTTAATATATAGTACTCCATTTATGTAAAGTCTTTCTCAAAGCAAAACTAATATCTGGGGTCATAGTTAGGATTCAGGACTGTTTTGTGGGGGAAGAGGAGTATTGCCACTGAGAAGACAAGATGAATGTGGGAGATTTCCATGGAGCTTGGTTCCTGGTCTGGTCAGTTAGTAGTGTGCTTGTGACCGCTTACTGATTTGTGCATGTTTCTAAATGAACATTATATTTGTTACCTTTCTCATTACTGTAGCAAAGTACCTGGCAAGAACAACTTAAAGAAGGAGGAGTTTATTTTGGCTCATGGATTGAGGGTACAGTCCATTGTGGTGAGGGAGGAAGCCATAGCAGCAGGTGCTGGAGGCAGCTGGTCACATTCTTTCGTCCTCAGTCAAGAAACTGAAACAAAATGTTCATACTTAGTTTGTTTTCTCAGTTTTATTTAGTCCTGGGCCCTACCTCATTGAATGCTACCACTCACATTTAGGGTAGGTTTGCTTACTTCATTTAACCTAATCTAGAGAATTTCTTATAGATATCCCCAGATATTTATTTCCTTAATGATAATCAAGATTAACTACCACACATATACTTCAAATAAGATTTTATGTTTTTGAAAATGAAGAGAGAGATTAGATGTCTGTATTTTCAGCTCAGATGTTTATATTTGGAGATTTTTTGAATATAAGGTATCATTAATAACTCATAAGTAATAAGAAATAATAGCCCCTAAAAGGGGGCTTAAGTGAATGCTCTAAAAAAGTTAATAATTTATATTCTTCAAATACATAGTATTGAGTACCCCATGTTCCAAGAAGTGTGATGATTCACCTCCTAAAATTTATACAGTTATTTCTCTCATATAGGAAAAGCATACCCTTGTGGTTCTGTAGCTTGAAAAATGCTGCAAAATAGTATATGCATGATCTTAAAGTTCCCTTTATCAAAAATCAGAATGGTTATCTGCTTTGGACTGGGATTGATGACTAGTGAATTTAGGATTGATTGCTTTACTTTACCCGTCTTGATCTTAGCCTGTATTCGCCATCTCCCCTCATCACAGGCACATTTCATTTTCAGCCTCATTGAATTTTTTTAAAGAACACGATTGGTATCGAAATTGTAAACATGACTACTAGTGAGCCTTTGCTTCCTAAAGTCTACCCTTAATTTTTTTGCCCTTCCCAGTACAACTGGTAGTAGTTGGTGTTTTGGTAGTTGGTGGTAGTTAGTGTTCCTTTGAGAAAAACAAAAGAAGAGAAGAACAAATATTCTCTAAGCAAAGATGGAGAGATTAGAATGAATGAGAATGCCCATGTTATGAATTCTTCTGCATTGTGATTTCAGATCCTAGGTTATGGTCTCCCTTAATGAGTAATTGCCAGGTTCCTGAGTAGCTCTCAGAAGAGGAAGAAGGTTGGGAGTTCATTTCTGCCAGTAAGCTTTGTGTTCCAGGTCATATCTTCTGTAGTAACAGCAGTGCAGCCTGCATCGTCAGCCTTCCAGGACTCTCGTGAGGATTATAGTGTGAGCTTTGAATCACTTTTTAAAATGTGAATTATTGCTATCAGCAATATTAAAAAGGTGCTGGATGTCTTTTAAGATAAGGTTATTCTGAGATACCTAGGATCGATGAAAGCTGGAATGTGTTGTCACTAAATAGCTGAAAGATGCTTCAGCTTCAGACATCCAGCACCTTCCCTCCTTTTTCTCTCCCATCTGACTATTAGGTGGAAGGCTATTTGCATGCATATAATTTAGATACTACAACCACCCCCACTAAGAGTCAGAGATCCAAGTCCAAATTTGCTTCTATATATATTTTGCATTTCGCCTGTGGTGTTATAAAGTCTTGAGATGAGAAGTTCATTTTGGTTCACCTTATGCTTCCATAGGAGATTGTCTATGTGAGGGTAAGTATACCCTCACTCAGTTCAGACTCAGCATGCCCAGTTCTAGTTGTGGCTCATGGTACTTGATTGCATGCAGGCCACCACCTCTTGTTCTTGCCCTGTAAACCTCCAGACAGCATGCAAAACCAATATAAGCAATGAAAAGATATTGCCCAGAGCATTGGAAAATATGTGGACAACATGGCTTCTCCATGTTGAGAATATGTGAGTCTTGTATGTTCATTTCAGTATTAGAGGAAAGAGAAAGCCCCGAGAGTAATACACTGGTCAAAGTACTCTTGGGTGGTTTATACAAAACTGAGGCTAGCCTAATAGATCTAATGGTCTGAGATTCTGGACTCTGTTTTTAGTGTTAGCGGTAGGTCACTGCGGCATTGAATTAATCTCATAACTGCCATGACTCAGGTGCTCTAGACCAGATAGATGTCTTGCAGTATCCCTTTCAGGTCCACAGCTCTAATTCCTTTCTTATCTGGTAGGTAGAAAGTGTCCTTTATTACTTTAATATTCTTTCAGATCATTCTACATTACATTTGCAGGTGTGTGGGTTTATTCTACACAGCGTCTTCAACAGTAGTTAGAATGTGGAAGAAAACTACAATCATCACAGTGTAGAATATTTGTTTGACTTTCTTAGGGTTTTTGGAGAACATAATAATTCAGAGAATATAGACTCTATCAGATTTTACTGTCACACAAAAGGGATAGCAGGAAACAAAGCTAAAGAATTTGATGAATAATAGAGTCTATTAGATGCTGAGTTGAGATGATTCAGAATAAGTCTGGGGGATGCCTTGGGGTTTTTGGAAGAATACAATCTAGGGTGGTAGGATAATCCTGACAGGAGCCACCATTTTTACTCTTGAAGTAATGTGTTAGTTCTGATAACAAGACAGAGTTAAACCCGGTCTTAAAGAACTGACAGTGAATTGGAAGAAATTTGTCTTTATGAGCATCCGTTAGCATGGTGAGCTTGAGTTTCATTCATGTTTCCTTTTTGCATGTGACATAATTTCATACTTTTATGACTAGATAAAATATTATTTATATCCCATTTTCTTTATCTAGTCATTTATTAATGAATACTCAGCTTAATTCTGTAACTTAGCTGCTGTAAATAGTGCTTAAATAAACATGAATTGCACAATTATCTCTATTGCATGTTGACCTAGATTTCGTGGAGAATCTACCCAGGAGTGGTATGGTTTCCTGGAATTTATGAACTGTGTCAACGTTAAACAGTGAAAAATACATTCTCAATTTCCTTCCAATGAATGAGATGAATTGGGAAAGTATTTTTTTCATTATTTTATCTTCAAATCTGAAAATACTAATATTTAAATGTCAGAGGAATCTTTTAGAATAACATATATTTGATGTTCTTGAATCTTCCTGTTTGACATATTTTATCACATAGTTTTATTGAGAAAGTTTTTATTAGCATTTATTTTGTAGGTCTGCTACCCTACTGAAGGTCACTTAAAGTATAAACATTGCCCTAAATTTCATTCTGAACAGACTGTGGTTCATCAATATGGATATCAAAAATAAGAAGTACTTAAATGTATGTATAGATCATAAAATCTCAGTTGTTTGATATTCTTTAATTTTGTAAGAAGATTTTTTTATATGAAGAAAAGTTTGATATGCTATTTTCTAAAATCATACTTTTTATAAAGTACGCTAAACCTGTTAAAATATTTTTACAGACATTTTGACAGTTAGTATTTTTACCCTCGTTGTAGAGATTTCTGGTAGCGTGGGTATAATTTAGGAGAGGCTGAAGTTCAAGAACTCTGACATCACTTATGTGTCCCCACCTAGAGATGTGGTAGTCATTTTCAGTGTTTCCACACTTACATAATTGGGTCAAATTTTTCTAATTCTATTTTAGCAAATCATCCAAACCAATAAGAACTTATCTAATGGGGTATCTTACATTTCAATACTGTGACATGGCATTGGCATCTGTGAATGTGTTGAGCTAAATTATAGCTTCTGTAGGGTCCCTGTAGCCTGTGGGCCATGTGTTGGACACATCTGGCTAGTTCCTTCTTTGAAAACTGTATTCTATTTTATTTACTTTATTTTACTGTGAAAACAGTAATTTCCATAATTATAGGGAACTGTTTATTAGAAGGTATAACTTTGAAAACTAAAACCAGTTGCCTATTTGGCATCTCTGTTTGTATTTTTAGTGAGAATCTAAATATATCTAAATTCAACCTTGATATCATCAGTAAACTGAGATGCAGGTGAGCGTGAGGACTTAGGGATCTTTTAATGCAAGGTTAGTTTTGGGTCATTGCCTTCCTTTTCTATAAGTGAGGTAAAACCAGGGCATGCTTAATTTTTTCTATCTATCTGAAGTTAACAACTTTGGGCAAGTAGTAATTCTACATCCTTGGATATCTGGGAATATTTTAAATAGAATACTTTTGCTTGAACCCTAAACACTGACCAATTAATTGTGTGTCATTAAAGGTAATTGCAGGAAGGCAGATCCCTGCATTTACGTAGGATAGAAGAACAAAAGTTTTGGCAGTGGGAAACTGTTTCCACAAATAGCCAGGGGGATGTAATCAGTAAATCTCAAAAGCATATGAAAAATAGTGCCCAGTAAATGATTAAGCATCTCTGAACTGTGGGAATTTAATTCCCAAATTTGTAACAGAAAGGGAGTGAGCTACAGTAAAAAACTTTGCAACAAAAAAACCCAGCCACTTTATTCACAAGACAGTAATTCCAGTGTGCCTTGCATCTTAGTTTAAACCTCCAACAAAGCTCTTGGCTCTAAGGAGTCATCTTGTGAAATGAGACTGTTCTAATTTCTGAATGATTCTTTGATTCATAGCATATAACATAGGGTGATGCCCAGTAAATAGTAAATATTAATTGTAGCAGGAACATTGCCTGTTAAATTTTCTTGATTTTACTGTGAAAAACAGTAATTTCCAGATTCTATGGAACTATGTATTAAACGGTAATAACTTTGGAGATGTACTTGTGTCATTTGGAGAATGAAGAGTTAAAACTAAATGTGGTGAAAGGGGTGAGGGATGGCAGTGCTGTTCCTGCACATAAGCAGAAATGACTTCCTGTAGGCCGTCTCGGCTGTGTAAGCTGAAGCTTGCTTCCTACCCGTAGAAAAGATGCTACACATTGTGGGTAATTTCCGTTGTTATTTAGAGTAACCATATAGACAACACTTGAGAATAAAAGGGAGTCTAATGAATAATTATAACAGGGCCACTGATTCTGGGCAAACCAGGGCTATATCATCACCTTAGTTGTATAACTCAGAAATGCCATCTATTTAACCTGCTGTGGAGCTTAGAAATCTAAAACACCTAAGCTTCTGTTGGTAGGAATGAGACTTTGGTATAATACCTTAGTATGTTCCATTCATCTCTTTTGCTTTGCAGTACTATCTTTCCTGTACTTGTCATAGCAGCACAGAGGATGGAAAATACGCCTTTTCTCCACTTTTCTAGAACTTAAAATAAATTGCAACTTCTTTGTTTCATCAACTCCTTCCTTACTAGTCTTGTAAATTAGTAAAACAAAGAAGTCAAGCAGTGTTAGCATGGTTATCTCCCCCTTGTTATATCAAAGAGTTTTAATAGTACTGAGGATCCTAAGTTCACAAGTGATTGTCATGTTAGTAGTAATTTACCAAAATGATATCTATTATGGTATTTTAATCTCTTTTGGGTATTTTGATTCATCCTTTTGTACTGTGTATTCTTTGAAACTCATCTTGTCAAATGTTTCTCATGGATACAGAATACCAGTAAAATGTTATATCAACAAGGGAACTCGCAAATGAATCAGATTGGTGACTAATTGCAGTCAAAATCAATTTAAATTTATATAAATTATTTATTCATCAGGTAGTTACTTACATTGAATACTCATTATTATAATTATGTTCTATTTTCTATAAAATAAGCCATTTCTTCACTATGTGGCTTTTTCAGATGAAAGCAAATTGGAGTAAGCATGAGATAGATAACATTCCTTAACCCATTAAAGTTAACACTCTAAGAAGTTAGTATAGGTTAGAAAGATAGAAATATAACATGTGAAATAAATTGAAGCCAGGTGGTGGTGATGCATGCCGTTAATCCCAGCACTCAGGAGGCAGAGGAAGGCAGATCTCTGTCTCTCTATGAGTTCCAGGCCAACCTGGTCTACAGAGTGAGTTCTAGGTCAGGCACCAAAGCTACAGAGACACCTTGCCTTGAAAGACCTAAATAAATAAATAACCCAGGAACATGTTAAGATAATATTCTCCCTGGGTTAGACAACTTTGATTTGTAAAACAAACTTGTTTTGACAATAAAAATGTGAGTCCATTTTGCTTCAGTGTGCTAGCTTCTCATGACTTCTTTTATTTCTGACACCACAATTCTCTTTCTTTTAGAAGAACTTCTGAGTTTATTGTGGTCACTATGTGCTTGTGTTGTCTGTGAATTTGATGAAATATTAACAACGTTTTTGCAGTTGTCTTTTTAATGAAAATGAAGTCTTTTCTTAAATATAGATGCTAATTTTCCTTAGTCCCTTTCCTCCCATTTTTCTTTTTTTTGAAGTCATATCCTTCCAATTCATTTTCATTCTCCCATTCTTTTTTTAATTTTTTTTGCTCTCATAGCATATAAAAGTCTTATAAAAACTTATGTTCTTATTAAATCTGGGCTGTTTTGATTTACAAATAAGAGCCACTGCTCAGATGGAATCCTGAAATGGAATCTGCAAGAAAATGTTTATAAGATAAATGTCATGAGCATAATTCTTAATTAAATTACCCTAAATACACAATGCTTTATAATTTTTTATGATTCCATGGAGAGTTGGAAGATTTAGAGTTGTTATTCTGTGTTAACATTTTTGTTTTGATGCTTAAGTTGGAATAAATATTATTTTTATTAAAGGAGCCTTTATGTTGTGTAAAAACAATTAGGGAATATAAATATAAAGCAATGTTTTATAGTCTAGAGGTCAGATTTGAGGAAATTTTGACATTTTGTTCCTGAATAGTGTGTTTATAAAGAATATTGACTTAGTTTCTTCAAGAGCCATAGTTAATAAGAAAAGGTAGAATTTTTTCTTTTGTTCTTTTCACTGTGAACTTCTGATCTCCAGGCTCATGGTGCCTGATAGTTGATAGGTTTTTTTGTTGCTGATAAACCCTATTAATCACAGGATATCCATTGACAGAGGAGAGTATCACTGAGGTTTGGTTCTTCTTCCCTGTGTATGATTACTTTTGTTCTATCAACTATACTGATGTTCCATCTCAGAAAGCTTTTATTTCCCTGAGTATATTGCCCTTTGAACAACTTTTTATGTGTTCTGAATCACCCTTCCCGTAAAGACTCTTGAATTCCTTTTGTAAAACATCTACCTGAAGATGTTAAATGATTGAGCCCCACTCCCCCAAAAAATAAAACTTAGATACATTTAATGTATACATTGCCTCTGCATTTTGTTTAAGAGCATATTTTAGTTGTTTAGTTCACGATATAGCTGTTTTATAAAAAAGTTTAGATGTCCTTATAGTTTTATCAAAATACAGGCTGTGTAACATCAATTCCAAGTAAATCGTGTTCAAAGATGTTTCAGTCTGCATGTTGTCTGGCTTTGAGTCTCAGTATTTGTTCCCATGTGATAGAGGAAGAAGCTCTTCTGATGAAGACAGAGCAAGCACTGCTGGAAGAGTGCAGCAGGATGACTTTAGGAGTCATTTTATGCTGTGTTCTTTAGTAGGACAGTAGGTCTTGGCTTTACCCTAGGTTCCTAGGCTCTATGTGTAGTCTCAGGTTCTTGGTGACCCAAGCAATACTGGGTGTGGGTCTGTCTTGTGGAGTGGGCCTTAAGTCAAATCAGGTATAGGTTGGTCACTCCCACAAGCTTTGTTCCACTATTGTACTATCCACACCTTGCAGGCAGGACGTCATTGTAGATCAGAGGGTTTGTTGCTGGGTTGGTATTTATATTATTCCTTTTGTAGTGCCTGCAGAGGACCTTCCTGTACTACTCCTAGTACTTAGGGTGAAGGCCCTCCCTATGTAGGTGCCAAATCAACTTCTCCATGTTCAATAAACTGTGTAGGTGTTGTCTTCAGCAATGTAGCATTACTGGCAGTTTGTGGAGAGCAACTTATGGCCTTGGCAACAGCCTAAGTTGTTTGGGGGTTCCCATAGGACCCCTTTGCTCAACAACTCAATTAGATGTAACCCATTCCTGGTACTAGAAGCTTTACTTAGTAACGAATGATGTCTACTTAGGGCTCTGTCACCTGTCATTGTGATTTCCTTTAGATTGTTTTCATATATAAATATATTTTAGGAAGCTTCTACTATATTGTTTTCATGCTACCACTCAAATGATGCTTGATTTTAGCTGCCTCTCCCCATGTTCCCTGCATGTCTTTCCGTTCCTTTTCTTCCCGCATGATCTTGCCTTTCCAACCCCCCATCTAGTCTTATCTGTTCTTTTTTCCCCTTTCTAGGAGATATATTTACTCCCTCCCCTTATTTTCTTACATAAAAATACTCTGTGGTTTTATGGATTATAGCTTGGTTACATTAACTTAACAGCTAATATCCACATATAAGCAAATATGTACCATATTTGTCTTTCTGGGTCTGGATTATCTCACTCAGGATCTTTTTCTCCTAGTTGTATTTTCTGTGAATTTCACGTTTGCATGTTTTTTTAAATAGATGAATGACATTCCATTGTGTAAATGTACAACATTTTCTTTATCTATTCATCTGTTGTCAGAAATGTCGGCTGTTTCTAGTTTCTGGCTATTACAAATACTGCAATAGTGAACACGGTTGAGTGAGTGTCTCTATGGTGAGACGAAGCATCCTTTGAGCATGTGCCCAACAGTAGTATAGCTAGATCTTGGAGTAGGTCAATTATGATCTACCTCAAAGAACTAACTCTGTTTCATTGATTGTTTTGTATTGGTTTTTGTTTGTTTCTGTTTTATCGATTTCATCTCTGAGTTTAATTAATTCTTGCTGTCTATTCCTTTTGGCTGTGCTTTCTTTTTATTCTAGAGCTTTCAGGTTTGCTGATAACTTAACTAGAATGAGGTCTCTCCAACTTTTTTTTATATAGGCACTTAGTGCTATGAACTTGCCTCTTAAAACCCCAGTATAAGGTTGAATTAGTTGTGTATTCAGTTTTATTTAATTCTAAAAAGTATTTTCTGTCATTACCAATTTTTTTTTTAATCCAGAAAGCGAGTTATTCAGCTTCCATGAGTTTGTAAGCTTCCTGTTGCTTATGTTTTGTTAATATCTAACTTTGATCCGTGGTGGTCTACTAGGATGCTATTTCTTACTCTCTTTAGTTTTTCTGTGTGTGTGTGTGTGTGTGTGTGTGTGTGTGTGTGTGTGTGTGTTGAGAATTGCTTTGTATCTGAGTATGTGGGTGTGTAGTCAGTTTTGGAGAAAGTTCCATGAGGTACAGAGAAGAAGGTATATTCTTTTGTGTTTGGATGGAATGTTCTATAAATATCTGTTAGGTCCATTTGGTTTATAATGTCATTAGCTCCAGCATTTCTCTGTTTAATTTTTGTCTGGAAGACTGGTCTGGTGGTGAGAATGGGGTATTGAAATCACCCACTATCACTGTGTAGAGATCAATTTAAGCTGTAGTAGTGTTTTTTTTGTTTTGTTTTGTTTTTTTGAACTTGGGTACCCTTGTGTTTGGATCATAGATGTTAAGAATTGCAGTCTTTTGGTGGACTTTTTTTAAATGAGTCCCTTTGCTATCTCTTCTGATTAACTTTATTTGAAGCCTATTTTGTCAGAAATTAAAATGGCTATACCAGCTTGCTTCTTAGATCCATTTTCTTGGAATACCTTTTTCCATCATTTTACCCTGAAGTGATATCTAATCTTGATGTTAAATGTGTTTTTTGTTTGTTTGTTTTTGTTTTTGTTTTTGGATGCAGTAGAAGGATGGATCCTGTTTTATTATTCATTCTGTTAGTCTTTTTATTGGAGAATTGAGACCATTGATGTTGAGAGTTATCAGTGAGCAGTGTTTTTTAATTCCTGTTTTTTTTTTTTTTCCTTTGGTGTGCTGGAACAGAAACCCCAACAAGCCGGCGCTCACTACATGTTGCCCCTCTTTTGATTTGCTGGTCTGATTATTGTGTTTTCTTCGGTGTAGTTAACGTCTTCAGTTTAAAAAATTTCTTTCTATCATCCTTTGTAGAACTGAATTTGAAGATGAATACTGCTTGAATTTGATTTTATCACTGAATATCTTTCCCTTTCCATCTATTGTGATTGAAATTTTTACTGGGTTTAGTAGTCTGGGCTCCTATCTGTGGTCTCTTCAAGTCGGCAGAATATCTGTCTAGGCCGTTATGGCTTTTAGAGTCTCCATTGAGAAGTCACATGTTAATTTAAATATGTTACTTGATCTTTTCCCCCTCTCATCTTTTAATATTCTTTATTTATTCTGTACATTTAGTTGTTTTGATTATTATGTGCTGAGGGTACTTACTTTCTTTTCTGTCCCAGTCTATTCGGTGTTCTGTAAACTTGTACTTTTTAGGCACTTCCTTCTTAGGTTCGGAAACGTTTATGATTTTGTTGAAAATATTTTCTGTGCCTTTGACCTGGGTTTCTTCTCCTTCCTCTATTCCTATATTTGTAGATTTGGTCTTTTTAAAAAAATACTGTCCCAGATTTCATGGATGTTTGTGCCTGGAGTTCTTATAATTTAACAGTTTCTTTGACTGAGGTATCCATTTCTTCTATTGTGTCTTCACTCCCTGAGATTTTATCTTCATCTCCTGTACTCTGCTGATGAGGCTTGCCTTTGGAGTTCTTGTTGTTTTCACTTCCTGTTTATGTTTTCATTAAGGGATTTATTCATTTCCTCTTCAAGAACCTCCGTCATATTCACAAGGGCTCTTTTCCTTGTCTTGTACCTCATCTGTGTTGTTTCTCATTGCCTGCTGAGTTCTAGTGGAGATATGTTGTCTTGGCTGTTATTGATTGTGCTTTTACTCTTGTGTCTTGGCATCTGGGTTTGGAAAGATTGTAATTCTAGGTGCTGATAATCTGATCTTGTTGGGTGAGTGTTTCTGTTGCCCTTTCTGGTTCTTAGGAGAGGGTGGTGGCTATGTGTTGCTTAGTAGGGAATGCTTCTGGTGTCCTGCCAGGAGTGGCTGCTGGCAGGATACCAGAAAAATTCCAGGTAAAATGTGTTTCTGGGTATTGGGAGCTGACACTTAGGAATGGGCAATGGGAAAGGGCCTTAGGGGGTTCACCAGAGGAATGAAAGGATTTTTCAGGACTTGCTTAGTCCCCTGGGACTGGGAATAGAGAATGAGGAGAGGCCACAGCAGGCAGCCTGCTAAGGTGCTAGGGGTGTGACCCTGGGGTTGTATTTAGAGGATGGAGAGTGAAGATCTGAAACTTTCCCACCTGCTCCCCTAGCCTACTAGCTTCTCAGGCAGGTCTGACCAGAGGCTTCCTAGAGATGGCTGCTGGGGGTGGGGGCTGGGACAATGGAATGAGTAAGGAGGAAGGTTGGAGAAGATGTGCATGATTTTCCAGAGATATGGGGCAGAAAAGAAGGGGAACCTGCAGGAGATGGTTGACTATAGAATTGGGAGTGATTCTGGGGAATTTGATTTGTAGGAGATAGATAGGTGAAAGTCTTCAGTTAGCTGCCCTGCTTCCCATGCCGGAGTGGCATGTGGCTTCCCAGGGAAATCTTGACTTTTTTAAATCTTGATTTCAGTCTTTGCTGGTTGTCTGTTGGCACAGCTGTTTTCTAACGCCCTATTGCAAGTGTTTTTAAACTTTGATTTTTTGTATTTTAGGCTTTTGTCTCTGCTGAAAACATAGTTAGTATTTTAAAGTGCAGATCCTGTTGAAACCAGAGGGACCAGTGGGTCACAGGCATGTGAAAGATTGTGGGGACTAATCCAATTGGGCCCTTTCTAGGGCTGTAGACTCAGAGGGTCTTTGCAAGATAGTCATTGTTCTGGTTTGTAGTTCTCACCAAATTCGTCTTGCAGCTGCTGCTGAGTGTGCAGATGCAGTGTGCCTGTGCCTTTGCAGTGTTCGTTCAGAACAAGCGAGGTGTCCCAGAGAGCAGCTGCAAGAGAGGAGGGTTTCTGTTTCTACAGAAATACAGACTAACTCTAATAGCAGCAGTGATTCGGGTCTGCACTATACTCCAAGTTTTTAGGCACTTTGACTTGTCATGGTCCTGTTGTTTAGCTTCTCATTGCTACCCTTATCCATGAGGGAACTGTGTTTTACTTTTTATTAGTGGGAATTGAAGGTGAGCATTCAGATGGGAGAGACCAATTAATTCCCAGATGGTACTTGTTTTCTCTAATTTTTTATGTGTGATCTATATGTTACTGGCCTTAGGCAACTGTCTTAGCACAACTGAAAACTGTTACACATTCTAGTTCACATAATGTCCTTAACATTTGTATGGTCTCCAAGTTTTGTTCATAGAGGTAATTGAGCCTCTGTTAAATATTAGATTGGTAATTTATAAGTTACAAATACCTTAACAGTTTCTTAAGACAAATCCAGGGCCCAAGATAGTTTTATTTTTGCAGTTTGGGAGAGTTTAGGTCTTGTATATGCTAGGCACATGTTCTCCCATTGAACTACTCCTCTCATGATGGATTGAGTCTAATAATTTACTCAGTCATACTCATGTTATTTTCTATGGCAAAATACCTGGCAAAATCATCAATTTAAAGAAAAATTTATGTTGGCTTGGGGCTTTACAGTTCCATTTTCACTTGGTCCTGTTGCTTGAGGAGTTGGAGACATGGCATCTCAGGGTGATGGGCTAACAGAGGAGACTGCATCATGGTAGCTGGAAAGCAGTGAAAGAAAAGAATGGACCAGGTCTCTATATCCTTTTAAGAGCATGTCCTAGTAACCTAACTTCTGTCCCTTATGTCCTATCTCTCAGTGGAAGCATTTCAGGCTAGAAAAGCAAGTTGTTATACATGAGAGTATGGAGAACAGTCAGATCTAAGCTGTAACAACACTAAATAGGTGTAATTATATATTTTTTATCTTATCCATTTAGGAGTTTGATTAATTCATTTTTAAGGGCTCAGTTTTATTTTTTTCTTGTTTTTTTTTTGTGGGGTAGTTGGGTGGGAGTATTTCATAGGTACATTTCTGTTACCACCATATCATATCTTGGAGTTGTTTTTCTTCCTCATCAAATGAGTTTTACAGGTTATATACCAGGTAAATTCACAAATTTCACATCTCTTATCTCTCATCAGTGGGAAAAAATATGTGCTAGAAACTGAATGTGATTTTCTAATGAGTCTGTTTTTAGAGATCTGCCGAGACTCCAGACAAAGAAAAAGCCTAAGTTTTAAAGAACTAAAACTAGCTATTTCCCAGCTATATTTTTGGGAGAGTTTTTTTTTTCCTGTTGTAGAATTGTTCTAATAATGTCCTTGTATTTTTGTTCTATTAGTTAAAGTAATATTTGTTTTGTCTACTGACTAACACAGCAAAAATTATTTTTATCACTAGTCTGTATTTTTAGATGGAGTCTTATGTGCTGTTTTTGCTTTTCTTTTAGTCACATTGCAGGAACTGTTTAAAACTCCCCTTCGTGCATCTTTGAAGCACTCTTTAAACTTCCAGTGTACCGCAAGTTTTGTGAACACAAATTGTACAGCAACAAAAGGATTCAGGGTTTTTATTTTGTCCTCCAGAAAGCCCCATGAATAATTATGATCCTGTAGCTTGATAGCAGTTTCCCCCTTCCCTTCAAGGTTGGAGTGGCTATTAAACTTTATGACTGCCTTCTTCAGGATGGTTGTCTTTGTGCAAGTTTTTGTTATGGACCAATTTTGTGACTTGGATGCATTGGATGTAAATTAGAGATGACTACACACAGTGTGACAAGCCTTCTTGGTCCTTTCCAATAGGTTTATTGTTTGGATTGTATTAATTCTTTCAATTCAATAATGTAAGTTTGTAAAATTAAATTTAATTATTTATGTATGAGTTTGGCATGCTTTAGGGGACAGCCTGTGATGGTTGATGTTTTTCCTCTAGCATGTGAGTCCTATGGATTGAACTTAGGTCACTGGCTTGATGACAAGCACCTTAACCTCTATTGCCAGGCTTAAAGTGTGTCATGTGTTTGTTTGTTTTGTGGTATTTGAGCTGTTTAATCTTCGGTAGACAGCCCTTCAAGATCAAACCCTTTTATCTGCAAGTGGTGTGGGAGGTCCTTCTGCCTATGTGTTGCTTTTATTGGTTAATGAATAAAGAAACTGCCTTGGCCTGTGATAGGGCAGAACTTAGGTAGGCAGGGAAGACAGGATGGAATGCTGAGAGGAAGAAGGCAGAGAAAAGAGACACCATGGATCCTCTGTAGATAGACTTGCTGAAACTTTGCTGATAGGCCACAACCTCGTGCTGATATACAGATTAATAGAAATGGGTTAAATTAAAATGTAAGAGTTAGCCAATAAGAAGCTAGAGCTAGTGGGCCATGCAGTGATTTAAATAATACGGTTTTCTGAGTGGTTATTTCGTGGCTGGGAGGCCGGGACAAACAGTGGCCTCCCTACTACATACAAGTGATTGAATTTTCAGCTCAATGTTTTTACTTCCTGTCAGAGAATTGTATATCAGGGTCTACTTACTGTGAATTATGGGAAGAAAATAGCAATAGAAGCATTCCATCCTCCGTAAGCTAAAGTAAACAACCAGTTCAGAGTCAGGTTGTTGCTCAGTGGTAGTGTTTGCTTTTTTTGGGTAGGGTTATGGGTTTGATTCTTAGAACTATATAAGTCAAAGCAAAACAAACAAATACCAAGCTACAGTCCAAATTTCTGAAGAATTCTTTGAAGCTATTGTTTTGCTTTTCTGTATAATCCTCATCAAATGATGTTTGCTTAATATCTTCACCCTCCATCTAAATTTAAAAGATACTGAATTTTCGGGTCTCTCCATTTTAGAGGGGCAGTTACAGGTCCATAAGGGAAAACTGGTGTAGTGAATGGAATCTCTGGTTGGGTGGAGATCATTATTCCAGTTGGATCAGGTTAGTCCCTTGGCCAAAGGACCTTCCTAGAGTGAAACTTCATAACAGTTTCATGGGGAGGTCTACAATGTAAGATGTCAGTCTTCAGTTGTATAATGAGGTAATTTGAACTGTAACATTAAAAATTTAGAATTTAAAATTTTATTGTTTCTCATTGATGAACAGTTGGCCAGATTCCTGTTCACCTTTGGTTTCTAATTCTGTTAATATTTTAATATATTATAGAAAATATATTCTGGTAATTCTGTATAAAAATATTCTTACAGGAAAGAATTCAGTACTATACTTAGTGCTTTTTCTGGGTCAGTGAGAGGATTTTGAACAAATCATCTAAAATCTCTGTCTTTAACATTTCCTAATGTGTTTTTTAAATATTTCATATTTAAAATTCTATTACTCAGTCAGTCTTTATATGTTCATTGATCTTTTTGATTTCACTATTTCAAATAACAGTTCTCATTAAAATCCTTAAACATTGATATTAATGAGCAGGAGTCCCTAAGTAATGGCACTCCCCTGTTCTTGCTGCTCAAGGACTCTTTGTTCTAATTTCCATTAAAACTTGTGTGTAATAGCTGGGCTTGCTAATTGTTTGGTGGGAATACCAAAGAAAATTAAAAATTACTTTCCTCTGTGTATTATTTATGTGAATAATAAGAGCAGTGATCATATTTTAAGCCTTTATTTTCTTCATGTATTAGTAATTGTTAATTAACAGTAAAATTAAACTCCTCCCCCAGAGTGGCCTATAATGGAACAAAATTCCCAGTATTATATGTGTAGGTTTTTTTCTTCTTTTGTTAACTTTCAGAGAAGATACAGACTTGAGGAATCAATTTGTAGTTTTTTTTTTTTTTAACCCCATCATACCCTTTTCAGGCTTACTTTACCTAGAACTCTGTCAAAAAAAAACCAAACAAACAAAAAACAAACAAGCCTCGGCTGTTGTTTTAGTTCTGCTAGTAGACAGTGTGATAGTGAACTTTCAGTGATCTAAAGCACCCGCCCACTCACATACTTTTTTTTTTTTTTTACTGTTTTGTACCCAGGACAATTTAGTATGATCTCTTTCTAGGTACAAAAAAGAAAATAAAGTGGTCCCTTATTCAGGCAGTGAGTACCATGCTGAAGCAATGAAAAGAGTGCTGTTATTGCATTGCAGTATTAGGATATGTTCAGAGACTGACAGCAAGGTAACAGCCTTGGAACATCTAAGGAATTTACATGTCACATGTAGATGGTACATGAGCTATAACTATCTTAACAAGATACTAGCAACAGCAGAAGAATCAGTTTCAGCTATGGTCTCTCAGGCAGACCAGTTCCTGAATTAATGGTTTAGCATTGGGCTATAATTTCAGAGCAGAATGTTGACCCCACACTAGTGAGTACAGAATTTGTCTTAAAGGGAATGTCAGAGCTGTTATTCTACCAGTACCCAGACACAAGCCTCTAAAACTCTTGATTTTAACATTTGAATACATTGTCTTTCAACTTACATAGTGTATAATTCTGTCAGTTTCTGATAGCAAAGCCTCCAGTTTAACTATCAGTGATATATTTAATATAGATGAGAAAAATTAACTGGTGGTGTTTAGGAAGTGTTCTGGTTTCATTCTATTGCTATGATAAAAAGCACTTTGACCAATGCCACCTTAGAGGAAGGCTTATTTCAGCCTACAGGTTACAATACATGATCGAGGGAAGTCACAATAGGAACCTGAAGCAGAAAGTGTAGAGGAATTCTACTTGCTAGCTCGCTCTCAGGTTCATGCAGAGCTAACTTCCTAGTGTGCTTAAATTGAAAGATGGGTTAATTAGAAGTTGGTTTATGCACTCACCAACAGACTCAACTTCTGTGTCTTTAAATGGAATGCAGTAACAGCAGAATCTGCCTCATCCAGGCTTTTCATTCTCATCTCTTTATGTGTTTGCTTCCCTGCATGACAGCCTCCATCAAACTTCTGGGAGTCTAATGCCAGGTGGTTCATTGTCCGCATATATAAAAAGGTCTCCAGGCAACATTAATTCCATAATCATTTCAATTCCAGCTGCACAATAAAGCTGAAGGTGTGACTACATAGGAACTCTTTTACAAAGTACATGTGACCATGAGGTGGGATTCTGTAGCTAAAAGGTCTAGAATCTGATGTGATCCCTCTCCTATAGCTTAGAGGTCAGCAGGCCACAAAGTATATGCTGTATCTCCTATAAGGTTGGGTAATGGTCTAGGGAAGGAAATGGTGTAGGGAATTTGAGTGAGGTCTGTCTCTATAGCAAAAGGTGCAGTCTGCCTCCACAAATAGCAAAAAGGTCACCAGGTTGCTAACAAAATTCACCCCCAGCCTTCTGGGCAGGAAAACGTGTATTTTATCTCCTCCGGTGAGAAGAACCTTTGTGTCCCAACATTAACTGGACTTGCAGTTACAGGCATGAATTCCTTCCCTATGAGCAGGCCTTATTGTTAGCTCCACTGTGTCCATGCTGCTCAGGTTAGTACATCTTACCCAGAAGGTGGGTTTTGTGGTTCATAGATTCCACAGCTTAGTAACATCATTGATAAAGACTTCTCTTCCCCAGCATCTGGCACAGCACCTTCCATCTCTTTGAATGCTAGTCAGCAGAGAGGACATTTCCAGGTCATTTCCAGCTTGGTTTTTGTATGTCTTTCTACTGAATTACATGGTGTCCTCAGCAATAGGGTCTTATCCTCTAGTTCTGGTGGGCAACAAGGACTGACAAGACTGTCGTGCTTTGTAGGCCTCCCTGATCACAACTCCTATAGTAAGCAGCCCACATCTGGACTGAGAAATTTTCTATTTTTGGTAACTCAATGCTTATAGAAGCTGCATTATCTAGCTATGCAAGGTAAATACCGTTCACTTTTTCTTTTGCATTTTTATTTGATTTACAATGTAGTTTTCCACATCTTTTTCATATACTCTTTACTTTGAATAGTCTTCTCTACCCTTCTCTTCTGAATCCACAATTCTCCTACCCTCCTCTCAGTTTGACCTTTTCTACTCTTACTATCCTCTTTTCAACTTACTTACTTTTATCTGTGTTACACTGTGCTCCCTCCTGAAGATGCCCTACCCCAAATATCTGCTTCCTAGTTTCCTGACTTGTATAGGTACTCACAAGCAAGAGTCAAAGTTAGGGTTCACATATAAGAGAGAATATGAGGTGTTTACCCTTCTGTTTGTGGGTTATATCACTCTATAATTTTTTCAAGTTCCATCGATTTACCTGCAGATTTCATTTATCCTTTATAGCTGAATAAAATTTCATTTTGTATGTTTACCCTGTTTTATCATTATTCACTTATTCATTTATCAGTTAATAAACATATAGAGTGCTTTTATTTTCCAGCTTTTATAAATAAAGCAGCAATGGTATCTCTGAAGTTATGTAGAGTCCTTTGGGTATATGCCCCAAAGTCGTATAGCTAGGTTATATGGTAGCATTATTTCTAATGTGTTTTAAGAAAGTTCTAGACTGATTTCCAAAGTGGCTGCACTAGTTTATACCCCGACCAACAGTATGTGATGTAAGGTTTCTCACTTTCCTCTATCCTAGCTAGCATTTGTTGTCATCTTTATTCTTGATGATCACTGTCTGGCTAGGATGGAATCTTAAAGTGGTTCTAAGCTGCATTTTCCTAAAGATGCTGCACACTTCTAAAAGTGTTTCTTAGTCATTCATATCTCTTCCTTTGAGGACTATCTACTTAATTCTGTAGCCATTTTAAAAATTGGATTGTTTTCTTGATGCTTAATTTTTGTATTATCAGTATTTTAGACGCTAGTATTTTGTCACATATAGCTGACAATGATTTTCTCCTATTCTGTGGGTTGCTTCCATACTCAATTAACAGTTTCTTGATGTAGGATTTCCCTCTGTGTGCTGTGATTACCATTAATGAGTAAAGAAACTGCTTTAGACCTATAGTAGGGCAGAACTTATCTTGGCAGGGAAAACTAAACTGAATGCTGGGAGAAAGGAGAAAGAAGGGCAGAGTCAGAGCAAAGCCTTGTAGCCCCATCGGAGCCGGATGGAACTTTACATGGCAATAAACAGATTAATAGAAATGGGTTAGATTAATATGTAAGAATTAGCCAGTAAGAAGCTAGAGCTAATGGGCCAAACAGTGATTTAATTAATACAGTTTCTGTGATTATTTCGGGGCTGAGTGGCCAGGAATTAACAAGTAGCTCTCTCTCCCAACAGTTTCTTTTTCTGTATTGAAGGTTTTTTGTTTGTTTGTTTGTTTTATGAGATCCCGTTTTTTTGATTGTTGTTCTTATGTAAATATTCCTATTTAGAATCTACCTGAGCCTATGTATTGTTACATACCCCCTTATTTTGTACTTTCAGAGTGTCTGGTCTTAAGTTATGATCATTTCCATTTGGAGGTTTCTATGATGTAAGAGATGAGGATTGAGTTTCATCATTCGGTGTGTTGATAGCCAGATTTCTCAGCATCATTTGTTGAATATGCTGTTCTTTCTCCAAGGTGCATTTTTTTTTACATAATTTTAAAAATTAGATAGTTGAAGTTGTATGGAATTATATCTGGGCTCCCTATTCTATTACACTAATCTATATGTCTGTTTTTATGCCAGTCATGCTGTTTTTACTACTATGGTTCTGTAATATATGTTGAAGTCAGGCATGATCATATTTTTTATAATATTCTGTATTTCGCTAGGAAAAGAAATAACCAAATACTGTCCTACCTAAGTATTTATATAAACTTCCTCATTGATTATGATTTCAGGAAACTTTTAAAATGTAACGTGGCCTCATCTGACAATCCCAATATAAACGTACTTGTTTTTTTACACTGTTATAATCCATAGAGTACTGGAGAAACCCAATAATATTGGTAATAAATCATGAGTAAATATTTTTACAAGTGGGACACCATGGGGACACTGAATGAAGTGAAAAGTAGAAGAAATGAAAGAAAAGTGAGATCTGCAGTCTGTGCCTTCCTTCTGGGGGATGTGTAGTTTATCTCTGACCTAGTAGATACGACCTTTTGCTTATTTTCCCAGTCATGCATCTGCTCTAGTTAGCCCTCTTCATGATTCTTTCCATGTTGAAAGACATATCTACATGTAGTTTTCTTTCCATCTTTCTGTCTACACTCAGTATTCAAAGTTCATCTTAGTCATGCCATGCCTTTCATGAATAAACACCCCCATGTGGACTCTGAAATCAAGCTCATGTACTTTGAGAAATGTTTTAATGTTCAACTCTGGTCAGGTGGTACAGCCCTTCATTCTCAGCCCCATCAACTCTCCTGCAGGCCCTGGAGGATGTTTGACTTTCCTGACTCTTTCAGGAGCTTATACAATTGGGATTAGATTGTGGTGAGTGAAATCAGAATGGCCAAACAGATAAAAGTCTCTTTCTATGTGCAAAAATCGATGAAGGAATAGCCTTTTTAAATGATCAGAATCTTCCAGTATGGACTTTGTCAAGTTACATTCGGCTCTCAGGATAGCTTAACTAACTACTTTCTTAAGAAAACAGACTTCTCCCATTTTGTACTTTCTTACCTTAAAGTACTGTCCTAGTCAGTCCTTATCATAGTGCCGTAACTCAATATCTTATATTTCGTATCATAATTTGAGAACCTTAATGAGTCCCTAAACATGTCTGTTAAAACATACTGTTCCTATAAAAGTGACTATCTAATCACCCAATGTTATAGTAATTTATTCTTAGGATCGTAGTGCTAGTCACTTGAATTTGGCAAATAGCAGGTATGGAACCAGAAATTTCCCAAATACTTGGTGGTAGGTCTCTAGGCAGAGAGAAAAGTGACCAGGACCAACCAAATAAACAAACAAAAAATAAAAAACCTTGGGAAAAGAGCAAAGATGAGTTTTTTACATGCATAGAAGCAGTCTTTAATTTTTCATAAGATTGAACTGAAAGTGTGTCTTGCATATGTAGTATAAATTTAAATATATATGAAGGTAATTTAGAACTAGAAAATACATATTTTTCATATGATATATTTTGATCAAATCCTTTCCCTTCCCCCAACTCCTCCCAGATTCTCCCTACCTCCTTACCCACTCAATTCCCCCGCCACCAAAACCAAACAACAACAATCCACTAAGATAAAAAACAAAACAAAAAAAAACCCAAACCAAAAATTGTAAAAATGGAGTTTGTTTTGTGTTGGTCAGATGCTCCCTAGGCATGGATGGCCTTCCCTGGCGTGGTTGGTATGTCCAGTGACACTCCATTGCAGGAAGAGGATTTTTTTATTTCCCAGCAAGTGTCATTTGTAAATAGCTTCTTGGTTAGGGGGTGACCCTTTCTACTTCCCCTTCTTCGTGCTAATTGTGTCTGATTTGGGCTTGTGCAGGTTTTATGTGTTCTGTCAGTGACTGTGGGTTCATATATGTATCAGCCCTGTTGTGTCTGAAGGTAATATTTCCTTGGAACCATCCACCACCTTTGACCCTTACAATCTTTCTGCCTCATTTTCCCAAATAGATCCCTGAGCCTTGAGGGAAAGGTTTGATAAAGAAATCCCATTTGGAACTGAGTGCTCTAAAGTCTCTCACTCTGCACTCACTGCACACTATTCAGTTAACTCTATGTTAATAACCACCTGCTTCAAGAAGCTTCTGATGAGGGTTGAGCATTGATCAGTGGGTATAGCAGTGTGTCACTAGGAGTCATTTTGTTGCTATGTTCCTTTAGCAGAGTAATAATAGCAGTAGGCGCATGGCCTGTCTTGTCTTAGGTTCTTGGCCACTTTAGTAGTGTCAGGTATAGATGCATTTTATATCTAGGGGTGGAATTTAAATTCAATTAAAAAGTTATTGCTGGGCGGTAGTGGTGCACATCTTTTATTCAGGAGGCAGAGGTAGGCGAATCTCTGAGTTTGAGGTGAGCCTGGTCTACGTGAACTAGTTTCAGGACAGGTAGCAAGGCTACACAGAGAAACCCTGTCTTGAAAAGCAAAGCAAAAACAAAAAAGTTATTGGTTGCGTCATAACCTTTGTAGCACCATTGCACTGGTATATTTACAGGCAGATCGCTGCTGTAAGTCAAAAGGTTTGTAACTGGGTGATAAATAATGCTTAATTTTCTTCTCTGGTAGTATGCAAAGTCCCTTTTAGTACCATGAGTACTGGTCAATCAAGGTGAAGCTTCTAGTTGGGCACCAGCTTACTTTCTCCATGTTTGATAGCAAAGTAAGTGGTGTCTTCAGCAATACCGCTTACCATTAAGTTGTGTAGAAGGGCTACAAGCCTTGGCAATCACCTTTGATATTTGGTGGAGGTGTGTGTAGGGGTGCTCTATGGGATCCATTTGGCAAATGATTCAACAACATGCAACCTATTCTTGGCACTGGAGGTTTTACTTGGTGGCATAAGATATCTATTTGGGGCATTATCTCCTCCACTATATGGTGACTCCATTTAAATCCCTTTTTTTATTTTTTTAAAGTAATTTTATTAAATTATAAAAGTTTCCATTTACGCCCCTCTTCCCAACACCCTCCCACTCCCCCCCTCCCTCTCCTCCTCCCTCTTTGTCCCTATGGGCAGTCAGGGTTTCCAGCCCTGTGGGAAGTTCAAGTTCCTCCCCCCTCCCTCCAGGTCCAGGAAGGTGAGTATCCAAACAGACTGGATCCCAAAAATCCAGTATATGCAGAGGAAACTAGTCCCAGTGTCATTGTCAATGGCTTCTCAGAAAGACTCCGGGCCAGCCACATTCAGAGAATCCGGCCACATTCAGAGAATCTGGTTGGATCCCGTGCTCCTTCAGTCGCAGTCCAACTGCCCTTGGTAAACTCTCATTAGATCCGACCCCTTGTATCAGTGGGTGATAGCATCCCTCGCAGTCCTTCGTCATTTTCTTCGTCCTTCTGCTCCTCATTTGGACCTTGGGGGGCTCAGTCCGGTGCACCAATGTGGGTCTCCGTCTGTATCGCCATCCATTGCCAGATGAACGATCTATGGTGATAAGCAAAATATTCATCAGTATGGTTATGGGCCAAGGCCGGTTCAGGCACCCTCTCCTCTGTCCAGAGAACAATCTGGGGATCTCTCCTTGGACCATTGTTGGTGGGAATGCAAACTTGTGCAGCCACTGTGGAAATCAGTGTGGCGGTTTCTCAGGAAACTGGGAGTCAACCTCCCTCAGGACCCAGCAATTCCACTCTTGGGAATATACCCTAGAGATTGCCTAGCATACTACAAAAGCATTTGTTCAACTATGTTCATAGCAGCACTATTTGTAATAGCCAGAACCTGGAAACAGCCTAGGTGCCCCTCAATAGAAGAATGGTTAAAAAAGGTGTGGAACATATACACATTAGAGTTTTACTCAGCGGTAAAAAATAATGACATCTTGAGTTATGCATGCAAATGGATGGACATAGAAAACGCTTTACTGAGTGAGGTAAGCCAGACCCAAAAAGAGGAACACGGTATGTATTCACTCATAAGTGGATTCTAACCATAATTAAAGGTCTTTGAGCCTATTATTCGTGATCCTAGAGAAGCTAAATAAGAAGACGAACCTGATGAAGACTATTTAGCTATCCGCCAGGAGGTAGGAAATAGTCAAGAGTCCCAGGTAACCTTGGGTGCATGGGGGGCGGGGTGGGAGGGTTGTTGGAAGGGGAGAGGGTTAGAGAGAAGGGAGTAGGGGAGGAATGGAGAAAGCTCGGTTGACCGGGATGGGGGGAAGGGAGGAAGGATGAATATGGGATCAGGGAAGAATATATTTCAACTAAGGGAGTCATTTTAGGGTTTACAGGAAACTTCATTTAAATCCCTTTTTATATACATCTATATATTAGAAAGATTATACAGTAATAGGTTTCCATGTAGCTTTTCAAAATGCCCTTAGTATTAGTTGTCCCTCTCTATATTCCCTCCTTTACCCTGCCCTCCCTTCCCCATTTCATCTTATTTTAGTTTCTCCTTTATCACTATATAACCCTGTATTTTTTTTCCTCTCCTGTGGCCCCATACTAGCTCCCTAACCTCTGTGGTTACTCTGATGGAAAGATGCGGACAGTGGTAGTTCTTGTCATTATATATTCCCTAGTTTGCTGTGATAAAATGCAGACTGAAAACAACTTGGGGGAGGAAATGGTGTATTTAGCTCATAGCCTATCATCAAGGGAAGCCCAGGCAGGAACTTGGAAAAATTAATAATAGACAAGAAATTATGTAACGATGGGTAAGTTAGCTATGATTTTCAGACACACACTTTAGAGTGTGTTTCTCCCATGTAAACAATAAATGTTTATTGTTTTTGTCTTGCTGAATGGAAAATTATCTTAATTGTACCCCTATTTATATCTGTTCTTAAAAGATTTTGTGGAAAACTGTAAAAGGTGGATTAGAGAATTTTAACATTTGGTCATCATTGTACAAGTGGATTTCATCAAATCCTAATTACCTGCTATTAAAATTATACACTAGTTAATTGGCTTTTTGGTTAAAAAATAAATTATAAATGAGAAATGAAAATACATTTAGAGTACGCATATCATGTTTGAATGATAATGGTATGGAGTAGTTTTATAATGAGCAACAAGTGTGAAAGTTAGAAAATAGTTTTCTTGTATTTGTGTACATAGTTGTGTGTGAGTGCACACGACTGCAGATTCCTGAGGTTGACACTGGGTATCTTCTAGATTCCTCTTCAGCTTAGACTTTGAGTTACAACCACAGAGGTTAGGGAGCTATTAAGTTCTGAATTAAGTTCTGAACTTGCTGATTGACTAGACTGATTGTCCCTGCCTTTGTGGTCACAGGTGCACCATCATGGCTGGCTTTATGTAAGTCCTAAGGATCCAACTCAGGGCCTCATGCTTGGGTAGTGAGCACTTTATTAACTGAGCCTTCACTACAGGCCCCTGTTGTTGTCTTTAAGGTAACAATAGCAGTTTGGTACTAATTGAAAATTACATCTGTTCTGGGCTATGCAACACTTCAGGTGAAGAATCTTCAGTAGAATTTTAGATGTCTCTTTACTATATTCTGAAATGAGAGTTATCGGTCTTTTTCTTAATTACAAGCCACTGTTTATCACAGACTAATGATCATGGGTTTTTCTAATTGTAATGTGTTGTTCAGATCAGTTAAATTTGACAATTTAAGACTGAAATGAATAATAGAGCAGATTTAATAAAATATTATGACTGAATAACAAAGTTAATAGGATTCAGAAGGTAAATACCTTAGGAAATGTTGTTTTGCTCTTGTAGGCATATTGTTTTAAAAAATATATTTTTTTTCTGGTAAAGACAACTATGAGTGAAATAGTTTTGAAATTTGAAAGGAAGTTGAATTTTCCTGAAAATTTCCCATTTTGAGCAAGAAAAGTTCTAATATAAGGAAAGTAGAATTATTTTGATTTTTAAGACTTACTTATTTTCATTTTATGTGTGTAAGTGTTTGCCTATATGTTGTATGTATGTGCACTGTGTACATGCCTGGTGCCTGCAGAGGCCAGAGGAGGGCATCTTACTCCCTGAAATTGTGTTGCAGATGTTGTAAGTCACCATGCTGGTACTGGTAGTTGAATCTAGGTTTTCTATCAGAGAAACAAGTGCTCTTAACCACTAACTGCTTCTCCAGTATCCCCATGGGCCTACGCCCTTTAAGGAAACAAACTTCTTATGTACCCTGGGGAGAAATTTTACTGAAAAAATGGCTTTGTCGTTGTTATTTATATTCTAGGGTGTATTTTAATGTTTTGCATTTTCAAAATTAGGTGACAAGTGGAATTTTAGACAGTTTGTAATGTACGTTTAACCGGATTTGAAACAGGAGCTTTGAGTGACAGCTGTGGGCATCGGTATCGTTAAGTAAAGTGTGCGTGCTGGGATTGGTGTTACAGAACTCTAGACAGTAAAATTAGCCCTTTTGTGAAATGTATGCCAGCACTCTTAGTCCAGTCTAATACTCTTTAGGAACTTTCCCACTGTATAAAAAACATCTTAAAGTGAATTACTTCTATGTAGTGTATGCACATGACTTATTTTTCTGTATTGTTTAGTTGTATTGAGTTATTCCCAAATCTCCTTGGAATGTAAATGTGATGAAAACGTAGTGGTTTTGTTGTGTGATGTTTTCTAAACAATATTACTTCTGTGGAGCATATCCAAAGGTTCAGTATTTTTTGTTCTTAAGTGTTATAAGGAAGTTGAACATAAATTTAATTTTAGACTAAAAAGAATTATCTTTGTTATATTTCTTTTTATAAGATGCAAATAATAAGGCATGCTGACTCATTATCAGAAATATTTCAAGGGATTACAATTTTCACTCCAAGTCTTTTCGTTCTGGTTAACAACCAAGAAAATATCAAAGATTCATTTTAATATAGCAGATACGAAGACACCAGCTATGAATGATGTTTCTGTCCTACCTGTCTTGCTTTCAGACTTAAACTATAGACCAAATATTGTTAGCCTGCTGTCCAGAATACCATCTCTATTTATTCCTTTGTGATGTAATACCTTTGTGACCTGAAATAAACCCTTTGTGTACAAAAGAAAGTTAGTTACATCAATTTTTCTTGTAGCTGTAGCTCACCATTTACTGAGCATGCCTAGAATATTCTTCTACATCATATCACACAAATTTAATCATCCAGAGAAGTGATTCAGAGCAATAATGTACACATTAATTGAAAATAACCTGAGGTGGGTCTGGAGAGAAAGTAAGCAGCTGGAGGCCTTCAGAGGATCAGTGCTCAGCCTCCATAGCACAAGGGAGCTTCATCGTCACTTGTCATTGCAGCTCAGCGGAGTCAGCACCCTCCTGACCTTCAGGGCCACACACAAAATAAAATCTAGGGGGGGGGGACATCTCAAAACAGAGTGAAAGTGGCTTTTATAGATGATCTATTCGGTTATGACTTTTTTTTTAAATCATAAGACCTTATGCATAAAACCATAGGTTCCAATGTTGTGTTAGTTATGTATTTTTTTATTGAGTAGATATTGGCCACACTTGTTTCTTTAAAAGAAAACATTTAAATAAATATACGATGAATTCAGTCTCAAAAATCTGCCCAGTCCCTTGATGATATTTAGAACTTAAAGTTTTTCTTTATTTTTCCTACATGTTTGAGATTTTGCATGCCTGCAGGGAGAATCTGACTCAGTTGCATTTCCTGTGGTATGTTTGTGTGTTAGTATGAGTACACACCACATAATACACTGTTGTGTGTGTGTGTGTGTGTGTGTGTGTGTGTGTGTGTGTGTGTGTACTGGTATCTGTCTAGCCGCCTGTCTTCCTTGTGTAAACATTAAGATAATTAGAATTCGAAGTTATCATCTGATACTAGAGTACAAAATGGAGTCGGAGCTTTATTGTTACAGCAACATCATAGTCTTTACCAGAATAATCACCAAGTTCTCTTTAAAATTATATCCATGTTATAATTGATATGTACTAAGAGATATTCAAGCCAATTTGATGGTCTAATGTCTTTGTTTGGTTCCTTGTCTAATGAGGATAGATAATTTTGGAGTCCTTGTCTCTTGCCAAATACGTAGTATACATCTAATCCTTTCATGAGGGCGGTGTCATCTGACCTTGACCAGAAGACTTTTAAAATCTAAAGGTCTTAGTTTTAGTCTTCTTATTAATTTTTTCCTACAATCCATGGAAATGTATTTAACCTCACCTCCCCAGGATCTACATGTATTTCCATACTTAGGTGCATGTTTGAAATCTGCTTAATAAAAGTGTTAGCTAGATATTTTTGTGTGTATTTAGTAAAAGGACAAAAATTAACCAGTTCGTAACATGCAACATGGTAGTTTTCACTGCCATATTGCTAGCAACAAATCTCTAGACCTGGTTCATCTTACAAAACTGTGCCCTGGACCCACTGTCTATATCCTTTACCCCCATAGTCTAGCATATTGGTTTGGATATAATGTTTCCCAAATGCTCATGTGTTGCAAATCCCTAGTGTAGCAATGTTCAAAAGTGTGCTTTAGCAAAGTGATTTTGTAGCACAATTAATAAAAACCCAGAGACAGATATTGGGGTTCAACCTGAAGGTAAGAAAAGCAACCAGCCATTGGCTCTTACCTCTTCCTCAGTCTGAAATGACTATCCTGCTTCCAGGAATCTCAGAATGAGACTGAGCTGAGAGCTGTCTCCTCCCGTTTTATATTCCTCTCTAGTGCTGGGATTAAAGGCGTGCACCACTACCACTGGTTTCTGTGGCAAACTAGTGTGGCTACTGGGATTAAAGGTGTGTGTCACCATTGCCTGGTCTGTAAGGCTGACTAGTGTGACTGTTTTACTCCCTGGTCTTCAGGCAAGCTTTATTTATAAAATACAAATGAAATATCACTATATTTCCCCACTTTGTCTAAAATAAAAAAGAAGGCTATAACTAATACAAATATAAGAAAAACCCTATACACTAAGTCCAATGACTATATACAGTATATACAGACAATAAATATATCAACAGTGTCTAGTCCATTTGCATTTGACAAATTTAGAGAAAATCATATCTCTTCTGTCTTGGTTATTCCAAAGTTTTATATCTAATTTACTGTTTATCATAACTTGCTTTGTGCATCAAATAAACAAAGAAAACTCTATCTAGTCTTCAACTCTATCAGAGACCCAAGAAGGAAATAATATGATTGAGGAAGCAAGAAGTGTGAGCAAGTGACTTCCAAAAATGTGAAAAATGACTGAAACAGCTGCCTGTCTGGACAGTCACCCAGAGTTCCTATGCAATGTTGGGGCATCCATCTTCAGCCTACAGCCCTAGCATATCTGACAGACTTTTATGTAAAGCAGGATATTCTGAAGGGCTATCTCTGCTTGTCTTGATAGCGTTCTACAGTCTCTTGTGTTCTGCTTGTACAATTAGGAAAACATACTGTTAGCAGTCGAGGCAAGGACATTTTCTTGCCCAGTGGCTTTTGCCACCAAGAAAATAAACTCCATGTGGAGTTTCTTCGATGCCCATTATCTTCTCTGAAGTAGATTGGTGCTGGCTGCCAAGTATAGACATGTCTCATTGTCATAAAAAAAAGAACCTTTGTTACTAAAACGTCTTAAATGCCATATTCTGTAGATCTCTGAAATGTTTGAAGTTGACCTGTCTATCTAAATTTATCTTTGTTTGATCTTTAAAATATACCTTTATGTAGGTACTTAGTGCTATGAACTTTCCTCTTAGCACTACTTTCATAGTGTCCCACATGTTTGGGTATGTTGTGCATTAGTTTTCATTGAATTCTAGAAAGTCTTTAATTTCTTTCATTATTTGTTCCTTGACCTAGGGGTGGTTCAGTTGGGCATTGTTCAATTTTCATAAATTTGTAGGCTTTCTGCAACTAGTGTTGTTGTTGAATTCTAACTTTAAACCATGGTGATCTGATAAGATACAGGGGGGTATTCTAATTTTTCTATCTGTTGGGGTTTGCTTTGTTATTGAATATTTGATCAATTTTAGAGAAGGTTCCATGAGGTGCTGAGAAGAAACTGTATTTTTGTGTGTGTGTTTAGGCGAAATGTTCTATAAATGTCTGATAAATCCATTTGAGTCATGACATCTGTTCTCTTATTTCTCTGCTAAGTTTCTGTCTGGTTGACCTGTCCATTGTGTAGAGTGAGGTGTTGAAGTTTCCTACTATTAGTGTGTGGGGTTTGATGTGTGATTTAAGCTTTAGTAATGTTTCTTTTACAAATAAGGGTGCCTTTGTATTTGGGGTACAGGTGTTCAGAATTGAAACTTCATCTTGATGGATTTTTTTTCAGAGATGAATATGAAGTGTCCTTCTCCATCTCTTTTGATTGATTTTAGTTTGAAGTCTATTTTGTTAGATTTAGCATAGCTATACCAGCTTGTTTCTTAAGTTAATTGATTGGAAAATTTTTTCTCAACCCTTTACTCTGAGGTAATGTCTGTCTTTGAGTTTGAGGTGTATTTCTTGTATGCAGCAGAAGGACTAATTCTGTTTTCATATCCAATCTATTATCCTGTGTCTTTTTATAGGTGAGTTGAGTCCATTGATATTGAGATATCAATGATCAGTGATGTTAATTATTGTCTGTTTTTTTTTTCTGTAGTAACATTTGTCTGTTTTCTATTCTTTGGGGTTTGCTGGTGTAAGGTTATCTGTTGCCTGAGCTTTTCTGGGTACAGCTAACTTCCTTGGAGTTTTCCTTCTAGTACTTTCTGTAAGACTGGATTTGTGGAAGGTATTGTTTAAATCTGGTTTTGTCATGGAATGTCTTGTTTTCTCCACCTATGGTGATTAAAAGCTTTGCTGGGTATAGTAGTCTGGGTTGGCACCCGTGATCTCTTAGCGTCTGCAGCACCTCTGTCCAGGACCTTCTGATTTTCAGAGTTTCCATTGAGAAGTCACATATAATTCTGTTAAGTCAGCCTTTATATGTTACTTGGCATTCCCTGCCCCCCCTTGCAGCTCTTAATATTCCTTCTTTATTCTGTATGTTTAATGTTTTGATTATTTTAAGGTGAGGAAACTTTTTGTGGGGCAGCCTATTTGGTGTTCTGTAAGCTTTTATCTTCATAGGCATATCCTTCTTTAGGTTTTGAAAGTTTTCTTCTATGATTTTGTTGAATATATTTTCAGTGCCTTTGAGCTGGAGTTCTTCTATCCCTGTTATTTTTTAGGTTTGGTCTTTTCATGGTGTCTCAGATTTCCTGGATGTTTTGTGTTAAGAATTTGTTGGATGTAACACTTTCTTTGATTGATGCATCTGTTTCCTCTATTGTATCTTCAACTTTTGAGATTCTGTCTTCCATCTTTTGTATTCTGTTGTTTATGCTTGCATCTGTAATTCATGCTCATTTGCCCAAATTTTCCATTTTCAGAATTCCTTTGGTTTGTGTTTTCTTTATTGCTTCTCTTCCAGTCTTCAAGTCTTCAGCTGTTTGAATTGTTTGCTTCACTTGTTTGATTGTTCTTTCTTGGTTTTTTTTTGGCTTTTTTTTTTTAAAAAAAGGGGATGTATTAATATCTTCCGATTTTTTTTTGTCTTTTCCTTCATTTTTTAAGGGTATTTTTCATTTCTTCTTTAAGGACCTCTACCATCTACATAAAGTTATTTTTAAGATCATTTTTTTTCTGCCAGTTCCTGGTGGTGCCGTATTGCTCTTTGTGTTGTTGAATGTATTCTTAAACTGCCCTCTACCCATCTCTTCCTCCAATCTGTATAGGTGGGGCCTGTAGTTCAAGTAGTTATTCTTTCCCCAGGTGCAGTTAGGGCCTCTTCCTGTGGGTGCAGTTGGGGCCTGTGGCTCCAGTGGTCCCTGGTACTGTCTTTCCAGGTGCAGTTGGGGTTGGTGGATCTGGTGGTTGCTGGTAAGGTGGCGGGGATGGTTGGCTGGAGAGAGTGCTACCAACTGGTCGCTGGGAGTGCCCTGGGTGGGGAGTGGTGGAGCCGGAGCCCAGAGAATAGAGCTCCCCAGCAGGGGTCTCAGACACCCATCTGTTGCTGAAGGTGCAGTTGGGGTGGTGAGGCCAGTGATTACTGTCAGTCCAGGTGCACTTGGGGACAGTAGGGCCTGTGGTCGCTGGGGTGGAGGTGGGGGATGGTTGGTGGAACCTTAGTTACTCTTGAAGGAAAACCCCAAAATAGTCTTGAATATGTTTCAGACACAAAAGGCTCAGGTTTTCAATGACCAGTTTTATGGTAGCTTCCTCATCTCTGCTTTAATCTGCTTTGATCTACTTCTCGTTCCTAATCCTCAGAAATATGCTGCCTAGGTCAGTCCCCTTTTCTCTGAATTATTATTCTGAAAGTATTTTTTATTATGCTTTCTTTACCATGTGAAATTATAAATTATTTTGACTTTTCTAATAGGCATTTCTTCCTATTACTTGTAATCTTGAAATAAAATTGATGACAACTTCTCTTAGATTTTAAAACCATTTACAGAGATCTCAAGAGTATATTGTGTATGGGGATTCCCAAACTTCTGCATTTTATAATAAACAGAAATAAGGGGTATGCATACTATTGAATATAATTTTCACTAGGAATGGTAAGAACATGTGCATCATTATGCATTTAAAGCAATAAGAAGAGAAAAGGGCCTAGAGTAAGAGGAAGTGTTTTCCTAGGAAGGGGTGAATTTACACCAACCTAATAACTGCAACACCATGTTAGAATTGCTTTGTTAAGTTTTACTTATGAATGCTAAACATGACTAATACAGATGTTGTGAAGCTATTTCCTGGAGGGAAGAGAGAAGCTCCTTAGACACAAAAAGTAAACAAAACCCACAAGACTCCTCCCCATCCCCAGTGCATTCAATAAACAATTAGAGAGCTCCTACCTAAGCATGGAGCCCCAGGGATGCAACTTACCTTTCCCTTTGTTGGGATGAACTTGCTGGTGATGTCGCTGCCTTTGAGCCATCTATCCTCCTGCAAACAACCCCTCATCTGCGCTGTTGTACTTCCAGCAAAGTTACTGGGTTATTGAACTGAACTTGGGTGGAATAGCTGTTTGGTCTGTCACAGTGCCCTGTCTGGGGTGAATAGGCAGTGTTCTGTTCTCTCCAGAAGTCACATCAATAGATATTTTGACTCCTCAGAAATTTGAAAATACGTCAGCTCAGGATTTCAGGTCCTGTTGACCTTTCTAGAATTTTTAACAGTTCTCTTCTTTCCTTTCTGTTACGCAAAAACATTACTACTTCAATCATTTGTTGAGAATCCGCATTGATTACCATGCTTTGTGCAGGGCACTTTATATTATTTCCTCATTAGTCTATAGACTCCCTAATTAGACATCAATACTGTTTAAATTCCCAGATAATAAACTCTACAGTAAGGTTGTGATTTACCTGACGCACATTTGCACAGCTGCAAGGGCAGAGTCAGTGTTTGATAAGTCTCCCAGTGACTGACTGCTGCTGTTCCTCTGTGTTCTCTCCATAACACTCACGTTTGTACCGCATGAGTATCAGGTTGTTAATGGGAAAATGCCTGGGTAAGGGAACCAGTGACAGTTAAAAATCTAGCTGGCCTTCTGCTTCTTAGGCTGGGACCTATGGCAAGGGACTCTACCTCTTGGAGAAGGGGTGGGCAATACTTTTTCTAATTATGTTTCTAGTTCCCCCTTGCACTGCACAATCTGTATCCTTTATCTTTGCTTGCACTATGAATGCAATCTTTCAAAACACCCTTTTAGGGTGGGTCTTCTCTGGTTGTCCCAATCCCTTTCTTGTTTCGTTAACCATAGT
Organism: Myodes glareolus; assembly: GCF_982192425.1. Taxonomy (NCBI): domain Eukaryota; kingdom Metazoa; phylum Chordata; class Mammalia; order Rodentia; family Cricetidae; genus Myodes; species Myodes glareolus. The sequence goes on along the minus strand of NC_142029.1, from coordinate 82,029,859 downwards.
TTAAATGATGTATGAAGCTTGTCTTCTTGTCTGCCACTACCCCTGTCCCAGTGCTAGATCAACCCTCCACTGGCTAAGCCTCCATAGCATTTCACTTGCAAATAACCCAGAGAACATGTATTGCTCTCTTCCTTTTATTTTATTATTTCTGAACACGACAGGACATTTGCATGTATGGACTCACAGTGGCTGTGACAGCATGCTAGTTGTACAAGCTCAAGTTAGATAATATCCCTGTATGGAGTGGGGAGGTAGGCACAAAGTCTCACCCCTAGTGAGGACCTATTGGTATTTGTTAGCTGCTGGGGAAGTGAGAATCAATTTTCTTCAAGGGTGTGGCCCCTGGTTGGTCACACTTCGTAGTTTTTGGAGTACAAATTGCACTTGAGGGCTTAAGAAAAACACAAGTTGTGTGGGTAGAGTCAGAGTAGGTGAGTGTGTGAATATAACCAAAATACATTTGTGTAATTCTCAGAATCCAAAAAATTATAAGTGATGATAGTAAATTTTTTTTTAAGAAACTTAATGCATGGGATTTGTTAGGGCATTAAAAATCACAGGCTATAAAATAATTCCTTTGTTTCTAAGTACTTGCCGGTGAGTTCTCCTTACACTTCAGACAAAGTCACACTGTAGCAGGTTGCGTGTAGCCAGCCATTCATAACTTGGAAAAGTATAAAGCAGTGTTCTTTGATTCTTGAAAAAAAAATTAGGTTTTTGTTTTTGTAAAAGTATACCTTTCGTGTTAATACATAGTTTATTGTTCAATAACGAATTAACTATTTTAATTTCTGATATGACATGTTTGTGCCTTTTTTTCTACATTTGCAGGAACTCTTTGTTCTTTAGTTCAATTTAAGTATGAGGATGTCCTAAAACCAAAAAATTTGATAACCTCTTATACTTAATTCTGTTTTCAGACAACACACCTTTATGAGCAGCATTAAGTTGGAATATCTGGAAAGTTGTGAATATCCTGTAGCCCACGAGATTAGTGTTCTCTTGAGAGTATGGCAACACCAAATTTTGTTGCTATCTCTATTTTCAAAAAGTGATAATAGTTTGTCATAGTTGTACTGTTTTTGGCTTCTATTGACAATTTTCCCTCCTGATATCTGTTCAGATTTTTCACTGTTACCAGGAAGCTTTCTTCAGAAAAATACTAGGAACTTATGCAGAAATGATTAATCCTTACTTTTTAAACTTGTTCCTTGTTTTCTTATATTTAAAGATTGCTGAGAGAGCCGTTCATATGTGTAAGAGGATTTCTGCAGTGGCTTGGGGTTGTGCAGTGTTTATGTGCTATTCTGAGGAGTGATTCTGTTTCTGGGAAATCATTAATCACTTGAATAAAAAAATCATTAGGTTCGTCATAGTTCATCTCAAAAAGTTTTATAAAAATGTTACTTATCTTTAAAAAGGAAACTTATTTAGACTTTCAAATTTGAATCCTGTTTATATTTTTTTGTTCAATTCAAAGAGTTCCTTTACATTTACCAGGCGGCCAAACTAGTCATCCAGAGATCAGCTGTAGACAGAGGGTGTTCGTGCCCTGAATGTGGAGCTGCTCACTCTCGCATTTTGTCCTTGCCTGCTCTGTTGTAGTGCCGCTTTCTCCTTTCTTCATCCTTTGCTCCCCCAGTGATCTTAGCCACGCTGTCGCCACACTTAAATTCTAGTGATATAAGTAAGTTTCTTGCAGATGTGATTGCATTTCAAAATTTAGACTTTTATTATCATAAAAATCTCACAAATATGTTCTTCCGGTCTTTGATATTTCCAATTAATATTTTTGGTAGTTTTGAAGAGAGAGAGAGAGAGAGAGAGAGAGAGAGAGAGAGAGAGAGAGAGAGAGAAATGAAACAATTGATATTATTTTCCTTTGATAATTGAATTACATGGAAAAAGTAGAACCAACAATTTGCTTCTCCCTGTAGCAAATGTAAAGAGCTCAATAGAAATATAATTTCTGCATTATATTTTATTGCAATTTTGAAATAGTACAACTTTCCTTTGTCTTTGAAAATGTTGACGTTCTTGAGGTCTTGCTTTGAGTCCTTTATACTGAAATCTTCTAATTTAGAAATATCAGATGAGTATTCTGTGTGAATCTATCATAAACAGGGCTATTATCAGATGACTTCTTACAGCATGATTCTCTGTGCATTTTCTTAGGCCAGAGATGAAGAAGAAGCCTTTCTGGACTGGAGTGATGAAGATGATGGTGGATTTGATCCAAGCACACTTCCAGATCCAGACAAGCACAGAAGTTCTGAAGAATCTGAAGAATCTGAGAGTGAAGATATGAAACATGAGATGAGGTATGTTTTTATCTTTAGTGTCATTAAATACAAATTTCACACATAGGTCTTATTTTAATGAAATCAGTGACTACTGAACTATTGCTTTGAGAATTTTTTTAAACCTTTAATGACCTGTAAAGTTTAATTTCCTTGTTCTGCATCTCTTGCATACTCTTCTGGTCCTTTTAAGGACCTTGGCTAATACTACATTTGTAATTTCTGTTATCACATATAACTGATACATGAATTCTGTTTTCTTATTCTTTGCTTTTTTCTTCCTTTCCATTCTTTTTTTTTTTTTAAGTGGGAAGTTTTGCTGGGGGAAGGAAGGATGTGGGGAAAGGGAAGGGAGAGAGGAAAAGAAACAGAGAAAAAGAGAAGAGACAGGAAAAGTTCTACGTGCCCCTTCAGAGTCTCCTTTCATTCTTAATCCTCTATACTTGAGTAGTTTTTGAAGTAGAATAAACACAAACAGGCAGCGTTTTATTTTAATCAATTATCAATGGATTTTGGTGAGAATTCTATTAAAAATTATCTTTGAAAACCTAGGTGTGGTGATACATACCTTTAATTCCACCACTTAGCAGATTCAGAAAGAGAATCATGCCATAAGTGAAACGTCATCATGGGCTATGCAAGTGAAGTGAAACTATGTCTTAAAAACAGAAAAACTTGAGCTTTTGAGGCGGGTCATCAGATAAAGGGACTTGCAGTCAAGTTCAATCTCAGAGACAGACATTGTAGAACGAGAAAACTGACTCCAGTAAGTTGTCTTGTGACTTCGTTCTGTGCAGTTCGGAGGCTAATCTACAATGTTATGCAGTCAGGTGAAGTTTCTAGTAGAGGGAGTCCCAAGCCGAGCCAAGCATCCCCTTGGACAGTATTTCCAAGTAAAAGAACAAATAACAATACATACTTATAACATCATCAGATCTGCCCCTCGCCGCGTCCAGCAGAAACTGACTGAGAGGTTTAGGCCGTAAAGCTGGAGTTCCCAAATTGCATTTTCTCTCCATGAATGAACTCGTGGTAGAACTTCTCACTCATCTTTCTACTGCAGGCCTTTTTATACCATGGTTTAAACACTAGTTGCCTCTGTTGGGAATTGTTTATTTTTTAGCTGTTCTCAAGGACACAATGTTTTTACTCCTGGGCTTTTGCTGTCAGTCCTTCTTTCCTGTCACAAAGTTGGTTTGGGGCGCCCATCCCCAGACAACAGATCTTGGAGGACACTTGACATAAACATGCTTGAAGTAAGGGGACCAAAATCCAACAATCTTTCAATATGCTGTATATTACAGATCCGGGGGCACACCGTTCACAGCCGCCCCACACAGATGAATAAATGAGTGAATACATAAACAAATGTAACTAAAAGTCAAAAGGCTCTGAAACTTAAAAGTGGAAATTATATTTTGACATTTTTTCATATTAGCAAATAAAATAATATAAATTTTCTATGTAAACAGCCAAATTTGTTCCATTTAAAGCCTGTTGTTGACTGTCTATTATCTATTTGCCTCTATGCCAAAATTAAGTGAAATGTGGTAAATTGAGTAGTGGTATGAATTGCTTACATTTTTTTCTAGAGTAGTACTGTGTATTTTAAGCTAGTATTGAATTTTAGGCTCCTTAGTTTTTTTAAATCACTGAATAGAAGTTAGGTAGCAATGGCAGATAAAGTCAATATTCTTGATGCGAAGACAAAGGTTGATGGAACCCTTCAGATGCCAGCTTAGGGATTCGAGAGTTGAAGAAATAGGTCATGGAAAACAGTAATTTGTTTTTAACCAAGAACAACATTTTGCAAAATTCTCAAAAAAGATTATCTTCTTGAAAAACCATGCTGTAGAGACACCGGGTTAGTGTTTATTCTAACTGTGTGCTTATTATTAAAAGGGAAATTTTACTTATCCAAGTGTAGTGATGCCAGAGCTTCAGGGACTTGCTATTGGGCGAGTAGCTAGTAAGTATACCAACACTTTATAGTGTTTCCAGATGCTAAATGACATGCATATTAGTTTTACTATTGCAAAAACAACCAAGGGTAAAATAATCTCATTAGACTTTAGAAAAATAAATTGATTTGGGGCTTTAAGGTTAAGTGATTTAGGTTCAGATATTTAGAAGTGACTTCTAAAAGTAAGTCTGTGCACACTGCTTCAGAAAGTTCCTTGGTGCTCATGTGCAACAGTCTGAATGGTCCATGTGTTGCCTTAATGTTCTTACAGACCCCGCTCCCCTAAAGAGTGGTGGACAGGACCTCTCTTTTTATAGATGACGTTTGATTTGCAGCATGGCCTCAGCTGTTTCTGTGTAATTTAACTCTAGGAGTTCTTACAGTTTGTTGCGCAGCCATGTGTTGTGTGGTTTCTTGACACTGCTTTAAGAGAAGAGCAAACCTTTCAGATATCAGCAGTCCTACTATATCTGGTCGTGAATTTTTTCCTGATTTTTCTTTTTTATCTACTCTAAGAGACACCTTGAGTGAAAGTAATTTTGATAGGATTTTTTAAATTTTATGCATGTTTGTGCCATTAGAGTAAGTGATTTGGGCTCCGTTTCTAAGTCATTCTTCTAAAGGTGTTGTGTTTCATGTTTCTGTCACTGCTGCCTGCACAGTAGCATTTCCTACTGCAGCTAATGTGGTTTGTTCTCTCGTAATCTCATGTTAGTTTTTATAATAGCTTTATCCTCTTAATTATCCTTCAGAGAGCCTGACTTTACACAGCTCCCTTTTATAGGAACACTTGCAGCTCCAGCTCTGTTCTCTCGGTCGCTGTCTATGACATGAGTGCTGAAGCCCTTAAATATTTCAGTTTCTTAGTTGATTAGTGATAAAAGTATAAGAGGCTATCTAAGAGGTCCTAAGAGTAATGCAAAGAACAACAGAATTTACATGATTAGAAGAAGTTAGAGCAGATAGTACAATTGTAAAGGAGATAGGGTACCTTGAAAGGTACCAAAGCATTTTAATATAAGGTGTGGGATTCAGATGGAAAATAGTTAAGTATTACATGAAAATTAAGACGTTTAATTCCTGGGGCAGCTAGTTAACTCTGGAAAGTTAAAGTTGCTCAGCTTGTCTTAAGCTGAAGAAATATTCTTTGTTGAAGAGAGTATGGATAGGGTTTTATTGCTGGCATGAGGATTTTATTTCATAAATATGTTTAAGAGTTTCCTATTAATCGTGTGTGTGTGTGTGTGTGTATACATTATGTAGTCCAGCCTTCTCTTTATAGGCAAAGAAACAGAACTTTAAGGGATGAAGTGGTTTATGTCCATGATCACAGCAAACTGTCTCTCTAGTTCCACTACATCGGTCATGTTACATGAAACTGCCATGGCCCGTAGAGGCCAGGAAAACTGAAGACACATTTGATGTCACTTGACTGAAAACCTGGGTCCATGTACTGACTAGCTTTAGGATTGTAGATATTCTGGTTCAGGTAGTGTTTGGACAGTGTTTGGGAAAGTAAGGGCTATAACACTGGGTGTGGCCACCAGGAGTAGCACATCCCCACCCTCTGAGTTGAGACCAAAAATGTCTTTAGCTATTGCTAGGTGTTGCTTGGGTATTGGGTAGGGGTGTTTATAGTACAGAATCACTGGACTCTGGTTGGCAAATCCATACCACTGGTGTTTCAAGTCCTTATGGAAGATACGTTTAATTTATATTTCTGTCCAAGTAGCCCGTCATGTTTCTCAACATATCCTCTCTCAATCAAGTGGAATTGATACACAAGATTAACCCTATTAGTCATTCCTAGACTAGAAAGCAGGGTTTATGATAAGATACAAATAGTAATCTATAATTTAACTAAGGTATTCAGAAGGCCAAAGATAATAAATTTTAATAGTAATAATTGCTGAAGCTACTACTGATTGCAGAAATAATGTAGGCACAGGTGTCCATGTTTTTCCAGATGGGCTACATCTTTCCTTTGCCTGTCTCCAACTTGATGATTTACTAAGGATTTGTGTGGTTGGCCCTTGGGTGTTCTCCTAGCATGCTTACGATTTGCTTGCTGTGCTCTTTCTGGGCTCCACTCTGTACCAGTTCCCATGCTGATCCTGGTTGTCATGACTTCGTCTGAAGCTTATTTTTGGATATAAACTTTGTGTTTCCAAAAATGAGTTCAGTCTTAAGGGACTGGATAGTGCAATTAGAAAATGGCAGTTAGTCTTGAACTTGTATGAGCTTGTTTAATTTGAAAGTTTCCTTTACTTTGTTGGTGCTCATAAATATTCATTGTAAGTAACACTTTTGTCTCTCTACGTGGAAAGACACTTTGTCAGTAGGAAGAAGGCAGCAGGAGAGGCAGATTTAGTGAAGAACGGACAGATCTGTGGTCAGTAGTTCTTCCTCAAGGAGGTCTGACAGATTTTTAAAAAGTCTGTACTTCTGTCCTCCTTCTCAGTTCTTTGCACAGCTTCAGGAGAATTTGAACCATCTTAGGTCTCTGTGAAGTTATTCAAAGTGATGTCTCTTGTAACGTTACAGGGGGTTTTAGCTCCATCATTCGGCCCCTTTGATTTAGCACAGCAGCAACACAGCTATTGCCTGTTGCGGTCTCAGTAACAATGAACATCATGTGGCCTTGAGTTTCTTCTAAGGCTCCAACATGGGAAGAGAGGAGGAGGGGAGGACAATGCACTGTGTTCGTGTGTGAACTTTAAAAATTGCATCCTAGTTTATTTTCAGAGACAGCTGAATGGGGGCATGGGGCAGGAATGTGCTCATCATACAGGAGGGGCTAATGCTGGGTGAGCCAAACTCTGCCTCAAGCCCCAGGCTTAGTGTATTCTTTTTCATGGCAGAGCCAAAACAGAAAAATTTACTTTTTTCTGATTCTTTCCTCATTTTCATCTGTTTTAAAAGGTTAGTCCAATTTTCTCAGGCTTTTCCTTACTTTCCCTTTCTTTTTTGAGCCAGTGGAATTAGTTTAGGTAGAATTCATAGATGTTAGAAATTTTTTGTTGTTGTTATTACTAAAATAGAGACAGAAATTCATAGGAAAACTAGGACTTTGTTTTGGTTGATTTTATGACATAATTCATTGGACTTTTATGAGTGCACAGTCATTTGGTCTTATCTCTAGTGTGTTTTGAAGCTTGTTTATCTTTTAGCAGAAAATGGCTAACTTAAGCAGTTGCCTTTGGGATCACAAATGATTTTCATTTCAAGTACCCCATGCACCGTAGTCACAATGTTTGAATGATTAAAAGAATTTATCTCTGTGGTGGAAACAACTACAGTAAGAATGTTTTACATTATTTAACCCACATTCTACTTAATTTAAAATACAGGAGTTAAGAGCACTTGCCACACTTGTAGGAAACCCAGGTTCGGTTCCCAGCCCCCATCAGGTGATTCACAATTGCCTGTAACTATGGTTCCAGGAGATCTGTCGCCTTTTGTAGGCCTCGGCCAGCACCTGCACATAAGTGATGCATAAAAACAAGTGCACATAAAATAAAATAAAATAAAATAATAATGAAATACCATATTTGCTTGTCTTTTGAGTGTCTTTTCTCTCCATACGTTCTTTCTACAAAGCCTGCCATGTGCTATCCATAATCAGTGCAGGCACAGAGCACAAAAGAGTAAACAGACAATACCATCCATGTACTCTCATGAAACTTTTAGTTCAGTTGTGGTTACAAAGAATTAAGTGTATAGTATTGAAATTTGTAATGCATGACTGTTGTGATGTCTATGCTTGGAGATGCGGTAGGATGTGCAGACATAGGAAATGAGCATGGAGAACACGTCAGTGGGGCTCCCCAGTTGAGCCTGGTGGGTGAAGAAGAGTTCCCTGAAGACAGTAGTAACAGCTGTGCCAGAAATCTAAAGCAGACAGGGGTGGGGTGGCAAGAGTCCTTTTAAACTAGTTTGATAAGATTGTTTCTTTAGCTATGCCTCACAAGATGAGAGATTTGACTATTTACATATGCAGTATATTAATTTTTGTATATACAGTACCATTCATCTGGTTTGTTTCATGACCATCCTCCTGTGGATTGCAAATGATGTAAAAATTTCCAAGTATTAAATATGATTAAGAAGAATTGCCTATGTTCTAGATATTCATTGTCCAATAAAATTGAGTGTTTAATATTTATAACCTTAATGTTTCAAACAAAAAAGTTTATAACTTCTTTCGATCTTTTATTTATAGATGACAGCCTTGGACTAAGTCTGATTCCTTTATAAGAAATTGCCAGGCTAAGGCAGAGTCCTTTCCTAGCATATGAAAGGCTTTGGGTTCATTCTCCATTGACTGCAAACATAAAGAGTGTGGGGGTCCACACAGGAATTGTATAGGGGTATGTTTGGTAGGTTGTTCTAGGAAGCATAGGGTCAGTTAGATGTATAACTTGTACAAGGCTCCTGTCGCAATTTAAGCATGACTACTCTATAATTAAGTTTCATATGGATGATACCTTAACCTGTATGGAGTAAATGGGTCCAATTCACATGTAATTAGCTGTTAATATCGGTTCTTAATATTAATCAATAGATAGTGCTTGGTTTTTTGTCTTTGCCTTTTGTGTGTTTGGTTTTGTCTGTGAAATATCTGATGGATGCTGTTTTCATGTTTGAGTAAATTTGATTCTTTGTAAATGTCTTTGTGAACTACTTTAATCTCTATAGGTTCTCTTAGCATTGAGTTCTGTAGCATCTCTTCGATCATTTTTGCTGAGAAACTTCTATTTAAAGATTTTCAGTTAGCTTTATAATATACAGAGAACTTTTCACATGCATATAACACCAAAAATGAGTGTCTGAGGGAAAAAAGGATGGGGAGACACATTTTTCTTTTGTTTTTAAATTTTTAAGTTGATTTTATTGAGCTCCATATTTTTCTCTGCTGCCCTCCATTATTATCCCCCCCCCTTTTACCCTTTCCCATGGTCTTCATGTCCCCAGTTCACCCATGAGATGTTGTCTTTTTCTATTTCCCATGTAGATTAGATCCTTGTATGTCTCTCTTAAGACCCCCTTTTGTTGTCTAGTTTCTCAGGGGTTGTGAATTGTAGGATAGTTTTTCTTTCCTTTATGCCTAAAAGCCACTTATGAGTGAATAAATATGATATTTGTCTTTCTGAGTCTGGATTACCTCACTCAATATGATGTTTTCTAGATCCATCCATTTGCCTGCAAATCTCAAAATGCCATTATTTTTTCGGTTGTGTAGTACTCCATTGTATAAATGTGCCACATTTTCCTTATCCATTCTTCAGTAGAGGGACATTTAGGTGTTTCCAGATTCTGGCTATGATAAACAATTCTGCTATGAACATAGTTGACCACATGTCATTGTGGTACAATTGAGTATCCTTTGGGTATATACCCAAGAGTGGTATTGCTGGGTCTTGAGGAAGGTTGTTTCCTAATTTTCTGAGAAATCACCACACTGATATCCAAAGGAGCTGGACCAGTTTTCACTCCCACCAGCAATGCAAGAGTGCTCCCTTTACCCCACATCCTCTCCAGCATAAGTTGTCATCAGTGTTTTTGATCTTGGCCATTCTTACAGGTGTAAGATGGAATCTCAGAGTTGTTTTGATCTGCATTTCTCTGATGGCTAAAGTTGTTGAATATTTCCTTAAGTGTCTTTCAGCCATTTTAGATTCCTCTGTTGAGAGTTCTCTGTTTCGGACTATACCCCATTTTTTCTTTCTTTTGTTGTTGTTTGTTTGTTTGTTTGTTTTTTAAGACAGGGTTTGTCTGTAGCTTTGGTGCCTGTTCTGGAACTAGCTCTTGTAGACCAGGCTGACCTCGAACTCAGAGATCTGCCTGCCTCTGCCTCCTGAGTGCTGGGGTCAAAAGCGTGTGTTACCACCGTCTGGCTCTGTACCCCATTTTTCATTGGATTATTTGTTCTTTTGATGAGCTTCTTGAGTTCTTTTTTTTTTTTATGTATACAATATTCTGTCTGTGTTTATGCCTGAAGGCCAGAAGAGGGCACCAGACCTCATTACAGATGGTCGTGAGCCACCATGTGGTTGCTGGAAATGTTCTTAACCGCCGAGCCATCTCTGTAGCCCTTCTTGAGTTCTTTGTATATTTTGGAGATCAGCCCTCTGTCTGATGTGGGGTTAGTAAAGATCTTTTCCCATTCTGTAGGCTGTCGTTTTGTCTTATTGACCATGTCCTTTGCTTTGCAGAAGCATTTTAGTTACAGGAGATCCCATTCATAATTGTTTCTCTCAGTGTCTGTGCTACTGGGGTTATATTTAGGAAGTGGTCTCCTGTGACAATACATTCAAGTATGCTTCCTACTTTCTCTTCTGTGAGGTTCAGTGTGGTTGATTTTATGTTGAGGTTTTTGATCCATTTGGACTTGAGTTTTGTGCATGGTGATAGGTATGGATCTATTTTCATTCTTCTACATGTTGATATCCAGTTGTGCAAGCACCATTTCTTGAATATGCTTTTTTTTTCTATTTATATTTTTAGCTTCTTTGTCAAAAATTGGGTGTTCAAAAGTGTGTGGATTAATATCTGGGTCTTCGATTTGGTTCCATTGGACCTCCTGTCTGTTTTTTTGCTAATACAAGGCTGTTTTCAATACTGTAGCTCTATAGTAGAGTTTAAAGTCGGGGATTGTGATGCTCCAGAAGTTCCCTTATTGTACAGGATTGTTTGGGGTATCCTGTTTTATTGCTTTTCCATATGAAGTTGCGTATTGTTCTTTTGAGGTCTATGAAGAATTTTGCTGCAAGTTTGATGGGCATTGCATTGAATCTGTAGATTGCTTTTGGTAATATAACCACTATACTTTGGTGTAGACTTGAGTTGTCTCTCTTCTGAAGTCATTTGAAGACTAATGAAGAGTAATACTAATGAAGAGTAAAACTTGAAGACTTAATCTTGTCAAATAGCTGGAACATTGGGATATGTATGGATGCATGATAATCTTTGATATTGAGAAAACTAATCAGTTAAAATAGTTTGAGATGGAAGCTGATATATTTCTGGGAGTACAAAATATTCTACATGTAGACTAGTAGCAAAATTTTCTGGCTTAAACTTAGGTGATATTTAAATTCAGTATGGGAGGAGAAATAATTATGTGTTTAAAGTTTCTGCAGAGCAGAAGTTTTTAAACCATGACTGCAGATAAGTGTTAGAGCAATCTCAAAAATCTAGAAAAAGCAGTTAAGTTGCATAGTGTAAGTACTTGCGTCTCTGTGTCTGTCTGAAGGGAACTCCTAGCTCTTCACCAAATCCCCAGATTATTTATGAGCAACAACAACAAAAAGATTTTAACAGTTTCAAATAATGTGTGGATGTTTAATGAAAGGAAATGTGTTCAAGGTTTGGTGGTGAGAGTTGTGGGTTTTATACCCTTTTTTCATTTTCACCAACCTAGATCTTTTCTGATTATTAGTCTTCTGATCTAAGATTACTTTTTTTAACACGTTTTCAGTTATGTTTATAATAAATTCTAGACATCTTCCTGTGCTACATCCCCCCCCGCCACCATAATTCTTCCTAATTCCAGTAGAAATTTGAGAATTGAGATTTTGAGAATGTCACACATTCTTAGTGCTGATTCCATAAGTAGTAGTAGTCTTTAAGAAAACAGCAGATTTTCTGGAGTTCACCGCAATGATTAATCCCCATTAGGCCTATTGCCATGATCTTATAAACTGAAATTTATAAGGATGTTGCTGGATCCTAACATGGCAGACAGTGCAAAAGAAAGGGTGGGGGTCTAATGCTTACCTGTCAAAGGGACCGAGAACACACAGCATTGAGGGGCCTTTTCACTGAAATACACTGTGTTGTGGGCACTGTCCAATGCCACGAGAGAGGAGAGACAACTAGAACCTGTTCCGAGCAAACCCAAAAATCACAGCCGCAATGAAAAAGGGTTCTGACTGAGCTCCAAACCTATGCTAGAAGTCCCTGTTCAGGTGTCAGATGTTGCTGGGTCCTAATGCCTTCCTCAGGAGAGGGGGTGGAAAGGCACAATGTCACTGACACAAAGGACACTGCAAGTCCAGTGAAAGGGATTTATCAGACTCATTTACATAGCAACAGGGAGCACCTTTTATACCCTCCCATCACCCAGGTGTTCTTGACATGGCATGGTCACCCCCATTGGCTAGTTACCATCAGGATTCTGACAGTGTCAGACAGACTCCAGGTGTTGTCTCATCTTGCAGCCTGGGAGGCCTTATCTTCCTACATAAGGGGAAACATCTCTGACACAACTTATTTGAATTTTAGAGTGTCAATACTAGAGGATAGGTACAAAACTTTTGGAGAATATTTTTAAATGAATTAGTACATACTTATGTATTTACTAGCTTTAAATTATGTAGAGAAAAAATATCTAAGCTGCATTTATTGACTGAGGAAAGTTTTGTACAAACAGATACCCAGACTGGGCACCGGGATGCTGAACTTGGTCTATACTGACTTTCCACCAACAATTGAAGCTGCAGGGATTTTGTATAAAGGAGTATTTATTTCTATAACTCTAAATACCTACCTCATCTTCTTGGCCACTAGACCAGTCTGCAGATTTGCTCCACTCTTTTCTGTGCATTCTTGAAGAGACAGAGAGGAGGAAAACGGAGAAGTTAAAGATCTGTACTGATGCTGCAATAAAAATGTGTTCTTTCCGCAGCCCTAGTGCTGCCTTTTGTTAGATTTCTAAGGTGTGCAGTGATGTTATCTTCTGTTTTATCATGGAACCCCTGTCTATACACACAGCCTTCTTTAGGTCAGGAGCTCTAATACGATACATCCTCCTTTTCAAAGTCAAGCTTATGTGAACTACTTGCCCGGATATCCTTGGCAGTTCAATCTGCTATACTGGATTCCAATAAAGTATTGCACACAGAAGAGATTGACAAGTTTTCTTAGCGGATCTTTGTCTTCCAGCCTAGATCATAGCCATGTCTTGTAGCACTTGAAACATTCTTAAGGCTTGGTATAACAGTTCTAATTGCAACAACCTTGCACTCCAGGCAGTGGAGTTTTCCAGTTAAAGGACATTCTGATCTGAGTTTTTGTTGTTGTTTTGTTTTGTTTTCCCAATCACCTATAATATTTTAAAATATGCTGTTTAATGTGAGCAGTTAACTATATTTATAGCATGTACCAGTTTTTCTTTTGTTCTTGCTATTATACTGTATAATTCCCCCACACCCTTTCTGACTTCTGTAAGTACTGACTAGAGCTTCCTAAGAGCTCCAGCACAATCAAACTTGTTTCTAATTGGTGGGAAAGTATACCATGGAGTTTGTTTCCTTCTCTTTGCCTTTCCCTATCAGTACACTGGTTCTGCAGAAGGATCTCAGAAGCTGATAGTACAAACTTAGTTGCTCTAGCAAGGGGTGATGTATGAGCTACATGAGATGCTGTGAACCGAGAGACTGCAGAATGCTTGCTCACATGCGTTGCTCCATGGAGTTTTGGATATTGACATAAACTTTGCAGCATGAGAAGCACGGGTTTGGGGAAATTAAGTCTGTGTTAAAACAGAACAACAACAACGAAAACTTGGCTTTCCTGCAGTCAACACTTTGAATTTTAATTTCTTTAACAAGTTCTGGAGCTTAGACATATACTTAAGCTCTATTTGGTTTTCACAGTCAACCAAATATTGCTTAGCTTGCAAGATTATTGTTAAGGACCTAATCAGAGTTAAAAGAAAGCCAGATATGAAATGCGGTGGGGTCAGTGATGTGTAATAATCTATGTAATTAGTAAAGGTGAAGTTGGTGGGAGATTCTAAATCAGCGTGCAATTGATAGACTACATTTTCTGGAATGTCTCCTTTTATTATTTTCACCTCAGAATTGTTCATTAAGCCCTTGATATTGAAAAGTCAGCTCCCTGCATTTAAAAGAATCTGCAAAAATATTCTATTGCCTTGGTTGACATGAATGAGGTAGTGAGATTAATGACATGTGATGTATTTGATATACAGAGAGAGTATTCTCCATATTACAGAATCAGAGTCAGGGTAACAACCTGTTCTGGTTCTTCAGCATTACTCTATGTATGTAGACAGTTAAAAAACTGAAAGTTGACTCTGGAGTAGGCAGAGGATGAAGAAGAATGGACCCTAGCTCTCATAGATCTTATACTGTTGGAAGACAGACGGACAGATCATAAAGGAATAAGCAGAAAGTAGGACACAGCTGGTCATGAGTGCCTTGAAAGGAATAACTGGTGAAGGCAGAATTGGGAGTTCATTTTATATGAAGTAATTAGGTAAGGCCTCTCTGAATAAAGGTCAGAAGAACTGTTGAAAGCCCTCTTTAAGAAAAGAATGAATAACTTATTCTAGTATTTGAATCATGAATACTTTGAATAATTATTGCAATTAAATATGTAGCCTAATTGTATAATAATGATCCTGTAGTTACCTGTATTCCTGCCAGAGGAGATTTGCAGCTACTTTTCATCCCAACACTCTTCTACCCATTTATGTATCCTGATGATGCTAACTTCATGGTAGAGGATGCTTATAAGAATCTACAACCATTCTAGTTTAGGGTCCTGTTAGAAAGAAGTAGGCTAAACATGATGCATGACTAGAGGAAGAAGATGAGATGTCCTGGGGACCTGAACAAAGGCTGGAAGGTAATTTACCTTTTATTTTTGCTTTCTCCTGTTGTTTGTGAGACAGAATCTCACTGTGTAGCTTAGACTGGCCTCCACCTGCAATGCAGCTTCCCTAGCCTCCCAGGTACTGTGATCTCAGCGGAGCACCACTGCTCCTAGCTTTTTAAAGACTACCGAAAATAACCCATCGCCAGTGTACCCTCAACTACTGAGTCTTACAGTTCCCTGTTTCTGTGCTAAGTTATTAGGTTATCAATGGGAACTTCTTTTTTTTTTTTTTTTTTGCACACTGTCTGCTTTTAAGCTTTATGGAATTATAAAGATTAATTAGCATTACCTAACAACTTAGAACTTTGAATTTAATTCTTATTTCAAAGACTAATATAGGATGGTTGCAGAAAAACAGAAGCTACATGCATTAGCAAAAAGAACGTTTAAAAATAAATATCCAAATGATCTTTCACACATACATATTTTTAAATTTAACTGGACCTTCATTCTGTGCTGGTTTCCTAATTTTTTTTTCAGTTTTCATAAAATTTTGCAGTAGCTAATTAATATCTCATTTAATTTTATAATGTATTTAATGAATTAATCTATTAGTGTTGGATTTGGGGGTTTTTAACTTTTCAAAATTAAAAATAGCTCTATTTTAAGTATCTTTCTTTAAAAAAAATCTTTGAGTATATTCTTAATTATTTCTCTGGGCAAGATTCCCAGAAGGAAAAAAAAAACAACTGGGCATACTTACTTTAAAACTTTGGAAAGGTGCTACCAAATGGCATACAGGTGAGAAAAACCACAATCGTATCAGTAAGTAGCAATACTAGATGACGAATGACGGATAAACAGTTTGAGCTATATTGAGTTCAAGGGAAAAGATCCGTATCAGTGGATAGTTGTGTAGCTGTATGCTCTCAAGGGACGATGGTGAAGTGGAGCCGAGACAGCAGCTGGAAAGAGATGCCTTCCTCCCAATAGAGAGCATTGGTGGAAATGCTGATCCAGTGTGCAGACTGGGGTGTTATGTGCTCACCCCAACTTTTGTTGTTCTTGAATTTAACACAAATGCTGTTGGAGGAGATGCAATTTAAATTGTCTGAAAATAATTTAAATGTTGAAACCAGGAAAATCAAAACTACAGAAAAGTAAGCTCAGCTTCTAGGAGATTTTTGAGTTTGGGCTTCAGAGATTTTAGGAAATAAAGTTATATCTCATTTAAAATCAGTTTTTAATACGTCAAAGTTTCAAACTTCATGTTCCACTTTTCTCTTTCTTCTTCCATTATTGCCAGTAAATAATTGGATCAGGTGTTTGGTTTGGGTGCTATGACATGCTTTTGTATTAATGTTTTTAGTAAAATCTGAGGCACTGAATTGCCCTCTTGTTGTGTATTCATATTACATTCTCAAATGATGATGTTTTACTCTGTACTTAGTTGTATGATCTGTTCTAAGTATACATTACTAATGAAGTCTCTGTGGTTTAGATTATTAAAAGATTAGTATCTCTGAATTTTTTTATTTCGATAGTAGGGGGTTTTTGGTGCTCCGAGCTAAGCCTTGCCTTTACGTTTTATGATGTACTTTATCAAGTGGTGTATTATTAATATTGACTTATTGTAACATGACCCTCTCTCACACTTGGCTCAAACATTTCAAGACTGGGGAAAGAAGTCAGCACTTTCTGTCCTTTATGGGTGCTGATAGGAGGATAAAATGTGGAACTCAAGCCCAGATATTCTGCCCCACCCTGAAGGCCAATACCTACCTGTCAGCTTTATCCCCCTCAGCTTATTGGGGTTCACTTGCTTTATGGAGTTCATATTTTGAATTTCTGTTTTGGAGTGAATTCCATTTTTATTTTTCAGCCTTGGTATCTTCAGGATGTTTTGCCATCTACTTGCTAAATGACACTGGTGTTGTGTTGGGCTGTGGTGTTGTGTGAGGGTTTGTTTAATTTTGTTTTCCCATTGTTACTGTGACCAAATACCCGACAAGAAGCAACTTAATGGGAAGAATGGTTTGCTTTAGCTTAGAGTTCTCAGGGCACAGTTATGGCTGGGAAGAAGTGGCAGCAGGACCATTGGAAGCTGGTCATACTCTCTGCGGCAGGAAGCAGGAGGGTGAACACTGGTGCCCTCATGGTTTCCGGTGTCTTCAGTTCATGACCCCAGCCTGTGGAATGTATAATTGGTATTTAGGGTGGATCCTCCCATCTCATTTAATCCAGTCAAGACACTCCCTCGCAAGTATGCCCAGGTGTCTGTCTTGTGGGTGATCCTAGATCTGTCAACTTGACAGTAAGTATTAACTATTACAACTGCTACACGCTGCCTGATAGAACTCTGGGCCACAAGCTGTCCAGGGTTTGTCAAGAATAATTTAAGAACCAAGAAATAACTTGAATATAGCCTGTATTCATCTGCTACCTGATGAGGAAGTCCCAGTTCCTCCTTAGATCCAATGAGCTTCCACCAAGTACCAAATGCTCAGAGGACAGAGGTCCTCTTCCTAATGCAGCAGGGTGTGAAATAACTGAGGGCTTCTCGCACACCATGGCTTTGGAAAGAGACCTTTTCTGCTGAGACCAGATCATTGCTTTTCTCATTACTATTTCTTAGGGCTTAAATTGTAGCAGATTATCCATAGAATTCCCACCCTATTAACAGATGATTTGTTATTCACATCACTACTTATTTGCTATAGAAAGTAATCATAAAATGCCTTCCAAAAATTGCAGTTGCTAATTGAACATAGGCAACATTCACATCTGATTTTCCTATGGGAAAAAACTGAAACAGCCATTTCCTGCAGCACTATGATGTGCAAGAGCACAGTAGACAAGGGAGATGCAATAGTGCGCCTACTAATTACACTTTCTATGAACCTCTCTGAGGTGCACTCGACACACAAGCTGGACAAAACCAGCATTGTCTTCACCATGCTGAAGTGCTTATTCATGGCACTGTAACGTCTTCGGATTGGCACAGGATTGGCCACACTCCTGAACACATTAGGACTAAATATCTTTTTTAAAAGCCTTTTTTAACAAAAAAGAAAAAAAGAAAGATTTATCGTAATTCTTTGCTGGCTAAGTTCTTTTTGAAAAGTCTTTCATGTTCATTGCTCTGGGCATCCTTTCAAAGTTCAGCAGTTTGTGGCTTTGAATAGCCATGTCGTATCATCTAGCTTGCCTTTCCTCTATTGGTGAAGAAAATGGCTGAGTCAGAGCTTTTGGGCTTCTGGGAGGTAAATGGGGGAATTATCTATAGTTTTGCTTCCAGCTGGTTATAAATGGATATGCTGATTAGGCATTTTCACTTTTATATCAGGCTGCCTTCTAAACAGTAATGGAATCCATTCAAACTTGAACAATTCGTCTTTTTGAATACATCACATGGTTGGAATAGAATATAATATTTATGTAGCAGTTTTTGCTGGTTATTATATACAGCTACTGTGAGAATTTTTTGAATGGGTGTAATTTTTAGGCAGAAAGTTAATGTGTTAAGAACCACTGTATGTTTTTTATCTGCTTTCATTTAATTCTTAGAATAATTCTAAGTAAATAATAAAACCTCAGAGTTTATTTGATTGACGACTGTTTCTCCCCCCACTTCTGCTCTCCCTCTCTCCCTCCCTATTCTTCTTGCTTTTGCCTCCCCTTCTCCCGCTTCATTGTGGGTTCATGTAAATTTTAGGATTTTTTTTTTCCTAGGTCCATGTAAATTTTAGAATTGTTTTCCCCTCTTCTATACAGTATGACATTGGCACTTTGCTGGAGATTATGTTGATTCTGGGAGTCATTCTATACATTTTTAACAATATTGATTTCTTCTGTCTATAAATGTAGAATGTATTTTTACTTTTTTGTTTCTTCTTTTAAAGTGTTTCATTAGCATCTCATTGTTGAGCTCCTTCACCTTAGATTTTATTCTTAGATGTTTTATGTTTTATAACTACTATAAATAGGATAGGCTTCTTGATTTATATTTCAGATAACTCACTGTTAGATATAGTAATGCTATTGTCATGTTGATTTTACATGTTTTTATCTTTGCTGAGTTTACTGATTAGTTCCAATATTGTTAGTATTTGGGGATTTTTCTGTATAAAATATCTAGTATTGTGGTTACTTTCTCTAACACAGTCTTTCTTGGTAGTTAAGGGAATTGTTCTGTTACTATGTTTTTGATTTCCTGTTATTTGGCATTTTTCAGTTACAGACGTCTGCTTTGTGGTTACCATGAGGTTTTTTAAATTGTCTTTTTACTATATTGAGCTGTTTTGAAGTGATTACTGACTTCCTTAGCTCTGTGCTGACCAGTTAGTATGTAAATAGTTGCTCAACTTGGAGAGTGTGTGGCAGGGAAGAGCGCCAGCCATTCTTACACAGCTGCCATCTTGTTTCATGCCCTCCAGTTGAGTCATCTTGAATATGATATCTCAAAGTGTTTTGATAATTTTTTTAAAAAATACATTTTTTTGATTTATGAGTGTGCAGTGGACACTTGTGGAAATCAGAAAACAATTTTCTTCTACTTGTGAGTTCCCAGGATTGAACTCAGGTAGCTATTTCATCTGCCCTGTCTTTTGTCCTTATTTAATTCACTTAGTGACTTTTCCCTTCTCAGAAGTTAGTTCTACTTTGATGGTTGGTGTGCAGGATGTGTGCAGAATTATCTAGTAGTACTTAGTTTCTTACGACTGTGTGCATTTTTAAAGAAAGGAAATTGATTTGCTGTTTTTTGACATTTTAACCTCTTTATTATAACATAACTTGCTAATATTAGATGTTAATGTTATAATTTGATATTTATTATTTATTATACTGTTATGATTAATTAATAATTAATATAAGGTACCTGATACCCTTATCTGTATCTATAGCTTATCTGTATCTATATGTATCTTCTCTATATCTATAGCCTGCTACCTCACGATTAACTTTAAACAGAGTTAATTTGATATGTTAAGACAAGGATGGACTATAGTCTGCCATACCTAAGGGGCTTCTCTGTATCTTCAAATTTTGGATAATGCATCCAGAGCTCCCTGTTATTATTGTATTGAATGTCATATAGTTTATGCAGTACCCTGCATTTGTCTGTTTTATGATAGGCCCTATAACTATGCACTAATGGAAAGGTGTATATATGTGACATAGGGGTCCTGGCCTTGTGGTTTCTTTTTGTCTCGTGTAATATTATTTCACCATCTATCTGCTCTACATTTGGGTTATTCTGTCCTATTTTAAGTGTTTGGCTTCATACTGAGTTAATTATTTATAAAATAAATCATTGGATTTGTTCCCACCAGTGACACCAAGAAGAAACAAGGAATGAGGAAAAGGAATAACACTGAAGTAGACGATGTACAACCAAGAAGCCGTCATGGAAAGAAGGCCAAGTGGGAAACGTTAGAGCCTTTGGATACAGGCCTGTCCTTAGCAGAGGATGAAGAGCTGGTGTTACACCTGCTCAGAAGTCAAAACTAAATATTCTCCGTGTCTTTGTGAACTTTGGACATTGTTATGTGGGCAAGAAGTTGAAAAGAGCTTTGGGGCATTCAGGTACCATGTGTCCCATTTTCAGAGGATACATTCTCTAGCAGAAATGATCACATCTCTGGGTTTCTTTCACAAACTGAGTTTTGAAACATCAAGGAACATACTCAAAATAAGGATGTATTGTACAATTTACCCTTGTGCAATGTGTAGTCTGCTCTGTTAGATTTTGTCAGTATATTACCCACTAGTGGAAATGCTTATTTTGTTTTCACAGTGTGGAGCGTTAAACCAAGGCCTTCATGTGGTAGACAAGTGCTCTACTACTGAGCTTGTACCTGGTCCCTGTTTGTTTTACAGGTAGGTTCTGAATCCCTTGTTCATACCCATCTTTCATACAGTACAGAAATTTTAATATTATTGTTAAATAGCTAATAATTTTATGTATATTTCATTATTTCCAAAGAAATGGTATAATGGACCAGCCCTGACAAAGAATGAGTATTTTTTAAGTTCATAAAAAATAAATATGTTTTCCTATATTGTAAAGTACTCTTGTTTTCATTGTGTCCAGTAATATGAAAGATATTCATAAAATTAAAACATGTGACAAACTCCTGAAGCAGACTTTGTATCGTTAACTTTGCCTGCTCAAATGTAACACATAGCACTTGTACTTGTAGGTTGCTGGCAATTACTTATAAATTCTCTAGACCGCTGAAGACATTCTTCACGTGCTCTGTTCAGAAGGCATCATGAGTCTTCACCTGGCTCCTGCTAGTGAGAAAATGAGACAGAGTCCCTGTTTTGTTACAAATACTGCCAGTCAAAAAAAAAAAAAAGAAAGAAAGAAAACCTGGAAAAATCTGGGCATGAGCATGAAATGGTTGATTTTAATGTAGATTGTCATACTCAGGATTTTTTTTTGTAACCCCATCTTTCTATCGTATCGTAATTTTCAGTAATAGCTGCAAATTCAGTCCTGGCTCTTAAGGAAGATTGATTGCAGCACACCTTGCTTGTCTGTTCATCCTCATCCTCATGGGCGACCATCTTCTCACAATCAAAATGACTGCCAGCCCCCCGCACTCTGCACTGTCTACTCCTGTTGACTTCTCTCTTTAATGACTGGTCCATTGTGTGTCCTCAGAGTCGGCCTTTCCCAGACCCCTGAGGTTCTTCCCTGGTCTCTCTGCTTCAACCATCACATTCTTCAGCGTACCTTCCCTGGGAGTTACCTCTGTAGCCTACAGGTCTGAGCATGTTTTCCTGCTGTTAGTGGTGTCTGTCATGTGATACAATCATCCTTTATCTATAAACCTGTTGCCCTGTTATCTGACAGTTTCCTTGAGAACAGGATTGTATTTTATCTATCTTTTATACCTTTAAGGCCAAATATAGCACCTTTCCTATAATTCATAATTAGGGCTTTGATTTAATGACTACTCATAGTAAACCAAGAGTAATTTATTTACCCTTTAATATAATACTTTTTTAATTTTGAGAATTGTATGCACACATATATTTTAATCGTATTTACCCAGTATTCCTCCCTTCAGCTCCTCCCAGGCACCACTCCTGTTCATATCCCTCTCCCAACTTTATGTCCTCCTGTAAACCCTTGGGTGTGGGGCCATCCATGGGTTACGGTCAGCCTACAAGGAAACACATCTGTGAAGAAAACGGGCTCTCCCTCGCTTAGCATCTGTGAGCTATAAGTGACTCTTAAGCTCGGATTGGGGGCTTGTGAACCCCTTCCTCACTGTCTTAGCCACATGTTGGAATGACATCTGCCAGAGTCCAGTCTCAATGAGGTTTACACATTCCAGGGTAGGGGCATGTGGATTAGAAAAATTAGGTAGGAACAAAGATATGAAAGAAATACAGAGACATAGGCTAGAACCGGGAAGGCTACCCAGTGAATATTGAATATGCCCGTGTTTATTTTCCTTCCATATGTCTATATACCCCAATCCAAAAGGGGAGGAAGAAGGCAAAAAAAAAAAAACCCAAAAACCTGCTTTATTATGACATAAAGAACAAACAGAGCAGTTATTTGCTTCAATACCTGAGATATCAAGCCATTATTTCCTGAGTTAAACATTTTGATGTTTTAGGCAGGATATACAGCAACCATACCTTAGACTAAGTATCCTGTAGGTAGCCACTCCCTGGGTCAAACCTGTTTTATCCTTGAAGGAGCAGAAATAGGCTTGAATTCTCTGATCTTTGATCAAAGCGGAGCAGCTCCACCTCTGGGCCATTTTAATGTCCAAAACAACAAGTAACCACATCCTAGGTCAGAATATCTTGTTTGTAGCCGCTCCTTAAGTCAGACTTCTTGTTAATAACTTTGAAAGAGCGAGAGGAGATTTGAGGTCTCTGACCTTCAGTCAAGTCAAGGTGGAGCGAACCCATTTCTGTGGTCCCCCCACTCCTCACCATGATAGAATGTGGAGTGGGTCGATCATGTGCCAGTAGTCACAGCTGCTATGAATTTAAGAGTGAACCAGCCTTACCCTGTACAGAAGACATTGTTTTGGCCTGCTTCTCCCCAACCTCTTGCTTTTAAAAAACTGTTCACCCTAAACCAAGAGAACTGTTGAAGACATGATGTAATACAATGTTCTGTCACCTCTGTAGGAAAGAGATAGAGTTTATGTACATAAAAACTAGTTGTAATTACTTTAACAGAGAAGAAAAGGCAAATAGGAAAGGAGATCGAGGTTTAAGAACTCAAGAAGATTTTGAGATTAGAGTTTCTGACAGAGTCTCTTGTCCTTGAAGACTTTCAAAGGTCACCGAATACAGAAGTGCAGAAACTGAAGGCTTACCATTGATTTTATGCTGTGCCATTTTAGTTGGTTTTTTTTTTGAAGAGGAATTAAGCCTATTGGCTGCTTCTATGCAATCACTGAATAAATATATTGCAAAGTATTTGGTCCGTAAACTACTTTGGATTGTGTTTGTCTGAAGAATTGAGTGGATCCTTACTAAGCAGTTCAGTGTGTTCTTTGCTAACTTTGAAAACTGTCTAAAAGTCAGGTAATAGTGCATGGTGTGCGTGGTAGGTGTTGAGTCTGTTGGCTCCTGTCAGACCTCCACCCCCTGGATGGCATTGACCAGAGACAAAGGTATTCCTTCCGTCTGGGTCCAAGGCACAAGAGATTCGGCACCTCTAGGCTTGCAGAATGAGAAACATGCTGAGTCCTGGTTTGGCACACAACCTGAGAAAAACATGTACCAAATGAGAATAGCTATTGCTTCAGTGTACTAATGAGTCCCACACTGCTACGCTGTCTGTAGCCATCCTGTGAGAGACAGTTTCCCTCTGCTGCCTCCATTTATTTAGTTGGGAGGAGGGACCAATTTTAATGCATAATTTTAATGTCTCATAGAAAGAGAAGATGGAAAAGGGATGGTGCACATTTGAGGGAGGACGCTATTGCAGGGTTTTAGGAGAGAAAGAGGACACAGTGTGTATTTTCTAGGACCCAGAAACTAATTCTTGCTGCTAAACCAAGGCTGAAAGGCCATTCATCAGACTCGCTAGTGTAAAATAATCCCTAAAATTACATAAGTCCCTGGAAGCAAAAACTGTTGGAGAGCTGCCATCTCGTAAGCTTACATGGCATTCCGGATTTGTTTGGGGCCATAAAAAATGGATAAGTTTAATTAAACGTAATTAATTTTGTTATACAACACTTGAACTACCCTGAACATGAAGTAGTCTCTGAGCCTTGATATCAGAGGCTGCCGTAGGATGCAGATGTGCCTGTGAGGTGGCGCTGTAAGGAAAGGAGTCTGCAACCAAGATTGGAAACCCTGCTTTGCATCACGTAAGGCTAGACATAATCATGGCCGGCGAGGTCTTCCACTGCCCCTGCTGATCACATTACCTAGTGCCTGCTGACTCAGCAATTGACAGCTCATCCTCCATTTGGTAGGTGAGAGACAATCACGCTGAAAGCTTTGCCCAAACAGACAAGGCAGACAAATGACATTCTTATTCTCAACTGAAATTTAGATACCAAGAAAGAAGTTTACAGGACAGGGAATGTAATGATGGACCCACCTCAAAAAAAAGAAAAAAAAATGAACTCAGATTGTGAGGATGCTGACAGGAAGATAAAGAATACCTGCCCAAGAGACTTACGGGTTCTTGGGAGCCGAGGCAATGTGGAGAAGAGTGAATTATGGTTAGGGATGACTGGGCAAGGCTTGCCGTGATGATTCATCTTGATCCAACTTGATTGGCTTGAGAAGCTTCTGCTTAAGTTACTGCCTACCTCTTAGTACAGCTGTGAAGATGTTCCCAAGGACAAAGAGATTATGAATCATTTGAACCCATTAGTAAAATTCAAAATTGTAATACTCTGTTGGGAAATGCATTTGCTCACAATAACAGCAAAGCTAATACACCTCCTGACTTGTTCCTGTACTTGACATTTTTTTATCCCAAACTGACTGTCTAGTATTTTGCTCATGAAGCTTGATAAGGAGCAAGTTTCTCCAATGTTCTAAGATTAATTAGAAGGCTCTATGGATAGAATGGAAGTGAGACTGGGGAAATGGCAAAATACCATTTCATATTCTTTTTTTTTATTGATTTTTATTGAGCCCTACATTTTTCTCTGCTCCCCTCCCTGCCACTCCCCTCCCCTTTAACCCTCTCCCAAGGTCCCCATGCTCCCAATTTGCTCAGGAGATCTTGCCTTTTTCTACTACCCATGTAGATTAGATCTATGTATGTCTCTCTTAGGGTCCTCATTGTTGTCTAGGTTCTCTGGGATTGTGATTTGTAGGCTGGTTTTCTTTGCTTGTTTGAAAACCACCATTGAGTGAGTACCTGTGATAACTGTCTTTCTGGGTCTGGGTACCAGAAACCTTCACCTTGCTGACATCACTAACCCATCCAGAAGCCGTGTGACATCTCCATGCTGGCTGACTTCCTGCAGTTTTCCCCTCCTAACCCTTTCTTTCCTGCTATGGCCAGTCAAGATTCAGCACAAATAATCTCTAATCTTGTAATAGAAAATGTTCTTTCTTCTTTTGGTCTAACAGATACTTTTCCAGACAGTACTTGCCCTTGCTGTTGGGAGCCCTGGAAACTTGTCTTAGAAGCAGGCCTTTTGGGGACAACATCAGCAATGCTTCAATAAACCATTTTATTTCAGGAACCCCTCATTCTCAAGAGTAACATGCAAAACGTTCATGAGTCCTATTAGATTTCTGAGTCTTTCTCATTTATTGCCTGAGATGTGTGATCCCGTAACCTGAACTAATCTGAGTGAATCCTTCATGGTTTTTTTTTTTTAATTCCCCCTCAAAAAGTTTTAATAAAATTTAGAAAAAATGTGATGCTTCTTGGGTCACACCAGGAATTTTCAAATTCTAGACGGGGATCCAGCCAGTCTGTGGTGGGAGCTGGAATTGCGCGTTTCTACCAAGCTCCCAGAGGATGGCGATGGTGCAGGCCCATGGCTGTTCTTTTTTATTGAGGCTGTAATGGAATCCAGAGTTATTAAATCCTTATTCACACACAGGTATGCTATCAGAGTCCCAGCAGGAAACAGATGGTGCACACAAATTAGGATAATCCTGAAGAGGGGGGTGTTAATAAAAACTTTATTTACATATGAGAGGGCAGAGGAAGAGAATCTCAAGCTTGTCAACTTTAAGGCTCCTAATAGAGGTGTCACCACCCCTACTTTGAGGACTTTGAGGGAAGAGCTGTTGCCTAAAACCCAGAAGGAGAGAGTAGACACAGCTGCTTTATGACCTTCAAGCTGAAATACACACTCAGCAGGTGGGTGAGTGGCCAAATAGGACCAAGAGAGGAAGTGCAGACCTTGTCTTTGCTAGACTACTTGGTGATACAACCCTACTGGAAGTCTGAGAGCAGATTGCCTCCCGGGAAGCAGCAGGGTGGTATGGGGATTAGCAGGAGGAATGCGCACAGATAGAGGTCCTAAATAGATGGAATTATAACGAAGTGCCATGGGTGTGTGTGCTGACACGTACAAAGCCTGAGTAAGTATGGCCAAGAGTTAGAGTAGGGAAGGCAAGTGAGATGGGTTAGCACCAGACTTAATTCCAAACAAAAGAATTCCACGCGCATGACTAATACCCCACACTCCCATGAGAAGGCACTTTGGGAGGGGCACATTCTAGAACATTTCCAGCTTCTTAAGTGCATGACTGCATGTGCCTGTTTAAAGTCATAGTTCAAGGTGGCAGGGAGAAATTTTGAACATGTTTAACTCATATCTTCAGTGGTGGACAGGAATATTTTGGGGCATACTTAACCCCTCCCCCCACACCCTGCCCCCATAAAAGATTTCGGCTGCAGCCACAGAAAGGAGACATGAAGGTGCATTAGTATAGGAGTATGTGCTAACAGACTCCTCGAGGGAGGAGGAAAGTGCTCCTCATGGATCCCTCCCTCATCATCTTCGTACCAGGAGCCGTTCTCAGGATGGGATGCAGCAAGGGTGGACAGTAAGCAAAGATGCACAGGACACATTGTAAAAGAAAGTGAGACAGTAACTGGATGGACAGTAGGGATGGGGAGTCAAGGGGTTTTTTTTGGGTTTTTTTTTTTTTTTGGATGAATCTGATGGGTTTAGAGTTGGAAGGAACAGGGCTTGTTTTGCAGACACATTACCAGTAGAAGAGTGTCCAACCGCAGGGGCCCCCTCACTGTCAAATTCATGGCCTCTGCTCTCCAGGGAACCTTTAGTCTTCTCCAACTTCATCTGCTCACTTCTTTCCTATCTTCATTAAATTGCAAGCTTCCCTCTCGTTCTTGTCTAACAACCTTGCTCTGGGTTTTGCTAAGAAGGACACCATCCAAAGAGAACTTGCCCAGCTGCCACTCTACGCCCATCTGCTCCTGACATCTGAGCTGTATCCTATCTGTCCCCTCCTGCTTGTATGTCAGTCTCCACCGCTGCTAGTCTGCTTGAGATTATGACTGCTGCTGGCGACACCCTTACAACTAAGTTCTGCCCTACATGGGTCTCCTGGAATGTGTCCCATCTAAAAAACAAAAATCTAAAAGTTTGATTCTGTCCCTGCCACCTTAAATCACTTTCCCAAGTATATCTTACCTTTTGACATGATTTCATCTAGAAAGTTCACATGTGAGAATCACATAATCAAATTATGAAAAAAAGTCACAGAAAATCCCATAATGTTTTTATTAAGTTTATGGTTTTAGTCTGTTGATTTACAGGTAAATAGTTAAACTACGGTATGACACCTAACAATGAATTACTGTTTAGCAACAAAAATAAAGAAAATGCCATTGACTTAAGTTTTCCAGGGTTTGACCTCAAGATAATGGTGATGACTATCAGGGGAAAGTTCATGACTAGCCTCTGTGGCTCACAGACTGCAGCTTAGACGTGATTGCCTCCTGGCATAACTCCTCAAAAGAACTTTGTTGTCTGAGGCTTCTGTCCTGCCCGGTTCCCGCAATCGTTAAGTCCCAAAGAAATCACACAGAGGTCTACATTAACTATAGACTGATTGACCCATTATCTCAGGCTTCTTATTACATATATTAGCCCATTATTCTTATCTGTGACAGCCATGTGGCTCAGTATTTTTTTCAGCAAGGCAGTCACATCTTGCTTCTTCTGTGTCTGGGCTGGCACCTGCAGAGGAATGGGCTTCCTTCTTCCCAGAATTCTCCTGTTCTCATTGACCTGTCTCTACTTCCTGTCTGGTTGTCCTGCTAAACTTACTGCTTGGCTACTGGCCAATCAGCGTTTATTTAAAATATAATTAGCAGATTATAGACATTTGTCTCACACCAGAACTGTCTGTTTCTGTGGACATAAATCATAGTTTATGAGACATAATTGATGTTCAACAAGCTACACATGTTTCAAGTATGAAATTTGTTGTTTTGGACTATACGTATGTACATGTCATCTATGAAGCCATATTGTAATTGCCCCAAAGATTTTTCTCACGCCACTTTGTATTCTCTGCCTTATGACCAGCCTTCTCCTCCTCACCCTCCTTTCTCACCAACCATTGTTCTGCTGTCCATCACTACACTACACATACTAGAATTTTTTACGATTGGGACCATAAGTTTGACTTAATTTTTGTTTACTTGTTCCTGTTTCTCAGCATCATTATCCTGTGGTCAGTTCATGGAGAACTTAAGTTAATCACATATTTATTTTTGTTGCTGCACAGTAATCTATTGTGTGGGTCATACCACAGTTTGAACATTTACCTGTAAACCAGCAGATTAGATTGTCTTTCATTTCGGAAACTGCGGGTTCAGCTGCCATGAACTTCTTTGTATGACGCCTAGAAGAAGAACAGCTGCTGCATGTTGTGGTGTGTATTTACTGAAGGAGATACCCCCACACCGTGAAGGTTCCTTCCCACCCCGGACTAGGCATAAACCACATCCAAACAGCTGTTCTCACAGAGATCCTTTATTAAGCAGGGAAGAAAAGTTAAAGTGGCTGTTTTCTGATTCAGGCAGAAAACAGCAGCAAATGACCTTTCAGGTGTAATTTTTAAGAGGAGAAGGGGAGGTCTGTGTTAGAATGGGCTAGGATGTGGTGGTAAAGGAGATAGGGAATGAGGGGGGAGGGGACAAGGAAAAGGGGAAAGGATATTTGTCCCAGAGAGACAAAGGACTGCCTCTGGATAGAGGGGAGAGAGATACAGGACATATAGGCAAATGGCGGTATATAAAGGTTATAATGGGAAACCCAATGGTACGGTGAAGTGTTTAATTTTAGTTGGGCATGTTAATTAAGTGAACCAGAGGGAACTTTTCACTGCTGGACTTTGGTAGTCAGCCTCAGGAGGAGGAGGGGCCAGATAAGGAAACAGACCTTGGTGGCTAGCTTTAGGAAGGTTATCTAAGGACTTTTAGCAAAACTGAGGGAATTGAGGGTGGGGTGGGGAAGAAGGGCAAGGCCTGCCAGGATCACATGTTTGAGTAGGCTTGCGTCCCTTCACTTTTCTTTTGAAAAAATTTCAAATGCTTTTCTTAAATGACGATTATCATTGTATCCATAGTGTGTGAAAGACCCTACTTCTCCACCCATTACTTGATGTGGTAAGTCATTTTAATGGATACTTAGTGATATCACATTATGGCTTTCATTGTCCCAACAACTGGAAACAGTGAGGGCTTTTCCCTGTGTTTCTGTGTCATCTCTGTATCTTTCTTTGGTCAAGTATCTGTTTCATATCTTGCTAATTATTTTTATTATGAATCTTTGAGAACTAAGAAGTTTGATATTCCAGAAGCAGGTTCTTTATTGCCTGTATGATTTTCAAATCTTTTCTCTCAGTCTGAGCTTCTCTTTCTTACGCATTTATCTCCTAGTTGTCTTTTGAAGAACTAGACCTTTAATTTTTGATGTTCAATGTGTTTGACTCTTCCTTTCTTGATTGTGCAATGTCACATCTCAGAAACACTTCCTTATCCTAAGGGTGCATCTGTCTTTTCCTCTAAAAACGTATCATTTTAGAGTTTCTAACCAGACTTCAACTTCGTTTAGAGATAATTCTTATGTACGATACAATTGGTCACCCAAATTTCAGTTTTTAGGTATGGCTTTCTTTGTGCTCAAACACCATTGGTTGGAAAGACTTGTCTTCCACCAGGGAATCACCTGTAGAGGTTTTTCCAAACACAGATCTGTTAAAGCCTCGGACAGTGTCTACCAGGGCACCAGCAGGTTGTTGGTCTTCCTCCATTGGGCATGTACCGCATTAGCCATGTGCCCCATTAGCAGGCACTGTTAATGGAAGCTTCTGGTGCTTTTCCAGGTCACACCCCTCATTCTCCGGGCTCTGTCTTCACGTTACTGTGGCACGGCTTTCACAGACCGGAGGCTCCTGGGCAGCACCGCTTTTCTCAGTGTGATTGATGATCTTCACTGGGGTGTAGTCTGTCAGCTCTCTTCCTCGGGGAGTCTACCTCTGATGCCAAGTAATGTTTTTCCCATCGCTCTGACCAAGAGTAATTCCAGTGTGTATTATACCTTAAGGTTGCCATGGGAAGATGGATACTGGAAGCCATTCCATTATTAAGCTTTTGTTTTTTTCTTTTTCTTTGCTAAAACAGATCTTGTTAGGTTGCCACGGACTTCTGTGTTACTATATCCAAGATCAACTGTTGGGACTGATCTTAATTGATATATCTATGTGTAGAATTAATTTGGCTTTCTCATGTTATTAAAACACTGACTCCTCTTTTCAGTCTCATTTTCTGTTTGTTTCTCATGTTCTTTTTGTTTGTTCCTCTTTGTGTTCCTAAGAGGAACACATTAGTTATGCATGATTAGGGTTTAATTATGACATTTTCATATATTATGTATATAATACATTTGCTCATATTCACCCCCCCCATTAACTCTCTCAACTCCATCTCATTCCTACTGATCTATTCCCAAGCCAGTTCTATTTCTGCTTTGAAATTGTGTGTGTGTGTGTGTGTGTGTGTGCGCGCACATGTGTGTGAGTGTGTTTGTGTGTGTGTCCCCCAATAAGTTTGATTAGGGTCCTTTTCATGCAGAGCAGTAATTCACAGGAATGGGAATAATTAACCAGTGTCTACACCACAAAAACCAACTGCCATTAGATGGGATCTCAGGAAGGTGGGATCTTCCTCTCCTCCTCTCTGTGATGGGTCCCATCTGTGATCCTCTCCTTCCTATGCTGATGGTACAACCTTGTGCAGGTAAACATAGCGTGTGTGAGTCCATGAATAGAGTGCCGTGTCACACCTGGAAGACAGGGCTCCACAACACTTCTGCTTTTCCTCCAGATCTTATTGTCCTTCTGTTCCCTTTTCCGTAATGTTCCCTGAACCTAGAAGGAGGTGTAGACGTGTCCCATTTAGGGCTAACCGCTCTTTGCTTGCTGTCTTCGTTTTACCATATGAATCTCTGTAGTAACTACTACACTGCACTGAAAAAAATAGTTCCTCGGGCCAAAGCAGAGAGCAACACTGTTCTATGGGCATAAACAGACACATTTAGGAGGCCATTTGATGGACTTAACATGTCCGTATTACCCGACAGCAGTAGTATCTTTCCCAAGAGGGCCTCCCCAGGCACGGGTCAAAATCTTCCCCTGCTGTCCATTTCCTGTTCGCTCCATCGATTGCCTCTCAGGCTGAAAACATTGCGCTATCCATGGATTATCCCGTAGCTTTCATCTAACCCGTCCACAAATCCACTTAGCTCTTCTTTGGAAATGCATGCAACAGTCAGCTCTTCACAGTTCCCCTGCGGTTCCCGCTGCACTGCAGGCCTCCGTTCCCTGGACTGGTGTAGTAACCCCTTCATTGCAATCATTGCTGCTCCTTTTTGTCACAGGCAGACCAGTCATCCTTTAAAATCGTTGTTTGGCTTGTGCAGTTCTTCAAAACTTCACTGACTCTTTATCTCACCTCAGCTGGAATCTAACGCCTTTTCCCACTTCCCGAAAGGCCCAGTGCTTTGTCTTTCTTCCTCTCTCACTTACTATTTTCCTTTCTCTCGGTCCATTTAAGTTAGACTTTGCTGTTCCTTCTGTCTGGACTTGTCAGCACTGAGGTCCAACATGGCCGAAGCATTGTCTTATGAGGAGCCCTCCGTGAGCAGCCAGTGGAAAGCAGTCGTCTTCATCTCCAGGCCATTCTCTGTCTTTTCCCTTTCTATCATTGGATTTACCAGCATCTGACATTGCCTATTGCCTGTCTCTGTGCTCCCCACTTTGTGCCAAGAGACATAGACTAGATGCTTGCCATATCCCACATCCTGGTAGATGGCACTTAAGAATGCCCAACAAGCACTTAGAGAGCGAATGTATACGTCCGACCAGTTATACATACAGTTGAGTCGACAACATTTTATTTTAAAAGGCAGGTAGGCCTGGCGGGACTGAACCTTCCAGTCATTTGCTCTTGTGTATGTCCCATTGCCTAGTAACCAACTAAATATGGCTCGGAAATCCAGTGAGTTCCACTGTAGGCCACTGACCTAGGCGTGTGTGTGGGTTGCATTGCTAGGCAGCTTGGAGTGGGACAAATCCTAACAGGAGCTATAAATATTGGGCCACAACACTGAGCTCTTAAACCTGGACGTGACATTGATAGATGAATTTGTTCTTCCATTTCTCATTCTTTCTCCTTCTTTCCCTTTCTTTCCATGTTGGGGGTTTAAACTCATGGACTCTGTGTGCCAGGCAAGTTTTCTACCACTGATGCATATCTTCAGCCCTGACACTGGGTCTTTCTGAATGAACCTCTTGCAATTTTGCTATAAAATAGAATGATGATCATAATAATCTATGCCTCAAATAGCTCTTTTGAGGATTAAATGAGGCAGTAACATAGGGCTGGCACATAGCAGGTCTTATGAGTAGGTTATCACTAACTGAAACAATTCTTGGGACCAGCAGGGCTGTGCTCAGTTATGGGAAACTGGCCGTATGCTGAGTCTGAGGTGGCTGTCCCATTTCATTCACTGCCGTTGAGATGCCAGATATGTTATGGAAGCCATTTTAGGTGTTCCGGGTCCAGCCAGCCGTGCCCTGAATCCAGTGTAGCCACACCAGCTACCAGCTGAACTTGTCAAGTCTACAAAACTGCGAAACATGCCGTTGATTAAGTCTCGGTGTCTTGAAGTTTGTCGTATGATAGTAGGGAAGTAAAAGCTATGATTTTACTGTAGTTTGCTCCTCAGTGTTCCTGCTGATGGGCGTTTGAGACGTCTCTAGGCTGAGACTGCTGTGAGGAACACAACTACCGTAGCATTATTGTGTGGATGCGCAAATAACAAATATTAGTTAGACCAACTCATCTAAATCCCCATGTTATCAATAAGGGGACATGACACCCTTTCTCTCTAACGTAGGGATGCATTGGTATGCCTGGCCTCACAGCTGTAATGGAATATGTGACTTCTAATGAGAATTAATAAAATAACTCTGGGAGTTTTTACATTAACATGCCACCTGTGATCATCAGTCTCCAGAGAAGCACCTTTGAAGATCTCTCTGAACGCTATTAAAAAAAAAGTGCTTTCTATATTCTAGGGAATAGTTGATTTTGTCTATTTGAGATGCTATAAGAAATTACCTTACACTGATTAATTCACAAAAACCAGAAATATTTCTCTCTTAGAAATCTGAGAATTCTAAGAAATCCAAGAGAAAGGTACCAGGAAATTTATTGTCTTTACCAAAGTGCCTGCTTCCAATACATGATACTGTAGGGTGGTAGGGTAGTGGTGGCGCACACCTTTAATCCCAGCACGGCAGAGGCAGGCGGATCTCTGTGAGTGCAAGGCCAGCCTGGTCTACAGAGTGGGTTCCAGGACAGCCAGAGCTGCACAGAGAAACCCTGTGTTGGAAAACCAACAAACAAACAACAAAGGACAAACCAATACATACTGCTGCTTATGCATCCCCAGGTGAAGGCATGGTCCTCTTCTAAAAAGATATCAATACTATTTATGGGGCCTGTTTGAAGGGTGTGGACACGCAGACCATAACAGCAGCATAGCTCCCCGGGGCTGACCACCCTTAGCATAGCTATTGGAAGCTTATCTCTGTAGTTGGGAGGTGCAGTCCCTGCTCCTCAACTTCTGTAGAAGTCAGGGGTGTACGATTTATTGAACAGATGTAGACCCATTGAATATTTCTAGCGTTTTACAATGTGAAAGAATCTGGAAAAATATATTTCACATTCATGCAAAGTTTGGGCTTGTAATTACAATTTAGTAGTTATTATTCCTTTCATTTATTTGATTGTGTTTTCCATAAAGGTTCATGTGTTAGAGATTTGTTCCTCAGTGTGGCAGTATTGAGGTGACCAGGCCTTTACAAGATTGGCCTGTGTCATTGTGAGTATGCCCTTGGGAAGGATTAAGGAAGTTAATGAGATGGAATTAGTTCTCCCAAGAGAAAGTTGTTAGGATCAAGAGCAGGCCTCCTGAGTGTTTTCTGGGTTACAGTGTGGCAGTGTGGTCCCTTGTTCCCGTATGCACTCTCATCCTGTCAGGGCCATGCCCTTGAGTCCCCAGACTATAGACTAATCTCTTTTCTTTATAAAATGTCTGGGCTTAGGTGTTTAGATGCAGTTATAAAAAGCATATTGAGACTTTGGGGGAGAGGGAACTGCATGGCAGTCAGTCTCTCCAGTGATGCGTGGATCCAGCTCTTCCCCCTATCCTATTCAAGGTAAACTACCCACCCTGCAGCATGTGGGACTCCCAAGCTGTCTCCGTTTACCCTGAGGTCCACCACACCCTGCTTCACCCGGGCCCAGTGCTGCAGGAACAGCTGCAATGGAATCTCTGAGTTTCGACACTAAGTCTGGCCTTGTCAATGGGCAACTCGATGACCTTGGATCAGTCATGGGCAGGGACTTCCCAAGGAAGCCATGGCAATTACAGAAACCCTTAAATTGTTATATAAGACAAAAAGAATAAAAATCACCTTTCATCAAATGCCCTAAGACAGTCATTAGTGCAGTCATGGGCCACAGGATAATATCTCAGCAATCTGGACCACATATACAGTGGGCTGTGCTGTGCGGCCAGAATATAGTTCAGTGTTCCATCCTGGCTTATGGATATGCTGTTTGTCAAGTTCACACAATGACATATGCCCTAATGATGAGTTCTTGGAACATGCCCTCTGGTAAGTAACACTTACTCTAATGTATTTTCTTCCACATATCTGGAGGAATCTATAAAATCATAATGCATAATAAACTACTTGCTTTAATGTTTGGCTGATTTTCTCTTGATGCTTTGTTTGACTTAAATATCCTCTTTGAATTTTTGATGACATATTAAAACTTGTTATCCCGATACCTATAAGTACACTTAGCTCTTTCACCTAAGTCCTTGTTTCTGATATTGTACCGCAGAGAGCCAAACAAAACAAAACCAAAGCAGGGTTTCTGGAAGAGTTGGCTGATTCTAGGCCTGTGGCAAGAAATGCATGAGCCTGGAGCATCCTGGAGTGTTAGAAAGAACGGGGGTGCTAAGAGACGCAACTCAAGAAATGAGAGGGAAGCCAAGGGCCTGCCAGAGCCAACTGGAAGAGCTCCCCATGAGGAGTGACTGACGGGCGAATAAAGGAACACCGAGTCTAACAGCACTGTGCAAGACTTGTCTGTGGGTATTCGCCTATGCGAATAATGACCGAATAAACAAGGGGAGGGGACCGATCTCCCTTGAAGAAGTAAAGATAATCCATGTAGATGTTCTGTGTTAGAGAAGTTGGAACATGAGTCTATTCCCGAAGTGTGAACTGAGCTGACTGCCTCTCCTCCAAGGGGTGCAGTGTGAAAAAAAGAGCAAAGCAGCGGGGAAAGCCTCATGGATGCTGCCGAGCGATCCAAGTGAAGCCTGCACTTGCTAAGCCTGACTGAGTGTATGCCGTAAGATTGGCTCTCTACCTCTGTGAGTCTTCTCCAAAACACACGGCCTCGGTTTAATCGTGAGGAAAAAACCCCAGGCAAGCACAGGCTGGCAGAGGATCCACAAGATACCCGTCCTTAAAATTCTCAGTGCCATAGAGACAAAGTCTGAGGCTGGCTTGCAAAATGTCAAATAGCATCCTGAATAATAAAGGGGATGGCAGGTAAAAAGCAAGAAAGCCGGAGTAGAGTGTGGCACTTCGTTAATAATTTACCAGCCTCGATCCACTGATTGTGACAGACTGGCCGCACTAAGGGAGAAAGTTAGCAACAGAGAAGCGAGGTGTAGGTGCGCGGGACCCCTGTGCCATTCACAACAACTCTGCAAGTCCACGTGCTTCTCAGTCACAAGGCTTCTTTAGAAAGCGACATGAAACACACGTATCATATTATGTTCAATTTTCTGTGGTTTCTAAATTTTTGCTTTTGTACAGCTTATGATGAAGAATCTTACAGTTAAACTCATGAACACGTCTTTTATGACTTTCTCCAGAGTATGTTTTTGGAAAGGAAACTGGGAGATAACAGACGACCATATTATAATAGTATTAAGGATTCTTATACAAAATACCCAACAGAGGCCTTCAAGTAAAGAATATATTAATTTCAAAACAGAATCTATGATGACAAATGCTTAGGTGCCCTGACAAGATGCTTGGATATTTTTCTTGTCCAAGCTAGTTATACCAACTGTCCTGAAATAGTCCTATGCACTTCCTAGAAGAGCAGCTTCCCCACAGAAGGTCTAGGTTTAATATGTATCTTGCATTTAGAGTCTGCAGCTCTTTTTAATTTTTTTAAAATTTTATTTATTTTCTCATATATTACATCCCAATATAAGTTTCCACTCCCTCCCGTCTTCTCAATCCCTCCCCTCCCACCTTCTCTCACTCCCAGATCCACTCCTCTTCTGTTTCCTTTCAGAAATATCCCAGAGATATCAACCAAACATGGCCTACCAAGTTACAATAAGTCCAGGCACAGCCCCTCATTACAACAGACAAATCAGAAGCCTTCACTTTCCCTTGCTGAGTGTGGCCAAGACAAAACCAGAAATCCAGATTTCCAGAGAGCAGAGGTCATGAGCTGGGCCCTTCTGAAGTCAGACTCTGAGTGGGAAGTGTAGTTCTGAGATCCAACAGCATTGGTATCAGTGATCCTAAGAGCATCAATATCAGCAGTCCCAACAGCAACACAGCATCAGTATCAGTGGTCCCAGCAGCATCAGTATCAGCAGCTCCAACAGCATCAGTATCGGCGGCCCCAACAGCATCAGTATCAGCGGCTCCAACAGCATCAGTATCAGCGGCCCCAACAGCATCAGTATCAGCGGCCCATGTGTTAGAGGTGCAAATCCTGGTCTCACTCTGGATCTCCGGGACCAGAAGCCCCGCTTTTAGGGCTGACCAAAATGGTAGTTTTTATTTTGAGAAGTCTGAATACTTTTTAAAATCTCCAGCACTCGATGAGATGTAATTAGCATACCATGTAATTGCCTACTTAAAATATGTAATTATACTATTCAGTGTTTTTTAATAGATTTACAGATTTGTGTAACCTTCAACACAGAAGTTTTTACATTTTTATCACCTCGGAAACACACCCTGTACCCTTCATCTATCACCTCCCACCAGCCATACACAACATGAATCCTCTTTCTATTTTGTGTGACAGACACATACCTTAAGATTGCCTTCTGTGTCTGGTGTCTTTCACTGAGCATAAGGATCATGGATATCATCACATATATTAGTGTCCTATTTCATTTTATGTCCAAATGATAGTCTATTGCTTAGATATATCATTGCTTATTTTCTGTTTATGAGTTGATAGACTTTTGGGTTGCCTTCACTTCTTGCTATTAGCAATACTAAATGTGAATATACTTTTTGAATAATATTTTATCAGTTCTTTGAGACTTTCATACAATGTGTTTGAACATATTCCCCATCCCCAACTCTTCCCAGAACTACCTTTTCCTTTCTACCTACCCAATTTTGTGTTTCTTTCCTTCCCTCCCTCCCTCCCTCCTTCCCTCCCTCCCTCCCTCCTTCCCTCCCTCCCTCCCTCCTTCCCTCCCTCCCTCCCTCTAGGGCATTGCTAAGCTGTTGTTTCACTGCTGATTCCTTTGAGGGTTTCTGGCTGCTTCTGTGAAGAAGCAGTTCTATTTGCTGGGAGGATAAATGAGGCCTAGTTACATTCAAAGCAAGGTTAGTTACTGACTCCTAGGTAAAAATGGAAAATGACGTGTTAGAAAGGGACGAGTTAAAGAGCATTCTGATATTGCCTCACAGTTCAGGGGAGCAGGTCTTTGCTGGACAGAATGGAGTTCTCTGTATGTTCAAGTGAATGCAATTTAGATTTTAATTAGAGATGTGCTGGACCTAAGGTAAAAGTATTTATATAGGGAGGTCAAGGATGCCGAACCGAAAAAAAAAATACATGTCTTTGCTACAGATGGCTTATTAAATTAAAACATGTCTCTTAACCTCTGGTCCTGATCCTGCCTTACAAAGATGACTCATAGAAACATCGGGCTGCCAGTTATCCTGAGTGACAGGCTGAGTGCCACAGCCAGAGGCATTGCCCAATGTCACGTGAAGCTGAGTTCTTCAAAGGCTTTTGTTTTTATTTTCTCCTTCAGTCGAGCTACCTTTAATCAATTAGCATTTTCATCCTGATCTATTTATTATCCGCGGCTCCTCGGTGAGAGCAAACCTGAATGTCTGTTGTGTGCAAATCAGCATGACTCGAAGGCTTCGGGGCTGAGCAGACACTGCTCTCCAGTGAGCAAAAATGCTGTAAATTTGCAAGGGTATGCACCACCCCCTCCGCAGCATTGGATTCTTCTAGACCACAGATGCTTTCTGTCAGCAAGTCCTTTACACTGAAGCAGCAGCTCGGAAGCATTTGAACCTAACAGCACACCCTGCACGTGTGTTTATATCAGACCTGTGTGCATCAATCCGGCAGCAGCTTTCAGTGGTGCCGAGGCAACAGCTACCCCCCATGGTGGCTGCTGTGGAATATTACTTTAACTAGGCAAAGATGTGCTATGTCTGTTTACTCTGCAGAATATTACTTTAACTGTGTGAAGGTGTGTTATATTTGCTTCTGCTGCCTTTGTTAGCCATGTAGAGATGTGTTACATTTGCTTGGGCTCTGTCTGTTTCATATGTAAAGATGTGTTGCATTGGGTTCACCTTGCCTGCCTAAGGCACCTGATTGGTCTAATAAAAAACCTGAACGGCCAATAGCTAGGCAGGAGAGGGGTGGGTGGGACTGGTGGGCACAGAGAATAAGTAGGATGGGAGAAATCTAGGTTCAAGAGAGAAAAACAGGAGAATCGGGGAGAAAGAGAGGGAGATGCCAGCTAGGCAGCCAGCAGCCACCAGCCAGCTAGACGGAGTAGGACGTATAGAAGGAAAGAAAGGTAAAATACCAAGGCAAAAGATAAATAAAGAAAAGCAGATTAAAATAAGAGCTTAGATAAGGCCGAGAAGTCTTCTTGTCATTGTTTGGAAGCTGGTTGGTGGCCCAAAAGAAAGTCTGCTACAGGTGAGTGTATATTTGTTTGGTTTTATTGTTCATGACAGAATCTTCTTTAGCTCAGGCTGGCCTTGAACTAGCCTTGTAGCCCAGGATGACCCTAAACTCTTGATGTCCTGCTTCCACCTCCTAAGTGCTAGGGCTGCAAGTGTGCACCTAGAAGTGTGAAGCACTTGCTGTGTTTGTGTTTGAGTGGATCAGCAGTGCATGGGAGCTATATACTCAAACCAACTAATGCTTCTATTTCTTTTCGTCTAGGTAACAGTTCTGGAACTATTATTTCCCCAAGACTATAGATAAAGAAACAACCCAAGAGGTGAAATAGCTTGTATTCCCATCACCAGGATTCGAACCCGGCCCATCAAATTCTACAACTCATCCACATCCCTGGTCCAGCTGAATATTTGAGGGGTCGTTGGAACTGTGGGTGGCTGAACAGGCTGGCGCGAGGGCTCTGCATAAGGCACGGAGCTGGAGGACCTCGAGGGTGTGTTTGTGAACCTTAGTTCACCTCAGGAAATTTACTAGCAAAGAGGCCATGTGTTCTGCCCAGAAAAGAGGGCTGACTCTTTGATGATGGGTCATTCCCAGCTCCATGCTGTTTGGTGGAAGGGATCCACAAGGACAGGGCACATGTCTAGCCTCATACCAACTTGAGAACTGAGTACAGCAGATGGAGGCATCTAGCAGAGAATGTGGCTACTCAGGAAGGCCTCAGACTGAGTTCCTGGCATTGTGGGGATAAGGCCCTGTGAAAAAGAGAGCTGGGACACACATAACTTGGTGGGAGAATATTTGTGAGACCATCGGTTCTACCCCCAGAGTCACAGAAGATGTTGCCAGGGAACCAGAAATAGGATGCAGGCTGGTTTTCAGGTTGTCTCTCCATGAGCAAGCACTCCTGCAGGGATAAAGCCTTGCCAGGCTCCAGGTCTGCCGCCTACCTAGAAGGCCCGCTGAGCACCTCTGCAGGTGAGTCATGCTCAGATCCACCCTCCTCCCAGGCACACACCTCCAGATGTTCTGGAAGAAAGTGCCAGAGCCTGGTGGGAGGAGTAGCCTTTTTGTGTGTGCAGGGTCCGTGTGGGAGCCCCCTCTTGCTTCCTGCGGTTTCTGGTGAACAGGCCCTTGCATACAGAAGTCACCCAGATCCAGTGAATGTTTCAAAGACTCAAGGGTAGAATTTATCATCCGGAAGGCCCTTGCTTTCTTAAAACTCAGCTCCTCTTCTAGCTCTCTCTTGTGCCTTCAACAACGGAGAGATAAAACTTGTGTGGAGTGGATCAGCCATCAGCTCAGATTCCAGACTGTTTGCGTTCCCTTTTCTCTCCGCAAATACCTCCCTTCTACCTTCCCATCATGCGGAAGGGTTGGCCTTCTAGAGACTTCTCACCCCCTTATTCTCTATGGCCCCAGCTGACCAAGGAGACCACTACAAGGCCCACTCCGAGGCCCACAAACTCCAGCTTGACTGATGGAGGAGAGATGAAAATGAGCTATCTCAAAGAGAGTCTTTTACCAGGAAGTTTACATTAGAGTCACAGAATTGTGGTCATGGAGCTGTGCGT
The DNA here is from genome assembly GCF_982192425.1 of Myodes glareolus. Lineage (NCBI taxonomy): Eukaryota > Metazoa > Chordata > Mammalia > Rodentia > Cricetidae > Myodes > Myodes glareolus. The sequence continues at coordinate 81,988,867 of NC_142029.1, read as the reverse complement.
GGTCAGAGTCAGGTGGTTTCTACTGTGTACTCCTGAGTAGCCACAGAAGGGCATGAGCTGGGTCACTGAGGAGGAGCCACCTGCACACTTATACTTTGAAAGAACATATGCAAACATAGACATCCGTTAGATATGTGTCCTGCATGAGACTTTGGGGTGTGGCTACAGTTTTCGTAACCCAATATGGTGGCTGTGTGAGCAGTTTTTTTCAAAAACAAAAGCTAACAAAGGTCGTGAGGGAAACCACTGGGTCTGGAGCTAACGAAGGTCGTGAGGGAAGCTACCAGGTTTGCTTGGACCAATGATCATTTCAGTATTCCAGGTGAAGCGTGTGCACATACTATATGTCTAGGTGAATGTGGGACTAAGCAAGAAAGTAGGCAAAGACTTTGCCGCTGCCCTGTCGTAAATCTGTGCAGACTTCTGAATGGAGTCCCCTGAGGAATTCGTATTGGGGGCTGATTTTCTCTATATAGGAGAAGATGTTTGAGGACTCAGAAAATGAAAATTGGTTGTGTTCGGCAAGCCTCAAGAGGCTTCCTTAAAAACAACAACAACAATGACAAAATAAAAATAGAGGACAGGGGAGGATGGGCTGGTATGTGAAAGGCCTTGCCACCAAGCCTGCCAACCGGAGTTCCATCCCCGGAACCCACGTGGTGGGAGGAGAGAACCAATTCAGTCAAGCTGTGCTCTGACTGGCACACGTCCACTTCTACAACAACCCTGTTGTGACACTGGTAGTGTAGTGTATTTGCTCGCTCTCCCCCTCCCCCCCCCCCCACAGGATTCCAGTACCTAGTGTGAGCTAAGCAATGGCCCCAGCACTGAGCTATATCCCCGGCTCGGGTCAGCTTTGAGAATAAAAGCCCTCCACTACCCCAGAGCCTTTCGCACACGCTGTTTCCGCGCCTGACACCCCCTTCTCCCGGATACCAAAACCTTCTACTGAGCTCCATTCCGTTCCTTGCAGAGCATTCTCTGTCTCCCAGTCATGTCATAGCCTGCTGTACATTTCCATTCCCGTTACTCCCATAACTCCTGAAAACTCGTAACTCAGGAAATCATCACAGATCCTAAGTATAGGTTGTAAATCTGCCTGTCTTGCTAGATGCTGGCTCTTCGGAAATGGTGTAATTATTTTAAATGAACTTTAAAACCAGGTGGAAGTTATCCCGGGGAAAAGATGTCAGCTCAAGGAGAGAGAGGTTTTCCATAAGGAATGTTAAAGATGAACAAAACGTCCCCGGCCTTAAGGGAGAGCCCTGCTTTAGGAACTGAAGAAGTATGACCATGGGGAAGGCAGAGGTTCCAGAAAGTACCAAGGATGCCTGTGTCTGACCTTGTCTCCAGTGTGTTCCTGGGGTGTTTATGTGTGCAGATGTCGTTTCCTATTTATAAACTAGTCCAGAGGCATTGTGATAGGTAGGTGGATGGGAGGACAGAGGTGAGTGTATGAGGTTACGGAGGAAAAGGTGACCGTGCTTGGGGAGCCAGTGGGCTTTGTGCATGAATGCCATCATTTTTGATACCTGAGTGAAGTACTGAGTGCTTCGGAGGTCTGGGGTCAGGGAATAGATAGACGCTCCAAAGCTCAAGGTCCGTCAGAGAACAGGGAAAGAAACAGCCTTCCCGGCCAGGTTGGGTGCGCTGTCCCTGAGGGTCAAAACCGGTCAGCCCTCAGACAGAACTTGGGATTCCCTATTAAAAAAGACGGAAGAGGCACATTGCCAAAAAAGGGGATTGACATGAACTTGAAAAACTGTGTTTAAGCCGCAGCAAGGAGCTCGAGTATAGCAGGACCCCAGGCTGGAAAGCAGCAGCAGCAGCAGCAGCAGCAATGACGGCTCACGTTTATAGACATCCAGGCACTGGCCACTGCTGGAGTGCGGTACTGTGTCAGCTCAGCATGGATTTTCCAGAGTCAGGGTTTGGGCTCAGATGTCATCTGAACCCTCGTCCCCACAAAATATCCGTGCATTGATAATCAGAAACTATTAGCCGGACACGTTGATAGCCCTTTCTTCCACACTTTCCTCTTATCTCTTTCATTTCCACAGGCTCAGTCTTGTCCTTCAGTTCAGCTAATTCCCCACACTTCTGGGATAATTTATAAACAGGAAGCGACAAGGGCTATCCCAGTAGCCAAGAGGCCAGGATTCTCCCTGCAGGGTGACACTTAGAGACCCGGCGCTATGCGCCTAGCTAGGGACACTGCATGCCTGTCAACCTCCTGGGAGCGTGTTAGAGAAAAGGTTCTTACCTGGAAAACGACACAGGCAGACTGCTTCAGAAGGTCCTTCCTGAGAGCCGCGTGCAGGCTGTGCGTGATGTCGCGTGCAGGCTGTGCGTGATGTTGCGAGAGGCAGAGAACAAGGAAAATGCCTGCCACCAGGGAGTGTAGCCACCTCAGAAGCAAACCCTACAGGTGATCTGATTACCTGCTGAGTTGTGAGCTCCGTGAGAGAAGAGTTCAGGGAAGGCAAGGCAAGGCAGGATAGCGAGAACTTAACCTGGCAGAAGAAACAGGGGGTGAGTCTAAAACTAGGCTTCTCTTCACAGTGGAGTGACTTTATTGTTGCCTCACATACACTATGTCCCTCACTGTCATGGTCATCCGGAACCCCACAGTCGTCACTGCATTTGAGCTCAGATGAGGATGTTGAGTAGAGGGTGGTGGGGTCGTCCCGATGGTGGGGCCGTCCTGGTGGTGGGGCCGTCCCGGTGGTGGGGCCACCCCTGGGTAGAGTGGTCCCCAAGCTCAATAACTGATTTATTTAGAGGAGAGGAAAAGAAGCTCTCGAAGGTGGAGGCAGAGGTGGAAGAAATGCTTCTAGAAGTCAGGGAAATCAAGGGCTGACCTCTAGTCACCCCCAAAAGCTTAGAGAAGAGGAAGGGCCTCTCCTGGAGCAGAGGGAGAAGGAGAGAGTGAGACAGAGAGAGATAGGGACAAATGAGAGAGAGAGAGAGAGAGAGAGAGAGAGAGAGAGAGAGAGAGAGAGAATGGCTCTTCCAGTACCTGATCCTGATTCAGGACTGTTATCTTGACCCACCCAGTCTGTGGCTGTCCCAGCAGCCTTGGGGAATTACAGCCTCAAGGAAGACACAAACACGAAGCCATGGTCTAGCTCCTTGTGCTGGGTCTTGAGGGGCCGCACTCCACAGCAATGCCTTTCAGGCTAGCCAGACTAAGCCAGGGTCATTAAAGGTGTTGCTGACTCTGGTTCAAGTCTCCTCTCGGCTATTCTGTTGTCTGTCTTGGATGACTGTCAGCAAGTAGCTTAGTTGCTGGGCAACTTGAACCTTACCTGTCATGTCCTGGTAGAGTAGTCTCACCTCACCTGTGAGGGGGTGCTTTGGGGAACAAGGTGCTTTTCATGGACATTCAGAACAGTGGTCGTTAACCTGACTTTTGCTGATGGCGCCACTCTCGTGGACTATGGATGAGAAACAAGACCTTCCAGACCCTGAGGGAAATATGTAACCTGCTCTGACCAGGCATGCCCCTGCCTCTGTGTATCATACACCCAACCCTGCACATCCATGCTGCCAAGTGCCTGGCCTAGAGGATGAGGATTACAGGAGCTCTGAGCACAGACTGGACATGGGGCTGATTAAACATTCATGTGTGTCTTGGGCCCAGGTCAGCATGTGTGAGCATAGGGCTCTGCTCCCCAGGAACCATCTGTGATTCAGATGGCATGATGTCCCCTGCACACCAGGCCGGCTGCAAGGTTGCTTGATCCAGAAAAGGCAGTGCAAGTTGCCAAGCAGTGCCGAGAGGCTGCAGCTATTAGATCCCTGGATTACACCTCCAGGTCCCGGAAGGCCCAACTCAAATGCGAGGGTCTGGGAAGAACTCCAAAAGAATTTGGAGTCTCTCTTTCCCCATCCCAGCTTCTCCCTAGGGTCACGGGAGAGCAACTGCTGAGCACAAGCTGGAGTTTTAAGCTGGCAGCAGAAAGGAGTTTAGAAAGAATTAAAATGTTCTCTGGGGGTCCTTACGCCGTTAGCTGGCTCTGGTTGCTTCCTCAAGTCCAGGGACAACATCATTCTGTACTTCATGGTTCTGACTTGTGGGATATAAATACAGTAAACCGAACCCAGCCATGTCCACTGGCCACCTTTACTTACAAAGTAAAGGCTTTTTAGTAGCTTGTGTTAGCTTGAAGCCAAGAGAGACTGTGGTGTCTTTCCTCACCTTGAAACCAGTTCTGCCATTATGGCCGATAAAGATGAATATGAATCCTTTGGCTCTTCCTGAGATTCCAGCACACACCTCCGTGCTGGAGTGAGATCAGGCCCTTGTGTGTGTGTAACAAGCACCTTACCAACTAGGCCATGTCCCCAACACATGGTTTTTTTGGAAGACACTGGATTTTGGAATAGTTTGTTATTCAGCAGTAGGTATCCGGAACAGCCACTCCCCCAACCCCAGGTGGAGAGATGACCACAAACAGTAAAGCTGGGCCCTTAACGGTTGTGCTTAATGAACTAAAGCTGGGGCCCAAGGGGAACCCAGTGCACCAGATTCCTCATCAGTGGGGCCCAAGGGGAACCCACTGCACCAGATTCCTCATCCGTGGAGGCACCGTGCAGGGCAAGGACCCGTCCAGACACAGGGCCGTGGGTTGCCGTCCCTGTTCGCTTTCTCTAAGGAGATATTCCCTCCTCTTGCTGGGAACCTGCGAATGAGCACTATACAAGCAATTCAACTCTCCGGTACACAAATAGCTAAAGAGTTCAAAAGCAGAGGACAGGCTCACAAATCCCTACCGTGCTAGGCAGCTTTCCGTCACGGTGACAAAATATCTGAGGTAATCAGCTGATGAGAATGGAAGGTTTGTTTTGGCTCCTGATTTCAGAGTCTCCATAGTTCCAGGCCTATTGCTGCATAGTTCATTGTGGTGGGAGCATGAGGCAGTTGATGTCTGTTTACCTCACGGTGGCCAGGGGGAAAAGAGACAGGAAGGGGCCAAGTCCCCAATACCTGCTCTGAGGCCATGTCCCCAGTAACTTAACTTCCTCCATGCAGACCCCATCTCCGAAAGACTCTGAAAGCCATGCTGTAATACATGCATCTTTGGGGCCACTTAAGGTCCAGACCACAGCATCTCCTCAGGACGACAGTGACTGGATGTATTGACAGAAGTTCTTTTCTCTGTGAAAATCTGAGGGTTCGGGGAATATTGTATGTGCACTGACATAAAACAGATAAAACCCCCCAGACAGACTAACAGTACAAGCAAACAACCCTAAGAAGCAGGCTGTTTCCCCTGGCTTCTGTCAGGGACATCTGATTTGTCTTTCCCCAGTCCCCCTCTGTACTCTTGGCACCTCTAATACCCCACAGAACCCTTTTCATAACTGTAATTAATAGATTTGAAGAATAGCATCTGCCGACATCTGTGTCTCCCTACTTTGGTAGCCCACAGATGGGGCGAGGGTAAGGAGTTGGTTCTCCACTGCAGCCTGGGACCTCAGGTATATTAGATGCTCAGAAAAAACTTTCTGAGTGCATGCACAATTCAGGAAGGTGTATCTGACATTCAGATAGTGTGGCCCTGGTCTTCAAGTAAGCCAACCTCCCAGTCTCCACGTGGAGAATAGGGGTGCCCACATTCCTTGCCCTGCTCTGTGGCCCTCCTGTAGGATCAGTAGCCTGCCTTTAGTTTTCAGATAGCTGGGGTATGTTGGCATCAATAGCAGAAAAAGCTAAGAGCCCTAGTCTGCTAAACTGACCACCCCGCTCTACACAAGTCACCTAGATGGCGTGGAAATCCCCAACTCTCTTAAATAAGTGAGCAGGGACTCCAATGAAAGAATGAGGCCGAGGACTGGGGAAATGGCCCGGTCAGTAAAGTGCATGCTTTGTGTGAGGACCTGAACCAGATGCCCTAGCACCTGCTTAAATAACGCTGGACATGGTGGTGCGCCCTTGTGCTTATGGTAAAGAGAGATTCTTGGGTCTCACAAAAAAGCAAGTCTCTACTCAAAGAAATCAAAGCGGATAGCAGCTGAGGAATAACACCCAGTGCCAACCTCTGGCCGCTGTGTCCGTGTGCATGTGCACACGCTCTGGCAACCAACCATTCACATACACTCACCCCCATCCCCTCCAACACACACACAAATGAGGCTTCTGCAAGCTGTTAGCAGTAGTACGTATGCAGGATTGCAGTAAATAATACCCGAACCAGCCGTTGTCTACAGCTCAGCAAGTTTTTACAAACAGCTCTGGTGAGAGATAATTAACACACCACACACGTCGCCACTGGAGATAGCGGTCCTACGGATTCAGAATGTTCACGAAGCTGTGCAGCCATCACCACCATCGAGTGTTTTGAGATTGTGATATAATCCATCTTTTCTTCCTTCCATTTCCTCCCCTCCAAACGCTCTTCGCCATACTCCTCATTGCTCCATTTCAAATTCATGGCCTCCTTTCTCATCGATGGCCCCTCTCGGATACTGAGCACATCCTCATTCCCAGCCCCAGGAGCTTCCTGGATGTTGTTAGCTCTCATTTCTCCTCCAGCCTCCTTGCACTAGGAAACGGCTGATTCGCTTTCCATGCGTGTGCTGGCTTTTCCTGCCAATTTTATATCAATTGCTTTGTATTTTATAAAGTTTTTAGTGTCGTATTGTAGCACGTGCTAGTACTTCATTCCTTTCTATTGCTGAATAATATTGCAGTATGTGGGCACGCCACATTTTGCTTATGGATTCAGCAGCTCATTCATTCATACGTCATTCAGCTTGTTTGTGCCTCTTAGTTGTTACGAACACTACTGCTGTTAATTCCCATTTGCAATTTTTCTCTGGATGTATGTTTTCCTTTATCTTCAGGCAATGCATCTAAGTGAGGGATTGCTGGGGCACAAAAAGGCTGGGGAAGGCAGTGTGTGAGTGAGTGTGTATATGTATGTAAGAGGGAGGGAAGGAGAGAGAGAGACAGAGAGAGAGAGAGAGAGAGAGAGAGAGAGAGAGAGAGATACAGTGAGGGTAGAAGCTGGGCTGCTTAAAACTAGGAACATCCCCAATACTGCATGCAGCAATGCAGCAGTTCCTAGCCAGGCAACTTCTAATCAGAACATTTCTCCTGTGTTCTCCCTTCTTTGATTGTTGCCTAGCAGGCTGTGGTTCTTCAGCAGTTCCTCAGTCAATTAGAAGACTAGAAGCACCCCAGCAGAAGGGTTCTGTTTTTGTTTTTGTTTTTGTTTTTGTTTTTCGAGACAGGGTTTATCTGTGGCTTTGGTGCCTGTCCTGGAATTTGCCCTTGTGGACCAGGCTGGCCTCAAACTCACAGAGATCCACCTGCCTCTGCCTCCCGAGTGCTGGGATTAAAGGCGTGCGCCACCACCGCCCGGTTAGGTTCACGTCTTTGCTATCCGGAGTGTTGTAAATATTAGCTGTCACTTGTCAGATGCACATCTTTTAGCCCTAAGCTTTCTAATAATCACACGGATACATACAGATACATACGGTCCTGCTCCTCTGAGAGGCTGTAAGACTTGTGTGGACACATGCTGACTTCGCCAGCACCCGGGGAGTGATGTCCGTGTCTATGTGTCCGTGCTCTGACCGCTGGACTGTGAACGCTGGTGGAAGTAGGGGCAGGGAGGGAAGGTGAGGTTTTTAGATTGAGTAGAACAAACCGAGGTAATTTTCAGGTGTGACTGCTGTACTTGACTTTCATCCCCCCCACCCCCGCGGTGCAGCCTTTCTGAGACCCCGGGCATCCTCTGTGGCTAACACAAATCTTCTGGAACTTATCTCTTTTGGGCTTGAGTTTCTCTACCAACTCCAAGTGCCCTCGTCCCCTGAGGAAGTCTCGCTTTGGTCACCTCCTGCTTATGGTTTCTCTAACTAGTGGGCAAGTCCACGTGGAGCTTTTCGATTTGCGTGTCTTAAAATTTGCCGCCTGTGCAAGAATTCTCTATCTAGGCCTCAGCAAGATAGGCCTGTGTTTCCACGCCATGATTCGCAGGCCTTCCTGGAGTTGCCTTGCTGTCTCTGCACAGATGCAGAGGCCCGATGACGTCAGAGGAGTCAGCTGCCAGCGCTGAAGTAGATGCCTCCTGAATTGATGGATGTTTGTTCCCAGTTCGTGACAGCCTCCAATAATACTTTCAGCCTTTTTCTCCTGAACCATCTCCCTGGGGCTGACTCAGTATGGAAAGATATTTTTTTTGGCAGCACATTGTTTGTTTTGTAAAGGGAGCGCTCACCCTCAGATGACTGGCTGGTTTTCCTTGAAGCAAGGGCTCACTTGGATGGACTCTGGTGCAGTCATATTTATGCTTGTCCTACCTGAGAGCTGCCTCTTTCACTTCCTGCCCGCTGCTTTCCAAAGGCTCCTGTCATCCAGTCACCTTCCAGACTCGGGGGGCTGGGGACCAGGGGATGACGTCATAAGACTGGATTGGGTGTTGGGGAAGTAGGGATCAGAAGCCACCATCCTCTTTCTGACCGCAGGGCTGATGGTTAGTTTTCCTTCTGCTTACACATCACAGAGCCCTTTAAAACATGTTCTGAGGTCCCTGTGCTCCAGGAAGCAGCAAGGACCACAACCAGAGAGGGGACTGCTTTGTATTCAGTGACCCATCCCTGCACACCGTAGGTGGGTGTGCATGCTGAAATGTCAAGTGAAGAGGAAAACACTCTTAAAACTGGGGCAGTTTTAGGAGAGAAAACCCGATTCCAAAACACACACAGGTTTGTGTTTATCTTGTGAGCCCTAACAGCAACAACTAATCAGCATAGTGATCCCTTTGTTTATGAAATCAGTCGATCACATGCTCATATCATACCTGTGGATTGATTTTTGCCTCACTAGCTGAGAGCATTCCTCATTGGGTCCTGTATTAATCCCTTAATTGATATATTCCCTAATTTTGTTGTAAGACACAGGGTTGCTCCTGGGATAGTGACTCAGTTACGTAAATCAGCAAAGGATTCAGAGTGCAGCATCTTTCAAAAGTGGTTAAAACAGAGACAGGTGTGACATCAACTGGAAGAGGCCTCTGGCCTTTGGGTCTGCTGTGCTTTGGCCAGTGCCTCCAGAAGCCTCCAGAAGGCTTCCTTGCTGGCTTGTGCTACACTCAGAGGGTGGTATAACCTTTACGAAGTGGAAGTTAAGTCACTGAAGGCATGCTCCTGCAGGGGATGTTGAGTACCCAGCTTCTTTCTCCCTTCCACTTCCTGTCCAACATGAGGTGAGCAGTTCCTTTCATAATGTCTTCTCTCCACCGTGAGGTTCTCTGTCTCTCCACAGGCCCCAAAGGCCAACCAACTACGACCCAAGCAAAGCCGTGGACCAAGTAACAGTGGTTTGAAACTGTGAGCCAGTTTAAACCCTTTCTCTCATTCAATTGTCACCTTAGGGATTTTTGTCACAGCAGTGGAAACACAAGATCCAAACGAGATAGATCCTGAGCAGTTGATGCTGCCATGTGGTGCTCCCAGTAATGAGTATCTCTACCACACAACTGCAGAAAGTTCCAGTTAGTATTCAGTCCTCAGTGGTGAACTATGGTTGGCATGTTGTTGGGAACTGTGCTTCAGTTTCCCGTGCCCAGGGACTGGGACAACTTAACCAGCTGCTGCATTACTACTTTCTCTGCCACCCATGCCATCCTCCTGTCACCAGGGAGACTTGAAGCTCTTAGGATGCTGGAAACTGGGGCAGACCTAGTTCCTCTGCAGGCTCGCTTCTAACCGGTGCCAACAACTGTTACCATACCCCAGTACTGAGCTGTAAGACCGGCTTATCCAAAGCGTTCCCCAACCCTCCGCACGGATCCTGTTCAAATTTTGCCCCAGTGTTTCCTGTCACACACAAACCATGAACTAATAGTTGCCGACGAGTTAGCGTAATTGTGGCATTTAGTATTTTGTGCTCTTAGCAGCTCTCACACTCTACAGTTCTTAAGTGCAGCCAGCACCAAGAGTGTTTTGGAAGCTGGCTCAAGCACAGAGGCAGAGCAAGTGACTGTGCAGAGCTTACGGTGCATTCCAGTCCCATACCCTTCTCCCTTCACCTAGCACCTGATGTGATTATTCCGTGCTAAAAATAGGAGGGTCACCATAGCTCTTCTGCAGGTGGGAAGCTACATGGAGACGTCAGTTTCTTTTCCCACACCCTTGCCATGTCCTTGGGTGCCAGATGGACATCTGCCTGTTGGTGATCACGTGGCAGAGTGGACTAAGGCAGAGTGTTCCACGTGATCAGAGTCAAGGTCACAGCAGAAGGGTTTCCCAGTGCTCTTTACCATTAGATGATGCCATACGGCAACATTAAAGGAGGTGGGGGATAGAAAGAATAATATTGGAGTTCATATGATCAAAGTATATTATGTGCATGTATAAAAATGTCATAGCGAGATTCCTTTGAACAATTAGTATATGCTAAGAAAGGAAATAGATTATTGATATGTAAAATACCTTTGCCAAGAAACTGCAGAATTTACTCTTTTATACCATACTTGTGGTGGTGCTTGGTAAATAGGAGACAGATGACTATTTAGGGACTATTATATATAAATATAAGGAAAATATTCCTAATCATTTGCTCAGCTTCTACTTGGTGCAAAGCAAAGACTGCCCTAAGCCCTGGGATGCTAGAACCACCTTACAGTGAGGTTCTTTGGTAGTATTAAGATGCTTATAACGTAGTATGAGTCAGCCATAAACATGAAGATTATGATAATCTAATACTTTCTAGTTGCAATGTTGTTAGCATATAAAGGAGTTTCTCTTATTTCTTCTGGAAAATTTCATTTAGGAAAACATGTTCAGCAGCTACATAAATGGCACTTATCAAGTCCCTCGCCCCTTGTCTTGGAAGGAAGTGATGGGTGGCGGTGAGGTTGGGTGGAGGTGAAATAGGGTGGAGGTGACAACAGGTATGTGGGTTTTGTTTTTCAGGAAACTAAACAGGGGCTGAACAATTCTACTCTGCCCCTAAACAGATATTCTTCAACTTACGAGGGGTTGATTTATTATTTTTCCCCATTTTTCATGTGTGTGCATGTGGTATATATTTATGTGGTGTGTGTGTATGTATGTAGGCCTGAGGTTGATTCATGTGTGTGCATGTGATATATGTATATGTGGTGGCGGTGTGTGTGTGTGTGTGTGTGTGTGTGTGTGTGTGTATAGGCCTGAGGTTGATTCATGTGTGTGCATGTGATATATGTATATGTGGTGTGTGGTGTGTGGTGTGTGTGTGTGTGTGTGTAGGCCTGAGGTTGATGTTAAGAATCTCTTCATAGCTCTTCCATCTTATTTGAGACAGAGCCTCTCAGTCAAACCCAGATCTTACATATACAACTACTCTTCCTAGCAAGCTTGCTGTAGGAATCCTCTGCTTCTGCCTTCCCAGGGTAGAATGTCAGGCATTCATGTTGGTTCTAAGGATCCAAACTAGCCTTTATTATGTTGCTAGACTACGATGGTCTTCAGATTAAGTGTCAAATGTCTTTGTGATATAGTGTTGGATTTATTAGGACAAGCCCATCAACAGTAAAGGAGATCCTCTGCTTGGTCTAGGTAGCAGCAGTGAACAATACCTGCCATAGGAAGGCATGCAAGCAAGGACTATTGAGTTTCTCAACATACTTGATTGTCATGAGAGGCTTGATCGCAGCCTGTGCTACAGAGGCCGCATCTGGCCATGCCTACCTAGCCTTTCCAGCTGTGTTCCTACTAAACTACTGCAGGAAATGCGCAATCTCCACATCAGCGGATTGGGTTATTTATCACTCATGTGACAGTCTGACGTCACTCCTCTGATGTGTTCACTCAGAGACCTGGATTAATGACCAGTGTCTTGCAGGAGCCTTAACCTGGGTTTTCCCATTAATAAGCAGAATCTGAGACAAGGGCTCAGGACTGAGGATTTACTTGTGGGTCTAATTAGGGGATTGGAGAGACTAAAGAAGATTTCAGAGACCAAAACAGGGATCAGGGTGAAACCTGTATAGGCATGGACTTGAGGCACAATTCTACTGAGACATCCTGAGCACGTATTCGTTTGCTAGGGCTGCCATAAGAAAGCATTACGAACCGGGCAACTGAAATACAGGAATTTGTTGCCGCACAGTTCTGGAAGTCCAGCAACAAGGTGCTGGCCTGGCCTGGCTCCATCTAGGGGTTGTATCTTAGGTTCCTATTGCCAAGACAAAACACCATGACTAAAATGGGGAGGAAAGGTTTTATTTCACGTTATAGCTTTTAAGCTCATCCCTGAGGGAAGTCAGGGCCGGAATCTTGAGGCGGGAACTGAGCATTGACCGTGATTCAGGGCTGCCTGCTGCCTTACTCCTGATGAGTTGCTCAGCCTTTCTTATAGAACCCAGCACCACCTGTATAGGGATGGCAACACCCACAATAAACTGGACAATCCCATGTCAATCATTAATCAAGGAAATGTACCACAGGCCAGTCTGGGGGAGACATTTTCTCAACTGAGGTTTCCTCATCTCAAATGACTCTAAATTGTGTTGAGTTGATAAAAAACCACACACTGGGACAGGCTGTGAGGGAGGAGCTGCTCCATGCCCCTTGCCTAGCTTCCAGTGCTTTGCTGATGGCCATTGACTTTTACTATCATGTGGATGCATTGCTCTGCTCTCTGCTTTCCTCTTCACTTGGTGCACACGTCTTTCTATTTTTCCCCTTCATCAGGATGCCGCTGCATTGAATTAGGCCCATTCTAAAGACCCTCTAGTAACTGAATCATCCATAAACATTGTTTTCCAGTGAACGTTATCTTCATAGATACTAGGACTTCAAGACTTCACTGTGCTTTCTGGGATCTCAATTCACCTCATTAACAGACTGTAGACGCACCTCAGAACTGTCTGCCTACAGGCCCTAAAGGGAACCACTGGCTCCTAACCTCTATTATCCATGTCCCATGCAATGTCTACTCTCTCTCTCTTGTCCAGACTGCATCTGTATGGGGGCACAGTGGATCCTGCTGGTGTTCCATCCAGAGGCTGTAAAGAGCCTGGGGCAGAAAGTAAGAAGAGTAGTTGAGACTCGGTGGGAAAAAAGCCATGGCAAAAGTTGATGCTGAGGAATAGAGGTGAGGCCAATGAGCATCTGACAATTGCACCAGGGTGTGATTTCTGCTTGCCCCGTCTACTGATCTTGGAGCTCCAAGAGGCAATTTTATGCTGGTCTCCCCCAACCCCCACCACTGTTGTATACCTGATACGTAGAACAGTGCCTGGGGGCCTTAAGATGTCTGAGTTATGTTGAAAGAATGGAAGGATATTCCTCCATCTCAACATCTTCATCATGGCTATGTGTTTGAGTGATGTGATACAGCCGTAAACCATTCCTTAAGTCAATTAGGAAGCATTCTCTCCCCTGCACCTTCTCTATACTTATTCTGTTGGGAGGATTATAAAATGTGACCTGTTCTCTCTACTTCTCACTCCACTGCCTCCTAATTTGTGAGAGGCTGGTATAACAAGGCATTTTTGTATCTCAAATTTTTATGCATCCTAGCTGGCATTTTCCCCCCTTTTTGTAAAGCCACATGAAAACAGACGTTTCTGGTAGTTTAATAGGCAACTGCCTTTGGAAAGGATCCGGGTGGGGCTTCACTAGAACAAGCAGTGCTGTAACAAGGTTACCGTGTATGGCTATGATTATTGCCATCTTTATTTCAACATGGCTTACACAGAGAGAAGAGAGGTCATCCACAAATGCTCATTTAAAAGTAATTTCTAAGCATCTGTCTGCTCTGATCGCTGCATTAGGTACTAAGTGGACAGAGCGTGTTCAATTGAGATCCTAACAAGGTCACTTCAAAGCACTTACCCACTTGGTTCACCCTGGGTGCGTGGGGACACTGTGACCTGACTCCAGGAATCGCTCATTAAGGAAAAAGCAGGGAAAGAAAGCTCTTTTGTGCTGACCTCAAAGCACTTGTCACTTCCTAATGTATTTTCTACCCCATTTCCTGTTCTCTCACTGCTCACCCGCCACCCTACTCTTGACCTTCAGTCATTAAAGTGGCATTGGGTTCAAGTCCTGATGTTAAAGGAATATGTGGACAAATCTCGACCTTTAAGCTGTAGAGAAACTTGTGATATATTGATGGTCAAAATGAGGATGATGTCACCCTAGGGAATCGTCCTCTTTTGACTGAATGGTTTTCAGGTTTCTTTATAATAACACACACTCATGGAGTTACTGATAAGTACCATCTAGGATGTGAGTGATTCCTATGTTAGTCGCTCAAGAATATTTCTCATTCTCAGAACAGCCTTGTAGAGCAGGCACCACTGTTCTCAATTTCAGTAGAGAGTATAGATACAGAGAGATTAAATACTTTCTCTTATATGACAGTTTTAAGATTCGGAGCTATTTTCAACCAGATCTTACCTGCTATATTACATAGTTTTGAAAAGTCTGCTAAGAACTTTGGAGCCTCTGGTGATGACCCTGGGAATGATAGCTGCGGTGGCTCATCTTGATGGTCAGCTTGACAGGGCTGCGGCAAGGGGACCTCAGCTGAAGGACTGGCTCATTGCTGACTGGTGGGCAGGTGTGGGCCTGGATTATACGAGGAACGTGACTGAGGAAGCCACAGGAAGCAAGCCAGTAAGCGGCATTCCTCCACAGTGCCTGCTTCAGCTCTGGCCTCCAAGTTCTTGCTTTGAGCGTCCCTTGACGATGGGTTGTAAAGTGTAGGATGGAATGAACCCTTTCCTCTCCGCGTTGGCTTTGGTCAGTGTTTTATCACAGCAACAGAAAGCAAAGAACACCAACGCTTCCTTTATATGGCTTGCCCAGCCCAAAATGTATTTTCAGTTCAGAGTGTTCTTTTTGAGACCTCAAAGACCCAAAGGCTTTTCTGTCTGTTGGTCCCATCTGTGTAACATCCAGCTTCAACATCCCTGAATTCTTGCACTTTTCTTTAAGACCTTAATCTCATCCAGCACCATGTCTCACTCAGTCACTGGAAAAACTCGGATGGGAAAATGACAGATTGTCTTGGGCCAATGGGAGTCAGGTGTCTGAGACAGTAGGAGAAATGGCTAGAGGGCCAAGCTGACAGGATGCATTAGTCACCACAGTGGTGAGGCAGGGGAGGGTACAGGGGAATCAGAGACACTTGGGCTTTGTGCCTTGAGCTCTCAGGCAGGTTACACTGGAGAAGGCTGACCTTAAGGACAAAGACAAGGGAATCCTGCAGTCCTTCGCAGTTCCCGTCTGCCACCTTTCCTTGAGTTGTTACACAAACTCACGTGCCATGTGTACACAACTTTCCCGGAACTGTATCAAGAAACAGTTTGCGTTGGCCCTCTGGGTATTTTACTGAATCTTAACCAACAATAACATCAAAACGGAAGGATGGGTTGGTTCGTTTTTCTAACCACACGTTGCTCATTATGAGAATGCACAACTTTGTCAGCTTCCAAGGGGTTCTTTCTTCTGTGAATATTACTTCTTTACAGTATTTGTATTTATTCTATTTAGTCATACATCTGAAGCATTATCTTATTTTTTTTTAAAAAGAGAACTTAGCGATTCAAAATGATGTTGAGAGGAATTTATCTCTTGCTCTTATATAATGAGACTAGGTTTTCTATAGCTTTGATTGTCTGAACCAATAGCCACCTGGGATTCTTTTAACAGACACAACTTTTTGTCATGACCTCAGCCTGCAAGATGTTCTGATTTAACACGGAGGAAGCATATGTATTTTATTTTATTTTTAAGATTTATTTATTTATTATGTATACAACATTCCTTCCATGTATGCTTGCATGTCAGAAGAGGGCACCAGATCTCATTATAGATAGCTGTGAGCCACCATGTGGTTGCTGGGAATTGAACTCAGAACCTCTGGAAGAGCAGTCAGTGCTCTTAACCTCTGAGCCATCTCTCTAGCCCCCAGCATATGCATTTTAAATTGACCAGAAAATTCTGATGAGTAAGTTGGTTTGGGAATCACTAGTCTTAGTCAAAGTCTCCAGAATTATAACCTCAGATTGGTTAGATCAGCATTTTATTTTATTTGAAACAATATAGGCCTTTTGGGATAGGAATGGGGTTTTCAATTGAAAAAAAAAACTGGTATCAAATTCCTGGGCACTTTCTGTCACTACATGTAAAGATAGTTGCATTTTATTTTGTTTCATTTAAACTTTACTTTTAATTATGTGTATATTTATGTGTCTGTATGTGCACCTGGTACATGCTCATGCAGATGCCAGAAGAGGGCGTCAGATTTCCTGGTACTAGAACTCACAGGTGGTTATAAGATGCTAGAAACCAAACTTGGGTCCTCGGCAAGAGCAGATTGTTCTCTTAACCACTGAGCCATATCTTCAGTTATCCTGTCTTTATTCTCCATCCATTGGTTCATTAAGTCTGGCCTCAAAATTTTGTGTAGCCAAGGATAACCTTTGACTTCTGATCCTCCTGCGTCCACCCCAAAGTATTAGGATTACAAATGTATACCACCAGGCCCAGTCTTATGTGATGCTGGGAACAGAAATCAAGATCTAATGCATTTTTGGTGTCTTAGTTTGGGTTACTATTGCTGTGAAGATACACCATGACCATGGAAACTTTATAGGAAAGCATTTCATTGGGTGTGTAGGAGGAAGACCTGCTACTTGTTCATCCTGGCCGCCTGGTTAGCTTAGCCCCGAAATAACCACATAGAAACTATATTAATTAAATCACTGTTTGGCCCATTAGTTCTAGTTTCTTATTGGCTAATTCTTACATCTTAATTTAACCCATTTCTACTAATCTGTGTCTTACCATGTGGCAGTGGCTTACTGGGTAAAAATTCCCAGGGCCTGTCTTCTGTGGATCCATGGCGTCTCTCTGACTCTGCCTTCTTCCTCCTAGGATTCAGTTCTGTCTTCCCTGCCTACTTAAATTGTGCCCTATCAGGGTCAATGCAATTTCTTTACTCATTAACTGATACAAGCTACATCAGGGGTGGCTCACTGACAGTTCAGAGGTTCAGTTCATTATCCTCATGGCATGGTAGTGTGCAAGCAGACATTATACTGGAGAAACAACTGAGAGCCCTACTTCTTGCAGGCAACAGGAAGTTGACTGAGATACTGGGCTGTATCCTGAGTATAGGAAACCACAAAACCCACCCCCACAGTGACACACTTCATTCAGCAAGGCCATACCCACTCCAACAAAACCACACTTCCTAATAGAGCCACTCCCTATGAGCTTATGGGGATTAATTACATCTAAACTACCATACTAAGCAAGTACTTCACCTACTGAGCCTGCAGCTCACAACCTGAGATAGGTACTTTATGGATGAATTACTCTACTCAGTGTGATCCTCAAGGGCGAGTTACAAAGCATCCACTTACGCAAAGTCGAGAAGACAAAAGTTGCCAGAGGTTGACAAAAATTTTTGGGATAGTCAGTTCAAGTGGAGGAATATGGCTAGAACTCAGTGATCCTTGACTCTGGAAGGAAGCAGCTTGTGTCATAACTGGCTCCTCGGATTGCTGTTTTGTAGGGTTAATGTGGATTCCAGAATTTCTCATTTACCTTTTGCCTTTTGGAGCTAAGATTCTTTTCTGTTATTAGTGGGAGAGCCTTCAGTCAACTGATGAGTGTTGAGGTCAGGACAAATCTTGTCATTTCTCTGCTAGAAGGACTGGCGAGAAGGCCTTCGTTAGGAAAAATAAATTAATAAGCAACCCAAGGCAGGAAAGAAAACTGAGCAAGACCCCACTTGCTTTCCTATTTGGATCCATTAAGACCTTTCATTCCTATCTATTTTTTAGGAGTCAAGATTGATTTAAGTTTATTACTTATGAATGCAGACATACCCTTTATTGCACAGTTAATGCATCCCGTTAAGCACACCCATAAGATCTTCTTCTGTTTGTGCCATCATAAGTCAATGAGACACTGTTAATAGTAACACTGCTTTAATCACCCTGTTGCCTCTTGTTACTAATGGGAACTATAAAAATAGATGGGGGTGTGAAGAAATGTGTTTTCTGAAACTCGCCAGGCTTGAAAGGAGCAAGGGCCAGGACTGAAATAGAGGCCCCAACAAGCCTTTGGGGGTCAGCTGATGGCGACACCAATGTTTCCTTCTGGTGTGGCTCCTTATGAATCAGACCTCTAGCTGTCCAGTAGGTCCATAAGGCAGGCAGCAGGGCCTCTGGCCTTCAGGTGAAGAAACCTGGGTAGGATCCTGCCTAGAACTTACTCCTCTTGTCAGCCTGTGCCTGGAATTGGCCGTTTTTTGTTTGTTTGTTTGTTTGTTTTGTGCTTACTCATTTCAGCTTGTCTGTGGATGCTTCTCAAAGACCTTCTAGGGGAATGTAGTCCCTCAAGTACTGGATCTGACATGGGTCGTGCTGAGGTGGTGTGAAGCTGCACAAATGCATGGCTCTCATTGGTACAAAGGAATTGCAGATACTAACTGGTCATTGGGTCCCTCAGAGTGGATTTGCTATGAACTGTTTGGCTTCATTAGGGCCTGAACAGTGATGCTCATCTTTGTTGTTGACTCAGTATCCACATGAGGATAACTGTTGTGTGAGGTTGGGCGTTCTTGGTTTTATAATGTAGTTACACGAGGAAATGTAAGACACTGTAGAAGGAGCCCTCTCCTCTCCTTCGGATCTGCCCTTGCCTCCCGGTTTCCCATATTTAATGAACACAGTGGTAAACATAAGAATTGATTCATATGCTGAGGTCTCTGTAGAAGCTTGGCAGGCCTGACAGAAGTAAAGAGAAATATTGTCTATAGTGTTTCTTAAATTGGATGCTCTCCTTTCCCTATCCCATCCAACAGCAGGCCTATGCTGTAGGTGTCTATGAGATTCTTCTTGCTGGAACTAGGCTAAAGGGAGACGGACATACAAAGCAGGTTTTTAATTTTTGTTTCCATGTGTCCTTTTAGGTTCTTGTGTTTTATTAACTACCAAGTTCATTTTTCCACACCCAAAGTTCCAAGGCACCTGTGTGTCTCAGGCTAGATGGCATCTGAAGCTGATGAGTGCTGGGCTCAGGTGGGTAGAGACTCTGTAGGTGAGAATGTTAACAGGGATTTATACTAGAATTAGATACCAATTTGGTAAGACTGGGAAGAGCTATTAGAGTTCTGTAGGGAACAGAAAGGGGTGGATTCCATAGATGACCTGGTCTAGAAGAGAAGGATGATTTTAGATCAACACTTTTGATCCCCTAGGTACCCAAGAGGCCAAAAAGAACCAGAGGAGGGATGGAGAATGGGCCTATCTCTTCCGAAGCTTAGCTCCAAAACATCCCTCCTGTGGTGCCCAAAGGACATAGAATCTGCCTGCTTTTTTTTGCTACCACCCTTAGGAAGAAGAAACTCTCTTTCACAACCACCATCCAGCTGTCATAGCCACACATTGGGGTGACATCTGTCGGGGTCCAGCCTCAACGGGGTTCACACGTTCCAGGGTAGGGGTGTGTGAGTTGGGAAAGTTAGGTAGGAGGAACAGAGATACGAAAGAAATACAGAGACATAGTCTAGAACCAGGAAGGTTACCCAGTAAATACTGAGTACTGAAAATGTCCACATTTATTTTCCGTATGCTTATATTCCCCAATCTAAAAAGAGGGAAAGAAGGCAAAAAAACTTGTTTAACATGACACAAAGGGCAAGCAGAACAATTACTTACTTCAGTACTTAAGACATCAACTCACTATTTCCTGAGTTAAGCATTTTGATGCTTTAAGCAGGACATGCAGTGACCACACCTTAGACCAAGTATCCAGTAGGCAGCCACTCACTGAGTCAAACCTCCTGTTTTATTCTCAAAGGAGCAGGAATGGGCTTGAATTCTCTAATCTTTGGTCAAGGTAGAGTGGATCCACCTCTGGTCCATCTTAATATCCAAAGCACTAAGTAACCACACCCTAGGTCAGCATACCTTGTCTGTAGCTGCTCCTCAAGTCAGGCTTCTTGTAAATAACTTTGAAAGCGCAAGAGTAGACTTGAGGTCTCTGACTTTCAGTCAAAGTGGGACAGATCCACTTCTGTGGGCCTCCACATAGTCTTCCCTTTTTAATTTATCTAATAAAGCCTGTGCTTCTGCTACAGGACAGACTGTGTCCAGCTTGGGCATCCTCTTTCACTTTCCAGACTTACCCATCATCAATAAATACATTCTGTCATGTACATCCTGTCTTAGATTGCCTGGGGAGTGGGGTGGGAAGCCATCTTACCTGTCATTGACTACTAGCCTCTGTAAATAAAGGGTTAAGGGGGAGTACCTCTCTAGACACTATGTACCTCTGATCCGACTTTCTGTCAAAAGAGTTCACCAACAACTAGATAATCATATGCAAGCAGAAAATGCTTTGCAATATACATGCCCCTACGGCTACAATATCTCCCAATAAAGGAGTAGAGGCTGGCCAAGCTGGGATAGTATTTTAAATTGCTCCAGGATGTCCTTAATAGTTTTTTTTAACTGCATCAAAATTTAAATTTGTCTTATTAAACATACTAAATTTAAGGACTTATTATGTCAAAATTTTCTCAGACAAGCTCTAATCTTTTTCTAATCAGTAACATCTTCATAGTGAACTAAAGCAGATACAAACAGCAGGGCCCTACCTTAATTCTAGTATGAAAATTAACAACACAGCATCTGTCAAATCACAATTATCTTAAATATGTTCTAATCAAAAGACAAGAAGAGGTTTCTGTGATGGGTGAGCTAGGGGTCTTTTTTCTCTCCTACAGTCCATTTGTATTGTTGTTTCTAATGTTCAAAGATAATTTAGAACTGTCCCAGTCTCTGAGTAGCAGCAAAAACTTCTATGGCATTCCTCTTCACCTCTGAAGAGGGGCTTCAGCCACTCTTTGTCTCCGTAATAGTGTTCCATTGCTTTAAGAAGTCTCTTTCCCCAAGAGGAGAAATTTTCCGAGGTCTCAGTTCTTATTCTTTTATTTCAACAGCCGGTGGAACACCATACTGGCAAAAATCAGTTCTGCATCCCAAGATACGGTATGGATAAATTACAAAATATTCAGTCAGTGTTCTTGGGCCAACTCCAAAGGAAATAGGACTCGCTAAGACATGGGAGTTTATGCAGTCAGTCCACCAAGAAGCTGGGAATCACCATCCATCTCCACCGTCTTCCTTCCCTTCTCAGACTGCAGCATGGTGACGTAAGAGGGTCGGGAACACAGGCTCAGCAGTCTCACTTCATCTCTTCTGTGCTGTCACCAGCGGTTACGACATCATCAGGGCTGGCCTCCTTCTGCTGCATACCCTGGACCGGATGTTCTGGAAGCCACTGCACTTCATTCTCCTCCTGTGAAAAAACACAGACATGCCCTCAAACCCATATTAAAACAGGGCCAGGTCCTTTCCATAATCCAGTGCAAGGGTCATTCCATTTTACTTTTGTGAAAGTCGCTCTGTTGCCATCATGCCAAAATCTATCCACAGCAGATTGCTCATAGATATCCATATTCAAGAAGTTTAGAGTAAAAAGGATGTAATTTAAGGCACTGTGTGGTGGCTGAGGGTGTAATTCCCCCACTTTTATCTTCTGAAGCTGTGTTTTCAAGGAGCCATGGGAAGCTCCACAGTTCCTTGTCCTTGAGGATTACAAGGAATGCCTGTTTTATGTTTGATATTCCATTGGGAACAAAATTGCTGAAATGCTTTACTAACATATCCTGACTTCTTGTCTGTCTTTAAATTTTAGGGATTCCTATATGTAAAAAAACACTTTAACGGATGAGTTATCACATGGTTAGTAGCTTCTCCACTCTGTGCAGAGGCCATTAGAAACCTGAATATGTGTCAATTATCCCATGCACATATCTTAAGTTGCCAGACTCTGTAATATGAGTAACATCCATTTGCCATAAATGATTAGAAAGCAGGCCTGAAGAATTTATCCCCTGATGAGGTACAGGTGACTGTTGTGGCCATTTATCACATTGCTTAACAATTTGATGAACAATTTTTCTTGTTAATCCAAATTGTTTTCTGAAACTTTTGCTATTTTGATGTTGTAAAGCATATGATCACTGAACAATTCCAACCTGAGATAAAGCAATTAATTGAGTAAGTTTTATAGGTAATATACATGTTTGCCAAAGTTTATTATAATTAATATAATGTATCTGCTGTTCTTGTATTGCATATTCCACCTAGTAGTATCTGTAAGGTGTCTCCCTGAGGGGATCAAGATCCCCTATAGACAAGTTTAAATAGGACCATAGTCATTGGATATCTCCCAAATAACTTCTGGAATCATATAAAGTTTATAATCTCTCTTTCTACTCAAAGCTGCAAATCTCAGTAGCTGTCAGGTAGTAATTTGTTCATTGCATTTCCACAGATTTTAGTCTGGGTGGGGCAGAGTTGTGCTGCACCCTCTGCAGCACTGCTGTGCCTTGGGAACGGGACTGGGAGGCCTTCATGAGATATGCTAGGATCGGTCTTTTTCTCATTTCCCTAGCCCATCCCTTGCCTGGGAAACAACCCCACACTCCCTGAGCTGACGCAGACAAAGAACATGAAACTGGGGAGAGAAGATGAGTTAGAATAAGGGAACATAATCTTAGTAGGAGGGAGTGGACCCAGGGAAGGGGCAAAAAGTAATAAGAAATCTAAAGAGATTAGAGTACATTATGGAGAATACTTCCTGAAGGAAAACAAAAAGCAGGACAAAGACCCCAAACATGCCTCCTTCCACCAGGGCAGTAGATGTAACAGAGGAGTATCAGTCACACTAACTCTTATTTTTGGTAGCCTGGAAAATCAAAGCATTGGACAACATCACGAAGAGACTAAAATCAAGAGTAAGAACACGAACAGAGACTTAACCTGCAAATGGGAGGATTTATGGAAGGATAAAAGGGACCAAGTGAGTAAGAACTGGTGAGAACATACACAAGGAGATTGGGGAAGATGCTCCTCTTAGTGCTGAAGAGACCAGCTCAATTCCAGATGCAATTAATGAGAAAAGTGACACTTGGCATGTTCTGCTAAAACTTCTTGAACTGTTAAGAACTAAGAGATCACCTTGTAAGCCTTTAAAAAAGAAAAGCAAGTTATTAGTTTCATGGAATCAGAATAGGATTTACATCAGACTACTCACCTGGAAGCTACAGAAAATAAGCATGAATCTTGTGACCATCCAAGATTTTCATATGTCAAGGAAAGAAAGTGGCCTAAAGATATATACCCTTTTAGAGTATTTTTTTTATCACATTTATCATCTCACCAAAATATTTAAAAGAGATTCAAAACCAACAGCAAAGGAACAAACCCAAGAAAAAGGTAAAATGGAGAGGAAACGGTCTTAAGCATAGAACTTTCCCCCTGTAGGCCCAGAAAGACTAAATAGTGTCCTGGGACCAGAAATGGTCCCAGAGGATAGAGAAGGACTCTCATGGGTCTCAGGACCGAGCAGGTCTAGCATTTAAAGACAGGCAATAATAAAGGGGCCCACATGTGCCCAACCATTGCAACACCATGTTGTCATCTACAAAATTCACACAGCAGAACCCTAGCACTTAGTTTTCTTATATTAGTTATAACCTTTTTTATTTTAGACAAAAAGGAGAAATGTAGTGGCATTTCAATTGTGTTTTAATAAATAAAGCTTGCCTTGGGATCGGGGAAGTAAAACAGCCACACTGGTGAGCCTTACAGACCAGGCAGTGGTAACACATACCTTCAATCCCACTAGCCACACTAGTGGCCATCAAAACCGGGCAATGCATGCCTTTAATCCCAGTGGTGCACACCTTTAATCCAAGCCCTAGAGAGGATTATAAAATGGGAGGAAACAACTTGCAGACAGTCTTATTCTGAGATTCCTGGAGGGCAGTATCACCATTTTGGATTGAGGTATAGGTAAGCCAATGGCTGACTGCTTTGCTTTTCACATATTCAGGTTGAACCCCAATTTCTATCCTGAGTTTTAATTAATTGTGCTTCCATGTCATTGAATCACAAAAATAAAACGTGCAGAAAACAAACCTCACATTTTAAGTAAGTTTACAATTTTGTGTTGGGACACATTCACAACTATCCTTGGCTGCCTGCCCTGCAGGCTGCAGTTTTGATAAACTGCTTGGCTAAACCATAGAAAAGCAGAGATCAGAGTCAAATTCACTTAATAAGCCTAATTTAACCTTAACACTCAAATATGCTAAGGAGAGTATAATTGAAAAAATATAAACTAATAATAATTCTTAAATATTGGTACCAAGTTAAACAAACTGAAAATAGGATCCCATGAAGGTTGAGGGGAACAGTACTACTAATGTGACCTACTAAGATTTATGTTAGGAATGTAAGAACGGGTGCCCATAGGCTACGGATCAGTCTAATGCCATTGCATTAACAAATTAAAAGTGTATTAGACTTTGAAAGGGCATTTTATAAAACAAAGATAAGCAATATAGAAATGAAATAAGAAAGAACTGGGTGTGGGGGCAAATGCATACAGTCCCAGAGCTCAGAGCAGCAGGGGGTCGGGGAAGGACAGAGACAGGAGGACACAGAAATCTGGGTCATCCTAAGCCACATATCAAGTTTGAAGTCAACTTGGGCTACATGAAACTTAGTTTCATAAAACAAACTAACAAGCAGAAATAGTAAGAAAGAAGTAACCTAGCTACAATAAAGACCACTTACCACAGCCAACCAGCAAATATTGAATGTCAAAACCTAAATCTACTTATGTTGAAATCTGGAATCATAAACAGATTGCTTCTACCATCTTTATACAGCACAGTATTGGAACTTTTCATGAATGAAATAAATCAAGAAAAGAAATGACTAGTATTAAAATTACTTCTTCTTATGTGTGATAGGCTTTTTATAACCTTCCAAGACTCCAGAATTCTACTCTTGGATATTTAAAGACCTAACCAAGTTGGTATGGCAATTTTACAACGTAGCTGGAAGAAGATAACATACACAGCTATCAGAACTTGCCTTTTCTCTACAAGTAAGCATTCAGAAATGGAAACGGAGGGCTTGTTTGTAACAGTATCTTAGTTTATTTTCTCCCTGCTGTGACTGAATACCTCACAAGACACGGTTTAAATGAGGATGGGTAATTTGGCTCACGGTTTGATGCTACAGCTTACCTAGGCGACAAAGCATGGTGTCAGGGCACGAGACAGCTGACTACACTGTTTGCAGGACACGAACACTGTGGCTCAGTTCACTGACTGGTTTTCCTGTTTTATTTTGTTGCTTTGTGTGTAGGAGTGGCTGAATGGGGGCGGGGTGTGCACGCCTGTGTGCAAGCACAGAAGCTAGGAGAGAGCTTTGGGTGTCCTCTCCATCCCTCTCAACCTATTCTTTTGGAGCCGGAGCTTCTCCCTGAACCTGGGGAATCACAGTTTCTCAGATAGGCTAGAAATCAGTGAGCCCCAGAATATAATTTTAAGAAGCATATTTTTTTTTGAAGTGCTAAATTCAGAAGACTCTTCCCAGCTTCCAGAATCATCAGGAATACATTTCTGCTTATGATTTATCCAACTTTTGATCCTTTGTTGCAGTGTCATAGACAAAGGCAGGTTTCTTGATAAGAGCGAAGATAACATTGTGTGCTGACTTCCTGGTGGGTAATTGCAGGGGTCACTTGACCCGGCTCCAAGGGGCCCTGAAATTTGGTCAAACAGTAATTCTTCCTGTATCTGGAGGAATATTTTTGTGTTCCCCTTCCCGGTGTGAACAGGCCTCATCCAGTCAGGCAAAGACCTGGATAAAGAGCACAGGACAAAGAGGCTGGCTCCCCTCCCTGGCTGCTGGAGTGAGTCAAACGCGGGTCCTCGGGCTTGGTGTCTCTCAGGCCTTCACCTGCTGAGTCATCTCACCAACCCTTCAACTAGGTTTTGTTTTGTTTTGCTTGTTTGTTTGTTTTGTGTATGAGTTCCTGAAACTCATACCACCCACTCTCCTGGGTGATCAGCTTGCCAACTCTAGATCTTGGGACCTCCTCCTCCAGTGTATGCAAACCGCTTCCTTACAATAAACCTCTTTACCTACACAGCCTTTTTGTTCCATTTCTCTGTAGACGCCTGATACAGGTTTACTCATAGGAGATTAAGAATGCAACTTTAAGAGGAAGGAAAGAAGAAATAGCCAGGGGATGGGGCCCCTGAAGGAAGGATGGGGCTGATGGAGGATAGGGCCACTGGAGGATGGCCCACCAGGTACTCTGTAGAGTTAGTTTAAACTGGGAAAACCGGTGATATTCAAGCTGGCAATTCTAGGCTATTCTCCAGACCAGCAATATCATCCATGGCTTGGTCCGTCATGAAAGATAAGTCACTTGATCAGAGTCGTAAGACTTTTTGGGGGATCAGATTTAAAACTAAAGATGGAATTAGACAAGCCCGATGTGAGCAGGCCAGACTGACTCTCCAGGAGACTGACTGTGCTAACGTTTCTAAACACAGCATTGATAGGCTGGGTCTGAAAAATAGTTCTGAAAGCTGAAAGGGTCTAGAAAGTTCCTCTTCCTCCCGTGCTCTAGACCAGAGCATATCCTCGGCAAAATCATCCCAGCGTTAACATTAAATCTAACTTCAGAGATCTTTGACATTAAAAGTCTTCTGATCAAGTGCCGAATAACCCTTACATAACACTGAGACTTCCTTGGTGAGTGAAGGGGAGCTCGTGTCTCTGCCGCATCTTTATGACTTTGGCATCCCGCAGCAGTTTTCTGTTTATTTATAGAAAGAGAATCCATCTCCTTGTCTCTGTTATTCTTGCTGCTGTTGCCGCTTACCAGTGTGAAATGTGGCTTCAGTAAATCAAGATGAGAGGCTCCGCTGCCCTTCGGTAATGGCCTCCAGCCTGCTTTAGCCATCACTGAGGGGCGGGGCTGGGGCCGCTGGAAGGAGGGAGGTCCTAGAGAGGGGTCCAGTGGCTTTCATTACTATGATAGTGAATTGGCCCAGCCTTCTGTACGACGTTATTTATCCTATTTGCAGAAGTCTGCCGTGCAAACATTTGTAGCAGCAAAATTACCTGTCTGGCCTCTGGACTTACTGGCTGGGAGACGCCTGAATGGACATCGCTCAGCCGTCCGCCTGCAGGTGTTCATCATGCCCCATCTGCTGCAGGAGGGCACTGGCTTCCCTCAAGGTGAATTCCCTGCTTGTCTTTTGCCAAATATGACGTCAGCACACACTGTGTCTTGACTTTCTCCCTCTTTGGTGAGCTTGGTCCCAAAATGTTGTTTTTGATTTTTAGCTTTTTAAAATGTATTTTATTTAGTGTTTTGAGCATTTCATACATGAGTACAGTATTTACATAATTTCTACCCCACCCTCTTCCCATCCAACTCCTTCTATTTCCTTCAAATTCATGACCTTTTCTTAAATTATTATTGCTATTTGTTTGTGTGTATATGTATGCATATGTATGCACACACAACCACATGTACCTGAGAAGTACAGTGAATGTTACTTATATGTATATGTGTTTAGGGCTTACCACTTGGGAATGGATAATGTATCTGTGAATACAGAAGACTGTAGCTCTTCATATAGCGGTGAGGCCTTGAAAGAAATCTCCTGTTCATGCTGGGTTGCCAGCTATTATCACGGTGCAGATCTTGTTTAGGTGACCATGTTAGTAAGATTTCATGGGTGCAGCTTTTGTACCCCATATAGAAAACACATCTCACAGGGGTCATCCTGGTCCTCCGACTCTTCTAATCTTTCCAGATGTTCACTGAGCCTTAGGCATAGGGTTATACTGTAGATGTCCCAGCTAGAGGTGGACAGTCCATGGTTAGTTGCTGTCTTCATTTTGACCAGCTGTGGATTTCTATGATGATTTCCATCTGCTGCCAAAAGAAGCTTCTGTGATGAGAGGGGAGAGCTGCACTTCCATGTGGATATAAGGTTGGGTATTTGGAAGGCAGTCAGAAATTACGCTGGTGTAGGGAAGTGGCAGTGGTAGATTCTCTAGGGCCAATGACTTCACCAGTCATAGGTATTTGGCTAGGTTTATAGCCCCAGGCATCATTGCCCTCCTATTGAGGAGGCCTTAAGTCTGATTAGGTGGCTGTTAGTACCCCCAAGATATAAATGCCACTATTGCACCATTGGGGGTTGTCTTGCCATGCTGGTAAACTTCTGTGATGTTTAGGATTTACAGCTGGCGAAGCCTAGTGGTTGCTTCTCTCTCTTGGCAGCTTGGGTAGCACCTTAAGGAGCTATGAGAGGTATTCCTCAGGGAGAAGAGTCCAGGTCAGTTCCAGCTCGATCCTACCCAGCCTTGTGTCTAAAGTGTGTGTCATGTCTTTAGTAAGGGCATCCTACTTTCAAGTTCTGGAAGGTACCCAAGATTGATAGCCATTGAACTTCTGTAAGACAGTCTGTGGCTGTTAGGGAGGGAAGCTATCATTCCAGGTGATGTCATTTTATTTACGTTGTTTATATATGCTACACACATGTGTTTTGTGTATTATATGTATATTTTAGGTAGATACTAATGCTTCCCTATGGCTTTTTAGTCATCCTCGTATTCTTATCCCCTTTTCTCCATCTCTAGATAACGTCCCTACCCTATCTGCTCTGTATTTTAGTAAATCTTTAGAGTTAAGAGTAATTCTACTGTCCAGGATAAGTTAGCTTACTCGTCTCTTTGCTCTTTGCCTCTCATCTCTTGTGTGTTTCTTCCCCCTACCCTCAACACTGTACCTGACATGGCTAGACAGGGCACATGAAGGCAAAGGGGGCAAATGATGGCAAGTCCAGGCCTCAGGATCCCCCAATGTTTCAGGCTACATAACCAGGACACAAATTCTGGCAGACATGTTCACAATGCTGAAAGTAATAAGGCAGGCTATTTCATGTCTGGCTGCCTTAGAGTGTAGGAAGATAGCCACAGTACTCCATCTAGGTAAATAGAACAGAGGAGAACCAGGTCGCAGAAACCACAAGGGAAGCAAGATATTTGGGCCATGACTGACTCTGAAATCCCATTGGTCCTCGGGGATTGCAGAATTAAGAACCCTCTTCTGATGATTAGTTATTTAGGGGAATCTCATTACCCAATCTAACCTCTGCCTACCTCTCAAACACATGATTAGAGAATGATTTTGAGTGACTTTTTTTTTTTTCAGCCAGGTCTGTGGAACTGGCCTCCAGATTGCTAATGTTAGAAGCAGCCCAGGAAAGAAGTAATTAAGGACAGTTGCTGTAGGTTGCTTTGCTGAGTCCTGCTCCAGGGCACATTCTGCACTTGAAAATGAAATTGGAATTTTC
Organism: Myodes glareolus; assembly: GCF_982192425.1. Lineage (NCBI taxonomy): Eukaryota > Metazoa > Chordata > Mammalia > Rodentia > Cricetidae > Myodes > Myodes glareolus. Next base: position 81,959,589 of record NC_142029.1, on the reverse strand, counting down.
AAAACACAATCAAGATCTCCTTTGCTATTTTCTAGTTTCTGCTCAAGCCCCTGGGTTTCTGCCTTTAATACTCTGGAAATGAAAACAGACTCCTTGATTACTCATGGCCCCACATTGTTGCTTGTGTGTTTTCCAAGAGGCATGCTAATTGCCCTGCGGAACAGAATAGGAGCCACCAGGATGTTTTGGGGTAGGGCCAGATTGTTCATAAGCGATCTCTCAAAACCGCTCAGAATGGACTGGCAACCATCTATTTGGAGGTTGGGATATGGGAAGTAATTGTTTTAATGCACTGAGTTTCAATTTTTGTTCAACAAACTTTTGAAAATTGGGTTTGGTTCTTTCAAAGATAGTGGGTAAGTAGTGCCGCTGTTAGCTTTTTAGTTCATGGCTTAAAAGAACATTGGAAGCTGGGGATGATTCGGTGGATAATGCACTTGGTACGTCAGTGTGAAGACTGGAGTTCAGATCCCCAGAACTCACAGAAAAACCTGGGTGGGTGTGCAGCCTGCCTGTAATATCAGTGCACAGGAATGGAGACAGAGCATCTCTGAGTCCTAGTTCGGTGGGTGAACTTCAGATTCAGTAAGAGACCCTGCCTCCGAAAATAAAGTTAGAAGACAACTGAGGAAGACAGTTAATGTCAACCTTCACTTCCCATACTCACCTACACATATGTGCCTGCAGCACATGTAAACATGCATGCATATGCTACACAACACATACATACAAACATACAGACACACACACAAGCACCATCTTCTCACTATGTCTAAAGAGTGAGCATTTCATAAACATTGTGATGCAGGAGCTGGAATGGGCATACAAGTCAGGACTCAGAGTCTTGAGGACGGGGTTCTGACCTTAAGTTTAGCAAATTGACAAACGCCTGGCTTTCTTAGCAGGTTGGAGGTCTCCCCATCTCTTTGTGCTGTGCTAACAGTGTGACCACCCTGCTTCCTCACTCTGGTCCAGTCAGAAGTGCTGGGGCGCTCCTTCCTTGCACATCCATCCAAGGACTCCGTGGTGTGACCTTCATAAGAATCACTTCTAGAGAAATACGACTACATACAAACTGTAGTTAGGTTAGACACTGACCAGACTAGAACTAGCCAGCTGTGCATGTAGGAACTCAGGGATCACCATCAACCCTTGACAGTCTCACAATGGAGTTTTTCCTCTCCTCCTGGCCTCAGGCTTGTTTGAGTTAGACTCAGGGAGATGATTCTTGTGGTAACCTGCTCAAGGCTGAGCAGTTCTGTTGGAGGAAAGGGTAGAAACAGATAGAAATGGACTAACTGGGGGTGTAGGCATCCCTTTTCCCGCTTTCGTGCATGGCTTTCAGAAAAAAAAAAATGGGATGGGATCTTAACATGGTAAGATGGTCTTGCCTCAGGAGTAGAGTTTCTTATCAGAAGTGACCTGGGTGTTTTAATTTTAATCTCAGTAGGGGTTAAGTACTTGTTGAGTGGATTTGGATAGGACTTGGTCCTTGAACACTCCTACACACTCATCCTTTTCTCTTGAGGCTGCCTTCTGGGGAATCTATACAGACAAGCACCATGTAGGATATCACTGTACATTTTCATTGAATAGAATTTCTTTGTAACTTCTCAATGAGAGTGTTTTCAGGATAGGAAAGGGAAAAGAGCATTGATTGTGGTCTGCTACATCTCGCCAGATGTGTATGACAGAATGATGCTAACATTTTTAGTGCCCGCTCTAGTTAGCCCCAGCTGTCAATCTGACACAGCCTTGAGTCACTTGGGAAGACAGTCAGATTGGCCTGTGAGCGTGTCTGTGAGGGACTGTCCTGATTGCTAATTAATGTGAGAAGGCTCAGCCCCCTGTAGGCAGCACTATACCTAGGCAGGTGGTCATGGACTATATAAAAAAGGTAGCTAAACTTGAACACGGACGTGATCCAGGAAGCAACAGTACTCCATGGTTTCTGCTTAAAGTTCCTGTTGTTTCTCAATTTTTGTTGTTTTAACTTTAATTTTTATTAAAGATTTTTCAAGCAATTTCTTTTGATCATATTCTTTTCCCTCTCCAAATTCTTTACAGCTCCTCCCCACCTCCATGCCCCCTCCCCCGTCTCTCTTTCTCAATAGAAAGGAAAAGCAAAACCAAAAAAAAAGAAAAAAGAAAAAAAGCCCAATAAGATCAAAATTTACCAAAACAAAACAAAAAACACATACAAATACAAAGCCCCCAAGTCCATAGAATCCATTTGAAAGGCTGACTGAGAGCCCTGGATACGGGCCTCCCCTGAGTGTGACTGACATACCCAGAGGCACATCGCTGGAGGAACCCTGCTGCTTTTCTCAGCCGGCATCCACTGCAGCTAGTTTCTTTGTTAGGAGTGGGGCTTTGTGTCCTCTCCCCCTCCGCCATTCAGGGAATTTGTCTACTTTGAACCTTGCAGATCTTGTGCGTGCTGTTCCGGTCTCTCTGCGTTCATATGTGTGATATATATGCCCTGACTTTTTTCGCTGGTGTTCTGTGATCTATAAGTTGAAAGAAAACCTCTCTTTCCCTAAGTTGTTGTTGGTTTGTGTTTTATCCCAGCAATGGAAAGGAACATCTGCAGTCACGGTTCCTCCTCCTCCTTCTTCCTCCACCTCTTCCTTCTCCTCTTCCTTCTCCTTCTCTTCCTCCTCCTTTCTCCACCACTTTTCCCCCTCCCCTTCTTCTTCCTCCTCCTTCTGCTCCTCTTTTCTTTCCACAAGGTAAGTAGAGCTCTTACCACAGTATACAACTTACAGAATTAGATATGCACTTTGAAGCCCTTGGTTTTGAAAACACCCAGACACTTGAAGGCAACATCAGGAAGCTTCTTGATACATTTGAATTTGCAATAATAATTTTCTAGAAAACTTTGTTTTTATAGATATAATAAATATAAACATGGTAAATTCCACACTAATGAAGACTGAATTTATGAGATTATATTCTTTTGACTATTACACACTAAGCATTTCATACCAGATCATGAGTTAGTTAAATATAAAATCTTCCAAGCAAACTTGGAGTCTGTCACTGAACTTTTCGTAAGAGAAACTGAAATTCTGGGAGGGAACTAATTTGTCTAAATATAATTTCTAATTTGTGTGGCGCTATTTCCGTATAAAGATAATAACACAAAGTAGAAATTGTCCTTTAGTAGACAGATGAAGGTAATTACAGTGATTATAATAGATGCGGGCAAATATTCGATGAATTGACTAATTTAGTTCACATTACCAAATCCATTAAAGCTGGAACATTAAGTTATAAGTGAGTGGTGTTTATTGAAAGTCATACAGCACAAATATATTGGAAGTGGCACTTTCATAGGAAGCCATTTTTACTGACCCAAATTCATGACGCGTGTTTAGAAATGATACCCTCTACGCACTTCCATGGCCTGTTTGCCTCCCTCCTGTTCCTTAAAGCCTGCTTCTTTCTCCCCGAGTACTTAGCCCTTCTTGGTACAGATGGTAAGAAATTGCCTAGTGATCACAGACTAGATATTGAGAAGACAAAGTCTTCACTTTCTCTAAACAGTTTGATCCTTAATTCTTCTTCCGCCGCCTGGAGAAACACAGCGCTGCAGCCTATCAATGGGGCAGGGTGTCAACACAACATCCAGTCTGCTTGCTGGCTCCTTCCTACTTACAGGATTTCCTTCTGGCTGCGTCTTCTCGGGGACCCCTTTTCGATGAGGTTGAGCTGGCCCCGGATGCAGCTGGAACACCCAGCCTGCCCAGCCTTCGCAGCTTCCTCACTTCCTTCTCAGAACTGACACTACTTTTCAGCAACCCTTGCAAACGCTTTTTCTAAAAATGTTCCTTGCAAAACCAGAATCCTAATTAGGCCTTCTGAAGCAGATGGCCTCCTGCCACCTGTTCCCCCTCTCCTCTCCTTCTCTGAAATAAAATTTCCTCTTGACCAAACTCCCTTGATTTTATGCTGGCATCTCATAGCCTTGCACAAATTATGTCGCACTTAAATCACACCTAATTACCACCTCTGTCAGCAGGACTAGGTACCAAGAATGGAAGTGAGAGAGACCTGAAAAAAAAATGAAGAAAAATCAGCTGTTGGGAAGGAGAATCAAGTAATTGCAAAAGGCTGTCTTCTCTCAAGAAGGACTGGGAATCGAGGAGATCAATGCTAAGCAGCCCAGCCACGAGAGTAACCCAGACACTGTGTTCTGCCTGGGCTATTGAAACAGCACAGGCCCCCATCTGGCAGGGCTAATTCCATGGTTCTGTGAAAGACATGGAAAACCAGGAATACTTAGCTTAGACCCATGGAGGAGTTTGGGGCAAAGAAGACCACAGGGAAAGCTTTGCACGACAGCCATAGGAGACTCTATGATGTATTTTTAGACAATGTCCAGTATCTGCTTCAAACATCTTTACTGAACAATAATTTAACTTTTGAGCTTTTTTTTTTATTTTTCAGTGGTTCCAAAATCCTTTTCCTTCTTTAATAATTGTCAAGTGTTTAAAAGACATAGCATGGTTTCTTTTTGGTGGGCGCCGTGGTTCTTGAGACAGGGTTTCTCTGTGTAGCTTTGGAACTTGCTCTGTAGACCAGGCTGGCCTTCAACTCACAGAGATCCACCTGCCTCTGCCTCCCAAATTCTTGGACTAAAGGTGTGCACCAGCACCGCCTGGCTTATAACATGATAACTTGATTCCTTAAGACTGATCCAAGTCAAACATTAATTAACTCCAGCAAAGAAAACTTTCTTGTATTTGCTTGTTTATCTATTTATTTTGAGACAGGGTCTCATGCCATAGTCCAGACACATCTGAAATTCCTAGCAATCTTTCTGCCTCTGATTCTTGAGTGCTAGGATCACAGTGTGAATTAACAGGCTTATCTGTATTTTTTTTTTTTTAAGAAAAATAACCCGAATTGGGACTGGGAAGATGGTTCAGAGGTTAAGAGCACTAGCTTGTCTTCCAGATGACCTAGGTCGATTCCCAGCACCCCCATGGCAGCCCACAATCACCTGTAACTCCAGCTCCAGGGCATCCAGCGCCCTCTTCTGGCCTCCGGGTGAACTAGGCATGCACAGCACAGACATACATGAAGGCAAAACACCCATATACACACATTTTTAAAATTAAAAATGCAAACATAAGCCACACATTCTAACTTCCTGAGCTACCTGGGGGCCCACAATTAAGGGTTAATGAGTACATTAATGAACTTCTCAATTACTGGTCTTCTATCCTGATGGCAACTTTCTTGAACACACACACACACACACACACACACACACACACAGAGAGAGAGAGAGAGAGAGAGAGAGAGAGAGAGAGAGAGAGAGAGAGAGAGAAATTGGGGCAGTCTAGAAGTTAAAGCTAAAAAAACTATCTGTGGTGTGACAGTAAACCTGTACTCATATCTTGGTCCTCTCTCTTTCTGTCCCTTCCTCTCTTCCCTTCCCTTGGAGGTTCTTTTCTGTTCGCCACCCCTCCTCCACCCACAACTTAAAATTAAGGTCTGCCCCACAGGCTACTCATGTGTCTTTGATGACAGGTCTGGCTCTTCACATAACAAAGTAAGAACCTTGGGATCAGCAGCTGCATATTTGGGGTTTGGTTGTCACCAAATGCCCTTGATGCCCAGCACAGTGCTGAGGGAAAGCGGGCACCAACGAGACTGACTGAATTGATCAGAGTACCAGTCCTGTGCCTCAGCTCCCTTAAGCGGCTGTATATTGATTTTCTTTTCTTTTCTTTTCTTTTTTTTTTACTGGGGTGCACAATATTGAGTTATTAAGAATGTACCTTTAAGCAAAGGGCATTGCATCTGCAGGCTGCAGGGTCATCTTGACCACCTTGGAGAAACACCCTCTCAAGGATGCTGAAAAGGTCAGGCCTAGAGGTTGACATTCATCTCCTTGCACCTGGTAAAGGACCAAGCACTCAATTACCATTATGCTTCATTCTACTACTCTCCACTCTTACACGTGGAGAAAAAAAAGATGCTGAAGTGCCCATGAAGTGTGACACAGACGTGAAATTTTGAAATGAAGTTTTTAAAAAAGTCCTCACTTCATATATGTCCTGTGAAGTGTGTCTATGCTGTGAATCAGCCGCTGACAAGTTAAGCCTCATAAACTCAACACCTAGCTTAAAAACTAGAACACTGATCAAATAGACCGCCATCCACATATGTGTTCTTCTCCATGCCAGGCCCCTGTCTTTGCCTCTGAGGTTAGTGTTCTCGTGAGTTTGGCACCATCATCCTTCGTTGCTTTGGTTTTTACATGATAAGGAGGAAGGAAGGCCAGAATGTGAGTGGTCCTCACCCTTGGTGGGGCTCTCGACATGTGTCTACTCTGTAAGCCTCCAACTGCACCCACACAGTACAACTCACTGTTAATCCGTTCCTTAATTTCATATACAGTGTGTATTTCTGCATCCCAGACTTTGTGTTCACTCCCAAGGATGCATCCACAAAGAGACAACAGCTCCAGAGCTCATGCTCTGGTAGAGGACACAGAGAGAAAGGTGCCACAGAAGACTTGGGATCCACACAGGTGCTTCAGGTGAGACAAGGTGGAGAGCCAGAAATCCAAGCTGATTCCTGCAGCAGGAGCCAAAGCTTGCCAACAAAATTCAGGGTGATGGGAAGTGGTGTTTTGAAATTCATGGGACATGTAGATCCTGGGGTGTTGGGGGGAAGTACATAGAGACCAAGAGAGAAGACTAGGATAGGCAGACTGGGAATGGGGTGATGAAGCTTGAAAAGACAACTGGGGGTCATTAACCCAAAGATCTGTGTCTGTGTGACACCCTGACCTTGAATACTAGAAGTTAATGGTTAATATAGAAACCTTTACATAGGGGCACAGCTCAGTAAAGGACATGCCTTCTGTGCACAGAGCCTTGACTCAACTCAGCACCATAACAGAGCACTAGTCTCTGCGTTTAAGATTAAGACTCATGAGCTTCTGAAAAACAGAACAGATATGTAGGACTACACACACGAAGAACACAAAAAGTGATAACCACTATACACAGATGGTCAGGTTATAAATCATGGCTATATTACGGGCCTACCTGCAACCCTGAAGAAATATTAGACTGGGAGTATTCGCTAAAATGTGGTCTAAGTTGGGTCTTCTTCACAGTGTTTAGGTGCTCTCTTGACAAAGACAAAAATAATCACACGTTAAATAACTGTCATACTTGTGATTTCTAACCTCCTAAACAATGACTGTAGAATTACTTTGTTCCGAACCTGTCTACTGCCAGCTCTCTTAAATAATGTTCTTGAAGATAGTGCTGTCCAATAAAACTTTCTGCAATGGTGAATTATGTTCTCACAAGCCACAGAGACTAGGAAATCAAGCAGTAAGTGCAACTGAGGATGGGGACCAGCATTAAACGAGGAAGCCGGAGAGGATGGTGCTCATGTGTGCTGCAGGGAAGCCTGTTTCTACAGGGGAGGCAGCTGCATCCCTGCTGATAGCAGTTGTGAGTTTGAGTCTCTTACCTCACCTATAATGCTTTAGCGATGCTACGCCATCCCCTGCATGACCTGTCTCTTCCTCATGCTTCTTGCTCATTGTGAAGATCTCAGTTTTCTCTTTTCCTCTTTAAAAACTCTTTTAAAGTTAGTGTACAACATTATGATGTTTTTATACATATATATCATTGTACTTAAGTCATATTCGCTGTACCATTATACCGGCCTGCCCCCCATGTCTCCTCTCATCCCTCACTAGTTTCCTTATTCCCCACGAAGAGTCCTTATGCTGTCATGTCATATGTATCAAGTCCTCATATAAGAATCCACATGGCATGGAACATTGTCTTTCCCCACCATTACCTTGTTTCTCCCCCACTTGCCTCCCTTCCTTTCTGCACTCGTAACTATTTGCATCCCTCACCCTTCTAGATTCCATACATAAAAGGAGACACGTGAAGTTTCTTCTACCACGGCATCCCAACTTAGCTTCTGTATGAGGTAGTTTGCTATTTTAATCCACCCCCGTACGAACTCTCGGCACAGTGAAGCCTGCATGAGCTGTTTACCTCTTTCTACTGGGTCACCCTTCTGGGCCTCCACACTTTGCAGCTGTCTTATTACTCCCTGAGTGACTTCTAGTGCTTGCTCAGTCATCCTCTCTGTGCCATGTTCTTTGTTATTAGGGTTCTTTTCATTCACCATGTCACATGGGGGCAACTTTTAGACCAATGTCTTACCAATTCTCTCTCTGATCCATTGTCTAAGTCCACAGAGCCCATCGCCCACACATCCTTCCCCAGCCACTAGCCATAACCATTGCTTCCTCTATGCTTGGTTCCCACCTGTGTGGTGTCAATGCAAGACCATGGTTCTAATCCCAAAATGAAGACGAGATTACTGGTTCTGGAGTCAAATGTGAGTGACCATGGTCTAGGGACATAGATTCAGATTGTCCCAAATATTGTGTGTCAGGGTGGCAGTGGTTGCATAAATTTTTTATAGTAGCACAACAAAGAAAATCTTAGGTGAGCACACTTCAAATACTTTGGTGAGTACATCCTGTGACTGGATTACAACGAAGTGGGAAGTCTGTCTCTGTTATATGCTTCAGATGCTAATGATGGCAATGTTAGCTTTGGGGCTGGTATTTTCTGTCCATTATGCATTCCAAAGGATTTACCTAATGGTCACAGGATGTTAGCTCACTTACACTGGGTGGAGTGGGGCATAAAATGACTATTAAGGGAACTAAACATGACCCAAGATAATTTGGCTCTGAACTCAGAACATTCAAACCTCTCTACATCACTGGTGTTCTAATCAGTGAGTTAGTCTTGGTAGTCAGTCACAGCTTCTTTCTGGGAGCTAAACTTTTGTCCACAATGGCTCTACTTTTGCCAGCATTAGTCCTGCCTGTCTGTCATTAGCTGTGCAGTTTTGTCCCACTGTGAAGGATTTTCTGTTCGTCATCTGATGCCTCTTCGCTCATTCTTTCTGGGTGTTTGTTGATCTAGACAGAGAAGGCACTTGGTTAGCATCAGTGAGAACACTCTGCTGAGATGGAAGCAAAGAGCTCCGTTGACTCTGGGGTAGTTTCTGTAATGATAGAGGCCTAGTACTCTTTAATGACCAAGTAGAGTTCATCAGAGCAAAAATGTCCCTTGGTTGTGTATCACCAGCGGACCTTGGGTCTCCTTTGACAGGAAACTGGTGATCTAATCTTGGGAAAGAAGGGTTACTGGAGGACTTTTTTTTGTCTCAGGATTAGTTTAGATCTTTCCCATCACCCTTTGGTGAGAAGAGAAAAAAACAAGGAAGACATTTCTTCAGTGTGCTTGCTTGTGAATGTAACCTGGACAAAAGGACTTAAAAGTGAATGCAAACCCATTGACTAGAAAGCAAAAGTAAAGTTTGAGGGGAAAGAGAAAGCTGTCTGACATTTCTGGGAAGTGGATGAGTAAAAGGATTCTCCCCAGAATGTTCTAGCTAGCTAGCAGGTTACTACCAGGCTCACCAGGGCTTGAATAGCACTCCGTGTGTATTTGAGGCACTTCCAGCAATGCTCTGGATGTAGGTCCAGCAGGTCCCCATTCAGGATGGACTTGGTCATGATACTGATCAGGTATGGTAGCTTATGCCTGGAGTCCCAGCACTCAGGAGGCTGAGGTAGGAGATGTATCATGAGTTCAAGGCCAGCCTGGGCTACACAGTAGCCCAGCTTAGACTAAAGAATGAGATCCTGTGTGAGGAAAAAAATCAGTTTCCAAACAAAAACAATACTACTTACTGGTATTTATGAACATTTACCTTGTGTAAGATATCCACTTGAGTTCTTTATATGTATAAAGCTATTTAATCTGTATATCCATTTTGTTTAATATGGTCTGCATCTGAGAAACTGTGGCCTACAGAAGACAGCTACCTTCCTTAGGAAATCTCGGCTTCATTTGGACTCTCCATACGGGGACCAGGCCACAGGTAGGAACCACTGTTAGCCAGACTCCCTAATAGAGAGAATTTGAAGAAGTATGTGCATATCCAATTTATTCTTTCAGATGGTCTTATGGGTGTTGTGGTTTGAGTATGGAATGTCTGTGTTGAAAGTTTGGTCCCTGGCTGGCTCTTAAGGAGCCTCGGTAGATGCAGCAGGTGCTGTAGATGTGGTAAATGCAAGAAGACACTGGGAGTGAGTCTGTAAATGGTCTTTCTTCCTTGTCTACTCTTCCTGGCCATGAAGAGATGAACAGCCTTGGTCTTTTATATTCTACTGTGATGGTTGACTTTACCACAGCCCAGACACAAGAAAGTCAGCCAGCCATGGCTAGAGACCTCTGTCTCTGTGAACTAAAATGAATTCCCCCCTCCCCTTAAGTTAGTTTCTTCAGGTATTTCTTACCAAAGTGGAAAATCTAATGCAAAGGCTGCATGTGTCTACCTACCCTCAAATTCATATTTTGAAAACTGAATCTGCAGGACCTCTGAATGTGCCATGCGTTTAAAGACAGGGTCTTTAAAGAGGCAATTAAGTTAAACTGAAGTCGTGAGAGTGGAACCTGATCTAATATGGACTCCATCCTAAGGAAGGGAAATATGGGCACTGTCAAGACAAAGGGCTCTGTGTTGAGGCAGCTGTCTGTAACTAAGAAGAGAGGATAGAGAGTCTTCCCAGCTGCCATCTTGAGCTTGGATTTTGAGCTTCCAAAATTTTGAGGAAGTAGCTCTCTGGTAGTGTTTTCATGGCAGTCCTAACTGACTAATACAGATGACCAGAGGTGGTCGGTGCTATGTCCATTTTATGTGTCCTAGATGGTACAACTAAAGAGCCAGGCATCTTTGGATTATGTGTCAGGGTTTTCAGGAATGATGGACCCTTTGTGCGGTGGACACTGGTCAGAAAAGCTCCTTGCCCTTCTGGTTTTCAGCCTGGTGGTTTCTAGCCATATACAGATGTGAAGGTCTATGTTCATTTCTGATCTGCTGAGCTATAGTGAGCACTCAGGTGTTCTGCAGAAGACCCAAGACTGGGAAATTCCTTAGCAGATAGAGACTCATACAAAAGCCCTCTCTACCTTACTCCCTCACTTGGTTTGCATCCTCTGAATAGGAGACGTATCCTAAACACTTTCCCATGCTCATTAGAACATACAAAAGATTGGGAAAATGCAATTAAAATCATATCCCAAATGGCATCTTCGTAATGTGTCTGAGCTGGGTATCACATAGGCCTGGGGAGATGGGATCTGACTTCTATTCTCTGCACATTCTTATGCAAACATCCTTACTTTATATCACAGACCAAAATACCTTTTTAATAGGCTTCCAGCATAGAAAAACTGTGCTGCTGAAATAGAGGTGATTTCTATAGTTTCTCATCTCCTGTTTAATGCCTTCCCTACATTTAGCCCCTTTAGATCCTTTCAAATATCTCTTTAAACAACATAGAGGCTATTTCTCACCCCCTTTCCTTATTTTGATTCTGGAGCAAAAGTTTCTTCGGTTTTAGCGTTTTCATGCTGTGTTATTAGGCTTTGTTAAAGGTTGACACGTCTCTGGGGCAATCAGGTGACAGCTGTCCAAAGCCTCCTCTGTGACATGCTGAGGAAGACATTCAAGAAACAGAGGTAATGGACCCTTCCTAACTGTACAGTCTTCTGACCACATTCACCAACTAGAGGGCTGCAGGCTGGTGGGACTCTTAACTACACAGGCAGCAGCCCAGAGAGACTGCACAGTGGATAGATGAGGACCTTTTTTTGAAAAGTCTTGTTCTTCTGTGTTACCCCAACTTCTCTTTCTTGGAACTGTGCCTCTCATCCATAGAGCCATAGGCTGGCCCATAGGGATTACCCTACACCCTATATACTGGTCTTTGCTGTGATCAGGAAAGGTGCCCGGGCTATACTGTGCTAACTGGCTTTTCTCCCCCTGGTCTGTAAGGGGGATCCAGAGGCTGTGGGCTCAGGAGGCTGTGAGGACATCCTCTGCTTCAGGGTGGAGAAAAGAGGAACCCAGTCCACACAGAAAAGAGAATAAAGGCATTCAAGCAAAAGCCACCCCTGCCCCAGCTGCCTTTTTTTTTCTTTTTTTTTTTTTTTCTAAACAGTCTCTCTGTGGCCCTGACTGTCCTGGAACTCACTGTGTAGATCAGGCTGGCCTAGAACTCACAGAGATCTACCTGTCTCTCTCTGCCGCTCAAGTGCTGGGATTACAGGTGTGTGTCACCGCACATGGCACGCAAATATGTCATGTTCTATTTCATTCCACTTGGTTTCTGTAGCTGCAAAGAAGTCTGCTACTAGCGAAGTCATGCTAGCTGGGGTGCAGGATTCCTCGAGAGTACCTGAAGGCCAGAGAACTTTCTAACTCCCCCTGGTGAGAAGGGATCCAGGGGACAGTTTCCATGCCCACGAGGAGGGATCATTTCTTTCTGTGGATGACTTATAGGGAATTAAGCATTATTCTAAGCTGTGATCTTCCTCCCACTACAGCCATCATTCCTGCCTATGAACTAAAGACAGAAATGCTACTTCACAAGCACCTGAAACCCCAGCAATAATTTGTGGACCCACATATAGAAATTGCCATGCTGGATTTCCTTACTCCAACTAGAAAAACAGTCAATTGAAATTACAGCAGAAAAAAGTACAAGGGAGAAGGAGGGGGGTAAAAGTGGGGGGAGGAGGGGGAGAAGAGTGGGAGGAGGAGGCAGCAATGGTAGCAGTATTCTCCTAATTCTATCATATTAGACTAAAAGATTATTTTCATAGTGTGAAGCCAGCATAGCTATAGTTTTCTCCCTTTACCTAGTTCTAAGTTTCTAAACAAGTAGGTGTCCCCAGAAAACTAACCACTATCTACCTGCTGTTTAACTATAGAACTAGTCAATTCTATTATATGTTTTCTTATAAAAATGAGACTGAGGAATACTTTAAGTCTGCTGGCCTTTCTTCCTTTGTAATGTTGGTTAGCATTTTCCCATCTCATAGAGATGCTCTATAATATCATGTTGACTGGCTTGACTGTATGCCTTTATAAGGAAGTATACCATTAGCTAGATCTCTATTCCTCATTATAACTGTAAGTAATATTAATAAGTGCCTTTGTGGGAGATTCTTTTATATATAGTGATTTCTGAAGGGAATAATATGTTCAAAAACTGTATTAGTTTATAGTAAATTGAAATAATTTATGAAATTTATCAAATCACCTCTTAGAAGGGTTATATCATTTGACTTTCAAATTACATATGAAAATATATAGTTTATCCAATGCCTGCCAACAGTTGGTAGAAATTTTGGTGCAAACAAGCCCATTTTTAGCATTCATAAGTTGATACTTTTGCTGAGTTTTTAGTTTCTCTTAGTCTTTGCCTAAACAAAAGACTTAAATAGTCTTTGCCTGTTTAAGCAAAGATCATTGTGCACGCAGATAGCATGGCTCCCATCCCCTCATCAAAGAAGCCCCTCTTTATCACAGACACCACAAGTGGGTGCAGTACTGAGACCAAGGGGTCCCGGGAAGCCCAGATGTAGCAGCCACATCTACACCACAGCTCCTTCATCTGTGGCTTAGGGACCACTGTGGGAGAGGGGATGGGAAGACGGTAAGAGGCAGGACACCAGGAAGTCAGCTGTGAAAGTCTCTCCTAACAATGCCTACATAAACCGGAATGGAACAATAGCAATATTAATGGGCATGTTAAATGTGGAAGGGGAACATTTCGCAGAATCCCACCCTAGAGAGAACCACAGGCAGCTAATGACGGCTGGGAGAGAAGAATTAGCCTCTTCCAGGAATGAATTCCCTTACTGGTTGTTCAGTGCAGGGTGGTCAGCCTTTAAACGATATACATAAGCAACAAAAACAGACTCAGCAGGTTGTGTTTATACATACTTGTGCATACACGTGCACATATATATGTATGCACTGACAATAATAATCAAAGAAGAAAAGGCAATCCACTTGAGAGTCTTAGAGGCATGGGAAGGCTTGGAAGGAGGAAAGGAAGCCGAAAGTGACGTAATTCTCTTTCAATTAAAACGTATTAAAAATAAATGAAATATCTTTTGCTTGTTTAAAAAAGAGAAACTCCTTTCTAGAGCTATTATGACGTCAAATAAGATAGTCTATGCACAATATTTAGCTCCCTCTTGCCACAGTCAGTGTTCGGTAAATGTTTAGTTTTCTAAAAGAGACAAAAGAGAAAAACAGTCCGGAATACAGTTCTGTAGTGTAGTGAAGACAGAGCTCAGATTCTGTCTTCAGCACCTGATAGTCCTGTGACTCTGGGGGATGTCCCTTATCCATTTGTGTAAGAGGTGCTAACACCTTTTAGGGTTATCTTGAGTGTTGCCATTAACCAAGTGAAGTCTCTAGAAGAAAACAGGGCCCATAGCAAAAGATATGTTAACCATTGTTATTGTATTTCACTTTTGCTCAGTTCATTTAAAAATATGTCACATGCTAAAAATTCTGTTTCATTTTTATTTATCTGATTACTAGTAAAAAGTATTATCTGATACTTTTTTGTTATTTAGATTTTTCTTCGGTTTATGTATGTGTAGTCTGTGTATAAATATTCACATGTGTGTAGACACGTGTGTTATGTGGACCTGTGTAGGCATATGTGTATGTAGAGGCTTGAGGCTGGTGTCAAGAATCTTCTATGGTGGCTCTTCCACCCTATGCTGTGAAGCAGTCTCTCTCAGTCAAACCCAGAGCTCTCTCCTCTAAGGCTAGTCTCACTAGCCAGCTTGCTCTGGGGATCTCTTGTCTTTCTGCCTTCTGAGGCTGGAATTGCAGGTGGGCCACCCTGCCTTCCCTGGCATTTAAGCGAGTTCCTGGGATCCCAGCTCCAGCCCTGACGCTTGCAAGGCACATGCTCTAACTGCTGAGACAAAGCTTTTAAAGTCTCACTTATATATTTCTTTTGCTTCTTTTGCAAAATACCCATTCACTTTTATTGATCATTCTTTAGTAGTTTTTGGATCACTTTCTTTTGGATTTGAGAAATATTTATGTGTAGCATTCATAAAATTAGGATCTGTTTTTGTTTGTTTGTTTAAACCAGAAGTATTTCTTATTTCTTTTTCTTGTGCTTTTTGTAATCCAGTCTACTAAAGAGCCGAGGTGTTGTATGACTCAGTAGAAAGAGCTGTAGAGTTCCTGCATCTGCAGCGTTTCCTTCCCCCAAATATGATTTATTAAAGAAGATGAGTCATATGCAAATGACCATATAGCGAGTAATGAGAGACGGAGGAATAAATACCAAATAGGTGGAATCGATAGCAGTGGTGTGAATTGTTTACTTTGCAAGTCGCTTGTTTCCTTCCACAGTTCCCATGAAATACCTCTGCATCTTGGAGCTGTTGAATGGAGTGTTTATTATGAAGTAATGTTTACCCTTGGGGTATGAAGGGCCAGATTGGAAGGTGTTTAAAACCAGGATGCTGTTCAGGAGAGAATAGCTGTAGGCTAGGGTTGCAGAGGTGAGGAACTGGTTTAGAATATAACTTGGAATCTTAAAATTAAAAAATATAATTGATTAATTATTGGGGTGTGTGTGTGTGTGCACAGGTGCGTGTATGCGTGCATAAGTAGATAGGCATGTGCTAAAGTACAAGTGGAGGTCAGAGGATGGCTTTCAGGGGTCAGTTATCTCCTTCCACTGTGGGATCTGGGCATTGTACTTGGGTGAATTGGGCTTGCAAGGAGAGTGCTGTTACCTAGAGAGCCATCCCATTGTCCCTGCAGTAATCAGTCTTCCCGTCTTGATACAGCTGAGTGCACACTCCCCTGCACCGTAGATGCCTTTCTGTTGCTATGCTAACAATGCCGTACTCGCCCCTCAGCTAGAAATGATCCACCTTTCACTAATCTGCTTTCCCTTCATGGTATGTGAGCTCCTTGAGCGTAGTTTTCCTGTTTCTTTTCCTTTTGCCACTCAACACCATGCTGTCTCATAGTGTTCAGAAATGACCGGTGAAAACACAGGGAACCAGAACACTGATTTGGCACAGAGAGATGGCATGGATTATAGACATAGTGCAGGGAGCTGGCAGAGAGAAGAATCAATGGGAAGACAGGAAATTCACGAGAGATGAGACTGCAGAGGAAATGGGGTACATTGGAGGTGAGTGAAGGAGACAAAGAGCAAGGGGAAGTACTGTCTTGGCAAAGAAGCAGATTGCTCAGGTAGAGGGGGAGCCGTTCTCAGAGATACCTTTAAGTAGAGCTGGGAAGGCTGGCAGTATTCACATTGCATTATTATAATCTTCCCATTAAAATTAAAACCACCTATTAAAAGTGAGGTGACTTCTTTGGAATTAAGGCAAAGGAGGCAGAGCGGGTGCCTGCTATGGGCATCACCACCCACACAGAGTAAGTAGAGAGCTGAGCTTAAGACTATAACAGAATAGAGAAGCCTGCTGGGGTTTATAGCTTGCCTTTGATTTTTGTATTGGAAATTTCTCACAGCCATTTTATTATTCAACTCCAGTTTTCAGGGTGCAGTGACTTCCGGGAAAGATTTTGGAAGAGTGTGCTACTTAACTTGTAGCAGGGCCGCATTTGTTTCTAGAATGATCAGTGGATGAATGGGTATAGGCCAAAAGACACCAAGAATGTTCTGGAGTGGACACATAACATGGGTGAGGAGATGAGAGCCAGGCTTGGGGTCCCAGAGTTGGAAGAGGTGGAGTTGAGAGTCAGGAATGGGACACTAGGAAGTGATGGACATTGTGGTGCTTTAGGCTATTTAGAATAAGGAATATTCTGTAGGTCTCCATGTCCCTACAAATTCCCATGGGTGATTCCGTGAGGAATTACGGGCTTTGTAGAGGCTGAAGAATTCAAGGCTCCATCACCAGGGTTGTCGGAAACCATGAAGATGACACCATAGAGGAAGGGCTGCAGTGGAATCCAAAGGAAACTCATGAGCAGATGGCCTGAACTGTCCTTGTTGATGAAGAGTGGGGAAGACTGGTCCAGAATAAAGCATCACCAGAAGTCACTGTCCCTGAACATAGTTAGGAAGAAGATGAAGCCAGAAATCAGTGTTTCACGCAGAAGGACTTTGAGAACAAAGAGAGCATCAGAATGGACAGCAGAGTCACACTGACTGTGTCTGAAGCTTGGGAAACTCAGCCAGCCTCTTGAGCCTTAATTTCTTATTTGGAAAATGGAGAAGAGCCCAGTCAAAGGCTAGAATGAGAATTCTCCGATACAATGTATAAAATCGGTTCACATATAATAGATGTCCAATTACGATGTTTCCCAGTAGAGCTCTTATAGCAAATGATGGTTTTAAAGATCTGAGAATAGAAAACTGAGTTCATGAGTGGTCTGATAACTTCTCCACCTGGACATGTTTGTAAGCACAAAGCAAACCAGGAGAGTGTGCGTGGACCCTGTGACAGCCATCAGTTTGCAGGATTGGGAGGTAGGGTGGAGTGGCATACTAGCAAAGGGATTGCATATCCCATAAGATATTGGAAACACCGAGGCAACATGGGCGCAGCACCTTTTAGTGTGGATGGAGCGTATCACTCAGCAGTCAGCAAGCACAGTGCGGAGGCAGAAACAGGGTCCTGAATTCCTAATCTAGGATGATGTATACCTGTCTCTTTCACCTAAAGAAGCCAAGGAACCATGCTATCTTGGAGAAGCCGTGAAGGGAAGCCAGTGAAAGTGGTAGCCTAAGGGCTGTGCCATGTTGGAAGGGGAAAATAAGGGATAGCCGTGACCCTGTGGGGCATAAATCCGGAGTGGCTTATGCCAACATGCTATGAGCTGGTTGGCAACAACTGTGATCTGAACTGATTTTTCCTAATAAACTTTATTTTCAGCAACTTTAGGCTCATAACAAGATTGAGTTGAAGGGCTAACAGCTTCTCATCCAGTATCTGTTCCTGGGCTTGTGCATACATAACCGCCCTGATTATCCACATGCCCCATCAGGGCTGTACTTTGTTGCAACTGACAAACCACATTGCCCCAATTGGGACTTCTCGGAGTCCGTAGTAGACAGGCTCCGTCTTGGTATCATACACCCTAGGGGTTTGGAGAAATGAGTAGTGACATACGTCCACCAAGAGACTCACGTGGAATGTTTTCACTGCCCCGAGACCCCTATGTACTCCACCGGGCTTTCATTTCCTTCAAGGGTTGTCTTGTTTTAGAGTGTGGTATCAGTGGAACCACGTGGTTGGCAGCGGCCTTGTTATCCTATAGGAGACTATGGAGAGTCCCTAGAGAGTTCTGTGACTGCCGCAGCACAGCGAGGTGGGCGTCACATCATTCCCACTCTCCACCGGAGCGCACCTGGGCCCTGAGATGTTCTGAGTGCTTCCCTGGCGACCTGGGCCAGGTTTTGGAGCTCCTTCCTGTAACTGTGACCTTGCATCCACGGAAAGGAGAGCTGTGTGGATAGTCTCTCACCCTTGTCCTGTGTTTGCAAGACTTCTCTCTGTGACTTTGTATAATTTTCTCATTCTTTACGGGAAATAGAATCAGAGTCTAAATTTGCTTCTGTTGCGGTTCCGGCTTGGGATCTGGCTCTTCATTTGTTCTAAAGCCACAGCTGAAATACAGCTCTGACCTTTCTGCCAAATCGGTCCTGAAAGGTACACTCCTGCCTCATTGGTTTCTCACATCTCCCCAAAGGCAGCTCTTCACTGCCCCCACCCTCTAACACTGCCCCCACCCCCGCATCCCTTCGGTCAGCAGTGGACTCTCAGCCTTGGCTTGCTGCCTTTCGGGAAAGACAATGCTTTCTGCCTCTTCTCCATTTCCTTCTGAACACCCAGATATTGCACCAACCTCCTCCTATGGGCATCGCCTTGTGATGCATTGTGTTTGGCTAGGGTTTCTCATAACCATGCTCTCTAATGGGCAGGCAGGGCCCGTGTGACAGAGGACAGTGAATGTGGGCTCTGGAATGGAGATCCTTTTCGAGTCCTGTCACCCCTGGTTCACCAGGGATTTCAGCAAGAAGGAAGCGGAGGTTTGCCCTCAGTTTCGGCATCTTCCCCCAGGGCTATCCTCCTGCTTCAGAGGCTGTCGCTCTGTGCCCTGGAGGAGGTTAGAGCAGAACACAGATGGTGAAGGTCCTTGTGCCCTTCGCCTGGCAGAGAAGCTGTGAAAAGAATTGCTATCACAAGGGGTTTCAATAACTGCCCGGGTGGATGAACTGGACCTGGAAAAGGACCCTCGATCCTTTGTGCATGCCCCAGTGCAGGAAAAGCCCTGCATTAATTGAACTGGAATTTTCTTGTCTGGTGTTGAAGGGCGGTGAGCATTGGATTTAAGTTGAAACAAAGTGTTATATCTGTGGACTGTTCTGTTACTTGCGAACAGAAGGCTCTCCAGGGCCTGGGTCACTTTCCCACGCTGTTACATCCTGTCCCAACTTTATATTTTTCATCCTGCTGAGCAGCATGCAGTTCCAAGCAGAACTACGTTCCTACCTTAGTAGGAAAACCCTTTGTTTGTGGGCACTCAGACAAGATGCTGCTGAACAAAGCATTTAGACTTAGGCTAGTGTGCTTTGAACTATGTGCCCTCGCCGCTCTCTGTGTAGACAAAGCCAAGAATAATGAGTGCAGGTACCACTGACCCATATCCTGCATACAGCCTGGCCTGTGAGCTCTGCTCAGCGGGGCTGCTCTGTGCTGGGTGGGTCTCACTAACAGATTCCCTCTCTTGGTCTGAAGACATAGAGAGTAGGGTGTGTGTGTGTGTGTGTGTGTGTGTGTGTGTGTGTGTGTGTGTGTGTGAGAGAGAGAGAGAGAGAGAGAGAGAGAGAGAGAGAGAGATAACTTGCATGACGAGACACCAGATTAAGCAATGATGGGTCCTTTTCTGTAGAACCCAGGATAATAACTGTAAAAAAAAACTAGGAGTTACGTGAGTTCCTCAAGGTCCCATTTGGGACAGATCTCATGACCCAGGTGTAGCTGATTCCCTGTCTCTCAGTTGCTTGGGCGTCTTCATAGCTGCATCTTAAGTCCCCGTCCACTGCATCCACCTTTTCGTCTTTCAATCTGGAGAAACAGCATGGTCCCTGGGGCTGCCCTGCCCCACTTCTTCTCTCCTACCTGTGGCTACTCAGCTGGAGCACCCTCCATCTTGTGTCTTCTCGTCTGAAGTTTATTTGAGCTGTTGAGCAAAATAAGCTAGGTAGCCAAAATTTGCTTCTTTCAGTTCTGGCTTCTGGAAAGTCCAAGAGCAAGATTCTACTAGATTTGGTGTCTGCTGGAAATCTACTTTCTGGTTCATAGATAACACTTTCTTGATGTGCCCTGCTGTGATGGACTGGCTAGCTAGTGCCTCTGTGTTCTCCTTTATAAGAGCACAAATCCAACCACCATCTATTAAGATCTCCAAGTTCCACCTCTGAGTCACCACTAGCATTAGCATCCATCCCAAGTCTGTGACGGGGAAGCAACACCAGGAAATTTCCACAGGATTGCTGTCGAAACAAGGCCTGAGAAGTCCCAACAACAGTTGATAGAATTTCCGAAGATAGAACTCTTACAGGGCCTCACCTCTAGCTGGAAAGCAAGAGGTAACTAACAATTGCTGTGAGAAAGTAAATTAGACCGCTGATTGGTTATCCAATTCCACGTGGTCAGCTCTAGAAACATATGCATGAAGGAAACCCCCGCATGGGCTCAGCAGGTTGTATTTAGATATTTAATCATTTATATGTATATGTAACAATAATAGTTAAAAAGGAGGCCATGGACTTGGAAGTGGGGTCAGACATTGGAGGGGTAAGTGGGAGGAGAAAGAGGGGGAAATAATGTAATTACATTTCAATTACATTTAGAAACTTATAATAGTAATAAATATTTGCCTATATACAGGACAAAAAAGATAAGGTGGCAGAAATGCTCAGACTAAGGCACTTTCTAAGGCACTTTCTTTTCTCCCCCTTCCCCTCTCAGGCCCACCCCTCCATAATAGCTGACTAACTGAACCCTTCCTTATGCCTGTCTTACAATCTGTATCCACCTGCCATCTCTGTCACATGCCTGCTTCTCAACGGTGGGTTATGTCTTTTCTTTTCTTTTTCTAAAGTCCAGCTAGCAAATGTCAGAACTTGACACTGAGCTCGACTCTTGACTTCTAACCTCTTTGCTCAAGCTTTGTCCTGTCTCTCAGGGGGCCTTTTTTTTTTTTTTTCCTGGGAAGGGATTTTCCTGAGTACCTTTAAAGCCAGCAAGTGCAGGCGTGCGTATTTGCTGACAACTTCCTCCACCTCAGGGGAAGAAACAGTTACCCCTTTCGAGTTTGCTCACTAATTTCCTAGTTGAAAGGTAAAATGCATAGTGAGTTTGGGCTCGTTCTCCCCGAAGAGAAGTAAACCTGAAGCACTTATGGCTAAGCAAATATTTAAGATACATATTTCCAGGTGCAAACCATGTCAAAATATTGTAGATGTGAGTGCAAAACAGGCTCAGGGCTTTAGAATAGGATACACATGAATCTCGGAAGCAAAATTCTGGGAACTTTGCTTGTAAAATTAAACATGAAGGAAAGAATGAATAAGAATCTGTTAATGGGATGGGACTAGGGTATGCTAACACGGCTGGTGTCCCCAGCCTTTGACATGGCAATATCAAGACAAGTTACTGCAAAGTTCATGCCTATGAATGAACTATTGAGTTACCAAAAAAAAAAAATCTTACAAGGTTTTAAGTAAGTTTGCCATTCTGTGTTGATCTGCATTCACAGCCGCCTCAGCTTCATGCAACCCATGGGCTCCAGGCTGGACACCTCCTAAGCTTCCAGAATGAGAACCTGAGTGAAGACTTCCACATTTGTATGCTGTGTGCCCTTCTCACTCCAGATTTTCCCTGTGTGTGTGTTATACCTTTTGTATTGGTTTTCAAAATGTGGTTCTGTGTATTTTATTTTTATTAAATTTATTTGATTTTCTCTGTTTGAGTGTCTTTACTGCATGTTTAAGTACCACATTCATGTAGTACCTGTGGGAGCCAGAAGAGGGCATCAGATCCCCTGGAAATGGAGTTACAGGCAGTTGATAGTCTCCATGTAGGTGCTGGGAACCCACCCAAGAGTACCAGTGCTCCTAACTGCGGAGCCATCTCTCAAGCCCCCTTTCATTAGGTTAATAAAGAAGCTGTTTTGGGCCTATTGCAGTGCAGAATAGGGCAAGGTGGAATTCCAAACAGATAGATGTAGAGAGAGAGTAGGTGGAGTCAAAGAGATGCCATGCAACCACTAAGGAGAAAGACGCAAGCTGCTAGCTGGAAACTTTCCAGTAAACCCTGAGCCCTGTGGTAAAATATAAAATAATAAAAATGGGTTAATTTAAGATGTGATAGTTACTTAATAAGAAGCTTAAGCTGATGGCTAAACAGTATTGCAATTAATATAGTTCCTGTGTGATTATTTTGGGTCTGAGCAGCCTGGAAATAAACAGGTGCCTACAATGTTGGAGTAGCAGTTGGGCAGAAGGAAAATCAGTTTCTACTGCTCTAGTAAGGAGAGCCCCGAAGGGATACAGATTGGGCAAGACTGACAATCTGGCTTTGTGTGAAACTGAGATAGAGTTCTTAGGAGGGAGACAGCAGATTCCCTTGCAGGTTATAGAATAAGAGGGCTTGACGTTTGGCTTGAAGAGCCTTCTCTAGGCACCTGTGCCTGGCTACTATGGTACCTAGGTGAAGTTCTCTGAACCTAGTGGGAGTAATGAGGGGCTCCTGTAGGCTATGTTCTGCAACAGAGCACAGGTGACCTAAAG
This sequence comes from Myodes glareolus, assembly GCF_982192425.1. NCBI lineage: Eukaryota > Metazoa > Chordata > Mammalia > Rodentia > Cricetidae > Myodes > Myodes glareolus. The sequence goes on along the minus strand of NC_142029.1, from coordinate 81,936,836 downwards.
CGGCAGTGGTAGTCAGGAGTCTTCTGGATGCTGGCATAGTAAACTTTAAGTCTTTGACTTCCTCCTCCTATCTCAGCTGTAAGAGACCATTTGATGTTTTGGAGACACTGCTTAGGTACAGCTGTGAGGCAACACGTACTGAGAATGTTTCTGTGTGTCGCTCATGTTATCTGACTATGGCATGAACTTAAAAGCAAAGAAAAACAAAACAAACAAAAATAACCCGCAGGATTACAACTAACATTTAGTAGTGTTTGCTTAATGAGGAGTCAGGATTTTTCTTTTTTAGTCACTGAAAGAATCTATGTAGCAAGTGTTAGGAATTCTATTTTTTAAAGGACTCCAGGTTTGAAGAGGACAGGGAATTCTTTAAGAATCACGTAGCAGGAGCTAACAGCCCTGGGCATAGCCTAGGTCTGTATGGCTTCAGAGCCAGCCAACTTTACCACACCCGCACAGTGCCCTGGAGAATCTTCCATGTGTGCAGTGCTCTTCAGAATTCATCTTCCTTCTCCCTTTGTCATGACTTATGAGCTCCATAGTGCTCCTGGAAAGCAAGTAGAACAGGCATAATTAGACCATATGGTAGTCATGGAAACCTAGACCATACGGTAGACCTGGAAACCTAGACCTTATGGTAGACATGAAAACCTAGACCATAAGGTAGACATGAAAACCTAGACCATATGGTAGTCATGGAAACCTAGACCTTATGGTAGTCATGGAAACCTAGACCATACGGTAGAACTGGAAACCTAGACCATATGGTAGTCATAAAATCTTAGACCATACGGTAGACTTGGAAACCTAGACCTTATGGTAGACATGAAAACCTAGACCATATGGTAGACATGAAAACCTAGACTATATGGTAGTCATGGAAACCTAGACCATATGGTAGTCATGGAAACCTAGACCATATGGTAGTCATGGAAACCTAGACCATACGGTAGACACAGAGAGCTAGACCATACAGTAGACATGAAAACCTAGGCCACATGGTAGACAAGGAAACCTAGATAATACAGTAGACATGGAAATCTAGACCATGCAGTAGACATAAAATCAGGCTCAGGGAAGACAGAGGCCCGATTTAGTGCTTCTCAGCTAGTGCTGTGGACTGAGTGTATCTCCTGAAATCCATGTGTTGGAAACTTGAACCCTATGTGACAGCACTAGGATGTGGGGTCCAATAAGAGGAGACTGGATCTTCTGTGCTTTATTCTCATGACTGGATTAATGTCGTTATCAAGGAACGATTTGTTTATTTATGAGACAAGGTCTCCTGAGCACAGGCTAGCCTCAAATTAACTATAGAACCCAGGATGACTTTGAATGTCTGATCCTCCTGCCTCTACCTCCCAAGTGAGGAGGGTCACAGGCATGCACCCCACACTGTCTATGCAGTGACAGAATGGAGCCCAGGGCTTTGTGCCTGCTCGGAAGCACTCTACCAACTGAGCTACAGCCACAGCCTGGGGAAGTGGATTTGTTCTTGGGAGGAGATGCAACATGAAGGCCCTTATTAGAGGCAGCCCCTTCATCCCGTACTCTTAGACCCATGACTGAATAAATCTCTGTTCTTTATCAATTATCCAAGTCCCCTATGCTCTGATAGAGCAGCAGGAAATGTGCCAACACAACTGGTTCATGGCTAACTCAAGCCTCCACGGAGGTTGGAGGTTTGCAGACTTGCACCCTGATCTCTTTCTCCATTCCACTGGGCTTCACATGCGAGGCTCTCCTGTGCACTTAGAGATGGATGAGAGAAGGAATGTTTTCAGAGGAGATGTGATGCCTTGGAAAAATTCCAGACCAGAGCGGGAGAAAGGAGCCCCAAGCTGTGGGTGTTTCTTAGAACTGGGATGTTAAGGTAGCTATCGGGTCGCTGGTTGCTAAGTCTGAAACCGTGGGTTGACCCTAACTCCAGCATAGACTCCATAGCTAGACCCAGAGAGAATACGCCGGGAAAGGACGGCCTGGTTGGGACATATTAAGCAGGGACTGTTTGTTATCCACTCCTCCCTCAGGTTCTTGTGCCCGTTGGCTATCTCCGGATCCTTATCATTAAGCTTTATGGCTCTCTACTTACACAGCATTCTCCAGTTTATGAAGCCATTGCTATATGATCCTATTGGTTTTCTCTACTGGACATGAAGAAAAGCAAGTCAGGGCAGGGCACTGTATAAATAATTTGTACAACACCCCAGGGGCTCTTTTGAGACACCAGGATGGTAGGTGGTAGGACACACACCCAGGCACAGCCCGATAGCTGTAAAGCCCACGTTCTTTCTTTTACTACTCTCAATGATTTCCAGAACCATCTGTTCTGCCTTCTATCTCCTCAGGGCTTTAAAGTTCTCAGGCTTGTGTGATACTTCTCTCAGTACACGTCAAGGAAATTCTGGCCACAGAAATGCTTAAAATCCAGTGGAAATTTCTGGGGATAGATGAGTTGGCAACCTTCCTGACAGAGTTTCTTCAGATCTCATCCCGCTGAAATTTACCCGCTTTGCCCTGGGCTAACTCTTATGTTGGTACCATTGTCTTATCAGTTTGGTCTATCGCTTGCCTGGGCACACAGGTGCTTGCTGTAAAGGGAGGTCTCTGCTCTGTCAAAGTCCCGCTGTCATTGTGAAGGGAAGCTCCACCTTCCTATGGGAAAAAGAACACAGTATTTCCAAAATTATCAATCTGAAGAACACTGTGAACAACTGTATGACCTTACTATTTCTTTATAAGAAAACTAGCCCAGGGGAAAGATATTGGGGAGACTAAGCATGGACACAAAAGCTTTCTCACAAATTTTATCTTGTATACAACTCTAAAGATAAGCTATGGTCTGAGAGTCATATTTTATAGAAGACTGTTGTGATATAGTGTTTGGAAGTAAGAGGAACTCTTACACCACACTTTGCATCATAAGGATATATGCTATGCTCTTATGGAATCTGCGGGAGGTTGTAGTTTGTTAGCTCGGAGTTGGTGACGCTGGCACAAAAATACTGCTTTCTTCTCGGTCTTTCTTTCCTGCTGTGTCTCTCTGTGGCAATTTCCAAGCACCAAACTCCCACCAAAAGGTCTAAAATAATATATCCAGGATGGAGAGAGAGTGGTATTCTCCCGTCTCTTCCCCTTTAAGAGGACAAACTTCTCCTAAATGCCCCTCTGCAGACTCACAGGAACCCAACCATAAAGAAAGTTGGAGAAGAGTTAACACAGCACCTGTAGTCTCTTTGACAGAGAGAATAATTGGGGGAGAAAAGGACTGGAGATGTCGGCAAGGTTGTCAGCCACTGCTGCCTGACCGACGTAGAGATACACGATGCACTGTTCAGAGACACGGAGATGTTTTCAAGGTCACAACGGCAGGAGGAGCTAGACCTAGACTATGGGGCTCTTTCTTCAGTTGGGTATCCAAACCAGTCAACACAGGCAGAGAGAGAACACCTTCCATAAACAGCTTCTTCCCAGTGGCTTCCAATGCTCTGAGGTTTGGCTGTTCCAAGTCCTGCAGCTGTAATGTGTGGTCTGATTCTTGATGGAGCAAAATGGCCTTGGTGGTCAAAGGACCGAGGATTTCTTCAGATCTCAGGTTAGTTTTCTCTCATCTAATAATCACAGAAAACGCTGATGCTTCTTGTGCCTCAAAATTCATCTCTTGTAACATGTTAGTTTCTTTTTTATTGGTGAAAGCACAAAGGAAAAATCCTTGAACCTCCATTTTCCTTAAAGTGAGGTATTTTAGAAACCCTCAGTCTAATCCTAAGCCGGCTAGGAAAAGATCACAACTCAGATCAATACCCGCCTACTGGACGAGAGCTGGAGATCGTTTATTTCTATGACAGGCATGCTGTTGAGTGTGTGTCGCGGGATATTTTTACACCATGTAAAATGTATTGCTGGGATTGGTGTACTAAAAAGCTGAATGGTCAAAAGCAAGGCAGGAAGTATAGGTGGGACTTCCCAGCAGAGAGAAAGGAAGCAGGAGATGAATCTAGGCACTCGTGAGACATCAATAAGATATGGAGGGAATGAAAGGAAGGTAAAAAGCCACAAGGCAAAACGTAGATGAATATAAATGGGTTAATTTAAGTTATAAGACCTAGTGGGGCAAGTCTAAGTCAAGGCTGAGCTCTCATAGCTAATAATAAGTCTCTGTGTCATTATTTGGAAGCTGACTGGCAAGATAAAGACTTGTGTGTGCTCTGTACCCACACCTGTGGTCACATGGCTGCAGCTGACCCCAACAGCAGTAACCCAGAGAGGCCATTGCTGATTCACATCCCCTCTGGTAAGCACCAAAATAAATAAATAAATAAATAAATAAACAAATAAATAAATAAGGCAGTTCTACTAATGGTTTCCTTGAAGAACTTTCCCAGAGCTGTGATTTAGAAATATTTTGTCAAAGATATTAAGTCCAACATAGGTTAAATCCATCATATAACAATAATTACATTCCTAGGAGAGAGTCTGTAAATGATGTTTGGGAAAAAAAAATCACATCCTATTTTAATTGTGCTGTAGAAGCAGGTAGAACAGGGACCCGGGAGCTCAGTCCTTTGCAAAGAGCAGGCTCATTCTGTAACACCGTTGTAATACTAGTAAGATTCACCCTGCCTGCTTGTTCAGTGGGTGATGGCAGGTTATAATTCCAGAAGTGGACCATACTGCTGCTCCATAGTTTGGATAGGTAGGAAATATTAGGACTTAAGCTTTTTTCATTAGAATGGAACTATGTCTCAGAGTAGACAGTGAGCTAAAAATGTATCAGGAGATATGTTAGTAACTTCTGACATGATGGAAGAGGTAAAAGGAAAGGCTGGTGGAAAATTAATGCTGGTGTAATAGAGCAATGCATTCTTGAATAAATGAATTTTAAACACTGTGCATATGGAGATTGTGATCTGCTGGTCACAGAATACAGAGTTCCTGTGTGGGCAGACGTCAAGTATTCCTGGGTCTGTCATCATTGCATCTCACTGTAAGTGAGAAAAAAAAAAGATGTCCTACTTGGGTATCCATCTCTGTCCTTAGTGATAATATCCATTCTATATTTTGATGAGGTTTTCTTCAGTTTAAATTTTAATAATGAGTATGTGTGCATGTCTGTGTGTGGGCATGTACATGTGAGTGCAGTGCCCATGGAGGCCAGAAGAGGGCGCTGGATTTCATGGAGCTGAAATGGTAGGTGGTTTGCACCACCTGATGTGGATGCTGGGACTGGAAGTGGAGTCCTCTGCCAGGGTAGTTTGTGCTCTTGATCTCTGGGCCATCTCTCCAGTCTGACTCTTCACAAGTTCCTAAACTTTGTTCCCAAAATCTATTTTGTGCATGACTCTGAAAGCTTGCTTTCTCCTGTGCTTCTATGCTAAGTGAAACTTTCTGACGAGGCACATGCCAGATGTAGAGATGTAGAGATGTTCAGAGGAAGATAGGTGTATTACTTTCATGTGTCATCCCTTTTTATCTTGGGATTTGCTGATCTAAAGATTATATTCCTTTGAGACCACAGAGGACCCAAGTGTGTTACTTCAAGTAGCTTTTTCAGACCGCTGGACTTCTGTTTATACTAAGTTTCCATCTGGAATCCCCTTCACCCAGCCTCCATTATCATTAGAGAAAGTGCTTTTGGTTCAAAATATCAGAAAACAAGCAAATCTAGTTTAAATAAAATGTAGAAAATTTACTGGAAAGAAAAGCAAAGGAATTCAAGGAGCGGGACTATGACTAAGTCTCAGTATGGGGTGGGACCTGCGAGGCAAGAGAAATTTGGACTACACTTCCGGTCTCTCCTCACTCCTCCTTTCACCTTTGCTTCTCTCTGTGTAGCTACTTCACGATCTCCCCTTGCTTCCTGTTCTCATGATAGGCACAGACACTCCAATACCCCCAGTGTTTAAATTATAGACTAATCCAGAAAGACCAAGGCTTTTTTTCTGGGTTCTAACCCCAGATTCCAAAGAACTGACACTCTTGGTCCTTGTGCCAATAGCTCATTTCTGAACCAGTCAACCTTGTCCAGGGGCCAGGATCCTGCTGATTCTAGAGAGCAGAGATCAGCAAGTCAATGGATGTCTGCTAGACTTTTCCAGGCCTGAAACATAAATCGCGCCTTCCTTTCCTCCTTCAGAAAGTGTCTCAGGCAGAATGAGTTTAGCTCAGTGTTAGGTCATACAGAGGAACAAGACAATCAGCCATACACACAAATCTTGCCTACTCTTTGCCACCCAGCTCGGGAATTACTCATAGTAAATGGGGAAGTCATCCCTCATCAGTCGAAAAGCTGCCTCCCACTTTCTCCCTGTTTCCAAGTCACATAACATAGTTGTCATCTTTTCTTTCTTTATTCCCTACTGCTCTGTGTACCTTCCTCTACTGTAGCAATCATGTTCCACAACAGCTTGTTCTGTGATTCTGTTTTAGTAGCTTAGAAATCTCAGTGTAGATGAGATGTTCTCTTAACACATCTGAGGTAGGTGTTCTTTAAATGTCGACTGAGAGAGCTGATGTTTAGGAAAGCATGGGTTTGGACATCTTGGATTCTCTGGGGTATAATGCAGACAAAGGGATCATGGTCCTACTTGGTGTATTGCTATGGATGGCTTGGCATCTCTTGGCATGATGGGTACATGATCTATATAGTAGGAAAAGGTTTTGGAGGCATCATGTGCTGCCTACATGGATAGGAATTAAAGCTCTAATAGGTCCATAGGGGCAATGCTTCCTGTTTTGCTTTTATTAGTGTTGTACAAAGGCAGCTCAGACCATCAGCATGATGGCTTTCTTGAAACTTAAGTTTTCTTGCTTAAAGGGAAGGTGAGGACAGCACTGTGTCCTCTCTGACTTCTCCACTCTTCACAATTTCCCTTCCCTGTCTAGCTTCTCTCTGACAAAAGAGCTCCAGGTGATAGAATCAAGATGCTTGGTTTATTAAAGAAAAATAAGTAAAATAAAACTTGCCCCAAACTCTCTTTGAATGAGTCACAGAACAATGAGCAGTATCCAGTTTTGATCTAAAGTGTATATGGATGAGATTAGATAGATTGGATAATGATAACTTAGATGCGATTAGAAATTCTTCAAGTCTGTCGCTAAGCAGGGCTTGTTATACTTGTCAGAACTGACTCAGGGTCCTTTTAGGTTTCAAGTGAATGCCATTGCTAGTTTCTAACAATACATGATTGGCACCCAAGAACACCATGTTTTCCTCCTTCTTGGGAACCAGTCATGACTGGCAGGAGACAGGCCTCTGTTTTTCTGTGTTTAATACAGTGCCAGTTACTTATGGTCCTTGCTGGTTTTATTCTAGGGCTCCAGGTGCATGGGAGAGGAAACTGTGACCGCATTTGCTATTGCGTTCGAATAGAGGCTTTTTTCTTCCTCACATTTCCAGGAGCATGTTTGTGGAGACGCCATTTTGAATAGCTACCTCCTCCTTCCCTACAGTCACTCTTTGTGGGGGGGGGTGAGTCACGGGATGACACTGTTAATCCGCACAGAGAGTTCCCCATCATGGATGACTGGTTTTCTCCTCCAGCAGATGCAGTTGACTGTGAGCAGGCACCACAGGACCATAGTAAGGAACACCGTCATCCCCCTGTGTCATGATTCTACCTGCATCTCCAGACTTGATTGCCATTGTCTTCAGAGGTACTTACAGCCCTGTGAAAAATCACACACAGTGGTAGCCACTGTCAATCAGTCTTCCTCCTCCCTCTGGACTGAAAGTGTATTTCTCCAGCTTGTGAGGCAGGAAGAAATGGGTACCCTCTGTAACTGGGATTTTTTTTTTCAGCTCCTTGCTAATGAGTACCTGCTTCCACTTACTTCTCACCAGTGATCTTTCATGTCAGGAAGTGAGCAGTGTCTGAAGAAGAATAGTTAAGAAACCTGGATTCTAATTAACTTTATCACTAATTGTTATGTAGCTGTGAATCACTTACTTAAAAAAAAAACTTGAGTAAGAACTACAAAGATTAATGAAGGTTGACAAGACTAGTGGGAGAACAAAACAGAAAATTTCCATAATGATATCTTACGAATCCAGAACTTTGCTTCATTTGATTGCAAAAGTCAGGCAAGGGTAGAACAATTATGTCTGTCTTGCCTCGTGAGAATACTTGAATACAGGGGAGTGGTATTTCTTGTACATGGCTTGGTTTTGACACTCCTTGCTGGTGCTTCAACTTCTGATAGAGCCTCTTGGACTTTGTAATTATTATCCAGCCAGAAGGAGGCCTTATGGAGGCTGTAATCTCATCTTGTTCTTCCTGGAGTTTCTGGTGCAAATTTCAAGGTCTGACCCATAGTGCGTACCTAGTAGAATTTATAAAATGAATGAATGACTGGAGAGCCCACAGACTTGATCTCTGAATTCTCAGACAATATGTTCTCTACTTCTTTTATATTCTTCCCCTGTTCTACAGCAATGGTACGGTCATCAGAAGTAAACGAGAAATGGTAGTTTCAAGGATAGAAACATGAAGTGTTTCATTTTAATTTTCGAAAAAAAGAAATTTGTAACCTAATTTATTGGTTGTTTTCTCTGTTGATTCTGTCTTGCAGGCTTGCTGTTCCCTTAGAGGGATTAGAGGCACTCACAGAAACAGAGTGCCAAGAATCATTAATGAGAATTGAAGACCCTAAGAGCTGAGGATGACCAATGGGGAGGGGCTTACCTTGGTTAGGAGTGACATCATGGAGGAGGCTGGAGTTGGAACAAAGCAGAATAACTCAAGGGTGAGAGTAGCCAAGGGGAACCTAGAAGAGAGAGGCAGCCGGGAGGAGAGTGCACGGCACTGCTGAGGGTGGGCACCCATTTGAAAGCTTGTTGGAAACCCTAGAGCCTTCCAGAGGGTAGGAGCTTCCTCCAAGACTTCCCCTCTAGGCTGGTATGCTCACTTCATTTGACTCTCAGGATGTATCCCTTTAATTACTTACATTACTAAATGGAGTATTCTTTTGTCAGAAGAGTCAGGATTAAAGAGGCCTTGGGCAAGAAATCAAAAGATTGTTTTACCAAAGAAAATATAAAATTGAAGCATTCTCTTTGGCCCACATTCACCCACATTCTGCCTTGGACATTTGAGTCAGACAAAGCAAGAGTTAATGCTTGTGTGTGCCTGTCTGTGTCTAGATAAACTTAAGTTGTCCAGTCCTACAGAGCCTTAGTTTATTTAGCTGTATTACAGATGAAAGAAAGCTACCTTGCAAAATTGCTCTGACGACAACATGAGATGATGTGGAAAAAGTGTTTGATACACTTGAGTCATAGGAGGTGTTGGCCAACACTATGGTACATGCTTCAAGTGAGAACTCACATGCCCACAGAGACTGGACCAAGGATACGGATGAATAATGAAGACAGAATGTAGGTAGGAGATAAGGGCCTGATGAGAGCCATGACCAAAATAGAAGTTGCACATGTTCCTTAAAGGAGCAGCTGTTATTCACAGCCATACAATGATTACATTAGACTCTAAGCCGCGTTTTGTTACATCTTTGTTTTTTAAAAAAGAAGTCAGTAATCTGAAATTTATTATGAAACCTTCTAATAGAGAATGTGATGACTATGGCAGAGATTGCTATTGCCCTGGGGTCCACTTTTTCCTTTCTCCTCCTTATAATGGATTCCTCAAGGTTCAATTCAGATACACATTCTTTTTTTCTCTCTACCCACCACTAACTAGATAGTCTCTTTTTCGGCTTCTCTTGCAGCTAGGTACGATCACTGACAAAATATTGTTTGATAGACCCTGAAAATCAGAGCTGTGCAAGTTAGCTGTTAGTGTTTAAAAAGAATATCCCTGAATTTCACTTCTCCCCCACCCCCCTTTTTCTGTTGATAAGCTTATTTCAACCATATGGATAGGCCAGTATTTTGGGGCCAGCTAGTAGCAAGAAGACAGAAACAAATTTACTTACTGGTGAGGGAGAATTGTCTGTATTCTGTCAATCATGTTTTAAATAAACGCTGATTGGCCAGGCAGGAAGTATAGGTGGGTCAACCAGACAGGAAGTAGAGGAGGGGCAATGAGAACAGGGGTATTCTGGGAAAGCAGGAAGCTCCCTCTGCAGTTCTGCCCAGACCACCAGAGAGGCAAGATGTAAGCTGCCTCGCTGAGAAAGGTACTGAGCCATGTGGCTAACATAGATAAAAATAATGGGCTAACATAAGTTATAAGAACTAATAAGTAGTCTGAGCTAACAAACCAATCAGTTTATTGTCTTATGGAGTCCTCTATGTGGTTTTCTTTGGGGCTTGCTGGCTGTGGGGTACCAGGCGGTATAGATACCCCAACAAGCAGGCCCCTTCATCTTACAACTTACACTGCTGGATTGTGTATCATCAGTTCAGATCTTTATTGGAAAAGAAATCTATATTTCATCTAAGTCACTGTGTTCATTCTGTAATAATAAAGCACTAATAAATCCTAATACAAGTCCAGGTCATAATTTAAAATAAAAGGAAACCCCCTATGTATTAATATATGTGTGGGTTGAGTTTACTGATGGGGTACTAGAAGTTTTAAAAAATTATTATTTTTAAAGCTTTCAGTAGTATAAGACACAGTTCGACTATATTCCTACTGGGAGACTCAGACTTGTGTACAAAGAGACTAGCTCATGATATAAAACTGAGTGTACACACTTGGGTTCCATAAGATTACACATAAATAAGATATCAACTATAGATCTCTTACAACTTTTGTTAGGCCACTTGACTATGTTCTTGCCATGTCAGGATCCCTATCAAGCAAAAAGACCAAGGTGGGGTGAGGGCAGGTGCATTCTGTTGTTAACAATCTCGTCACCTTCCAGGGTACAGATGTGTGACACCTGGAATGTGTGATGCTCAATTGAAGAGGAACTTTCTACCACTTAAACCATCCTACATTTATTTGACAGTTGAGGGACTTTGGCTGTGAAAGACGGAATAGTTTTCTTGTTGTAATTAATAATAAGGGTTCAAACTCTACTCCATGATATAAGGTCTCTGTGTCACATGAAGCTGAATACTGTTGCTAATCATATCAAGCACAATGAGTGGAGAGAGTAAACTCTGAACTCACTAACCAGCATTATCAGAATTGCTTGGAATAAATTCACGTGGAAGCAAATCAAAATGAGAGAAAAGGATGAGATAAAAGAGGTGCTTTATTGTTTTTTTAATGTTTAATCACATTGAATAAACTTAGAAGTAACAAATGGTGTCTGGAGCATCATTTGCTTGAGATTCCTACAATGCATTTTGATCTATGAGAAGAGAGGCTCATTACACAGGAAGATTATCTGCTTATTTGGAATGACAAATCTACCCTTATAATCATGGCTGCAAATACATGGGAGCCTGATCATAAACAAATTTTCATAATCCTCACAGAGATTAATGAATAATAATTACTTTATTCAGTGGCAAATACCTTGGTTTGGAGTATATGTCATTTTAATGATTTCTGCTATTCATACTCTAAGATGAATTTCCAGAGTGCATTGTTTCTAATCCCTGCTTCCCCTCCCTCCCTTTGGACCCACTTGGTGACTCTCTCCATTGGGTAGCACAAAATAATTCAAGTATTTCACAACTGTCAGCTACTGCTTTTTTAAAAAAATCACCCTTTGAGTTTTAGATCTCTGGTAAGTAAGAGCCATAACTCAATTTCTGATGGCATGGTTGCTGCAGACTGTTTTCTCCATGCTAAATGAGCTAGCCTCTCAGTATTGAAGTTTTAGGAGCACCAATGAACAGTTCTGAAATGGCACAGTTGATGCTCTTGACTGCAATGAGGGCCAGAAGACCATCTGGAGTTGCAGATTAATACCATCCTTCCAAAGTGGAAAGGTCACAGTGAAAAGAGACTTCAGGACATCTACATTTACATGTGGGGATTTTCCCCCTGGATGCATTTCTGCTACTTCATAGCTGTAATTCCGTGTTTTCCAATGGCCTTAGGTGGCTCCTGTCTAAGGGTTGTGTGATCCACAGGTTGAGAACCACAGCTCTAAGCCCACTTCTCAGCATAATTAATGGTTATACAAAGAGTTAAACTGATGGGGAAATGGAGGACATGGGCTTCCTGCTTAATTCTTGCTCTCTTTTTAACATTTTTTGTTTCTTGAATTCTTGATGTTTTAAAAATATTAATCCTGCTAGATAAGAGCTGCCAATATCCCATCTTATAAGTTGCCTCTGTTCTGTTGATTGTTTCTTAGCTATGCAGCTACATTTTAGTTTGATTTAATTATATTTCGTAAAAAAGAATGGGTACAGATTCTTTTTTAAAGTCCTTGAGTTATGTGTATGTGTGCATGCATACACATGCATATGTGCACATATGAGTTCTTGTGCAGGTTCTATGTTACATGGAGGCCAGAGGGTAACTTGTGCTAGTCAGTTCTCCTTTTCCTTTGTGGGTTCTAGCTTAGCTTGTCCGGTGCAAGCCTTTTACGTGCTTAGGCATCTCGCCAGCCATGATTATTAATGCTTGCTTTGAGGGTCCTGTCCAGAATATTTGTATTTGTCTTTCTGTGCCTTATTCTCTTTTTCTTTTCTGGTTGGGTAACAGTAGCCTTCCATGTCCACTCACTGCCCCTCCCCCAGTGGAGACATTTATAAGGAAGACACCTTATTGTGTACATACATTGCAGATTTATGCACTTACCTGTCAATGGGCATCTTGGTTGATAATAAGTCTTAGCGTTTGTGAATACTGCTTCCTGTTGCATGGAGGGACTGCTTGTTATTGCTGGCCGCCTGGCTATCTCAGACCCAAAATAATCACACAGAAACTATATTAATTAAAATACTGCTTGGACCATTAGCTCTAACTTCTTATTGGCTAACTCCCACATCTTAATTTAACCCATTTCTAGTAATCTGTGCATCACCATGAAGTCGTGACCTACCAGCAAAGTTTCAGCACCTCTCTCTCTGGTGGCAGATCCCTGGTGTCTCCTAACTTTGCCTTCCTCCTCCCATGCTATAGGCCAAGCCAGTTCTTTATTCATTAACCAATAAAAACAATACATAGATAGAAGGACCTCCCACACCAGCCTCCTATATAGGGAAGACATAGGCAACCTGAAAATAGAATTGTGAGTACAAGGGACTAGAAAGGGCATCAGGGACAAGAAGGGTGCAATGGAAGAAGGGTGGTTGGTTATGATCATGAAAACTGTATGTATGGAATATTATACTGAATCCTATTAGTATATACAGCAAACGTGTGTTAATAAAAATCTTTTAGGCACAAATTCATAACCTTTTTCGCTAAGCTGAACATATCTACAGATTTTATAGGATACTCCACTCAAGGTATTTTCTTGATCATGCTCGTGTAAGTTTGCATTCTGAATTCCAGCTTCCTTCTCCTCTCAGGTTCTTAGTTCACAGCACCTTCAGTTCTTTGCTTCTCATTCCCGGCTTTTCTGCATCTTTGTGGAGACTCTACATCCCTGCTTCCCTGGGAAGAGGTCCAAAGGAGTTGCAGTCTCCTGTTTGTTTTCATGGTTCCAGAAATACTTCCTCGTAATCCTTTGCTCACGTGGCATTTCTAATGACTCAGCTTTTGGAGACCCAAATCTTTGAATTTTCAGAAAGTTGGTTCTTTGGGTCACTCCCATATGTTCAAAGTCAGAGTGCTCTTTCACTTAAGAAACCAGAGATCATATCCCATCTTTCCGTGTCCCTAAGAAGCAGGAATTTCTCACAGACCTCTCAACTCTTTCATACCTCAAAAGAGGGCAGGACCATTAACCTTCAGTCCTCTTTTCTCCCAGCCCACCCTTTTTCATTTTGAAGCAGACATTTCCCTTGGTGGGCGTGTGAAGACTGTTTCACTTCTTGGCCAACTTGGAGCCTAAGTTCCGCTTGTTCACTGATTCCCACAAGGATTTCAATGAGGTTTGTGGAATACCTGGATGGCCTCGTGTATTTGGAGGACCGTTATAAGTAGCATTTGCTAGGAAGGTCTGCATTACCCTTCTCCTCAGTCCTCAGTCCTTCATATTTTGAAGATGCTTTTTTTATGTGTGTGTGGCTCTGCTGCCTTCTTCACTTCATTCTTTTGATTAATTTTCTCCCCATTTCCCTCTCTTGCAAACACTCTTTGTTCCTTGGAGGAGAGTCTACAGCTCAGCCACACCCTTGCCTGGGAGGCAGAGACAAGATTGGGATAATTGTGATGGTTCAGTTACACCCTTGTCTTGGAGGTAGATCCAAGATTGGGATAAATGTCATGGTCAATATTGTCAACTTGACAGGGTCTAGTATCACCCAGGAGACAAGCCTCCAGGCACATCTGTGAGGGATTTTCTAGTGGGTTACTTGAGGCGGGAGGATGTGTCTGAAATGTGGGCCGCACCAATCCATGGACTCTCTGACTAGCTGCTTTTAACACGAAGTTAAATATTTCCCCTTATCAGTCTTCATAAAGCACAGTCACCAATACCTCGTAAGGTTGCTGAGGCAGTGAAAAGAAATAAGATATGCAGGGGATTTAGGCAGGTAGTCTGTGGACATTTCAGCATGGCATGGACTGCGCAACTTCCAGCTGCTTTCTTTTTCCAGATCTCCTCCACGGACACCTCTATTGTAACACTCACAGCTGAGGTTGTTTGTATCTTGGCTGGAGCTCCCTGAGGGTGAGTGCTTCATTTTATCTATCCTTGTATCTACAGCACCTGCTGCAGTATCTGGTGCAGAGTGCAGCATAAATGCTTGTGGAATCATTGAATCTCTCTAGCCCTCGGAGCTTCTGGTACGTTCTAAGATATATACAGAAAAAGACAGTGGGGGTGGGGTCGAAGCCAATGTTCAGAGCAATGGCTGGAAGCCAGTCTTGTTCAGCTTTGTAACAACTGAGAACAGTCGATCCACAGAAAGCAGGGAAAGGCTCTGTATACATTCATTTTGTTTATTAACAGTTCAATGTTTAAACTTCAACTGGAGGCTAAAACTGAGGAAATGTTGTTTTAAGATGTAATTTTTAAAAAGACAGCAAGCGAGGCCAAAGCATAGCAGGGGTGTCTGCAAGGACCCTGTATCTTCACCCCGTGCTCTGCACCTCTACCTCTCCTTCTGTCATGGGAAGATTGGCATGTCTACTTTTCTTTCTGTCATGTGAACGCTGACATGAATAGTTATGAATGAGAGGAGGAAGTCATCTCCTTGGCTGCATGGAACCAAATGCTGAAAGAATGCTTTTTTTGTGTACTCTGATTCCCTCAATACGAAGAGCCTGGGTTAGAGGCATAGGCTCAAACATGGGACCTCTCAGAATAAACACAACTTGGTTACCTGCCAGTCTCCTGGACTCTCAGCACCCAGGCTCCTGCTGGTCTTTGTGTGGTTAAACAAGCTAGGCACTGAGGGCAATGGGGATTAATAAAGGTCAATAAAGGCCAATCTTTTGTAGAAAATTAGCAATAGGGCATAGAGAGATGGCATAGTGCATGAAAGCTTGCTCCATAATCATAACAGTGTGGGTTTGAATCCCCAATACCCACATTAAAACCTGGGCATGGTTGTGCATGTGACCTCCATCCTGGGAGGAGTAGACAGCGGAGCCAGGCAGATTACAAGAGCTTGCCAGTCAGCCTGCCGAGAAAAGCAAGGGGCTTCTCATTCAGAGAGAGACCCTGTAAGGTATTAAGGCAGAGATCAATAGAGGAAGGCTTCAGATATTGTGTTCTGGACTCTGCATGCATGTGCATGGGTGAGTGCACCATGTATATTTTATGCATCCCACATGAAACACACACACACACACACACACATTTTTTTTTGTTTCACAAAAGGGAAACAGAAAGAAAATTAGCAGTCAGATTAAAGTCATTTGCTATAGGTGTATTCTGATATCCACATGGGTGGGCACCCAACAGAATCACATCAAATTTTCATGTTGGGAGTTAGTTCCTTCCATTGAGAAACATTTGATTATATGCTAATGTCCTGGTTGGTTTTTGTCAACTGACCTAAGCTAGAGTCATCTGGGAGGAGGGGACCTTAAGTGAGGGATCGCTCCCATCAGATTTCTTGTAGGCAAGTTTGCCAGGCATTGTCTTGATTAGTAACAGATATGGGAGGGCCAGGCTCACTGGGAGCAATGCCAGCCTTGGGCAGGTGGCCCTGTGGTGTATAAGAAAGCAGGCTGAGAAAGCCAGAGGGAACAAACCAGTAGGCAGCTCTCCTCCATGGCCTCTGCATCAGCTCCTGCCTCCAGATTTATGCCTTGAGTTGCTGTTCTGGGATCCCGAAGTGATGGGTTGTTACCTGAAGGTGTGAGATGCAATAAACCTTTCCTGTCCAAAGCTGCTTTTGGTGATGGTGCTCATCGCAGCAATAGAACGCAAACCAGGACAACCAATAGTGAAAGCCTGACCTTGCAACACTAAGATGCGATCAGTTCTTTACTAATGACCTCCAGGCAGAACTGAGGAACTGATGAAGCGGGTGGGGGATGGGCGAGCATCTGAAGGGAGAGGATTTCCGTTCAGGCTTTCCTCTGCTTTCACAACTGAGAGAGATCCCTCAAGGACTCACTTGTTGATAAGAATGGAGGATTCTATTCTTGACATTTCTGCAGGAATTTAGTAAGATGTGTTGTCTTCTCTTTCTGCTGCTTGTCAGAAAGGGTTTTTAAAGCATTGGTTCAGAGGGTTGGAAGAACCAGGAGTGTCCATCTTGAGGAGGAAGGAAGAAGGAAGCCCAAGATTGTTTCAGTTTGTGTATCTAACCACTCATTAAGTATACATTACCAACTTCAAGGAAGGTTTGACCCAGGTGTTTAAGTGATCAAACGTGTCACTTGACTGCTTCTTCTTTTCCTTTTGTTCTTTCCTTCCTTCCATCATTTCTGTAACTTATTAAGATGCAATTAATGTAACATCAAATTAACCATTTAAAGTGAACTGTTTCGTGACGATTTACTCACGATGAGCAATTGGTGCCAGTTTTCTGAATGCCCAAATTGGTTTTCAGAAAGGGAGTTGTCATTTCACAGTCCCGGCGATGTGCACGGGTCCAGGCTTCTCTGCCTTCTTACTAGGACTTTTCATCTGCCCGTTCACTTTAATTCTCACCTTGATAGCTGACAGGAAGTAGTATTTCCCTGTGGTTGTGGTTTGTGTTTCCCTGCATCTGTTGGCCTTCTGTTTCCCTCTTTGGTGAAGTATTTACTGTCTTTGGTAGGAATTAGTTTCTCGCAGGCTCTCACAATGGTAGAGTGAGCAGATATCTCAGCTGGCATAGAACTGAAGGGCATTTCAGACTGCAGGGTTTATTTTTATTTCCATTTGGAACCAGAAAAATTCCAGAAAAACTGGGACTGGATAATCACCTTCATGGTGGCAAAGATGATTCCTAGAATGATGGTCTTGTATGATTTTAGGGTTTAGGGATCAGAGAAAGAAATAGCATACATTTACCTAAATGTTAAGAACAGTCCTGGCGAAACCCAGACCCATCCCTGAGCTAATCTTTGTGTGCAGGGTGATAGGTGACTCTGAGTAGGCATGCTAAAGCCATGTGTCCTCCTCGGGTTGAAGGATCAACTTTTCAAAGAATAAAGACAGTTTATTAGGATTGCTGTGGAATCGAGGCAGTAATTCCTTAAATACAGGGATGCCAAGCAGACAAAATACACTTCCCACAGCAGCCCTGTATCCCAGACACTGTGCTTACGATCTGTTTATTGGCCACTTCATTTGTCCACACAGATACATCACGGGAAAGATGCGCCTCCCCCAGTGCAGAAAGGAAGAAGCCCAGCCTTACAAAGGTTAAGTTGCTGAGCTCAGAGTCATGCTACAAGTAACTCTCAGGGACAGAACAGATCAATTTGTAATAATGACATAAGATAGAGAAGAACATTCATGCAGCATGGAAAATTAAACTACAAAAAGGCATCTTAGAAGCGCCTTTTAGAGGCTTGTGTGTTAGTGTGGAACCCATTGGAAAGATGAACTAGGCCAGTTATTCCAAGGGAGAATTTATTGAAAGGGATATGGTAAAGTATTTGGATATTGAAAGGCGAAGGGGAAGCCAAAGACTCATCGGAATAGCAGCCCTAGGAGTAAGCCACTGCAGGTTGAACACCCCTTATTGGAAAATCTGAAGCCTAATTGTTTTGGGGGATGAGAAGGGGGTTTCATTATTTACTGCAGTCTCAAAGTTGGGGACTTGGGATCTCCTCCTGTCTCAGTATTCGAAATGTTGAGGTTGCAAGCATGTACCACCAATCCCAGTTTCAAATCTGGAACTTTCTGAGCACCAACATGATGTCACCAGTGGAAAATTCCACATTCAGACTTGTGTGGTCTGCTGTGGTCAGAATACGGGCACACTAAAAATGTTGTGTGAAATCACACACACACATATATACACACACATACACACGCACAAGTACAGATGAATTCCAAATAAATTTTGTGTTTAAACTTGGACCCAATTCTTCAAGGGTTCTCGTGTGTGAAAATACTCCACAATTGGAAAAAACATCTGAAATTCAAAACACTTCTGGGCTGAATCATTTCTCATAAGGGATGCTCAGCTCGTGTCTCTGCAGCTGGGTAGGCTGCTGGGTTTATTAGACTCTAGACTGAAGAAGAGACTCCCAGACAGCTGTCTGGTGCTAATATCCCAGAGGGTATGAGGAGTCTGGGGTCAGAGAGTATAGGGGCATTTGAACTTGGAAACAATTCCTGAAGGGCAAGGACACAAACAGAAAGGAGGCAGAGGCTCCTCTCCAAGCCTTCCGGACTTCCTCTGTGACCTCTGTTAGCAGAGATTCAGGACTTGGGCTGACAGAACAGCAGTGCAGTGTCTCTGAGGTTCACAGGACAGAGCGCATACATCCAGGGAGATGGGAGCTGAGAGAGCAATTACCCACACTGCCTCTCAGAGAAGGGAGTCTTACCCTTCAGCTCGCAATGAGACTGTTCATACCCAAAATCAGAAAAGATGAGAAAATGTTTTAGCAATATTTTTTTGATTAGGATACCAAGAATGGGTATGATGTTTTCATACACTGTTCTTATTTGCACCCTCAAAACCCTCTCCTAATCTCTCTCCATCTCTTGATGGTCTCCTCCCCAAATAGTTCCTAATCCATTTTCATTTTATCTTACTGTCTTAGTTACTTTTTTATTGCCATGATGTAATACCATGATGAAGGCAGCTTATTAAAGAAAGAGGTTATTTGGGCTTATGGTTACGGAGGGTTAAGGTCTATGCTGGCGGAGCAAAGGCATGGAGGCAGGAGCAGGAAGCTGAGGGCTCTCATCCTGACCACAAGCAGGAACTAGAAATGGTGAGTCTTTAAACTCTCAAAGCTCTCCCCAAGTGCCATACTTGCTTTAACATGACCATACTGCCTAAACCTCACCAAACAGCACCACCAATTGGGGACCAAGTATTCAGATACCCAAGACTATGAGGCACATCTCTTCCAACCCATCACACCTATTCTCTTCTCCCTGCTCTCTGTAAATCTTTTCCTCCCCCTCACAGTCCCCTTTCTACTTCTGTGTTATATGTTCTCTCTCTCTCTCCATATATATATATATATATATATATATATATATATATATATATATGTATGTATCTAGATTCTGCATATGAGAGAAAATATGCAGAATTTGTCTTTCTGAGTTTGGCTTATTTCCCTTAATGCGATGATCTCCAGTTCTATCTATTGTCCTGGAAATATCATAGTTTCCACCTTCTTCATAGCCAAACAAAATCCTGTTGTGTATGTGTGGCATGTTTTCTTTTATTCATTCACCTGTTATTAGATCTCTAGGCTCATTCCATATTTCTTTTATGTGGGTAGTGCAGCAAAAAACATGGCTATGCAGATATCTGTGTGGTTTGACTTTGAGTCCATTGGATATACACTCAGGAGTGATAGAGTTGAATTATATGGCATTTCTGTTTTAATTCATTAAAATAATCTTTAAAAGACAATACTGGAAATGTATTGTCTGAACCTTGCTTGTCTGGATTGGAAGAATTAGTGTTAAACCTGTCTTCCTTTGTGTGGGAAGTCAATGGACTTATTCCCAGTCATCCCTCAGCTACCATCCAGGTTGACGCTCTGGGCCTCTTTCTACTCGTCTGCATTCTCTTGATTAACCACGGTGTCCAAGTGATGCTGGGAATGGGTGTGGAAAGATGTAGGTTTTTTTCCTATCAAGGCTGTAGTCAGTGGGTTAGCCATGGGTGAGCTGGTTGGTTTCAACTTCCTCACTGCTTGAATGGCTATAGGTATACACACTTGGGTCATGGGCCTTTTGTAAGTTTATGAGAAATAATGTCTGGAAAGTGCAGCTGGCATGCACAGCACTGATAAAAACTTCCATTTCATTATTTTGCTCAGTCCTTTTCTGGAGTATCAAACTATGGACTGGGTGACCTCCCAAATGCAGAATCCCGCTGCTATGGCAGCAACAAGGACAGCATAGTTTCCATCCTTCCTTCCTTAAAGGAATCTCAAGCAACTAAGTGATCTCAGCTGCCATGCGATAACTTAGCATGCCATCTTGGTTCCACACACACTTTCTGCTTTCTCCTGTCTAGAGTTCCGTCCCTGGGCTCCCTCCCAAGGAGAAAGTCTGTGACTGTCTTTTATTATTTCCCTGCAGGTCCTTACGGCTTATTAAAAATTGGGAACAGATACCCATCCCCAGACAGTGCATGGTAGGCTTTAGTGAATTGTGTATTTCAAGCATGTACTTCCAACATTTGGGAGATGGTATTTCTGAATTAAAAGAAGCTTCCTTTCCTTGGGTTATGTGCCACAGAGGGCAGTGCTGGCAAAATAACAAATCTCTGTTGGGCTACTTTATACTGAAGCTGGGGCTGGATGACTAGTGACAGATGCATAGAAACCTTGGGTGCATGTCTCAAAATATGCTTTCCAGGGCAACAGAGAAAGACATGGATAGTTGCTTTATTTTTAGGGAATGACTAATTGAAACATAATTTATCTTTTATTCGGCAAAGAATATAAGCTTCCTGGGTATATTTGGTAGGGTTAATATACCCAGTTAGTCAGGGGTTTCTAGAGAAAGGCAGAGAAATAGAACCCAAAGGATGTGTGTGCACATGTGTGTGTTGTTGTGAATACTGGCTTATATCACTGCAAAGCCTGAGAAGTTCTAGGATGTGTTGTTTGAAAACTGAAGAACCTAGAAATCCAGAGGATCAATTCCACCTGGATCGGAAGCCAGAATGGAGGTGCTGATGGCATGGTTTGCAGTTTGAGGATGAAGGCTTGAGAGTGGAGAAGGAAGAGTAGGGAACCTGGAACTATGCCATCCAAGAGCACAAGATGGCTTCTCGAACTCAAGGAGAGAGAATGATCTCACCCCTCTTTTTTGTTTCCTGGGCCCTCAGCAGCTTGAATGTTACCCCGTCCTCTCTGATGAGGGGTAGACCCTCTTTACTAATCCAAATGCCACTCTCTTCTAGAAAACCTTCACAGACATGCCTACTACATACTATGTTTTTAGCAGCTCTCCACCTATCCTTTAGCCCATCCAAACTGACGCAAACAAAATTGACCATCACATCTGCCTTTTGCCAAGCCAGCAAAGATTCCGTCTGTGTCCCTTGAGAGCCGAGAGGCAGGATTGCCTCTCCAGGGTCTGGTGGAGTAAGGTTCTCTGCATGCTGCTTCTCCAACTGGTGAACGCATCATTTACCTTTCATGGCCCTCAGGGATAACTTCCACCTGGAAGTTAATAACCTGTGAAAAATCAAGTTCAAACATAAAGCCATCTTTAATTTCGCACAAGGGCACAAGAAGAGGGCAAGTCCAGCTGTCCTCATCTCAAACAACCTGTTTCCCTTTCTTCCTGTTTGTTTCTTCTTGACTTTTAATCTTTTCCCTGAATTGAACTGCTTTCTGCTCTGCCAACCCAGTATGCTGTTCTTCAGCTGCAATTGAATTTTTACAGCAAGTCATAAACCCTTGAAAATAAGATTTCTAATGGAAACGCTGATGTGTCCCCGGCTAGCATGACCAGAAAGGTGCTCCTAATAATACTGGATAGTAATATTCTCCAGATCTAATACCCTAGAAACTTTTCTCTTGGTGTGATTCATATTGACCCAATTCTTTCTCTAATCTCTTCAGCACCAAAAGCATTGCTTATGGCTGGCAATGTCAAATGCCCTTCGGCATGTTCAGGCCCCGCCGATGACTGGTAGCATCAGATGTATCTTTTTGTGTATGGGCCTGGGGTATCAGGGGCTTGGAAGGATCACAATTCTTCGAAGGGAGGTGGGTTTGCAATGTGGGTGCTTCTCTGTGATTCCTGGGAATTACTCTAAATAGAGAGAGAGAGAGAGAAAGAGAGAGAAAGAGAGAGAGAGAGAGTAATGTGTATGGTCCTTGTCCCATTTCCTGGCATAGGACCTCAGAAATTGCAATTTACTGAGTGATGAGACTGTCTTTTGTTTTTCTTAAGCAAACCAG
The DNA here is from genome assembly GCF_982192425.1 of Myodes glareolus. Classification (NCBI taxonomy): domain Eukaryota; kingdom Metazoa; phylum Chordata; class Mammalia; order Rodentia; family Cricetidae; genus Myodes; species Myodes glareolus. The sequence continues at coordinate 81,914,349 of NC_142029.1, read as the reverse complement.
GGTGCCATGTTGGAAGCAGAGGGTTCCTCAGAAGGAAACGAAACCTTCTCCTGCCTTAGTCTTAGACTTTATGGCTTTTAGAACTGTAAGAAATGGATTTTTATCACACAGGGTGCTAGTTATTTTTCTTGTTTGTTTGTTTATTGTTGTGATCAAATACCCAATAAGAAACAACTTAAGAGGGAATTTATGCTGGCTCATAGGTGGAGGATACAGTCTGCCATGGTCAACTTTAACTGTCAAGTTCACAAAGCCTGGAGTCATGTGAAAGTGGTGGCTCCATCAAAATCCCAGCAAAATTCTTCACAGACTTTGAAAGAACAGTACTCAATTTCATACGGAAAAGCAAAAAACTCGAGATAGCCAAAACAAGCCTGTATAACACAAGAACTCCTGGAGGCATCACAATCCCTGACTTCAAACTCTACTACAGAGCTACAGTACTAAAAAACAGCCTGGTATTGTCATAAAAACAGACAGGAGGACCAATGGAACCATGGGAGAGGGTTGAAGGGTAAGGGAGAGGCAGGGAGGGGAGCAGAGAAATGTGTAGAGCTCAATAAAATCAATAAAAAAAGAAAGTGGTGGCTCAATTGAGGGACTGACCAGATCTGATCGCCCTGTGAGCGAGTCTGTGGGGGATTGTCCCGATGGCTAACTAGTGTAGGAGGGCACTGTGAGCATGTCTGTGGGGGATTGTCCCGATGGCTAACTAGTGTAGGAGGGCACTGTGGGTGACACCATTCCCTGGCAGGTGGTCCTTGGATATGTAAGAGAGCTGGCTCAGTACAATCAAGCCAGCACGTAATGTTATTCATGGGTTCAGCTGAGTGTCCTTGGTCGTAAGTTCCTTGAACAGAGAATCCTGTGTAGGATAGCAAACAGGCCTGCCTTGAGTTCTGGCTTGACTTCCCTCAATGATGTACTGTGACCTGGAGTTATGGGCTGAAATGCCAGCCTCCTCCACCCAGTTACCTTTGAAGGGGTATTTTGTCATAGCAACTGGAAGGACAATAGGACAGAGGCCATCCTGATGGGATAACCTTGGTGATAAGAGTGACTCGGGGCTAAGGCAGCAGCAGTGTGAGACTGGCGATTGCTCTGTGTCCTCAGCCAGGAAGCAGAAAGAGATGAATGTTGGTCCTCAGCTCTCTTGCCCTTTTGTTCACTTTTCATTCAGCCCAGGACCCCAGCCCATGGGATGGTGTCACTCACATTCAGGACTGGTCTTCTGTCCTCAATGAATTCTCTCGGAAAACTTACAAACCTAAAGGCACACCTCATGAACCCTCTAGGCATGTGCCAACCCATCAGGTTGACAATCAAAATTAGCTCTCACACCCAGTCTCTGGTATCTTTGAGGTCCACACAAGCATAGACCAAGATGAAACTTTGAGTTTCATCATCTATAAAGTGAAGTTGAGAGCAGTAGAAACCTCACAGGGTTGGTGTGAGGATACCATGAGGACATGCCAGCACATGCCTGACACATAGGAGGTGACCACTGTATGTTATTATATGTAATTGTGATCTTCTTTATCCGTTATGAGATAGTTGGATTAGTGATTCATTTGATGCTAGAAGAAAGAAATCAGGCGTGGGCAATTCTGTGAGCATCCTTAGCAGCTTCCAGGAAAATAGGAGCTTGGGAAGAAAGGTGAAAAGAGCACAGTCTTCTGGGAGCAGCTCCAATTTCTCCCAGGATGAATGAAAACTTCAAAAGGAAGGGCCTGTGACACCCACGAGTGCCTGTTCAGAACCCCAAAGCACAATTTCTTTCTCCCAAGCCTTTGTCCATTTTCTCCGTGCAAACTGAAGACAGCCCTGCCTCCTGGCTGAAGCTCCACTGAGGGAGGCCCAAGCCTTTTTAACTCTTGTCTGAACATGAAGTGTGGGTTGCCACAGTGAGAGGTCATATGAGGTGAGGGGATAAGCAGCCCCTGCCTTTTGCTTGTCTGTCTTTTGAGAAGTCTCCATGAACATAGAAAAGGGAATGAGGAATGTGCTTCAGCCTCAAAAGACCCTCTCTGACTGACAGACTGTAGGCCTGTTCACCTTTTCCCATGTAGCCCAATGCTGATGTCTAGGAGATGATGTTGAATGTAGTCTTTGTGGGAGAGATTGGATGAGGGGCAGGTGTCTGATCTTCCTGTGCTAGCCTGCCTTTGCAAAGCCTAGTGTCTTCATCAACTAGGAGCAGTGGTGAGCTACACAGAGCCCATCAATTGTGAGAAAGGGGCCGAAAGAACTAAAGAGGAGCACTCATCTCTTGTCACGTCAGGGTTGGGAGGACTCGCAGGATCTAGCAGAGCCTCTGACTTTCCATGTGAGCACTCTGAAGCTTGGGGAGGTGACTTCTCTGAGATCTCCTGGTTCCTTAATGCTAGATCCATATGGGAAATATCCACCTGTTGAAATATTTGTCTTTGCTGATGACAATTTTGCTGCCATATTTTAAACAGCACCAAGGTGATCTTCTATGGACAGGGAGTAGGCATCAGTAGGGTTTGGCAGGACCCCCCAGGTCCTGGGCAGGACTTTGTGCTCTTCTGTAGGAGATGGTGAAGGCCGTCTGTCGGGATGGGCCAGGGGCCTCCAATGCGGTCCTTGCCTCCTGAGACTGGTGTCGAGTTCATGTGTGCTGGCATTTTCCCCCTTTCCTTCTCTTTGAAAGCTTTAGGGAACCAAGGACAGGAGTTGGAGGCTGGATGGTTTTATCCTTGTTCTGCCTGAAGGCTAAGTGCTGTTTTGGCTGTTGGTGTCATAAATTAAAGCCTTCAAAGAAAAACATGTCTGTCTTTGTCCATCTTGGCAATTTTTGAAAGTTAGTGTTTTCCCCAGGGAGGATTCATTTGAAATAGAATGAGAGAAATTGAGACCAGGAATCACTGCCTCACTGTGAGGACTTCTTTGTGTCTTCAAAGGATGCGGATGCCAAATGTGCTACACAGGCCCTGAGATGTTTGTCTCCAGGGTCTAGAGCCCTAGATATGAACAGAGTCTGTGTGCAGTGTGGGGACTCTAGTCTTGTCACCACACTGTGGCAGCTTTAAATGGCTCTGAGGTTCATCAGTGGCTTCAAAACCTCACCTAGCTATTCCTTGGGGGATTTGCTTTAATTTTTCTAGTTTGTTAAGCTCAGGCTGGTTTTTGGCTTCTGGGTGATTCCAAAACGGGACTCATCCATTCTAGGTAGCACTCGTGAACTCTCTTCTCTACTCCTTTGTCCTCTCAAAGAATAAAACTTACTTACCAAGAGTACAGACTTCTGTAAGGGCATACTTGGAGACAAAATGCTAACCTGGAGCAAAAATTTATCATAGTTGGGAAAAGGATCATATTGGAAGCAGAAGAAGAAACAAACCCCAGGCCACTCCCTGTGACTGCCCATTCTGTTCCTGGTCTCTTCTCCTTGGTTTGCTTAACCTTAGAGATAGTACTCCCCCAACCTAACCATCCAACCTAGTTTCCAAAAATTGCTTTTGTTTTTTTTTTAAATTTTTATTTATTTTTTAAGTTTATATTATTTTTTGATTTCTTTTTTTGTAATTTTATTAAATTATAAAAGTTTCCATTTCCGCCCCTCCTCCCACCACCCTCCCACTCCCCACACTCCCTCTCCTCCTCCCTCTCCATCCCCAAGAACAGTCAGGGTTTCCTGCCCAGTGGGAAGTTCAAGTTCCTCCCGCCTCCCTCCAGGTACAGGAAGGTGAGTGTCCAGACGGACTGGATCCGCAAAATCCAGTATATGCAGAGGAAACAAGTCCCAGTGCCATTGTCAATGGCTTTTCAGAAAGACTCCGGCCAGCCACATTCAGAGAATCCGGCCACATTCAGAGAATCTGGTTGGATTGCGTCCTCGTTCAGTCCCAGTCCAACTGGCCTTGGTAAACTCTCATTAGATCCGTCCCCTTGTATCAGTGGGTGATCACATCCCTCGCAGTCCTTATTTCCTTTTTCATTTTCTTCCTCCTTCTGCTCCTCATTTGGGCCTTGGGGGGCTCAGTCCGGTGCTCCAATGTGGGTCTCCATCTGTATCGCCATCCATCGTGGGATGAAGGTTCTCTCTGATCTTGCCGTCTTTGCTCACGTTCTCTTTCCTTCTGCTTCTCGTTTGGACCTAGGGAGTTAAGTCCAGTGTTACGATGTGGGTCTCTGTCTCTATCTCCATCCATCGCCAGATGAAGGTTCTATGGTGATAAGCAAAATATTCATCAGTATGGTTATAGGCCTAGGCCATTTCAGGCACCCTCTCTTCTGTCCAGAGAACAATCTGGGGATTTCCTTGGACCTGTGATCCCATTTATAATCAAGTCTCCTGTAAACCCTAAGATGACTCCCTTAGTTGAAATATATTCTTCCCTGATCTCATATCCATCCTTCCTCCCTCCCCCCCATCCCAGTCCACCTAGCTTTCCCCATTCTTCCCCTACTCCCTTCTCTCTAACCCTCTCCCCTTCCAACAACCATCCCACCCCCCCATGCACCCGAGGTTACCTGGGACTCTTGTCTATTTTCAATCTCCAGGAGGATAGCTACATGATTTTCATCAGGTTCACCTTCTTATTTAGCTTCTCTAGGATCACGAATAATAGGCTCAAAGACCTTTAATTATGGTTAGAATCCACTTATGAGTGAATACATACCATATTCCTCTTTTTGGGTCTGGCTTACCTCACTCAGTAGAGCGTTTTCTATGTCCATCCATTTGCATGCAAAATTCAAGATGTCATTGTTTTTTATCGCTGAGTAAAACTCTAATGTGTATATGTTCCACACCTTTATTAACCATTCTTCTATTGAGGGGCACCTAGGTTGTTTCCAGGTTCTGGTTATTACAAATAGTGCTGCTATGAACATAGTTGAACAAATGCTTTTATAGTATGATAAGGCATCTCTTGGGTATATTCCCAAGAGTGGAATTGCTGGGTCCTAAGGGAGGTTGACTCCCAGTTTCCTGAGAAACCGCCACACTGATTTCCACAGTGGCTTCACAAGTTTGCATTCCCACCAACAATGGATGAGTGTTCCCCTCATTCCACATCCTCTCCAGCATAGGCTATCATTGGTGTTTTTGAGTTTGACTATTCTGACAGGTGTAAGATGATATCTCAAAGTTGTTTTGATTTGAATTTCCCTGATCGCTAAGGAGGCTGAGCATGACCTTAAGTGCCTTTTGGCCATTCGGAGTTCATCTGTTGTGAATTCTCTGTTCAGTTCAGTACCCCATTTTTTAATTGGGTTAATTAGAGTTTTAGTGTCTAGTTTCTTGAGTTCTTTGTATATTTTGGAGATCAGACCTTTGTCTGATGAGGGATTTGTGAAGATCTTCTCCCAGTCGGAAGGTAGCCTTTTTGTCTTACTGACAGTGTCCTTTGCTTTACAGAAGCTTCTCAGTTTCAGTAGGTCCCATTTATTCATTGCTTCTCTTATTGTCTTCGCTCCTGGGGCTCTGCTTAGGAACTGGTCTCCTGTGCCTATATCTTGTAGACTACTTCCCACTTTCTCTTCTATCAGGTTCAAAGTGGTCCTATTAATGTTGATGTCTTTAATCCATTTGGACCTGAGTTTTGTGCATGGCGATAGATATGGATCTATTTTCATTCTTCTACAGGTTGACATCCAGTTATGCCAGCACCATTTGTTAAAGATGCTTTCCTTCTTACATTGTATGCCTTTAGCTCCCTTGTCAAATATCAGGTGTTCATACGTTTGTGGGTTAATACCCGGGTCTTCTATTCGATTCCATAGGTCGACTTCTCTGTTGTTATGCCAATACCAAGCTGTTTTCAATACTGTTGCTCTGTAATAGAGTTTGAAGTCAGGGATGGTAATGCCTCCAGAAGTTCCTTTATTGTATAAGATTGTTTTGGCTATCCTGGGTTTTTTGTTTTTCCGTATAAACTTGATTATTGTTCTCTCAAGGTCTGTGAAGAAGTTTGATGGAATTTTGATGGGAATTGCGTTGAATCTATAGATTGCTTTTGGTAGAATTGCCATTTTTACTATGTTGATTCTCCCTATCCAAGAACAGGGGAGGTCTTTCCATTTTCTGGTATCCTCCTCAATTTCTTTCTTCAAGGACTTAAAGTTCTTGTCAAATAGGTCTTTCACTTCCTTGGTTAGAGTTACCCCAAGATATTTTATGCTATTTGTGGCTATCATGAAAGGTGATGTTTCTCTGATTTCCCTCTCTGCTTCTTTATCCTTTGTGTATAGGAGGGCAACCGATTTTTTGGAGTTGATCTTGTATCCTGCCACATTACTAAAGGTGTTTATCAATTGTAGAAGTTCTTTGGTAGAGTTTTTGGGGTCGCTTATGTACACTATCATATCGTCTGCAAATAACGAAAGTTTAATTTCATCCTTTCCAATTCGAATCCCCTTGATCCCCTTATGTTGTCGTATTGCTATTGCTAGAACTTCAAGCACTATATTGAAGAGGTATGGAGAGAGTGGACAGCCTTGTCGTGTTCCTGATTTTAGTGGAATGGCTTTGAGTTTCTCTCCGTTCAATTTGATGTTAGCTGTCGGCTTACTATATATTGCTTTTATTATATTTAGGTATGATCCTCGTATTCCCAATCTCTCCAACACCTTTATCATAAAGGGGTGTTGAATTTTGTCAAATGCTTTTTCAGCATCCAATGAAATGATCATATGGTTTTTTTCTTTCAGTTTATTTATATGATGGATTACATTGATAGATTTGCGTATGTTGAACCAGCCCTGCATCTCTGGGATGAAGCCTACTTGATCATAATGGATAATTTTTCTAATGTATGCTTGGATTTGGTTTGCCAGTATTTTATTGAGTATTTTAGCATCAATGTTCATGAGTGAGATTGGTCTGTAATTCTCTTTCTTGGTTGTGTCTTTGTGTGGTTTTGGTATCAAGGTAACTGTAGCTTCATAAAAAGAGTTTGGCAATAATTCTTCTGTTTCTATATTGTGAAATACATTAAGGAGTATAGGTATTAGTTCTTCCTGGAAGTTCTGGTAGAATTCTGCATTGAAACCATCTGGTCCTGGGCTTTTTTTGGTGGGGAGGTTTTTGATAACAGCTTCTAATTCTTCGCGACTAACAGGTCTATTTAGATTGTTCACCTAGTCTTGATTTAACTTTGGTAAATGGTATTTATCTAAAAACCAATCCATTTCTTGTACATTTTCCAACTTTGTGGCATATAAACTCTCGTAGTAAGATCTAATGATTCTCTGAATTTCCACTGTGTCTGTTGTTATGTCCCCCTTTTCATTTCTGATCTTATTAATTTGAGTGTTCTCTCTCTGCCGTTTGATTAGTTTGGCTAGGGGTTTGTCAATCTTGTTGATTTTCTCCAAGAACCAACTTTTTGTTTCGTTGATTTTTTGGATTGTTTTCTGTGTTTCTATTTTGTTGATTTCAGCCCTCAGTTTGATTATTTCCAATCTTCTACTCCTCCTGGGAGAGTCTGCTTCTTTTTTCTCCAGAGCTTTTAGGTGTGCTGTTAAGTCTCCAATATATGCTTTCTCCGTTTTCTTTAATTGGGCACTTAGTGCTATGAACTTTCCTCTTAGCACTGCTTTCATTGTGTCCCATAGGTTTGAGTATGTTGTGTCTTTATTTTCATTATATTCAAGGAAGACTTTAATTTCTTTCTTTATTTCTTTCTTGACCCAAGGATGATTCAGTAGTTGACTGTTCAACTTCCATGCATTTGTAGGCTTTCTGGAATTCGAATTGTTATTGAATTCTAACTTTATTCTGTGGTGATCCGACAAGACACAGGTGATTACTAATATTTTTTTGTATCTGTGTAAGTTTGCTTTGTTACCGAGTATGTGGTCAATTTTAGAGAAGGTTCCATGAGCTGCAGAGAAGAAGGTATATTCTTTCCTTTTTGGGTAGAATGTTCTACAGATATCTGTTAAGTCCATTTGATTCATTACCTCTAGCAATTCTCTTATTTCTCTGTTGAGTTTCTGTTTGATTGATCTGTCCATTGGTGAGAGAGGTGTGTTGAAGTCTCCTAATATTAGTGTGTGTGGTTTGATGACTGCCTTGAGTTCTGAAATTTTTCTTTTATATAAGTGAGTGCTTTTATATTAGGTGTGTAGATATTCAGGATTGAGACTTTTTCCTGATTAATTGTTCCTATTATGAGTATGAAATGTCCATCTCCATCTCTTCTGATTGATTTTAGTTTGAAGTCAATTTTGTTAGATATTAGAATGGCCACACCCGCTTGTTTCTTAGGTCCGTTTGCTTGGAAAACCTTTTCCCAACCCTTTACTCTGAGTAGATGTTTATCTCTGTGGTTGAGGTGTGTTTCTTGTAAACAGCAGAATGTTGGATCCTATTTTCTTATCCAGTCTCTAAGTCTGTGCCTTTTTATAGGTGAGTTGAGTCCATTAATATTAAGTGATATTAATGACCAATGGTTGTTGATTCCGTTTACTATTTGTGTGTGTGTGTGTGTAGTAGAGTTTGTGTGTTTCTCTTCTTTGAGTTGTGGTTGTGAAGGGTCGCTAGATGTCTGGGTTATTGTAGGCAGTGATGGCAATGTTGGATTCCTTGGGTTGCGATTTTCCTTCTATTACTTTCTGTAGGGCTGGATTTGTGGCTACGAATTGTTTAAATTTATTTTTATCCTGGAATATTTTGTTTTCTCCGTTGATAGTGAACGATAGCTTGGCTGGGTATAGTAGTCTGGGTTTGCATCCATGGTCTCTTAGTTTCTGCAGTACCTCTATCCAGGATCTTCTGGCTTTCATGGTTTCCATAGAGAAGTCTGGTGTAAGCCTGATAGGTTTACCTTTATAAGTCACTTGACCTTTTTCCTTTGTAGCTCTTAATATTCTTTCTTTAATCTGAATGTTTTGTGTTTTGATTATTATATGGCGAGGGGACGTTTTTTTTTTTTTTGATCCAGTCTATTCGGCGTTCTGTATACTTCTTGAACCTTCATAGGAATATCGTTCTTTAGATTGGGAAAGTTTTCTTCTATAATTTTGTTAAATATATTTTCTGGGCCTTTGATCTGCAGTTCTTCTCCTTCTTCAATCCCTATTATTCTTAGATTTGTTTTTTTTATTGTGTCCCAGATTTCCTGAATGTTTTGTGAAGAGAATTTGTTGGATTTGCTGTTTTCTTTGACCAGAGCATTTATTTTCTTTATGGTATCTTCAGAATCTGAGATTCGTTCTTCTATCTCTTGTATTCTATTGGTTATGCTTGATTCTGTAGTCTCCGTTCGTTTACCTAGGTTTTCCATATCCAGCCGGTTCTCGTTTTGTGTTTTCTTCATTGCCTTCATTTCAGTTTTCAATTCTTGGACTGTTTCCTTTACTTGTTTGATTGTTTTTTCTTGGTTTCTCAGGGTATCATTCACGGATTTACTTATTTCTTCAAACTTTTTGTTATATTTCTCATCCATTTCTATACTCATTTCTTCAAACTTTTTGTTATACTTCTCGTCCAATTCTTTAAGGGAGTTATTCATATCCTGTTTAAGGGACTCTATTGCTTTCATAATGGCACTTTTTCCCACTTCATCTGGGTTAGAGTGTTCAAGTCATTCTGTTGTAGGGTCGTTGGGATCTGGTGTTTTCATGTTGTTTTTAAGATTGTTGGAGGAGGTCTTGCCTTGGCATCTGCCCATCTCTTCGTTCAAATGCTCTCTATTGGAACTTCTGGTATCAGGTCAGATTCCCTTGTTGGGCAGGGAGTTCACTGATAGAATGCCTACCTTTCCTCAGGTAGGCTATTGAAGCACAGGCACTCCCTCTTTCCGGGATGTGCCTACAGAGCAGGCCCAGTGTGCAAGGCAGCTGAGCTGGGGAAATTTTATGGCCCCAGTGGGAAGGGAGAAATATAGAAATTTGTACCTGGATGGAAGCTGGGGTGGCAGGTGGGAGAGTTTAGCAGGGTGGAAGCAGCACTGCAGGTTGACCTGGGAGTCTATGGGGTCAGGGAAAGTCCGAGCTCCTCCTCGCCAGGCCCCTGCCGCGGGCCTGAAGCAAACTCACCCCTCCGATGGCCCTCTGGCTGGAGGCTGGGATGGCTGGTGGGGGTGCTAGCAGGATGGAGCCAGCAGAGCAGGGTGACCTGGGAGTCTATGTGGTCGGGGAAAGTCTGAGCTCCTTCTCGCAGGGCCCCTGCCACAGGCCCGAAGCAAACTCACCCCTCCGATGGCCCTCTGGATGGAAGCTGGGATGGTTGGTGGGGGCGCTAGCAGGGTGGAGCCAGCAGAGCAGGGTGACCTGGGAGTCTATGGAGTCAGGGAAAGTCCTAGCTCCTCCTCGCCGGGCCCCTGCCGCGGGCCCGAAGCAAACTCACCCCTCCGAATGCCCTCTGGATGGAAGCTGGGATGGCTGGCGGGGGCGCTAGCACCAAAAATTGCTTTTGTTTGTTCCTTCCACTCCTAGAAAGTCCTCCCCTTTATCCTTTATGTACCCTAAGTCTGGGTAGCATTGCTTTACTTCCTCATGAATTTGATCTTGAACCTTGATCCTTCCTGTTCTCCCTTCAGGATAGCTGAGAAGGGTTGATACTTTAATAAGGAACTTCTGTGATGTTTGTGCTCATGACACAGGTACTTTGAAAAGCAGGTTGCTTTTTTGTAAACCATTTTCAAACAGGGGTGTCTTAGGGTATCTATTGCTGTGCAGAGACACCATGACCCTGGAAAACAATTCATTGAAGGTGCTCACTTATAGTTTCAGAAGTTCAGTCCATTATCATGGTGGGGAACATGGTGGCATACAGGCAGATGTGGTGGTGGTGGAGGAGTAGGAGGCAACAGGAAGTCAACTGAGACACTGGACTGTATCCTGTGCATAAGAAACCTCAATGTCCGCCTCCACAGTGACACATTTCCTCCAACAACAAAGCCACACCTCTTAATAGCGCCATTCCTATGAGATTATGGGGGACAACTACATTCAAATAAGGAGGAAGAAAAGGATTTAGGAATGGAGAGGATTGAACAGGGTGATTATGAGGAACAGCTTTCTAAAACATATTGCCCAAAATAAACAGCTAAAAAGAACCTGCAATGAGGTATTGAGCTTCTGTAGAAAGCAGGATTCACTGGGAAAAATGTAGCTATAGCTGAAGCAAGAATATTTATTTAGTCATTTGTTTGTCTGTAAGAAAAAATTACATTAAAAGGGATTTGCTTTTGAAAAATATTTTCATGCAATATTGTTTTTCTTCTTTTAGAATTGGTGACTCTCTCCTAGCTGAGCTAAAGATGTTCATCTACCTGCAGGAATGTTACTGAAGAAATGAAAAGAAAAGATACTGAGCAAATTTAACCTCTTTCACAAAATCAAATTTAGTATTGAATGCTGGGCATTTAAGCTTGATAAAGGAAATTAATCCAGATCCTATCAAACATATTATAATGGCCTAAGCTTGTAGGAGTCTTATTATAGAGTTTCCAAATAGATAGAAAAATAACTCTTGTTCAAGAGAGAATTCATATCATATAGAAGTTTCAACATATAAAGAAAGAATCCCTTTGTTTGTAGTGGGGTTTAGCCACAAGATTGGAGGGGAAGAGTGACTTTGTATTTCCTCAGACCAGCGAGATCAGTACCACTGGGCAAGCTGATAGATGCGAGCTCCTAGCTTTAGCCCATATATACTCCTGCCGTAGAGCTCAGATATCTCTTTGTAACAAACCCTCTGGTGCACATGAAAATCTGAGAAGCATTGATCAAGCTAAAACTCCCCATCTTCCAATCTCGGGTGTATCATCGGATATAGGGAAAGGGTAGAGGAAGAAGGAGCTGAGAGCTGTGTATACACCCCCTTTTCTCTCCTGCCCAAGCCGCAATCCAGAAATGGCAGGATTTAGAGAATTGCTCAGACATGAGAAAGTTGGTCTCTCTCACTTCCTCTCCTTCTTTAGAATTCCTCCTTTAATTTAACTAAATGAGTGAAGTTTTAAACCTAAATGGCATTATTACTAACCTGGACAAGCTGAAAACACTTGAAGTTTTGGTTCCCGTGAGTCACCCTTGAGTCCTTGATTATATAGAAACACCCCACACCTGGCTGAGAGTACAACAAGAGCATTTGTCCAGAGAAATGTCTCAATTTGGGAATGAGGTGGCTTTGTTTAAGGGATGAGGTGTGCATTTCTCAGGTTAAGGCCAGTGGAGTGGGGGTGGGGGACACAGTCATACCTTAGTGGTTCTCTAGCATGGTGGGAGGAGTGAAGGGGAAGAAAGGGGGAAGGGAGAGAAGGAGAGAAGGAGAGGAAGAGGAAAAGGGAAGAGAACATTTGCTTAATCATGTTGGCAAGAAGTCAAAACAAAGAAGACGACAGAAGTCACATGGTGGAAAGAGACATTATTGTCCAAGGTCCAATAGATCCAGAGGACACTGCCTTCCCTTAATAAAAAGTCTCTAAGAATATTATGCTATATCCCATGTAATGAGATACTATCTCAAGTGGAGACAGGATTGGAGAACACTTTATTTTCCTTACGAACAAAAGAACTCTTTTAAAGAGTTATGTGGATTATCTAGATAAACTAAATTTTATTCAAAAAGGACTAAATCTTCAATATTTTACCTCTTCTTTCCCCATGTCCACAGGAAGACTACATTTGTAGCTCAGATTTGTGTTAAGTTCACAATCACATCACGTATGGAATTGAATAACCAGAGAGCCCAGCTGGAGAACTGGCTTTTTAAAGTCCCCTACTCTATGTTTTGACTTAATCTTACCTGAAAGATAGGGTTGGCATGCCTTTTTTCATGTATTTCTATGTAACACCTGTAGAGAAAGGACTTTATGACTGTCAAGAAATTCTCCTAATACTAATCTTTGTAATTAAGTCATTCAGAAGAGGGTTCAATGGTAGTATTTGGAATAAACATCCTTTGGAAGCTATATTTAAATATTAGCTTATGGTCCTCATTGCTTATTGTACAGTATTGCTGGTGTGTACATCTTGTGGCGAATACTTCCTCCCCTCCACAATATGCATTTTTCCTTCTGCCGACTGTAGAGCCTGTTCTCTGGAAGAGAATGTCCTGTACAGTCATAGCTCTTCTGGCCATGCAGCGGTGGGGATGGGGACTCATCTGGGACCCATATTCTTTTAACAGGTCAGTGGAGGCGTTATTCATTTACTTTTTTGATTGTTAGACTTTAAATCATGGCAACTTCAGACAATCCCAGACAACCCCATGGGACAGTGGCACCAGCAGCTTCAAGGAAACAGGCAATGAGAAGAGGGCCCCAAAGAAGGACTGCAAGTTATTAAGATATAGGAGTTGTAGTCCTTAAAAATGACAACAAAGCCTCATGGGAAAGTATGGTGGCCTGTGGGTTTTGTTCATTTAAGACCCACCAACATTTGTCTCGGGACCACTTAGCTAGAAAGTTTCCTGGAGCGGTACTGACCAAATTCTGTCTTGGTCAGTATTTGAATTTTAATAAAAAGCTTGCTTTAATTTGGAAGAAGGAGAAGGAGGAGGAGGAGGAGGAGGAGGAGGAGGAGGAGGAGGAGGAGGAGGAGGAGAAGGAGAAGGAGAAGGAGAAGGAGAAGGAGAAGGAGAAGGAGAAGAAGAAGAAGAAGAAGAAGAAGAAGAAGAAGAAGAAGAAGAAGAAGAAGAAGAAGAAGAAGAAGAAGAAGAAGAAGACAACATTACTGTCCCAATATATGAGCTAGCATACCCACTTATGCTGGTCAGTTTAAATGGGCTTTCTCACTCACAAATGAACATTAGTGCAAAGCACAACTCCTCTTTGCCTAACCTATTTTACTTCGTCTAATCCATCTCTCCTGAGAGTACCACCTCTGAACCATCATCTGAGTCAGTCAGATGCTGGGACGACATCGCTGTCTCTGGTATATCCCTTGTCCTCTTCCCCATTCTCCCTGGAAGCTGACAATTTCCATTGATATCTTCTGTTTCAAGCCACCATCATCCTTTCCCAGGATGGCTGCAGTGCCCCCTAATTCATGTCCTTGCCATTCATCCTGCCTGCTCAATTCCATTCTTCACTCCTAGCAAGAATGATCTTTTCAAGATGAAATTTCATCTTGTGATTGATTGGGCTTTTGACTCAGACACTTGGCCCTGATTATGCACTGTGCATCTCTGGGGTGTTTTATTAGACGCAACATTTTCCTAATAAATTTGGCCATAGAACTTGAGATTCATGAAATATTTCACGGCAGTAATATTTTGCTGAACACAATGTGGGAACAATATTCTAGAAGATGTTAAAAGCAATGGTTACAGAGTCTTGCCTCTACTAATATAAAACTCTAATATTCTTTTGGATGTGTCATTTAAAAAATATTTGGAACTTACTGAATTCTTAGTGTAGGCGAAGAAAAGCTAAGTATTTTAAGTGTTTTTATATAACCTCCCGAGCTCCCATTGATGAGGCTGTTTTGTTTCTGTTTTATAGGTGAGGAGCAGAAGTTTAGCTTAGTCTGAGTGAGTTCACGCAGGTGCCACACAGACAAATTGGAATTAGGGTTTCTTGATTAGGAAGCCTATGCATTTAAGTACGCACTAGTGTTTTTCAAATCCTGTTTTATATAGTGCCGAGATTCTATAAACATGCCTTTGAAATAGCAGCCAGGGAGGAAACAGGGAGGGAGGGTGATGGGGGGAACCAGACTCTCGGTGCATCCATACCTTTGTCTTGTTTACAACAGAAATATATACACATATTTTTTTCTTGCAGAAATGGTTGAAACATGTCTGAAACCATGGCTTTGCACAATAATGGTATTTAAGAGTGGTTTTCTCTGTCAAGAATTCCTCCTTTTCCATTTATTCTGATTCTTGAGGCTCGTTTCCACAAACACCGAGGGAGCGGTTGACTGACATCCATAGTTAGCACTTTTGGCTTGTATCATTGCTAGTTCTTGTGTAGGAAATCAAAGCATGTACAGAGTTTACTTAGCTGTCTCCTGCAGTATATGAAATAGAGTGGGCGGTCTAATGTAGCACTCCATCTAAGCCTGTCTGTTTCTCATCTCAGGCATTAGATTCAGGGGATGGCGATTTATTGAGTGAAAAGCTGCATAGGCTGCTATGTTCTGGGATATTAAGAATTCTGACAGGTCTGAGGGATGTGAGTAAAATAAAAGAATAACAAAGGAAGCAGAGAGAGGAAATCCAAACAAAAGCTTTGCAGGGCAAGTTCCTTCAGCATTCCAATGAAATTAGCTGACCATTTGAGTCAGTGAGAAGTCCATTTTATCCTGGATGTCTGTCCAGGAGCTGCAACATGGCTCGCATAGCTCTCTGCCATCTGGTCCACCTCCTTTTCATCCTCCTCCCAACTAAGACTTTTTTTTTCTGGCCATTCAGGAGCAGTTTGCCTACTGACATATTCATGTTTAGGCTTTAGCCTTTTCCCACCTGATGCAACACTGCTGAGATTCCTCCTTCATTTCTGTTTCCTGTCTGAGGGCTCGGCATAAACCCTGGCTCATTTCCTTAATGTGGCACGTGACACTGCTGGGCTCTACTGAGACTCAGCTGTTCCTAACTTGGGGGGTCATCTTGCTGCGTAAGAGTTTCATGCTTTTCAACCACATTGGATGTTTTAACTGTGACTTTGGGGAAGTCATTCTGATTTTTGTCTAACTGCCCATCAAATGAATGACTGCTCCTAAGGAGTTAGACATTTTTGATTTGAGTTTTGTACGTGATCTTCCTTAATATGGAAAAATCATAGAGTGGATTTGAGACTTTGGAAGATGATTGTGTTTGCTGATTTCCTATAGCGCAGTTCTTTTGACCTATGTAATTCGAGACAAGTATAGTAAGGTCAATCTTTAGTATCCTTAAATTCATAGGCAATAAGTTAAGATGGACTTAGTCCTAAGATTAAATCGGCTCATAGCTATACATTGTGGATGTAATAGGCTAAGATAGAAGAAGAGTGCTGATAGGTGGGAGAAACTTTCCCAGGTCCCCTTCCTGTCATGTGTTTGTGTCTGGAGTTACTTATATTAGTATGATTTATTAGCCATTTGGATATGCTATGGTGCTAGCTAAAGAGTGCTGTTGGTGGAAATTGATTATTATAATTATTGTTTAGATACTTTTACAAAGAATAGTTACTACAAAGTCCTTGAGGGATCCCAGGACCAAGCATGTCTAATGAGTGGAGGTGACATCTGTGATCTTGGTGCCTTTCTCCATTAAAATAAAATTGAAGAATGTCATCTACCCAAAAGCATCACATAAAATTAATCAAACTCAGCACCTCTTTTCCTCAGGGACTTCAAAATCCTAGATTTCAGCCTTTTAAAAAGTTACTGAAAAGATCATCAGGGATGAAAGTGATCATATTTAAACCCAAGGAAGAAAATTAATTTAAATTATGATAATATAACCTACTAAAAAAGACACTCTCGTCTCCCTCCAGAGCAGGTTAAAATAAATCTACTTTTGTTGAACTTTTGGGGGATAAAATGGAAGTTACACTAGTGTCAGAAATTCAAAAGGAAGAAGACTGCCCATGAAACATTACCTTCCTCTTTCCTGATGTTAGACAGAGTGGATCATCTCTGCCATCATCTTGGCTTGCTGAACCTCTTTCTGAGTTCTAGTTTTGAATGAACCCAACCAACCACCCACAACAGGTAGATTCCTGCCCACATCAGGAGGAAAACATGAAGTTGGATACTTCATGGCTGTAGGGAAGGATGTGTGTGATAAAGGGATCCTCTGTGCCCACTGGTGCTAACATTTAGATGAAGTCTTGGATCTGACTAACATCCAATCTACCAACCTGCCTCTGTACATACCATTTTCAAGGAATACAGTCTCCTTTCCAGTTCTTTCTATCTTGCCTTCAAGTTCAACCGGCAAATTCATAGAGTACTAAGTAAGGAGCTTACTCGTGCTATGTATCATATTGAACAAAACTTCAAGATGATTTGGATAGAGCTTGAAGGGGAAAAAAAGAACTAAAGATTGAGATAGGAGTAAATACCAGACAATGAACCCATTATCTCAAGGTACCAAGAAACCATACATACTTCATAACAATATATTGAGAAATCAACTATATGGAGTATAAATATAGAAGTGGTTTTTTTGATCATTGTTTTTAGCTGAGTTCTACAGAATGAAGACATACGCTAAAAAGAAATACTACATTAGCTCAGAATTGAGTATAATAAAGGGTTATTTATTTAGGGGTAGACTCACAGATCACAGTCCTCTGTTTGAATAGGGAACAGCAACCAAATCTTGCAGCCGGAAGAGAGACCAGACTTGTGCTTTACATGGGCATTTATAGTATAAGAGACCATGCCCAAGTAGGCCAGGTAACTTAAAGGCTACTGGCTGTAGGATTTCCTACAACACCGCCCCCATTTGTTTAAATAAGATAGTTCTAAGCCTAATACAAAATTATATACAATAAAAGCAAATATCAGGTATAAAAATAAGAATTACAACCAGCATAAAAAATACCAAGCAAGAAACATGTAATAAATGTTTTAATAATTAATCTCTTCTAAAAAATTAGCACAAGCTCTTTGCCAAGGTTCATTGTCTTCCCATAATTTTTTAATTTCATCAGTAATAAAAGGTACTATAATCTCTACTTGGTCTATACCTGTTAGTTGATGAAGTCTCAATTTTCTTTTTATAATTAATTCAGAGACCCTTTCCACATAAGTTTCTAATTTTTTATTTGGTTTATGTGGTAAAAATATCCATTCTAAGATAATATCTTCCCTTTGCATTAAAATTCCAGTAAGAGAAATTCTGGAAGGCAATATGACTATGCAATTAAGATTTGGATTCACCTTATCCTCATGTGCCTCCTGTAATTTTTCTTCAACAACAATTATTTCCTTTTTTGCCTCAGCTGTTAATTCTCTGGGACTATTTAAGTCTTTGTCACCATCTAAGGTGTTATCCCAACAGCCAATCATAGACTGGAAATGTCTCCTAACAATCTTTGAAAGTCATTAAGAGTCCCCAGGAGCACAGACTGAAGAAGGACGCTTAAAAGAAATCCCACACTAGCTCAGAATTGAGAATAAAAGAGGGTTATTTATTTAGGGGTAGACTCACAGATCAGAATCCTCTGCTGGAAGTGGGAACAACAACCGAATCCTGCAGCTGGAAGAGAGGCTGGACGTGGGCTTTACATCAGCATTTATAGTATAAGAGGCCACGCCCAAGTGGGAGGGTAACAAAGACTACTGGCTGTAGGATTTCTGACAGCAACAGAATCTACTTTTCATTCATTCATTTTATTCCTTAAGAGTGGATCATATGTCAAGCACTGATAAGTGCTGGGGACCCAGTGATAAATAAAGTAGAGCCCTGGCTCTCATGGGGCTTGCACTCTTTCAGCTGATAGTTTTCACCATCATAGTCTGACTTCATTCTTTATTGATTTAAAGTCATCGTGGTCTGCTAAGGATCTCTTTGTTTTGGATTATCATGTATGCAGAACTTGACACTAGGTGTAACATAGAAAGTACAAGCCAGACAATACTAGGGACAATAGTTATCAAGGTAGGGTTTTGTTTTTAGAGCATAGACAGAAGGACAAGTGCCTAGGGACAGACAGACCGAATATATGATGAAAAGAAGGAAAATTCTAGAATAAAGGCAAAGGATAGCAGTGGCTTTCAGGTGACACATAGGCTGGTAGCTGTGACTCAATGAAAAGTCTGGATTTCTTATGACGGAATAGGCTTGACATTGACCACCTATTGAGAAGTTCCTGGGCTAAAATCAGGTAGGAAAGCTAGAAGAAAGAGATAATAAGGAATAAACCTGGGATGTGCATCAGCGGTAGTGTGTGCAAGCCCAAGGTCTCAGGAAAACAGAGCCAAAGGTTAGCAGAAACTGAAACCAAAAGGTCAAGTCAATGAAGAGCTCAAGGGTAGCTGGACCCAGGGGACCCTTACTGAGGACCAGGCCGCCGAGAGAACGCTTAGAGAGATAAGTGATAGATGGGGAGGCGGTTACAGAAGCAGAGTCAAGAAAACCCAAGTCAGTGCTTGTGCCTGCTTAGGCAAGCACCGTGAGGATTGAGGTTGAGACATCAGAGAAGAACAGTGTTTGCTGAGACAAGAAGTGGCGTTTGGGTCAACATCTCATTAGGAAGTTTAAGAGCCTCTTAGGAGGGGTAGACTAGTTTGAGGAAGGCTGGCAAACCGGCTGTCTCAGTCTTAGAAACCTTTGTTTGGCAGTAGAAATTGATAAGCAAGAACAGATACCTTGATGGGGGTGGCATGGAAGGGTTTTCACTCATGATATTCCTTCTTACAGGGACCCAGGTCCCTGAGAAGGGAAGGTCGTGTTTGTGAGTCGTGCTGTTCGTGAGGCTGTATTAAAGGTATGGCATGCATGAATAACAACGGTGGAGATTTTAAATATAGCTCTTACTCCTTACTCTGTCCTTGTTCTTTGTAAATAGGGAAAGCTGTTTTCAGACACGAGGCAGGGTTGCAAGCTCCAAAATATAGTTTGGAAGAGCTCAGAAGTGACTTTTAGATGACTGAAGCTTGAATGACGGTCCAAGCCACTACCCTAGGTTGGATGGTCCTGCATCTCTTCCTCCTTTCCCCACATCCTCTATTGATCTTTGTGGGTGCCCAACTCTCATAAGTCACAGTTGATAGCAGTTTCAATTGAATCTTGATGCCACTTTTGGGCATGTGACTGCGTATGTGTCTGGTATATATGTGTGTACCTGTTCGTGCTTGTGGATGCCAAAGGTTAACTTGGGTGTCTTTCCTCCATCACTTTTTACCTTATGCTGTTGGGACAGGGTTTCTCACTGAACCTGGAGCTCACCAATTTGGCTACACTGGCTGGCATGCATGCTCTGGAGATCTGGAGATTTGCCGTATCTGCCCTAGTTTGGGGGTTAGACATGTGCCGAGACACCTAGCTTCTTACCTGGGCACCAGGGATCAGTACAATGCTGCAGTTCATTTACCCTTGAGCCATCTCCTCCAGCTCCTTGATATCATTTTTAGTTACTAATTCCTCAGAACTGCCTCTAGCTCTTGGCGTCTGTGTGGCTCAAGAATTGTACATTTCACTCCTTGGTTCTAAAAATACCCCAAATCAATATTCACCCAAGAATGTTACCTTCATTTATCTGGCCACCTCTCTTCTGCATATGAACCTGCTGGAGCTTACCTGAGTGAGTGTGAGACTTTCTATGCAGAACTGATTCCATGGTCACCTTCTTCTAGTCACCTGTGCTGCCTCTCAGTACCTTTGTGGTTGTCACTGGATGAAATGAAAGCAGGCATGTTAGAATCTGCATAGACCTGGATTATGCTAATGGGTATGGAAATTCTTCTGAAGTTTTTCTCATCTTAAAAAAGACAGGTTTTGAAGCCAGAGAGATGAATGCAAAGTCCTAATCTTGGGTAATAAAGATCAGGGCATACAGACAAGTAACTTACAGACTGAGCAGGTTGTACTTAGGAATCTGGAAATAGGTATATGCATGTTTGTAACAACAATTAGCGAAAAAAATGGTCATGAATTTGAAAGAGAGCAAGGTGAGTATATGGGAGAGTTTGGAGGGAGGAAAGGGAAGGGGGAAATGTTGTAATCATATTACAATATCAAAAATGAAAGAAACAATTTTAAGAAAAGACACTGCAGTTATGGTGTGTGTGTGTGTGTGTGTGTGTGTGTGTGTGTGTGTGTGTGTGTGTGTGTAGCTGTGTGTTTGGTAGAGCGCACTGTTTTTCTGGGAAAGAGAAGTCTTTGTCAGTGGCCTTAAAGAAAAAGCCCATCCAAGTGCTGGTTGGGCAGGCATGGCTAGGTGAGAGCCGCAGAGCTTCTGTTGGCATTGCTTCTCACATGACAAAGCCAAGGACAGTGTGTTCAGCTTTAGAGGGGAAGCAAGCTGTGCATTAGGAGGTAAATCTCTGGCTTGCAAAAGGTTGAATAAGATGCTCCTTATAAAGCTCACCAGTTTGCTAAATTTAGGGTGGTGAATGCCATCCAGGCCAAGAATAGTCTTTGGCCTTGGGCCTGTAGTGTTTACGTTTGACTGGGAGTTGGATGTATTTTAATTTCCTCTAATCCACTCTCTCCACACTCAATACCTTTGTCTTTGAAGAGATGAGATTGGGAGCTGACAGCTGGGTGGGACCCTATGGATAATGGTAGATAAAGATGACTACTTTAGGGTTGTGTTTTTGGGAAACAAGCAGGTATGCTTTGTGACGGTTTCATATAACATTGTTTCATCTGTCATCATTCTGGGGGAGCCCTTCTCAACCCTGCTTTTTCCTTGACTCTCCTCTGCCCTTCTTCCTGCACATTCCTTCCTGTTAAAATCTGAACTCTTATCTATGAGCTATTTTCAAAGACAAATTCATTTTGGGTCCTTGGTAAGGGCACCTGTGTATCTGCTTACTGATTTAGGGGTATCACTCCACATCAGAAGTCTAAGCTTCCCAACCAGCACCTTGTTTCCCAGAATATGGAGAGGAACATCTTGGAAAATTTGGAGCCTGGAAAATTCCAATGAGCACAGTAGAAAAGAAAAAAAAATGGTATAGACTCTAAAATCAGCAGGACCAAGTTTAATGCCAAGTGTGCTATATGCTTGACGCTTTATTAGCTTCCCTGTGCCTCAGCCTTCTTAGCCACAAGAAAGTGGTGATGACAACTTGTAAGCCTCCTGCTCCCCTCCCCCAACATAAAAGAGATATTTGCATATGCTCTGTAAAAAGTGGGTCCCTGCCTTTTTTTTTTTTTCTTTTCTAAGGGGAATCAGATGTGACTTTGATAACCTGTCCTTTGTCCTCAGACATTGCCCTCTCAGCAGTTCTGGTCTCTGGCTCCGCAATCACCCAGCTGGTTCTCTCTAGGGAGTGTACTCAGTTTTCAGGTTGGAATCCCGCTTCTCTCTTACCAGGTTTTTTCGTTTGTGTGAAAGTAGACACAAGTAGTTCTTTATCCCAAACATTGATCTGGGTTGATTGATTTATTCATTTTTTTTGCAATAAATAATGAGAACTTCTATGTATCACTATGTACTAAGTGACTGAGAATGAGTCTCTACCCTCAAGGAACTGTCAGGTGAGTGGAGCAGACAGACAAGCCAACAGACAATGACAGTAGAGCCATCGATTGCTGTGACTGTGAAGGTATAGGTAAGAAGGACACTTAAGCCGACTTAATTCCATGGCACTCAATCATGGAATTCTAGATGGAAGAGACATGTATATGGTCACCTCAGGGTGAGGAGAGTTCTGGCCAAGCAGAACTGGACTCAGCAGAGCGGGCATGGAGGGTAGTCAAGGTGCAAAGGCATCTGTGGTGTCATTGAATGGGTCAGGACTAGGGCTGGACTGAGATGGCCTTGGAACTGTCTCTGCTGGAGTTCCTGAGAGACTGCTGGGTCAGGAGGCATTTCAGAGAGACAGAGCACAATTAAGGATGAGTGCAAAGAATTGTCCTTTTGTGGAGTATTAAAAATCATTTTATTACTTTGCAGATACTATTCCGAAATGGTCCCAGTGTGACACTTCTGGTGGTTAATGGTAGGTGTTTTGTGCCTTTGTGTGTGGAGAGGGACAAAAAGGAAGAAGTCAGTCTTCCCCCCCCCCCCCATCTCACGACATTGTTAAATTTGTTTTCTTGGGAGGATGTCTGTCCTTGAGACCTAAGGAAATGGAAGAATAGCCTGTGGCATTTTCAACCCAGCTAGATCCTCTCACCACATAAATTGCCCCAGGAGCTCCCGCTGAGACTAAATGGTAGGCTTCTGACTTGAACAGGGATTAGGCCGGTTGTCTTGTTGGAAGGAGGAGGGACTTCACAATGCTTCAAACGGGAATGAGGACCCTGTCTAGCCATGAGGAGTGTAGGCGTGTATCGTATAGGGAAGGAGGACAGCACATCTCCCAGACTGGCTGCTACCCTGCCCTTTATCGCCTGTGTGCTCTTTAGCCTGCCCGCTGTGCATGTGGGGATCAGGTACTCTTTGAAGACATCTCCTGGATTACCCAGTAAGGGTTAAAGGTCAGTGCTTTAAAGTCTACCTTGGATGTATAAGAAACTCACCTGAAACCTGTAAATATGATGTCAGGAG
Source organism: Myodes glareolus (assembly GCF_982192425.1). NCBI lineage: Eukaryota > Metazoa > Chordata > Mammalia > Rodentia > Cricetidae > Myodes > Myodes glareolus. The sequence continues at coordinate 81,891,268 of NC_142029.1, read as the reverse complement.
AGTGTTGTCTCTCTCCTCCTGCCTTTCCTCTCTGCCTCCCCCAACTCTTTTATGTACAATCCAAGGTTGTTCTATTTGATCCTCCGATTTTCAAGTAGTGAGATGATTGGCCATCTAACCTAAGTAAGTTCTAACCTATTTAAGTCGTTCTGGTTTTACTTGAGGCTAATATCTTGCCATACCCTGACATTTTTCTTTCAGTACCGTCATCCATCCCCATCTTCGAATCTGAATTCCCTTATTACCAAAAGACATCTCAAAGGTCACCTTGTTCATTTTACCTGTGATGGGGTGTGAGATGACTTCTCAAAAGACAGAGCTCATTGTTGTGACAGTCACATCACAATTCTTCGTTCAGTATCTTTCCTTTATGTGTCCCAAGCTTTACCTTCCTTCCATTCACATATCAACAACGGGTATAAAAATAAGGCTAGGAACTAAATGAGTGATACATTATACTAAGGGTTTTGCATAGACATGTGCCTTATCGACTTATCATGAGATAGATAGATAAATAGATCAGGGCTGGCCTTGATATTGACGATAAGGAAAACAGCAGACTGAGAGTGAGTGCAAATGGGACCAGAATTTGGAGCAAGGTCCAAAACTTGTGTTTCTTCTGCTGGGAATCTTGGCTTTGACCTACTACACTTGGACCTGATGTCCTGTAACCTTTGTGCAAGTGTTACAACTCCGGAGGGAAAGGTATCCTGACTTATTGGAAGTCAGGCTATGCCTACAGCTATAAAGGGAGGTATCATACTCCTGATTAAACCCATGGTCTGCCTTTGCTAATGTGGACAGCAGAGTGTACCCTTTCCTGGTGTCCTTCCCAGTGTCCTCATAGGGAGTATACTTTCTTATTCAGTCATCTCAGGTCTCTCTCACATTTATTCTTGGCTTTTGGACAGTTAAAGAGTATTGCTGACCGTGGGAGGAGTAATTTTAAAATGTAAAGTTCATAGTATCAGAGATGGAGCTCAAATTCTTTCAACTGGCCTTTCATAATGCTTTATTGAAATGACCTCTTGACTCGGGAGCTTGTAGGTGGCACATTTAAAAGCCACTTGGAGTTCTTACTGAACTACGAATCCAGAGATTGGAATCAGCAGAGGAACATGGGAAAGGTGGGTATGACAGAATATTGCAGTTTTTTATACATACACATATATGTATATAAATATATATACACACACACACACACACGTTTACTTTCTGGTTTCTGATTAAACATGACTGTTATGGGATATTGTAGCAAAGCCTTCAATTTTTTCCCTCTATGCATTGACCCAGCAGATAAAGACCCTCTGGTTGAGCCATCTTAATTTGTCTTTGACTCTTGTTAGAGAATTGGAATGTTGGGTTTAAAGGGGCCAGATTAGTTACTGTCTTAGATTCATTGTGCTCATGTCCTGTTTCGGAACTTCTTCATGAGCTTTGAGGTTACCTTTGCCTGTGATTCCATGGTGTTCTTACATAGCTCTATACTGTCTCTTATTTTTCTGAGTTCATCATTGTGTTATCTTCAGCATGCCTCTTCACATGCAGCCTCTAGAACCTTCCTTGGGGTGCATTTATCTCATCTTTCTATCATGGTGTACAGAGCGTGGCTATGGCTAGGCTTTTTTCCTGGGGCTGGTCTCTGTTTGTGGATTGAGTCCTTCTGGTATACTGGAGGAAGACAACGAGTGCTCTGTGGCTCCTGCCCATACATAAGTGACATTCCAGGGTAGTGCTCTCGTGGCTTCTACTGAATTATTGACTCACTGTGAGCACTTATAGCATCTCTTTGTCCCAGACCAGCTGTGCTTGGATTGTGTATTTTAGGAAAGTAGTTATTAAGATGGAGAAAGGGTCAGAAGGATACTGGAGAAGAATACAGTTTGGCCACAAGAACCTTCGCTATTCAGTTTACTGTTTTGTGGTGTTGGGGATCAAACCCAAAGCCTTACACATGCCAGGTAAGTGATTTGCCACTGAGCCAGGCCCACATTCCCTGTCCACAAGCTTCCTCTCTAGAGGGTTGCAAGAGGCGGTTTGTGGGGCTCTGGAGAGAGGAGGAAAGCAGCATCTCCTGCAGATGTGAACACTTCTAGAATCACATCTGCTCTTCAGGTCACTGAACAACTCGTATGAAGATATGTCGTCTCCAAAAGAGGCTCGAATCATCTAACTGGAAGAGAGGATACTTCCCAGTATAAAAGGGGACTTCTCTGCACGCTGGTGGACACCCATTTCAGACTTGTGCTTTCAGGGGCATAGTTTCTCATTCATTCCCCCAGCCCACCACTAGTCTCCTTCCCCGAACCTCCTATCTTTGCCCCACACCCTTTCCTGAACTCTACCTGGATTCATCATTTCTCTCCTTCTGAAATTGGTGAGATTCTTGCTGCTGTGCATTCTGTGACAGGACCCTCAGAGCGCTCCTATTGCATCACTCCCCAGTCTCGGAGTCTGAAGCACAATTCAGCTGGTCCCAGGGAAGTTCAAGTGAACCACTGTCTTCTGCAGCATTCACTTAAAGGTGGCAACTACACCCAAGGGATAGCGGCTACCATGTCGTATAGCGATCCCCATTGTACGGTAGTGCATTCTTGTGAGTGGTCCTGTGGGGAGCTTTAGTTATTTCCTACTGTAGACGAACACTGACATAGTATATATCAGATGTGAAAGATAAGGTGAGGAAGTCTCCTAGGTGAAGTGACAAATACTTTCTCTCTCTGATGGCATCTAGCCTAAATTATTGAGATCGGATGACTGGCAGAGGTGAGGTACAGTCTCCCTCTTCAATCTTCCCTCTAACATCTGCTCAGGAAATGGCAAGAATGAGGGGAAAATATGGATATGGCTTTCCCCCTCTGAAACTCATTTATTTAGTAGAAAGAATCCTAGAATAAGGTGGATTTTTCCCCTCTTCATTTTTCCTAACAGATTCCCCCCTATTATGTTGCAAGATTGATTTCTATTTTCAAAATGTGTTCATGGGGATGAGGGCTTTTCAGTGAAAGCATTACAAATCACCCACAAACTCCAGGCATCTTTGGGAGGAGTGAGGCTGTTTCTCTAAAACTCATTTTTCATGGAGAGCGGTAGCACCTGCCATCTTCCTGCATTTCCAATTCTGCAACGTCCTTGTCTGCTCAGAGCTCGGGTGTGTGAATTCCAGATGAGCCTGTGCCAGCTTTGTAAAACTCACACGGTGTGAGGAGAAGGTGCCACGACAGCTGAGGGGAGCTCGGACGGCTGAGGAAGCCTGTCTGAATGGAAGCCTGGATTCCAATGCAATCTCCATCTTGCAGTTGCAGGGTTCTGGCTTGTCTTCAGCCAGACCATATTTCAGTGAGATTTTGCAGTTGTCAACTCACTGGCTCCTCCTAGAATGCTGTGGAAGAGAGAGAGAAGGAAGCCAAGGACTCAAACAGTTTTGTTAACCTTGGCTCAAAACAAGTTACCAGTAAACCTGGCACAAGAACTCCATTCTTCTTCATTTCCACCAAGATCCCAAGTCCTGGAGCATGGTCTTTAGAACTCTCCCGAAAGTTGCTTGGGTTGTTTAGCAGCATGGAACTGGAATGGAATCAGAAAATTAATGTCAAGATATCTGGCTTTTTAATTATCCCTTGATGTACCTCTATATTAAATTCCTGCCATAATATTTGGCTTCCTGCAGGTAGTCAGCAAATGTCTGTAAAAGTGACAAGTAAGCTTTCTCCGAAGCTCTGAGAAAACAGAGCTCTGCCTGGCATTAAAGCAGAGAGATTAGAGGGGGAACTGCAGCAGTGTGGCCCCTAGACTCTGAATGAGGCAACAACTGCAGCAAAACTATGAAGCAGAACGATCCTAGGATTCCTGTATCTCACATTCAGACCGCCCGTGCTTTGCACACACACACACACACACACACACACACACACACACACACACACACACACACACACATTTTTTCATTATCTGTTTAGATACTGGAAACCCCTATGAGGAAAGAACAATTATACTCCATTACACATTTATTTCCCATGACTCCCACTGTGGCTTTGGGATGCTTGGCCCAGGCACAAGGCTTAAAGCATTTAGTGGAATGATTGTTGAGATTTGATTTTTGCCTCCATGCCTGATGCCTTTCAATTCTTTGACCTTTTCATTGGGCCCATTGTTTTCTGACTTGGGATCGATGAATTTTAAACAACTATGCAGCTCAGACTAGATTCATTGCTTGGTGTGTCTTATTTCTTGTTTGTTTCTTCATACACAGGTCATGTTGTTCTTTCTCTGAGGATCTGAATCCTCTCTCTGCACCCCTGGGTCCTCTATCCTCTGAGCCTGTCGTCTGAACAGTGCATCACTTTCTTGTTTGGTTTTCTTGTCTTTCACCTGAAAACCCTTACTCACTGAGGTCCAGTAGGGTGAAAACATTTGCAGGTTGGAAACACCAAGCCTTATCAACATACTAAGGCAATTTTGAACACAAACCACATTGGATTTTGTGCCCATCGATGTATTGATGAGGGAACAGGCTGTGGAGAGATTTTGTGAACTGTGTCTTTTCAGAGAGTTGGTGATTGAGTTGAGCATAGAACCTCAGTCTCTTGACTTCTGTTCTTTTTTTTAAGTTGTTTTTACTTTGCAAATAAAAATGCATGTGTTCATCAGCAGTGTGGACCCTAGACTCTGAATGAGACAACTGCAACAAACTACGAAGCAGAACAATCCTAGGATTCCTGTATCTCACATTCAGACCTCCTGTGCATTGCACGCGCACGCGCGCACACACACACACATGTTTTTTTCATTATCTGTTTAGATACTGGAAACCCCCATGTAACATGGAGTCTGAGGGCTAATTGAAGTTGGTTTCTTTTTAAATCTCTTGTATAGCTTCCTTTTCTCCTCACTAGAACCTAATACTTGATAGAAGCAACTTACTAAAAGAAGGATGTATTTTAGTTCATGGTTTCACAACTGGGAAGGCATGACAGGCATCACACATTGGGAGTGTGAGCTGCCATATTCTCATCTACCTCCTTGGCTGACTGAACAGATAGACGGACAGACAGACAGACAGAAACACACACACACACACACACACACACACACACACACACACACACACACAGACTGACAGAGGCACAGAGAGACACAGAGATTGTTTGGGTTGAAAATGGGGCCATACTATACCCCCTAAAACTTATTCTCCCTCCTCACCCCTGATGTGTACCTGCTTCCCCCACTAGGCCTCACGTTTAGTCACATCTCCGTGGCAAGGAGAGAGAGCGAGAGCGAGAGCAAGAGCGAGCGAGCGAGATCAATCCTCACCTCTCAAAGATTCAACAACTTCCCAAAATAGCTTCACAAGCGGAGGACCATGCCTTCAGACACGCAGGCCTATAGAGAATCTATACTCCAAGTGCAAGGACACACTTACCTTTGAGAGACAAGAACCTTGCATTTGCACTTTCAGAGTTTTTTTGGAATCTATTTTTCTGTTCCCGTCTTTAGTCACTGTGCTGATTTCTTGAATGCATTCTTCTCATCCAACTAAAATTAGGTGTCCTTTGACCAGTATCTCTTAATTCCTTCCTCTCTTGCTGTGGCTTTATGACATCTCATTCTTTAACATATAAATCCCTCTAATTTCACCAACCTAGTAACAGGCCTGACAGAAAGGTCTTCTTTGTGCAATGGGCACACTCCATTTTCTGTCCCTTGCCCTCCTTCATCCTGGGGTGAAGGGGAGGAATCTCAGGAGCAAGTTTTTTTGTCACTGCCTAATACTTCTACTGTCTCGAGAGTCAAGGCCATGGGCCATTAACAAAAACATTACAGCTAGTTCCTACAAAGAACTATGATGCGATCCCTATGGTAACATGACCAGAGTGGAAATGGCAATTGCACTGCATCAGAGAGCTGATTGTTAGCTGTGGAAGACCACAGACCATAGACATAAGCAGCTCCTTGGGACCCATGATCTCAGACTGGCGATGCTGGATGCCGGCCAACGTTTGTAAATGAATGAGCCTGAACAAACTTGATTTGTTAAGCCATATAGACCAGAGTCAGAAGTAGAGAGAGTCAGATTTCTTTCATATTCGCCTGCATCTTATCAGGGAGCTGGACATTTTATCTGGTTCTGGTAAATGATTGAGCTCCATATTGTCTGTGTTGTTCTCTTGCACATTACACCCTGGCCACAGTTTCCCTACTCCTTCTAGTGCTCCTTCCTGGATCCGCTCACCCCTTCATCTCCCTGCAGAAAACAATAGGCCTCCAAGAGACAACAACCACCAAACATGACAAAACAAAATACAATAATAAAAGGCAAGCCAACAGCCAACATCAAACGAAATGGAGAAAAACTTACAGCAAGCCCACTGAAATCAGGAACAAGACAAGGTTGTTTGATTAGAGTTACTCCAAGTTATTTTATGATATTTGTGGCTATTATGAAGGGTGATATTTCTCTGATTTCTTGGCCCACTTATCATCTGTGTACAGGAAGACTGCTGATTTTGAGTTAATCTTGTATCCTGCTACATTACTGAAAGTGTTTATAAGTTGTAGAAGTTCCTTGATAGAATTCTTGGGATCGCTTAATGTAAACTATCAAATCATCAGCAAATAGTGAGAGTTTGACGTCTTTTTCTATTTGTATCCCCTTGATCTCCTTCTGTTGTCTTTTTGTTCTAGCTAGGACCTCAAGAACTATATTGAATAGATATGGAGAGAATGGACAACCTTGTCTTGTTCCTGATTTCAGTGGGATTGCTGTAAGTTTTTCTCCGTTTTGTTTGATGTTGGCTTGCTGTATATTGTCTTTATTATGTTTAGGTATGTTCCTTGTACCCCTGTTCTCTCCAAGACCTTTATCATGAAGGGATGTTGTATTTTATTGAAAGTTCTTTCAGCATCTAATGTCTCTCCAGGATTTTTATCATGGAGTAGTGTTGGAATTTATCAATGACTTTTTCATGATCTAATGAAATGATTATGTGGGCTGGCTCTGGTCTTTTTTGAAAGACTTAATGGCTGTTTCTATTTTATTAGGGGTTATAAGTCTATTTAAACATTTATCTGATCTTGATTAAACTTTAATAAGTGGTACCTATCAAGAAAATTATACATTTCTTTTATATTTTGCAATTTGATGGAGTCTAGGTTTTTAAAGTATGTCTTCATGATTCTCTGAATTTCTTTGGTGCCTGTTGTGTCCTAGTTTTTTCTTCTGATTTTGTTAATTTGGATATTCTCTCCAGCTTTTAGTTAGTATGGATAAGGTTTTGTCTATTTTATTTATTTTCTCAACGAACCAACTCTTTGTTTAATTTTTTCTTTGTATTGTTCTCTTTGTTTCTATTTTATTGATTTCAGTCCTCAGTTTGATTATTTCTTGCCATTACTCCTCTTGGGTGTGATTACTTCTTTTTGTTCTAGAGCTTTCAGGTATATTGTTAGGTTGCTAGTATGAGATCTCTCCAATTTCTATATGTAGACACTTAGTGTTATGAACTTTCCTCTTAGTATTGTTTTCATTGTGTCCCATAAGTTTAGGTATGCTGTGTATTCATTTTCATTTAATTCTAGAAAGTCTTTAATTTCTTTCTTTCTTTCTGTCTTGACTCAGTTTTCATTCAGTACAGAGTTGTTCAGTTTCCATAAGTTTGTAAGTTTCCTGTTTTTATTGATTTCTAGCTTTGGTTCGTGGTGGTCTTGTAGGATGTGGGGAGTTATTTCCACTTTCTTGTACCTATTGAGATTTGCCTTGTGTCTGAGGATGTAGTTGGTTTTGAAAAAGGTTCCATGAGGTGCATAAAAGAAGGTATTTTTTTTTTTTATGTTTGGGTGAAATGTTCTGTAAAGATCTGTTAGGTCCATTTTGTTTATAACATCTGTTAACTCTAGCATTTATTAGTTAAGTTTTTGTATGACTTGCCCATTGATGAGAATGGAGTGTTAAAGTCTCCCACTAGCAATGAGGATTAATACGTGATTTAAGCTGTAGTAGTGTTTCTTTTACACAATGGGTGCCCTTGTGTTTAGGACATAGATATTAAGAATTGAAATGTCATATTGGTAGATTTTTCCTTTGATGAGTATGGAATGTCCTTCTCCATCTTTTTTGATTAGTTTTGGTTTGAAGTCTATTTTGTTAGATATTAAAATGGCTACATCTGCTTGATTTGTAGGGCTATTTGTATTGTAGATCTTTTTCTAACATTTTACCTTGAGATAATGTTTATCCTTGATGGTGATATGTGTTTCTTATATGCAGCAGAAGTGTGGATCCTGCTTTTGCATCTATTCTGTTAGTCTGTGTCTTTTTATTCAGGAATGGAGACCATTGATATTGAGAGATATCAATGAACAGTGATTGTTGATTCCCGTTATTTTGTTGTTGTTGGTGGTCATAGTGATGATGATGATGATGATGGTGTGTGTGTGTGTGTGTGTGTGTGTGTGTGTGTGTGCATGTGTTTTTCTCTTCTTTTGGTTTTGCTGGTGTGAGATTATTTATTTTCTGTGTTTTTATGGGCATAGTTACCTTTATTAGTTGGAATTTTCTTTCTAGCACCTTCTGTAGGAATGGATTTGTAGATAGATATTGTTTACATTTGACTTTGTCATTGGATATTTTATTTTATCCATCTATGGCGATTGAAAGTTTTGCTGGGTTTATGAGGGATTCCCCTCTGTATGCTGTGATTACCATTAATGAATAAAAAAACTGCTTTTGACCTATAGCAGGGCAGAACTTAGCTAGGAGGAAAAAACTAAACTGAATGCTGGGAGGAAGAAGGTGGAGTCAGTGAGAAGCCATGTAACCCCACCGAAGACAGATTCCTGAACTTTTATCCAGTAAGCCACTGCCACGTGGTGATAGACAGATTAATGGAGATGGGTTAAATTAATATGTAAGAACTAGCCAATCAGAAGTTAGAGCTAATAGGCCAAGCAGTGATTTCATTAACACAGTTTCTGTGTGGTTATTTTGAATCTGAGCTGCCAGGCAGCCAGGAAACAAACAAGCTGGGTATAGTGGTCTTGACTGGCATCTGTGGTCTTTTAGAGTCTGTAGCACATCTCTCCAGGCCCTTCTGGCTTTTAGAGTCTCCATTAAGAAGTCAGGTATAATTCAAATAGGTCTGACTTTATAAATTATTTGGTCTTTTTTGTTCCCTTGAATGTCTTAGTGTCCTTTCTTTGTTCTGTAGGCTCAGTGTTTTGATTACAATGTTGTGAGGGGACTTTCTTTCCTAGTCCAATCTATTTGGTGTTCTGTATGCTCCTTTACCTTTAAGACATCTCCTTCTTTAGGTTAGGAAAATTTTCATTTATGATTTTGTTGAAAATTCTTTCTTTGTTTTTGAGCTGGTATTCTGTTCCATCCTCTAGTCCTATTATTCTTAGGTTTGGTTTTTTTCATTGTGTCTCAGATTTCATGGATGTTTCATGTCAGGAATTTTTTTTTAAGGTTTAACATTTTCTGTGACCAATGTATCCATTTCTTCTATCATATTTTCAATGCATGAGATTCTCTCTTCCATCTCTTATACGCTGTTGGTGAAGCTTGCCTCTATAGTTTCTGTTTGGATTCCTACATTTTTTCATTTCCAGAATTCCCCCAGTCTGTGCTGCCTTTGTTGCTTTCTATTCCCATTTTCCGATTCTGAACAGTTTTGTCTGTTTCCCTCCGTTGTTTGTTTTTCCTGCCCTTCTTTAAGTGATTTACTAATTTCATCTTTAAGGACCTCATCTTCATATAAGTGGCTTCAAGGTCTTTTTCTTGTGCTTTTGCTATCCTTCCAGGCCCTGCTGTGGCAGGATAGATGGGCTCTAGCTGAGGCAATATCATCCTGGTTGTTATTGATTGTGTTTTTACAGTGGTGCCTAGGCATCTGGGCTTGGGATGATTATAGGTCTAGTTGCTGATTTCTGAGTTTGTTGTTGTGGGGTGGGTGTTTTGTTCCTTGATTTATAGTTCCTCTCTGGATTTCAATAGAGTGTGGTGGCTGTGTGTTGCCAGTTTTACTGACTTGCTCAGCTGGGCTGGTGTGTTCACATGGAATGCCTTCTGGTGTTTGAATCTGGGGTGCAGCAACAAGTGGGGTGAGGGAAGTCAGGAAGGGATGGTCTATGGGATCCACAGGACATGTGGATGGGGTGAGGGGAGGGAGGCTGCAGCTGGTGTTCTGTTGCAGTGCTGGGGTGACCATGAAGGATTGGGTCAGCTGGGGGAACAGAGAGGTCAGAGAAGGTCTTCAGGCAGGCTGTCTGGTCTTCTGGCCATGTGGCCTGTTTTTGAACAAGGGTTTGTCTGCCTGAGCTGGGGGCTGGGATGCAGTGGGAAAGGAAGACCAGGAGAGGGTGAACTGTGGGATCCACAGGAGGCATGGAGTGGGGCCAAGGGAGGCTGCAGCTGCTGTTCTGTTGCAGCACAAGGATGAGCCTGAGGGGAACAGAGAGCAGAGGGAGCCCCATATTGTAAAGTGTGATGTGAAGCCGATTTACTCACTGCCGCAAGTTCAGTGTCTATTTCTTCTGGGATTGTAACTCCCAACTCTCGGTTTCCTGCAGATCCACTTTCTACCAAAGCTAAGCATCTCACCTCAACTGATAGGTCCAAGCTTGGGATCCTGACTACCTGATTCACAAAGCTTCCCCCTCTTAACTCTGTAGTTTAACTGGGATCAGAGAAGGCAAGTCAGTCTGAGGAGATGAACAACTCTGGGATTACACTCTTCTTTCCTCCATGTCTGTCCACACTGAGGCAGAAGGACGAGGCAGACATGAGAAAATGAGTAGAACTGGAGGGACACATGTCACTACCCCGAGTGTCTATCAAGTCCTGGCACGGGGTCCGGGAGACAGGTTTCTCAATATACTTTCTTCCCCCTAAACTATTCAAGGCTGAGACATTGCTGCCCATAACCAAAAGAGCCTTGGCTAGCTCACTTTGTAATTAGCCCTGGTAACTGTGGCTGGTTGGTTGGGAGTGTGTGTCCCACTGGTAAAGCCCAGGGTTGCCCTACAGTGAAAGCTCCCTGCTCCCCTTGGCTCATGCCGTTCGCTTTCTCCACTCATTGTTTTATAAACAGTCACATTGGATTTTATTTTTTTTCTGAAGAACTTCATCTCTGGGCTGATCCCTTTAAAATGTGTGGAGGATCTGGTAGCAGCTAGGATGTTTCAGGACCAGACTCCAAACCTTTAAGCCGTAGACCCAAGGAGTCCTCATGAGTCTCTGAACAGATAAAAATGTCCAGAGCTTCCTGCCCCAGTTTTGTCCCTTGCTCTTCCCACCTTCATCTTGTTTCCCTTTCGGTACTCTCAGCCTGACCTTTGGCTGTGGCTCTCAACCAGTATCAGCTACACCGTGACTGTAATTTACTGGCAATATCTCCCACTTACTGGATGCGTTCCCAGTTCTCCATTTCTGAGCATGGGGTCAACTGAGACCTTGTTTTGAGTAAGGCCTCTCAGCCTTATGCACCTTTGTTAATAAGAGCAAGCATCGAAAAGCACCAAAAACTATTGAAAATCATGTGATTAGGGCAGTTCCAGTGCATCATGAATTACTCCTTCCCTAGTCAGGACCTCACTCTATACCCCAGGCTGTCCTTTAGTTCACAAACCTCCCTCCTCAGTCTCCAGAGAGCTGGGATTGTGAGCATGCACCGCCACACCTGGCTTAATCCCTGCTTTTAACATAGGTCAATAGCATCATTTTTTTTTTCTCCTACAAAAGTGGCCCCCGTTCAGAGGAGCACAGCTTACTATAAATTATACATACATACAGCAAAGAAAGACAGATACCCCATCAGTGTTCTAGGAACACAAAACACTCTTTCAAGCCATGCCATCCAAATAATGCCTCCTTACCTTAACATGTTCTTCCCTTTAGATACAGTCACAGTAATTTGAAAGTAAAAATATCAGAAAAAACAGGCCGAATTTGTTACCAAAAACGGCATCCTGCTGATCGTTTCTAACGTGCCCCTCGAACATCACTTTGAGCAGCAAACCGTTCCTAACACAATTAAGGTCTTTTAGCCAGTGCAGGTTCTACCTGAGGTTAAAAATCACAAGTGCTGGAAAAAACACTGAATGGCTGTTCTTCTAAGTGGAAGTAGGCAGCTAAGCACTTGGGGATCACGTCTAAATGGCGCTTGGCTTCTTACCCATGAAAGCTACTGCTGGGGGAGAAGAAAGACTGCTGTAGGCCTCTGTGAAGACCCAACTCCCGTTGGCTTGGAATGCTCAATCAGCATGTGTGGAACAGGTAGAGATGGAAATGACAGTGCTGCTTATTGAGCTGCATCCCTCATAGCTACGGTGCGACAGCACTTTGAGTAAGGACTGTCGCCCCACACTAGCCATACACATGGTCTTCTTCATGTGGGCCAAAGGTGGCAGAGGCTCGCTTAAGGTTCTAGCGTAGCGTCAACTCTTTCTTTTGGACTGTTTACGTCCTTACGCACTCATTTAGAAGGGTGCTGGTTATCACATTGCAATACAGGTCGCTGTTGTTTGCCAGAGGTCAGAGCAGGGGCAGCATGGCGGAGTGGGGGTGGGAGGAACAGAAGGACCAAGTACTCACGTAGTTTTGAGACATGAGCGTTCTGCACTCAGCACAGGCGTGCGGCTGGGCACCCGGCAGGAGCCCTCTGGGCTCTGCCTGTTTCTGCCCTCAGATGCTGAGGCCACAGGTGCAAGCCAACACAAGGATGTGGGGAAACCTCATCTAGCACAATCGCACTGTTTTAATCGTTTCTAAGTATTTAACTCAAGAACTGAACCCAGATCCTTCAGTCTGCAGCAAGCACGTTACGCACTGACCCATTTCTCCAGCTCTGTGGTTGCTTTTAGCATTTGAATTGTGAACAAAATCTGATACTAGGTAAGATCTCTGATTCTTGTGAAGCTGGCATACCCTCCCCAGGCCCTCACAATGACTTCTCATTTTCTTACTGTAGTGGCAATGTGACACTAATATCTACCTATTGATGCTCATTGTTCTGTGCTTTATATAGAATATCCCTAAGAGCCCCACTTGAAATGTTTTTGTGTGTCTTGTAGTTATTCTTTAGTAGGTTATTGAAATTGCTGTCTTGTTTAAACACTTGTATTAAATATTTAAATTTCTTCAAAAGATCATTCTCCATCTATTGAGGTGATAAAATGATGTTTCTTTTCTAACATATTAATCTGGCAAGTTACATTATTGAGTGTTAAATCAACCTGTATTCCTGGAATGGACACAGACCGGCTGTGATGCCCTTAATACACATGGCTGGATCTAGCCTACAACATCTTTTAGATGTCTAGGAAAGGGATTAGCCCAACTTTTTCTTTTACTTTCTTTTTCCAATTTTTTTTCCCTAGACAGGGTTTCTCTGTGTAGCCCTGGCTGTCCTGGAACCTGTTCTGTAGACCAGGATGGCTTCAAACTCAAGAGTTCTGCCTGCCTCTGCCTCCCAAGTACTGGGACTAAAGGTGAGCACCACCACTGCCTGGCTTACTTTTTATAACTTTTGATACCAAGGCAATATTTTTTATATATAAGCTGAGACTGTTTCTTGTTTGTATTTCCTAGAAGTTCTAATTCCAATTTTTTTCATTATTTGTGGAATGGTTTTTCATTTAATTTCTTCCTTCCTACCTCATTTTCTTTTTAGACAGGGTGTCTATCTAAACCCTGCTGTCCTGGCACTCACTATGTCAGCAAGCTGGCCTTAAACTCACAGAGTGTCTCCTTCCTCTGTTCTGCCTCTGCTAGGATTAAAGGCTTGTGCCACTGGCCTTTGATTCTATTCTAAATTGATGTAATAATTATATATGCATATATAATATATACCTTGATGTTTTGATGTCTTTGCACATCATGAAGTATTTCTATCCAGGTGATTAACACCCATCTCCTCACACATCATCTGAGAAGATCTTTACTAATTCATTATTTTAAAATGATTGTAGAGCTACTTGGGCTCTCTGTTTCTCTGTGAGACACATGTGGTGAATTGCTTTTCTCCAGAGGCATTTGTCAGTGGCATCTTTTCTGTTTCCCACTCGTCTATCACAGGCTCCACTTTCATTTGTCTTTCATTTGTGATATAGCTGTGTGTCTTTTTTTTCTTTTACTTGATTAGGCTAAGCCAAAAGCTTAGTGTTTTACTAACAGTCTCAAGGGTATCTTTTGGTATCCACTGGTATTACTATTGGCTCTTGTGTCTTTGATCTCTGTATTGTTGATTCCTGTTCTTGTGCTATTCTTTCTAATTGTTTTGTAAAGATGTTGATATTTATCAGAACTGATTAAGATGCTCAGTTATTAGTTCCTGTGTAATGGTATGTGTATATGTGTGTGTGTGAATGAGTGTATCATGACATGCGTGTGAGAACAGAGGACACCTTTTGTTGGAGGGAGGGGCTATTTGTTCGTCCTGGCCACCCGACTAACTTAGCCCTGAGATAACCACACAGAAATTGTATTCATTAAATCACTGATTGGCCCATTAGCTTTAGTTTCTTATTGGCTAATTCTTACATCTTAATTTAACCCATTTATATTAATCTGTGTATCGCCACGTGGCAGTGACTTACCAGGTAAAATTCCCAGCGTCAGTCTCCAGCGATCCATGGTGTCTCTTCTACTTTGCTTTCTTTCTCCCAGCATTCAGTTCTGTCTTCCCTACCTACCTAAGCTTTGCCCTGTCAACAGGCCCAAAGTGGTTTCTTTTTTAATCAATGAAAGCAACACAAAGACAGAAGGACCTCCTACACCATTTCCCCTTTTCTGTTTAAACAAAATGGAAGGCTTTAACTTTAACATAGTAAAATTACATATAACAAAATAGTTATCAAGCAAGAATTACAGTTACAATATTTATATCTAATTTATTTTTATCATAACTAAGGAAAACTATAACTATAAATTCTCCATAAAAGACTCCAGAAAAATATAATATGTATGTAAACTATGTAAACTGGAAGTGCATTGTAAGCAACTTCCAAAACTCTAGAATTAACAGAGATATCTTGCTGCCTGGACAGTCACCCAAAGTTCTTTTGTACCGTTGGGGCATCCATCTTCACCCTACAGGCCCATAGTATCCAGCAGACTTTTCCATGAAGTAGGAAATTTTAAAGACAGTTCAGCCTACATTGACAATTTTCAGTCACTTTCTTTGTGTCCTGCAGAATATCTGGCAGACTCTTTCATGAAGCAGAAACCCTGAAGGATCGTTTCACCTTTAGGCAAGTTCAGCAGTCATTGCTCAGTGGGTCCTTCATGTCCAGTTTATGCAAGAGTCCAAGCAAGAGCAGTTTCTTGCCCAAATATCTAACCAACTCCATAAGGAACATCTTTGATGCCCATCTTCCTCTTGAAGTAGATTGATGCTGCCAGGAACAGATGTATCTCATTGTCATGGAAAGGCCTAAATTCTTAAACATTTTAGATGCTATATTCTAAAGGTCTCTGAAAGATTTGAAGAATCCCTATCCATCTGAAATACTTCTCTGTACATCTAGATAATCTAACTAACATGACTACAAACTTGACTATTATAGATGATTATCTATTAACCTATATTTCTTAATTATACATTACATTTTTAAATGAACTACACAATAATAATACCTTAATGAAGAGCAGAAATATACATATAACAAAATTGACCTTAAATTTGTACCAATAAACCAAGATCCATATCAATGCAAATTATTCATATCTATATCATATCCCCCTTTAAATATAAAAGAACATTTATAAACAATATTTGGGAATGTGGGCATAGTTCTGTCCATACTGCTTCCTGCTGTTTGGGGGCACTGTTAATCAGGTCTTTCATGGTGTATTCTGTGTGGTAGGTTTATCTCAGTCAGCAGTTGGGCAAAGTATTTTCTTTGTAGGGGTGTTTACAGAAACCTTTCAGGGGGTCTTGTTCCGTGATACCACACTAGTCTGGAAGCAATTCACAGGTTCTCATTTCTGTGGAAAGAAGAGAAGAACTTTTCCAAAGCAACATATCCTTAGACCCAAATTTGAAAGTCATGATAACTTTATAATATATATACTGGTTTAGTTTAGCAGCCCATACAACGAAATGTCTTTCTGTACCTAGCTCATTCACAGTCAAAAAATTCAAAGATAACACAATAATATACATAATCCAGATTCTCTGTGAATTTTCCATTTTTACATGGCTTATTTTTCTTTACTTCTTTTAATCTATGACTGTCTTACTTTGTCCCTTTAAAGACTTTACCCTTTTTAAGCATTAACTTTATTTTATGATTCTCTATACATTTTTTCTTCTCTCTCCCAAGCCTATGTATATTTATCCAATACTGTGATCCATTTAGAGTCCTTTTTTCATCTGAATTTGTCTTTATTGTGTATCTGTAATTATTTTCTGATCAGAAGCATTTCTTAAAATGCTAAGCAGCTTGGTCTCAGTGGCCCTGGCTGCTGGCTCCGCCTCTCTCAGGCTTTAAATATGGTGGAGGTAGTTCACCTCAGCTCTAGGACTGCCGGGTGGAAGCCATCCTCATCACCTAAACTCTGGGTAGCTAAATCTGTCTTGTAGCACACTGCACAGCCTGGAAATATCTCTGTGTATGGCAGCGGGAATCCGCCATGCTGTCCTGCTTGTGCACACCTAGTAGACTTGATCCCACCGCCTGAGCCAAGTAACAGACATGGTCTCAGCTACTTTCCTCCCAACCCCGAGTGGGCACACAAACACCTGGGCCCACAAATGCCATTGAAATGCTCCATAGTCAGAGTTTGCACTAGCAGCATGACCCAGGAAGCTGCATTTTAAAACCGTGCAGCTTTTGTTGCTGTGGCTGCTGCTGAGTCAGGAAAACCTCTCTGGAAAGAGCTGTGGTACACCGCCAGCAAACAGCAAGAGCTGTGTTAAATTCTGTATTTTTATTTTTTGTTTAGAATTCTTTTCCAAGCCCTCTCAGGTTTTACATGGATTTAGTTGGCCACGTGGGTGCCAGATGTGGATGGAAGCTTAAAAGAAATCCCACACTAGCTCAGAATTGAAAAATAGATGGTTATTTATTTAGGGCTAGACTCACAAATCAGAATCCTCTGTTTGAACAGAGATCAGAAAATGAATCCCGCAACCGGAACAGAGAGGCCGGAAAAGAGAACAGGTGCGTGCTCTACATTGACATATATGGTATAAGAGGCCACACCCCAATGGGCAGGTAACCACTAGCAACCATTGAGCATCAATCCGTTTCTTTCACCCAGTTGGGGATCAAGCTCATTGTTGTTTTGCTGCTAAGCTGTCCCGTTGCTTCCCAGTTTTCCTGTCTCCACCTCCCACGTCCCAGCAGGGGAGCGGGGATTACAGACAAGTACACTAAAGTGTCCATCCAGTTTTTATGTGGGTTCTGGGGGGTCAGAACCTGGATCCTCAGGCTTGAGTGCTCAGAGTTTACCCTCAGGAGCATTTTTCAGAAATAGTTTTTGAAGAACTTGAGGTTCTATGATATTCCAGTGAGATACCTCAAATGTCACCAGGACATGGATTTATTAAAGTCTAGAATATCTTATCTGAAAAATTACACCGTTTTATTTTTTTCTAAGTATTAAACTTTAACTTTTTGTCCTTTATCTTCTCTGCTCAATATATGAAATATTAGATTTTCACAAATGATTACTTTGACATTTCATGATGTGTAGTCCTTAAGTGTATTTTAATTTAATTTAAGTGTATTTTAATTTTCATAACTGTTTCATCTTTGACTCATGCATTATTAAGAAATATTTTCTAATATCATAATTTTCTTTTCATCCATGTCTAATTAGGTTAAAACATCAACTTTAGATCTTAAGTCTAGTTTGTGTCTATATCTCAGTTACGAAGATTTAAATTTTAAATTGTGTGTATGTATGTGTGGTATATGCTTGTGTACATGCTTGCGTGTGTGCACATGCATGGAGGACAGAAGTCAATATCATATGTCTTCCTCTATCTGTTTTGTGTGAAGGGCAGGTTTTCTCACTGAACCTGGAACTCACTGATGGACTAGGTCAGTGAGCTTCTATGATCCACCTCTCTCCACCTTCTATTGCTGGTATCACAGATAAACACTGCTATACCTCAGTGGTGCCTGGGGATTTGAACTCAGATCTTTATGCTTGTGCTGAAGATACATCACCCACTGACCATAAGGGTCATAAGTCCCTTTACTTTTTTTTCCATTCTATGTGTATGTGTGTGTATGCACATGTGTGTGTGTTCCTTTATATGGGTTTATATACATGAATACTGGGCAGGTCAGATTCTTCAGATCCTCCTGGATCTGGGGTTACAAATGGCTGTGAGCTGCCCTGCTTGGGTCCTGGAACTTGGATCCCCCGAAAGAGTGGTAAGAGCCATCTCTTCAGTCCCAGATCGTAAATTCTTCGGTGATGGCTGGCACCAGTGGTAATATTATTTTAAATTTCCTTCCACAGGTACAGCAGAGATGCCATTTTTTTAGAGGCTCTCTTTACTGTAAGTCACCTTTCTTCTAGTTCATTCATCAGTGATGCTGATGTCTGGCTTCTTTAGGAAATCTCGTGAAGCAGATGCACTACTTTGGAGTATTTTGAGTTCATGGAATATATAGTATTATGAATTATTATAATTATATATTGAAGAATATTTGTCAAACTACTAAAAATCAAATGTGTGATGTATTAATATGTATGATTTTTAAAATTATATGGTTTAGTGATTTGCCTAATAACTACCATAATTGCAAAACAGTAATAATGAGCATGGGCATGACTTCAAGGTGTCTGCAGAACCCTGATATGGCACAAAGCATCTCTGATTTATTCTGTAGGCAAGAACAGCAATTGCTCCAACTACTGTCCTTTGTTTTTTACATTTTGCATAATAAGGAATTTTAATATGAAAATAAAGATGTGATTTTTTTTCTGTTCAAATCTATTCAATTTTCTTACAAATAATTTGAAACTTGTCAGACTTCAGGGTTAAGAATCCCTGGACAGGACTTTGGACTCTTGTCTCCCAGTGGCCCTTGGCTTTTACCATACAGGGCAGTTTCTGGCTTAAACCAGCCATGAAAGGTGAATGATGTGCAACAGATGGCGGCGGAGTAATAGAGCTATGGTGTTCATGAAGAAAGCGAGTAGTTACCGTGGGAGCTGAGCAAGGATGCAGTGTATTTCAGCTTGCTCTTGGTGATGATACTGAACCGGCTGGTATCTAGGAGCTCAGTCTGTTGAACTGTCAGAAGCAGGAGGATTTGCTTCTCCCATTATATTATAATTCATCTGTTTATTTTATGTCCCGCTCACAGCATCCCCCCATCCTCTCCTCCCACTATGCCCCTACTGGTCACCCCCAAGTCCCCTCCTCTTCCATCTCCAGGAAAGGGCAGGTCTTGTATGAATATCAATAAAACATGGCATATCAAATTGCAGTAGGAATAAGCAACTCCCCTTGTATTAAAGCTGGACAATGTGATCCAGTATGAGGAGTAGGGTCCCAAAAGCCACTGAAAGAGTCAGAGACAGCCCCTGTTCCTGCTGTTAGAAGTTCCACAAGAGGACCAAGCTATACAACTGTAAAATGCATGCAGAGTACTGAGGTCAGTCTCATGCAGGCTCCCTGTGGTCAGTTCAGTCTCTGTTAGCCCCATGAGTACAGATTAGTCAATTGTGTAAGCCTTCCCATGGTGTCCTTGACCCCTCTAGCTCTGCTTTTTCCTCCTCCTCCACAGGAGTCCCAAACTCTGCCCAATGTTAGTCTGTGGGTCTCTGCATCTGCCTTCATCAGTTGTTGGATGATGCCTCTCTGATAACAACTGGACCATGCACCAATCTGATCATAGGAGATAGCCAGTCCGGGCTACTTATCCATTATTGCTAGATATCTAAATTGGGATCTTCCACATAGACTCCTGGGAGCTTCCCCTGGGCCAGGCTTCTGCCCAAGCCCTCCCCCGACAGTCCCCTTAGCACTCTTACCCTCTCCCTTGCCCCTCTAAACCTGGTCACTCAGGTTTTCATCCCCATCCATCCTCAGTCTACCTCTATTTCTCCTTCCCAGGGAGCTCCAGGTGTCCTCTCATGACCCTCCTTGTTTCCTAGTCTCTCTGGGTCTGTGGATTGTAGCATAGGTTTCCTTTATTTAACAGCTAATATCCACTTGCGAGAGAGTACATACCATGTTGACTGTGTTACCTCACTCAGGATGATCTTTTTCTAGTTCCTTCCACTTGCCTTTAAATTCCTGTGTCCTTGTTTTTAATAAGTGAGTAATACTCCATTGCATATATGTCCCATATTTTCCTTATCCATTCCTCAGTTGTGGGGCATCTAGGTTGTTTCCAGGTTCTAGCTATTACAAATAAAGCTACTACGAACATAGTTGAGCAAGTGTCTTTGTGGTATGATTGAGCATCCTTTGGGTATATGCCCAAAAGCAGTATAGCTGGGTCTTGCAGTAGGTTGATTCCCAGTTTTCTGAGAAACTGCCCCAATGACTTTCAAAGGAACTGCACAAGTCTGCACTCCCACCAGCAATGAAGAAATGTTCTCCTTGCTCCACATCCTTTATGGCATGAGTTGTCACTTTTGTTTTTGATCTTAGCCATTCTGACAGGTGTAAGATGTAATCTCAGAGTCATTTTGATTTACAATTTTCCTGATGGCTAAGGGTGTTGAACACTTCCTTAAGTGTTTCTTGACCATTTCAGATTCTTTTGTTTAAAATTCTCCATTTAGATCTGTACTCCATTTTTAATTGGATTATTTGATTTGTTGATAGTCAGTTTCTTAAGTTCTTTATATTTTGGAAATCAATCCTCTGTTGAATGTGGGGCTGGTTCTGTAGGCTGCCATTTTGTTTTATTGATGGTGTCCTTTGCCTCACAAAACTTTTCAATTTCATGAGGTCCCATTTATTAATTGTTCATCTCAGAGCATGCGATATTGGTGTTCTGTTCTGGAAGTTGTCTCTTGTTCCTATACATTCCAGATTATTTCCCATTTTCTCTTCTGTGAGGTTCAGTGTATCTGAATTTATGTTGAGGTAATTGATCCACTTGGACTTGAGTTTTGTGCAAATATGGATCAATTTGCATTCTTCTACATACCGATATCCAGTGAGACCAAAACACCATTTTGTATTCAACATTTGTTGAAGATGCTTTCTTTTTTTTCATTGTATAATTTTAGCCTCCTTGTCAAAAATCAAGTGCCCATAGGTGTATGGGTTTACATCTGGGTCTTTGATCAATTCTATTGGTTCCCCTGTTTTTAGGACAATACCCTGCTGTTTTTATTACAATGGTTCTGTAGCAAAGCTTGAAATCAGGGATGGTAATACTTATTGAAGTTCTTTTATGTATAGGATTGTTTTAGCTATCCTATATTTTTTTGTTTGTATATAGGAGGGCTACTGATTTGTTGACTGAGTATATGGTAAATTTTGGAGAAGGTTCCATGTGGTGCTGAAAAGAAAGTTTATTCCTTTATGTTTGGATGAAATGTTCTGTCGATATCTGTTAGGCCCATTTGAGTCATTACATCTGTTAGTTCCATTATTTCTCTGTTTAGATTCAGTCTGGATGACCTGTCCATTGTGAGAGTAGGATGTTTAAGTCTCTTGCTATTATTGTGAGTTCTGTGTGTGATTTAAGCCTTATTAATGTTTCTTTTACACATATGGGTGCTCTTACCTTTGGGGTGTAGGTGTTCAGAATTGAGATATCATGTTGGTAGATTTTTTCCTTTGATGAATAAGAAATTCCATTTTCTATTTCTTTTGATTAATTTGGTTGGAAGTCTATTTTGTCAGATATTAGGATAGCTATACCATCTTATTTCTTTGATTCATTTGATCAAAATCTTTTTCTAACCCTTTACACTGAAGTAATGTCTATCTTTGATGGTGAGATGTGTTTCTTGTATGCAGCAGAATGTTGGATCCTGTTTTTGTATCCAATCTATTACCTTGTGTCTTTTTATTGGCAAAATGAGTTTATTTATATTGAGGGATATTAATGACCAATGATTGTTAATTCCTGCTATTTTGTTATTGGTGGTGATGGGTTTTTTTTTGTGTGTGTGTGTGTGTCTATGGGTTCCCTTCTTTGAATTTTGCTGGTACAAATTTTTATTCATTGTCTGCATTTTTTATGGGTGTAGTTGGCTTCCCGGGACTGGAGTTTTCATTCTATTACCTTCTGTCAGGTTGGGTTTGTGAATATATATTGTTTAAATTTGATTTTGTCATAAAATACCTTGTTTTCTCCAGGTATGTTGATGAACAATATTGCAGGGTATAGTATTCTGGGATGACATCTATGATCTTTTAGAGTTTACAAGATATTACTCCAGGCCCTTCTGGATTTTAGGGTCTCTGTTGAGAATTCAAGTGTGAGTCTAATAGGTTAACCTTTATATGTTACTTGACCTTTTCCCCCACCACTTTTAATATTCTTTCTTTGTTCTGTATGTTTAGTGTTTTGATTATCATGTGGTGAAGGGATTTTCTTTTCTGATCCAATCTATTTGGTGTTCTGTAAGCTTCTTGTACCTTTATATGTATGTCCTTATTTAGGTTGCAAAAATTTTCTTCTATTATTTTGTTAAATATATTTTCTGGGTTTTTGAGTTGGATTTCTTCTTCTTCTTCTTCTTCTTCTTCTTCTTCTTCTTCTTCTTCTTCTTCTTCTTCTTCCTCTTCCTCTTCCTCTTCCTCTTCCTCTTCCTCTTCCTCTTCCTCTTCTTCTTCTTCTTCTTCTTCTTCTTCTTCTTCTTCTTCTTCTTCTTCTTCTTCTATTCCTATTATTCTTAGGTTTGTTTTTTTCATGGTGTCTCAGATTTATGTTAGGAAATTTTTAGATTTAACATTTTCTTTGACTGATGAATCTACTTCCTCTACCGTGTCTTCAACACCTGAGATTCCCTCTTCCATCTCTTATATTCTGTTGGTGATGCCTG
This sequence comes from Myodes glareolus, assembly GCF_982192425.1. Classification (NCBI taxonomy): domain Eukaryota; kingdom Metazoa; phylum Chordata; class Mammalia; order Rodentia; family Cricetidae; genus Myodes; species Myodes glareolus. The sequence goes on along the minus strand of NC_142029.1, from coordinate 81,868,287 downwards.
CATTTGTAGTTCCTGTTCTCTTACCCAGATTTTCCATTTCCAGGGTTCTGTTCATTTGTGTTTTCTTCTTTTAAAATATTTATTTTTTATGTATACAATATTCTGTCTTAGTGTATGCCTGAAGGCCAGAAGAGGGCACCAGACCTCATTACTGATGATTGTGAGCCACCATGTGCTTGCTGGGAATTGAACTCAGGACCTTTGGAAGAGCAGGCAATGCTCTTAACCGCTGGGCCATCTCTCCAGCCCTTGTGTTTTCTTTAATGCTTCTATTTCCATTTTTAGGTCTTGAATACTTTCCTTTATCTGTTTGTTTGTTTTTTCTTTGTTATCTTTTGGGGATTTATTGATCTCTCCCCAGTTTTTGTTTTTTTCTCAATTTCTTTAAGGGATTTGTTCATATCCTTTTTAAGAACCTCTGTCATCTTCATAAAGTAATTTTGAGGGCCATTCTCTAATGCTTCAGCTGTGTTGGATTGTTCAGATCTTGCTGTTGTGGGATAGCTGGGCTCTGGTGATGTCATATTGTCTTTTCTGTTATTGATTGTGTTCTTTCACTGGCTTTTAGGCCTCTAGATTTGGGATGATTTTAAGTCTAGCCTTGATTCCTGCATTTGTCTTTGTTGGATGGGAGTTTTGTTCCTTGGTTTCTCTTTCCTTTCTGGTCTTATGGTCTAAATGGCCAGGGTTCTGGTAACTAGCATATCTTCAGGTTCAGTAGAGTGTCCCCTCTGGAATTTTTTTTTTTTTGAGTCTCTGGGTTCCTAGGTTTGCCCTGGCCTCTTGCAAGGTCAAAGTCCTCTTTCAAAGTTGTAGACTAGGATATGGAGCCCAAGGGAGGGAGTGAAGACTGGGGTTCCGAGATCTGGTCTGACCTCTGGGGTGTCCCTAGGACTAGCCTGGATTCCAGCACAGTTGCTGTCACTGGGGTCCCTAGATCCGGCTTGTGGTCCAGTAAAGCTGAAATCTTCTGAAGCAGACCTAGGATTTCTAGGTTTGGCCTGGCTTCTGATAAAGCAGAAGTTGTCTTCTGAGGCTGTAGACCAGGATGTGGAGCCAGAGGAGGGGGCAGTATGGCAGGGGGTGCAGTCTGGGGTTGTTGAGTAGACTTAAAGGGATTTTATGGGTGGTGGGCAGTGTCTTATCTGGGGTTCCTAGGACCAACCTAACCCCTAATAAAGCTGCTAGGGTTGTGGGCTCTGGTATAGAGCCCAGGGAAGGGGGTCTTTTCCCATTATTTTCAAATCTTAAAGGATGAAGACCCTTTCTTTTTGTTGTTTATGTTAAACTCACATCAGGGGATCGCTCTCTCTCTCTCTCTCTCTCTCTCTCTCTCTCTCTCTCTCTCTCTCTCTCTGTGTGTGTGTGTGTGTGTCTGTGTGTGTATGATGAATATATGGTAAAGATTTGCTGAGTGGTTAAGGAAATAGATGTGCAACCATGGTCCCTAAAGAGTGCTTCTGACTTTTCATTTCCAAGCCTGCTTCTGTGAACTATTAAAAGAATTTACAGTTTCAGGTTTTAAGTAATCCCCCTGTGAATAGAGCGTGACCTGTGTTCACAGGGAATATCCTAGCTACAGATCTAGATATCGAGATAATGAGTGAAATGTATACCAGGGATGGCTGTGTATAGATTGATTTGGCTCCAGAGATCAAGGAAGACTAGAATAGAGCCTCGTACACCAGCAGAAAGATGGCATCATTTTCTCTATGTTTAATTACTCTAATAAAGCCATCTTTAACGGGAGATGCGTTACCAGATTGTTGCTCAAACATTCAACTGTTAAGGACCACACTTCTGCAGTGAGACTAGTTTTCATTTTGTTTTATACCTTAACCTCAAGGACGAAATCTGCCAGACTTCTCCCTGCTGCCGCCACTCCAAGCTGCTGCCAAATGGGAGGTGACTGGCTGTAAATCAAGTCTGGGGACAACCGTAGTCCCAATGTAAGTTTCCTCAACTGTCACTGTCTCAAGCTACAGTTCAGAAGAAGGGGACAAACCCTGGACAAACATCCAGAGGTGTTAGGGACTCCAGTTGTTATGAAAGCTTAAAGCTGGGTGCACGTTATGTTTGTTCGCTCTGTAATTAATCTTCCCTTCGTAAAACATGACTGCTCTGTCGCTGCTCTGCCATTTGTTAAAAAGCAAATTATATATTACTTCTAGCACTCTGTTCACCTTTCAGCGACCGAAGTGTGGTGCTGCATAAGAAAAAGACGTGTTGTTCAGAATTCTCAGTGTTCTAGAGGGCCAAGCTTCTGCAGAGGAAGCAAACAGTGCACACAGAAAGGAGCACCAGAGCCATTTCAGATGTGTGGCACTCAAGCCCAACCCCCTTGAGCATGCGTGCCTGCGTACACTTTGGCATGGACAACCGCGGGTAGGTAGCTCACGTGGTTGGTCAGCTAAAAGGTCAAAAAAGAAAGCTTGATGAACAGGCCCCTCACTGCTGTGGGAGTTCCTAAAGTTCAAGCTAAGGAAGTAGAGATAAGGCAGGTTGGTAGCAGTGAGGTTTCCAGACCCTAGTACTGTTTGCCCTTCCGTTATTGCTCTGGGGAGAGTTTGGGGAGATGCATAGCTGATCTTTGGTAGAGAGGAGTGTTAAAAAACAGCCAGCTATTTTACGTATATTTCCTATGTTAAAGGTATGTGAAGACCCTAATCCCAGTGCCTGGGAATGTGATCTAATTTAGAAGTAGGGTTTTTGAAGTTGTAACCAAGAGTTCAGGCTCGTGTTCAGTGGGCCCTAGTGCAAGGACTAGTGTTCTTATAGGAGGAGGAGATGGGGCCCAGAGGCTCACACTGGGAGAAAACCCAGGGAGCCAGGAACAGAGGCTGGCGAAGGGATGCCGAGGACAACTGACGCTGGCAGAAGGCAGGGCACAGGGCAGATTTCTTCTGGAACTTGTGGGCTGGAAACCAGTCCTGCTGACTCGGTTTCTGACTTGTGGTTCCCGGACCACTGAAACGATAAACTGAGTTCTGAGTCACCTAGTTCCAGGTGTTTTGTGACTACAGCCCCAATGAGCTAAGACTGTGGTTCAGCAGCAATGCATTTCTGCTTTTTCTTTCTCTTTTATAGTTTGTAGTTCTTGTGTGATTTCCTCATTTGATCTACAACCCAGAAACCTAGCTGCTATCTATACATTGAGGCATTCAGGGATTTTGGAGTTGAAACTATATTTATTTTCATTGTCTTTAAAAATTATTATTAAAAAGTAATTTTCAAAACTATAGGCACCAGGTGTTGACAATATAGCTCAGCCGGTAGAGCCCTTGCCTAGCACCCGTGAAGTCTTGGGCTCCATCCTCAGCACACATAAACTGGATGAGCTGGTGCATACCTATAGCCATAGCACTCAGGGGTAGAGGCAGGACCATCATGAGTTCAAGGTCATCCTCTACTACCAATGAGTTTAAGGCTGGCATGGCCTTATAGGAGATGCGTTCTCCCTCCCTTCCTCCCTCCCTTCTTCCCTCTCTCCTTCCTCCTTCCCTCCATGTACACACACACACACACACACACACACACACACACATCATCATCATCATCATCATCATCTTCTTCTTCTTCTTCATCATCATCATCATCATCATCATCATCATTCTTGGTAAATTGAACCCCACTGCTTTTTGCCCCTTTCCTCATTGCCAATGAACTTTCAATTCTTTTCAGACCTCAATACATACAGAATTCCCTATATCCATAAGGATAATGTGAACAAGTAAGAAACAAAAGGAAAATCTTATAAGGTCTCAAATATTCTCTCTCTCTCTCTCTCTCTCTCTCTCTCTCTCTCTCACACACACACACACACACACACACACACACACGTACACTATTTACCCTATATTTCCGAGAAGAGAAATTTTGGGTCATCTGCATATAGGCCCACAGGTGGAGACACATGTCTTCCCAGACTTAGTCAGACATGCTCTGCCCCAGGCCACACTAAGCTTCCTTTGACGTGCAACACACATGCACAATGATCTTTTCTTTTGGCCTGTCCTGTCTAGTTCTTTCTATCTCTGCCACTAGATTCTTGGGGTCTGAGAGCAGAGCTGTTTGCCTTCTGTCCTTGTATGCTTTGTTTTCAGCATCCTGCCTGGCAAGGAGCAGGCTCTCAGCCTCGGAACAATGAGTCTCTGGCCTCAAGGGCCCCGCAGTGCAAGCTGGCACCTTTTGACAAAACAACATTGACAAATGGCAGCTGCTTTGTGTTTGAGCCCACATTTGTTAATGCTACTTTTAACAAGAGCTCCTGATTGCTGCAGTGGCACAGATACACCATAACAATGAGGATTAGCCTGAGATTAGCTCCTACAGCTGGGAAAAAGGAAGAAAATATTTATAGATGGGTGGAAGATTCAGGATGATAGTTTCAAATTCCTGGATATTTATGTTTTACCCAATTTTTCTCCTAGCAGCAGCTTCAGGCAACTGTGGACTCGTTTGCTTTAAATTAGGGATGTTTTGCTATTGACTTTGGGGAGCAGATCTGAGGTACTCCATGTCTTAGCTCCTCTGGCTGGGAAGTAATGGTGGTGGCTGCAATGAATCCCGTTCCCTCGCTGGAACCTGCTTGTTCAAGATTTATTGGCTATGGCTGCTGCATGTTAACACTTTTCTTGAAGTGGCCTTGATTATTTGTTTTCGGGAGGTGGCTTTCTCTCAGGCGTCCCACTGTCTAGCACTGGCCTAGGCTTGTCCGTCAGCAGCCGTGTCCACCACGGGCATGGTGCCAGCCGAGCACTGAAGGCTGAGTGGCTTTCTGTGCTTCCTCTAATCCCCCTTCCCCTTCCCTGCTATGTGTATTTCCATGATAAATCACCCAAGAAAGATTTCCAATGCATTTCGACAGGATGAAACTGTGCGATTCAGCTTGATCTCGTTAAGAGCCCCATAGCCAAATCCCCCCAGCACGGAAGGCAATGAATGCTTGCAAGCTGTTCACGGCTTGTCTCTCTAGCTGAGGGAGAGAGACTTGACTGACACTCTGCTGACTTTCTGCCCTTGACCTGGAGGGGAGGGATGTTTGCTGCGTGTTTCATTTGTAAAGTCCCTGTGTAAGTTCAGGCATTTGTGTAAGGGCTGAGCATCTAGACTGATAAGGATTTTACTAGCCTCCCTTCCTCCCTCCCTCCCTTCCACATATGCATGCCAAATGTAATAGGCACCGTGGTAAATAATAAATAAGGCTAAACTCTGTGTCCTCTAGGAGTTCACAGTGTGGTGGGGAAAAAGATAAGCAAATAGATAATCATCACCAATATGGACCTCGTAGTGGTATAAACAAAAGGTAGCAAGAGGAGCGTGGGTACCAGATTCCATTTGGAAGGGATGGTGAGGACGGACTTTCTAGTGGAAGTGATGCGTAAACTACTTTAAAGGGATGAATGGTGTGAGCACAGTTGGTTTGAGCAGTAGCAAGTTGTAGACAGAGGGTTTTACCATAGAAAAGGCCTCCTTGCTGATACCATTACCTCAAGGACAGGTTTTGCTCAAGGACTGATTCGTACGTGTTTTATATCCCAGCTGTGTGCTCCCTGACCGGCTCTGCCCTGCCCCTGCTCTCCGTGGATCTCACTGTATGAATCAAATTTTAGCACCCTGCTTAAATAGTCCAGCTATCTCAGCTCACCCTTGCTTTTGAGTTCACTACTCTTACCTTGCCATTGTCAGCTCATGGCACTTTTTATTCACTATGCAATCAATTTAAAAACCAAACCAAAAGCAATGCTTCCCTCCATTTTCTTGGAAAACAGACGGTGGTATTCACTATCAAGAGAACTGAAGCTAAAACGATAGTCTGCTATCCTCATGGATTGGTGACTACCCCAACTGTCATCAGAGAGCCTTCATCTGATGAACATGGATGCAGAGACCTACAGCCAGGCATTGGGCCGAGCTCGGGAACCCTGCTGAGAGAGAGAAAGGATTGTATGAGCCAGGGGAAGGGGTCAAGGACATTACAAGAAAACCCACGAAGCAACTAACCTGGGCTCATAGTAACTCACAGTCTAGACCAGCAGCCAGGGAGCCTACTTGGGACCAACCTAGGCCCTCTACATGTGAGTGACAGTTGTGTAACTTGGTCTACTTGTGGAACTCCTAGCAGAGAGGGCAGGGGCTGTCCAGAATGGTTTGCCGGGCTCTTGGGAACCTATTCCTCATACTGAGTCGCCTTGTCAGCCTTCATAAATGGGAAGGAACTTAGTCCTACCTCAACTTGCTATGCCATGCTTTGTTGATACCATGGGTGGCCTGTCCCCTTTTAAACAGAAACAGAGAAGGAGTGGATTGGGGGCGGATGCGAAGGTGGGGGAGGGAATAGGAGGAAAGGAGGGAGGGGCAGCTGCAGTTGGGATGTAAAGTAAATCAATAAATTTAATTAATTAAAAAAACCAAGGCTAGATTTATGTTTTCTTACCTTTTTATTATCAATTCCTTCAAAAGAAGGGACTCAGGATATACCTGTCCAGAGAGTGAACCCACGAATAGCGCAACTGACAGACAGTGCTCATTCATTATCTGATGCTCTTCAATCTCTTCAAAGAACAGAGAACTATTATTTTCCAACCCCATTTTCACGAAAATCCAACTTAGCCATAGTCCATATAGAGTCTGTAGAACTTGAAGTAGATTGACATCAGATAACCACCAATACACACGACACAGAGCCCACCAATATACATGACACAGAAGCCATACACAGATAAGATGCCAGTAAATGTCAGAACTTTGGGCATAGGAGCTTTGGTCTGAAAATTAGGAGTAGAAGTGACAGTGGATTCAAATTAGTGCCCATCTTGTCTGCAGTGGCTCATATTTAGGATTCTGTCTTTGCTAGACACTTTTTATTCTGCATTGGAAAGAGGAGGAATTTTTTTTCCAGGCAATTAGCTTTAAAAAGAGTATGGTTCCTTGGCTTTACTGAAATGCCAGGAAAGATTATGAAATCTCTAAAGATCAGAAAGAAAGCCAAGATGGGAAATGACATTTTATTCATTAGGATGGATTCCCAAGTTCTTTGCGCCTCTAAAAATGTTTTGTCCTTTGTACATTGTGAGGGGTCTTTGGAGTTCCATTAGTCATAATAACAGCAATAAACCCAGCTTATTTGCATGGTATTGCACTTTGCCGTTGCACTAGGCTGGAGTGTTTGCAGGGCAGATTATAAATGAAACCTCTTGTAGAGGAGAATAAGAAGAGAAGGTTTCAAAGAACAACTGTTCCCCCATCTTTGAGGAAATTTAATAATTGTGTAACTTACTCTTTACCCCTAGAACAAAATGTCTGAACAATTCAACCTAAAGAACATGTTTATTTAGGCTGCTGGTTTCAGTCCGCAGTCAGCTGATTCTCTTGTTTTTTGCTCTGTGTCAAGATAGAAATGCCACAGCGGAAGGGCATAGCAGCCAGGAAAGCAGGAAGTGGGGTGGGGCTAGGGACAAGATGCACCCTTCAGAGCCACCCCTTTGGTGATCTACTTACCTCGTCCAGCTATGCTTCACTCTCAGCTAGAAATTCATCAGTGACTTAATCTATCTATGACATTTGTGTCCTTTATACAATCACTTCTCAATAGTGCCGTCAGCTGGGGACCATGCCTTCAGTGTGTGAGTTGGGTGGACTCTGTCTGATCTAAGCCATAGCAATGGCCGAGTTCAGTCTGTGTCTGGAGTCTGACTGGGCTCAGCTGTTAGCTTTAACAGTTCACATACCAGAGACCGTAGTTGGGCTCCTGAGCATTCTCGGCTGTCTCTGCCACCCCATGTGCCAGCTGCCAGCACCAAGCTGACCTCTGGGTCCTCCCAGGGAAACCCCTCAAGCTCTCCTTCGGTCAGTCCTTCAGAGGATGATGCAGCATTCTGTCAGCCTTGGCTGCGGTGCCCCACGACTCTCTCTTTCAGGCAGCCTGCTGAAGAGCAGGGCTTCACACCGTGACAGAGTGGGCACGTGCCTTGTGCTCTCTTCCCCTCAAACCACATTTGAGACTCCTCTGTCACTGAGACTGATCCCTCACATCAGCCTCCCCATGAGCGCTGTGTCCTGTCTCCATTTGTAGCTTCCTCCGCTATAATCACCACTAATATTTGGATGTTTATGAAATCACTTTAACCTTCCGTTGTCTATCATCTAAGTCTCTTTCCCACCTATAAAAGGCCAAGAGAACATGCTCTCATAACACAGACGGGCATCTAGAGTGCTACTGGGCACAGTTCTTGCATCTGCAGCTAACCACCCTGGCCGGGGCAGCAGGCAGCACTCTGTAGTCTCCTGATCAGTTAGTGTTTAATGGAAAGAACTCAGCTGAACCTCAGATGCAGGGCACATCCGAGTTATATATTCTTTCAGTAGGAGAATATATGGTTTCTCACATTACGATCGTACCAGCAGGAAGCTTAACTGCCTCAGAAGGGCCAGGCGAGTCACGCGCATTTATCTTAATTTGCACAACCTCTCTCAGTGGAGCTAGGGAAGAGAAAGTGACTTGCCTAAACTCAAACCAGTAACCACGGCCAGGATTGGGTTATTTCCATGTGCCAGGCTTCAAAGGCCCCTGATCTTTCAGCTCCCTGATGGTGTCCCCTGCTTTCCCTTTTAGACCAGCTCTCAGGAGAGAAGGCACTCCGGCCATGAGCAAGCTTAAGGAAGGCAGACCGTCCTTAGTTATTCTGAATTGTAGCACTAAGTATTCATTATCTTATTTGAGCCTCGCAAAACATCTGTGAAGTTGAGAAGGCAGCAGTTATTAAAATAGAAACTATAAATCGGGATGGCAAAGCTTAGGAAGGTTAAATGGTTTCCTCAAAGCTGAGCGAGATGAAACGGTGCCCACTTCTAAGCTTTCTGGAGTGAATGCCTTTGCCTTTTCCGGTAATATCATTTAAAATCTCATTTTTACAGTAACACATATGTTTCTCTTTTTTGTGTGCAAGTGTGTGTTACATGCAATGTACTCATGTGGTGTGTACATGTCAAAGTGTTTGTTGTATGAAGTGTGCACATATGGTACATGCGTGTGAATGTGTGTGTGCAGCATCTGTGTGTGGTATGTGCATGTGAATGTGTGTATACAGTATACATGTGTGGTGTGTGCACGTGAATGGATGGGGGTGTGTACTGTGTACGTGTGTGGCATGTGAATGTGTGGGTGTGTATACAGTATACATGTGTGGTGCATGCATGTGAATGTGTGGGTGTGTGTACAGTGTACATGTGTGGTGTGTGCATGTGAATGTGTGGGTGTGTATACAGTGTACATGTGTGGTGCATGCATGTGTGTGGTGATTGTGCATGTGGAAATCAGAGTAGGGTATTGAGAATTGTCCTTTACCCACGCCCTACCTTGACACGGGGTCTCTCACTGAACCAGAAACTTGTGACTTTGGCTCTGCTGCCTTTTGGGCTATGCCTATCTCCATGCCTCAGTGATGGAGCTAAAACATTGTAGCCAGGACTCTCTTTACACATTTGCTGGGATTCGAACTCCAGTCCCCATGCTTTCAGAGTGGATGCGCTTACCTACTGAGTCATTTCTCCAGCCCCGGCAATACCGTCCTAGTTACTTTTTTATTGCTGTGAAGAGACACCATAATCAAGGCAACTTATAAAAGAAGGCATTTAATTGGGGTTTGTTTACAGTTTCAGAGTCCATGGTCTTCGTAGCAGGAAACAAGACAGCAGGCAGGCAGGCCATGATGCCTGGTGCTGGAGCAGTAGCTGGGAGCTCACATCTGATGTAAGTTGGAGGCAGAGAAGGGGGAGGGAGAGGAGAGAAAGACTGGGTCTTTTGAAACCTCAAGCCCACTCTCAGTGACACACCTCCCCCAATAAGACCACACCTCCTAACCCTTCTCAAAAGAGTTCTACCAACCAAGGACCAAGCATTCAAATATGTGAACCTATGGCGGTCATTCTCATTCAAACCAATGCAAAGACATATTTCTTACAGAAAATTAAAAACAAAGTGTTTCCCAGAAATTAAATAAAAATCGCATATAGTTCTGATTTCCAGGGACCCATGTTTTTCCATGTGACTCCTCACCCCTCTGGGACAGGAAGTGCTCAGCCATAAGATGATTGTGTTGGGCAAAGCACCCAGGAGGGACGCCGTGCTGAGCTTTTCCTCTGTGTGACCCTCTCTCGCCTCTTCCCGGAATTGGCTGTGCACCCTGGTTTCATCAGCTTTTTCCTGGAGACCCAGTTTTTATGCTCTTCTGGATTCTTATCCAGAGTGACGGAGAACAAAGGCGCTCTCAGTCTGTTCACTCGAGGATACCAAGGGTTGCTTTAGAGACCAGATCAAAGAAGGAGGCAGATTGACTTCTTTCAAACTGCTCGCTACCCCTACAGCTCTTACAAGTTAACTGTCAGGAACCTCTTTGAAGAGCCGCCCCACTCTTATGGAGAATCGTATTCATGCTTGTTTGTTATTAATTAGGATTAAATGTGACACCTTGGCAGTGCCCTGTGTGGTCTTCAGCTCCGCTGGGAAGGATTCAGGTCTGGGACCTGCTTAGCGTCAGCAGGGACGGAGGAGGAGTGAGCTGCCCGAGGTACTGACCTGAAGGTGGCCAGAGCGGTCTCCGTAGGGTGGAATATGGCTTCCAGGTTTTTTTCCTATTCGTCAGTATCCTCAGGGCCATCACTTTTCACTGGCTCCAATCTGAAAACGTTTTCCTAGAGCTCAGCAGGATATTTTGGTCACTGCCTAGAAATCTTAGCATATAGAATTCACACAAAGACTTGCGAATTCTTTGAATCAAAGATGGAGATTATTCAGATGTGACCTCCCATCAGAGTGAGCTTCCTGTTTTCCCTAGACTGCTCTGTGGGCTCTGCTCGCACTTCCTGAAGCTCTGTGTGATTTTGTCTTTCACTTTTCTCTGCTCGTCTCATCGCCCTCCCCCCACCCCCACCCCATCTTTCTATCACAGTGCTGGAAGCCAGTAGTCAATCTCCAGGGGTCTTGTTAAAATGCGAATTTGGATTCAGCAGGTCCAGAGCAAGGGCTCAGAATCCCAGGTGGTGGCAATGCTGCTCCCACACTTCAGGAGCCTGTGTTCCAGAGACTCCTGGGATTCTGAGAGCAGGTTTGCCTGAGGATTAACCTCTGTGTACGGCTGTGCAATCTTACAGACCTGTAATCGCCACGCTGTGGTTCAGGGCTAAGCAAAAGTTGTCACCATTAAGGAACCAGATAGCCACTTGTTCTAGTCCCCAGTCCCGGAGTTCTGCTGTGACTACATTCAGACCCAGAACTCTCTCTGTCCCCCATGACGCTCACTGTACCCAGGATGCTGCTGTTACAGCTTCTCATCAGCATGCTTCGCCTCTGCCTCTTGCGTTCCATCCCCGCTCCGCCCCCCCTTCTGCCGGCTGCCACTAGTCTCTGCCCTGGTTCCCTTTAATGACCGAACTGCATTCCTCTGCATCTGGGGACACAGGGCAAAGCCTACAGTTCTTAGATGTGTCAGAAGTGGGAAAGAAGGTAGACTCTGGACAGACTGTAATCAGTAAGTTGTTCTTGATATTCAGGTCCAATATTGACTGACCTGTTTTTCAACAGACTCCCAACTGTTTTCATTGGACTTTTTTTTTGTATTTTTTCGGTGTAATTTATTCTCCCACGCTTCTTGCTCGACTG